>NC_132997.1:25446287-26108287 GCF_048564905.1 Vicugna pacos | reverse complement strand
CACCAGGGGCTGAAGGAATTCACAGCATTCTTTTTTTTTTTTCAAGAATGAACCATAACATCCCTTTGTTCACAGAGGCTGTAAATCCAGCATCCTCCAGATTAGATAATGTATGTTCAGTAGCAGTAGGAAAGAAACAGAGAAATATTTGCTGCAAAACATCTTTCTGACGTCTTGAAAACTAGCTAATTTTCTGCACCTGACAAGTCAGTTCCCTGCTCCATCTGCTGCCCATTTAGAGGGAAAGGGAAGACAGTCCCCCACAGCGAGGAGCCTGTCACCTGGGAATCCAGGGGAGATAATGTGACCACGGTGCAGTGGCATTGAATACTGACAAGGATGTGACAGGCCATGCTTAAAGTTTGGTGTCACATTCAAACGACTGGCTGAGAGATGAAAAGACAACAAAAAAGTCATCCCCCTCTCGGAATCTCATGCGGATTCACTTCCTGGTTGGTTGCAGCACAGAGGTCTGGCTCCTGCTTTCCCCATTAATAATCATAATCAAACATCCATTATTGGTTTTTCAGCAACAGTGTAATTGCTTCCCCTTCCTTATTTTTCTGGGGCAGTCGGCCTGCCAGTGAGAAAGGGCAATTGCGTAACTGTTCTTTCCCCGTAAACTCGGAGAAGTCAGCCGTGCCCCGCAGATATTGGTGTCAGCCGCTCTGCTCTCTGGTGGAGCGAAGGAAGGAAATAATTTCCAGGCGCTATTTTTAGACTTCAATTTGGATTTCAGCCTTTATGATACTTTGTATACGGGGGAATGGAGCAGTTGATGTACAATTCCGCTGTCAGACACTCGGGTCTCTACCTGCCCCGGCAGACTTTCTCTCCGGGGACCAGATCTCAGCATCACTCAGCGGCAGTGCCCTCCTTGTGGGCTGAAAGCTCAGCCAGGCCGAGGGGTTAAGACATGCTGTGTGTCGACAGCGTTTGCCAGTGGAACTTGCTACCAGCAACCACCCAGGCTGCAGTTTCCCCTGGAAGGTTTATTCTCATCTTTCATCTGTATAGATATTCAGTGCTGCACAAATTCTCTATAAACAAAATGAGTTCACTTGACCATTCTTGCTTTTCTTGCCAGTTTCCTAGAGGCGTTAGATGAAAGCCAGAATGAGGGAAACTCTCTTTGCTGGATTTCCTTCCAACCTATCAAGAAAGGCCCAGACACCTGGGACTCCAGGTTATCTTTGTTCAGCAGAGATGGAAGGCACCTGGACCATCTAGTATTTCTGTTCTCCACTTTGGGGGGAATCTGAAACACACACAAAGCCTGCGTGAGGGGCATGCCACTCACTGCAGATGACAGCGCCTGGCCACCAGCGAGGTCTTTTTTTTCCAATCAAAGTATAGTTGATTTACAATAATGTGTTAGCTTCCGGTGTGCAGCATAGTGATTCAGTATTTTTGCAGATTATACTCCATTATAGGTTATTACAAGATAATGGGTGTAATTCCTTGTGCTATACAGGTCCTTGGTGCTTATCTGTTTTATATATAGTAGTGTGTGTCTGTTAACCCTGTTCCCTTCCCTATCCCCTTTGGTAAACACAAGGTTTTTTTTTGTTTGTTTTCTATATCTTTGAGTCTTTCTGTTTTATATATACATTAATTTGTATTTTTTTTTAGGTTCCACATATGAGTGATAATACATAGTATTTATCTTTCTCTGTCTGACCTATTTCACTAAGTATAACATACTCTAGGTTTATCCATGTTGTTGCGAATGGTAGTATCTCATTTTTTATGCCTGAGTAATATTCCATTACATACATATATTATATATATATAATATATACCAATAATATTCCATTATGTGTATGTGTGTGTGTGTGTGTGTGTGTGTGTGTGTGTATACACACACAAGTGTTTTTAACCCAGTTGTCTGTTGATGGGCACTTGGGTTGCTTCTATGTCTTGGCTATTATAGATAATGCTGTGTATGAACATTGGGGTGTGTGTATGTTTTTGAATTATTGTTTTTGTTTTTCTCTGGGTATATAGCCAAGGGTAGAATTGCTAGATCATAAAGTAGTTCTATTTTTAGTTTTTTTGAGAAACCTCCATACTGCTTTTCACAGTGGCTGCATCAATTTACCTTCTGACCAGCAATGAAAAGGCTTCCCTTTTCTCCACACCCTTACCAAACATTTGTTATTTCTTGTCTTTTTTGATAATAGTCATTTGATGATGGCCATTCTGACAGTTGTGAGGTGATAACTTCATTGCGATTTTGATTTGCATTTCTCTAAAATTAGCCACGTTGAGCATCTTTTCCTGTTTCTGTTAGACATCTGTATGTGTTCTTTGGAAAAATGTCTGTTTAACTCTTCTGCCCATTTATTGACTGGATTGTTTGTTTTTTTGATTCTGAGTTGTCTGAGCCATTTGTTAAAAGATGGCCAGATGATAGCAAATGCGCAGCAGCCTGCCGGTGCCCATCGCCCCCCCACCCCCATCCCGCTCTTTCCCCCTTCCCGCCCCTCCAAGCAGTACTGTTCTCACAGGGACTGTGTTCACACCGCAGGAACCTGGGGTGAATAAGAGGCTGCTGGGGAGGGAGACAGATGTGCACGGTGCGCCCCGCCATTATATTAGCATCCGGTTCCCCTCCGTGCCTCACTGCCGCCATGCGTGCGCTGTCAGACTGCACAGGTGTCCCCCTTCTGCCCTTTTCTTCTCGCCCCTGTGGCCTATTTTGCAAAGAAGTCGAGTTTATGAGCTGCTTCTGCTGGAGCTAGCTCTTGATCCCCTCTCCTGTTTTCGGGACTGGAAATTACTCTGCCCGGGCCCAGCCTGTGGCCACACCCCGATGAAACTGCCACTGGCTTGCTGAGCCCCCTTTTTAAAGTTCGATACAGAGGCTCCGTCCCCCGCAAGCAGGTTGTTCACCGTCCCCTGAGCCCTGAGTACTGTCTGCTTGGAGCTCACGGTAAACCTCCTGCAGTTTGAGGCCAGAGAATACCAGGGAACGCCCACCCGAGGCGCCCACGGTGACGGGACGCGCTGACCGCTTCCCCGGCTCCGGCCGGCCGTGTCCCCGCCGTCCCCACGCCGAGCCGGAGCATCTCCAGGCTGGTACACGCGGCCTCGCGGCTCCGCTCACTGCCCAGTAGCTCTTACTGTTCTCGCTGGAACACGATTTGGGGACGTTCCTCTCTTCTCTTTTCCGTGCGGCCAGAGGCACGTGTTCGGAGCTGCCCAGAAGCCCTGCCTCCTTGACTCTCTGGTTTGTCACATGAAACACTCAGGTGGGGGCTCTCTGTCACGTCCCTCTCCTGGGCTCTCCTTGGAAAGCGTGGAAGAATCATCGACCGAGCTCCTGGAACGCGCCGGGAGATACGCGGAGACGCGATTTCCGAGGCGCGCGCTCTGCCGCGTCTCGCTCCTGTTTCCCTTTAAAATTCCTTGGCTGCCCTCCGGGTGGCACGTGTTTCCATTCAGCCTCCGGCTCTCAGGACTCCGCGCAGCTCTCGGACTTCTGAAGAGCTCTGATTAGGAAGCCCTTTCCCTGACTGCCAGCTTGCTCTCATCAAATGTGTCCCCGCAAACCACGACAAGGGCTCGGCACGGGGTGGGGGGCGGGGGGGATGTTTAGCGCTGAAGGTAAGATGGTGCAAACTTTGGTAGAATGGCCAAAGGAAAAGAAGGGGACAAATTAAAAAAAATTTTTTTTTTTTTTACATTTCCTTCTTGTTATACAAGTGAGGATGCATGTGGTTTATTTAAAAGAAAAAAAAGTAATACAACAGAGAGGGATAAAATAAAAAGCAACATCCCCTGCCCCTCCCCCAACCACAAGGAAACAGTTTCAAGTAGATCCTTCCAGAAATATTTCACTCACGCATGGGCATATGTGGCTGTATGTGCCTGCCGTTTTTAAAAATTCCAGTGAGATCTTAACAGAATACTATTCTGTACTTTACCTAATTTCACTTAATTTTTCTTGGAAAGCTTTCTATTTTAAGAGGCAGGGCTTAGCTTTCTGTTGTGAATGGTTGCATGGCATGTAGCAGTAACAGGGGTTGATTTTCTCCGTTCCGTTTTTCCAGCTGTTTCTCACGATGCAATTACTGTTCTTTTCCACACAGCTCTTTTTTTTTTCTTTCCTGGTCTGAATATATCTGTACCATACACACTTCGCGTTAGAACAGCTAGCTCAAAGACCATGTGCTTTTTTTAATCTTGACAAGCATTGCCAAATGATTTTCCTCAAAAAAGACGGTACTGATTCATTTGCACATCTTCACCTTGAATGTGGCTAATTACCTTTTTATCTATTTACTGGCCATTGTGTATTTCTTCGTCTGCCTATGTTCTCTTGGGATGGTTCTTTTCTTATTGATTTTTCAAAACTCTTGAAGGTTAAGGAGTTTGACTCTTGGACTATGCCATGTATTAGAAACATTTTCTCATAATAAATCATTGATAGATTTTGATTTTCATGTATGATTTCTTTGCCGTGTAGAAGTTGAAATTTATATCTATTCAGATTCATCACTTTTTTTTTTCCTTTTTGACTTCCCATTTTTTTTGTTTTCACTTCAAAACTGTCATCAAATGATTTAAAATTTCCGCTTAGTCACTGAACAGCAGAGGAAACACTGCAACACTGGCAAAGTCGAGTGGCATATTGAGATTTACCCTAGACTTTAATTTTTAATGTAGTTAGTCCACTGGGATCACTTATCAGGAAAGCTTTTCCCCTATTAACTTTCTTAGGATGGATATATTTTTTTAAGTTAATTGTTTTCTTTGCTTCAAATTGGCAGAATCCTTTAAGAGAAACTTCCCTGGAAGGTCATCCAGCTAATTAAATACTTATTGAGCTCCTATCGTGGTTAATACCTTGCTCGATTATATGAGTCATAGGATTAAAAAAAAGGAGTATAAACTGTTCTCCAACCTCATTAAGCACCTACAGTAGAAGATGGCGTATGTGCACAAAACCCAGACATTAAGACAGAATGTAATAACTGTGTTAAGACTTCTACCAAATCCCATAGGGTTCAGAGAAAGGAAGCTGTATATGGTGTGGGATCAAGGAAGAGTTCCTTATTAAAGTGACATCCGAGACGGGCCTTGATGAACTGGTTGGCTTTTTAATGGGTGGACATTTTGGAAAAGAAAAGACATGGGCAGAAGGCATCTGAAATTAGACCCTTGTGCATTTGTCCTGGGAAAAGCAAGTGGTCCCCTTGGCTGACATCTTGGAACACACAGGAGAGCAGTGAGGAGGCATCCAGAGCAGGGCTGAGGTCAGCTTGGGAGAGATCTTGAAGGACTTTGCTTTCCACCTGGCAAGCAGTGAGAGCCACTAACATTTTTGGAGCAATAACAGATGGGATAGGTTGGAAGAGTGAAATAGCTGAAGGCAGGAAGATTCATCAGTAATTGCAGGGGTGAAGAAATGAATGGCTTAATTTGGGACAGCAGCCCAAGAGGTGGGAAACAGACCTCAGCAATATTCTCAATTTATGATCTATGGTTGGACTGAGGGAGAGAAAGAGGTTGAAAGTGACCATGATTGCAGGCCTTCATTCAACTCACTTTTTTTTAAAATTGAAGTATAGTCAGTTACAATGTGTCGATTTCTGGTGTGCAGCACAATGTCCCAGCCACTCTTAACACACGTTGAGTGCCCAGGACATGTCTCATGTGCTGGGTCGTGGGAGCAAAGTGGTCGGCACAGCAGACAGGGCTGCTGCTCTCAAAGGACTGACTTCTAATGATGAGAGAACAATGAATAAGCCAGAGTGAGGCAGGAATAAAGAGACCGTGAATATAAATGGAGAAATTCAGAGGAGGAGCTGAGTTGATGGAGATCCCTACTGACTTTAATTTCATGTTCGAGAACTGAGTGTTCCGTTGTTCCAAATAATTCTCTCTCTAGTTATTTCTGGTGATATTCTCTTTCCTTCTTTATCTGGGTGTTTACTACTGAGTGATGCAGGAAAAAGAAAAGTAACTTGTTGCTTGGAGTTTTAAAGAGGCTGCAAAGTTGGAAAGGATTTCTAAAATCCGTGGCTGATTGGCTGAGCAGACTCAGGATCAGAGTCGATCTTTGACTTTTGAGGATGCCTTAGCTTTCTCACCTGTAAAATGGAGGTCTGTCCCAGCCAGCGTGATCATTCTACTTTGCTCAGAATTTTGTGGGTCATAACTGGAGAAGGACATGGCGAGGCAGATCTCCCTAGGGGTTGTGGTCACAGTCCTGAGACCGAGGTTGTGTTCATGTTAGCTCAGCTAGGCCGGACAGGCAAGAAGTTGCCTCATTCACATGGCTGGCAGCTGGTGGTGGCCAGCAGCTGAGATTGTAGCTGGTGCCTTTGATCAAGGAATTGCATGTAGTCTCTGCAGTGTGGCGATCTCAGGATGGACAGACTTCTTGCAAGGCAGCTGGCTTCTCTCAGAGCAAGGGTCCCAGAGCAGTTGGTGGGTGATGCATGGCCTCTTCTGGCTTATCCTTAGACTTATATGGCATTACTTTCTCTGTGATCCATTGGTTACAAGAAAGTCACTAAGGGCAGCCCAAAATCAAGAGGAGAGAGCAAAGACTCCATTTCTCAATCACTGGAACGTCAAAGAATTTGAATTATGTTTTAACACGGCCACAGTGCTGCAACACTATCTACCTTATAAGGTTATTTTGAGGACTAGCAACTTTCAGAACAGCACCTGACTAATCACTGTTAATTCACAATCTTGATGATGGTGGTGGTGGTTGTCATGGAGATGAGGACGATGACGATGATGATGGTGATGAGGACCTGCTCTGCTCTTCTGCACAATATCTTTTATTACTGATGGCAGATTGCACCTTGGATGGAATTAATTATTGGCCTCACCCAATCTGTATTCCTTACCTAACAATAGGAGAATAATAAGTGGATGTGGCCCACAATGGTCACGTCTTTACCATCATATGTGCGCATTTAAGACTGATTTTCATTTTATTAGTGCCTCCTACTGTTCAAGATTTGAGAAGTTATGTACTTTTTCTATTATCATTGCTCTTTTATATATTGTATACATCATTTTGTATTTCCTTTTCTACAATCTATCCTCTGAGATAGACATAAGACATCTTAGATTAAAAATGTAGAAACTCAGATTGAGATAAAATATTCCTTTAGAAACTAAACTCCAATCACAGTCATCTGATTTTGATTGAATCAACTCTGTGTTCAGCCACAATTAAGAGGAAAACCAGCTCTAACTGGCTTAAACAAAAGTAGGATGGACACCTGGGTTGGTTGGTTCAGCAGTTCAGACTTGTCATCAAAAACCCAGATTCTTTCCATTTCTTTTTTCAGCCATTTCCATTTGTAATGCATCAGCTTTGTCCGTAGGCTGACTCCATAAGGATCACAGGATAGATGCAGTGGTTTCTTGGTTCATTACTATTGGGAGAGAAAGTAAAAACTACTCCCCACGCACCACCATCCCAGCAGGGGCCACAGAACACGGTCTGCCTGAGTTTAGTTCAGCTGTCTGGGGTTGGCGACCCCTGGACTGTAAAAGCCTGTCCAGTGGAATGTCACAGGTCAACTGTTTTCATCTAATCACAGTTTACCTGAGGAGTCAGGGAGGGGCTACCATCCAGTACGTCCCAAGGAGGGAGGGATGGTTACCTGAATACTCCCTGAGTTCTGTTAGGAAGGACAAAGAGGAAGGGACATTGGCTCAGCAGACAACAGTGTCCACTACAGTTTCCAAGACAAACACTCTTTCATATATACTACATGTCCTCTTGTCATATTATCAGGTGAAATTTTGGGAAGTAGGCTGAAATATCCAACCGTCTTTGTTTGGTGGAGAATTGTGTTCATCCTCCTTTCTTGGGAAGCTGAAGACAAAGGGATAAAATTGAAATATTTCCAATAAAACCTTTATTTTAAAAATTAGAGATTAAGTCTTTGTTGCCCAAGGAAGGAAAAGATTTCAGACACACGAGGACTAGAAGTGGTTAAGCAATTTGCAGTTGAAAGCTTCGCACCGTTGGGCATTCACATATTAGCTTGATATTTTACTCCATTATGGTTCTGTAAAAAGACCTGGCTGTCTTCAGTGCTTTTTTAGTGAAAATATTAATAAATATTAATAAATCAGGAAAGAGAGTTTGGTGATAAGAGCTGAAATGATTGGTGTCTGTGTTAGAATTCAGTACGTCCATTCCTAAAATGGATAGAAGCTCGCCTGCTAACTTCCTGCCTACCCTCTCTCTTAGCATCATTCTCTGTAAATAACACACACATGCTTCAGTTCCATGAAGATTCAACCACAATTAGATGATCTCTCTTGGACCTCATTTGACTTCCAACTGGGAGGAATAACAAAAATGTTGAGTCTCAATTCTCTGTTGAAGAACTTTCCCCCAAACGCTGAAACTGTATGTTCAAATTGCCTCATTTTGGGCTGTGAGAACATCACCAAAGACCTCACATAGTTCAAATAGCAGGGAGTCATTCATTTAAGGGATGATTTTACTAAATGACCTAATTATTCTCCTGAACGGGAATAGCACATCTCAAGACTTTGAAATTAACAGCTTCTCTCTGTTGTACAAATGGATTCAATAAGAAGATATTTAAAACATTGAAAGCTCCATGAGATTATTACGTGAGCCGTAAGGAGGCACTGCAATTTTACACCTACAGGATTTACTCTACATTCAGCATGTGTCTCTAAAATTGGTTTCCAAATTTTGATGTAGGCATCCTAAGAGAGACTTCAGGATAAGCCCCACTGACTCAGAGACTACACATACTGTATTTTGTCAAATAGAAGGTTGGACACAAAGTTACAGTATTCAAATCACTATAATGTAGAAACTTGCTTACGGAATCAGCAAGCTCTCTTCCCCTAGGAAACTTATGAGAGGTGGGCTGTTGGCTCTTTCCCTTAAACCCAGCCCTGCACGCACCACTGGAAGCCATGAGTGATTCTGATGGATCTGACAAGTTAATAACAAAAAGTAACAGAGAGCCCCCCAGGCAACTGAAGGTGATTTGGTCTCCACGTGGGAAAGAAGCAGCTGATAAAGCGAAGGTTTTCAGGCATGCCCTTTTCCTTCTCCCACGTTGCCTGAGAAGGCCAGTGCCCACCGTGCTGCTTCTGGAAAGAGACAAGCACCTGCTGAGCAGTGAATCAGGGGAGACAGGACCAGAAAACCAGCATAAGAGAAGGACTGACATGGGAGGGTATCAAACTGATGGCTTGGATCATGAGTGTACCCCCAGCCCTCCCTGTTCTGTGAGGGGTCAGTCATCACCACTGAGGAAGTCTGTGTATTTCTGCAGGCACAGACGTACAGATTATTCCAAACAGAAGTTCTTTTCCTTGGGATGGTGCCCCACCCTCCCACCACCTAAATCTATTAGGTTGGGCACAACTTAGGGCCTTGGCATGTTCCCCTTCTCCAGAGACTCCTCACCAGCCAAAGAGGTGAACACGGCTGCAGAAGCATGAACTCATAGGGAAAATGCATGAGACTCTTAGCAGGGCCACTGCTGTAGAATTACAACAGCAAATGGAAGGACTCTTACTGAGTGAAGCATAATTACACAAGATAGATGGATCAAATATTTCCCAAAGAGAAGGGAGGATATTGGAGCCAGGAAGCAAAACAAGAAGTCATAAAGAAACCCAAGTGCAAATTTAGAGAATGCAAAATTTAAAAATTGAAGAAAAAAAAGTTCTCAGTAAATGAGTTCAATAGCCAAACGGATTCAGTTGAAGAACCAATTAGTGAACCAGATGATCAAAAAACTCCGAGGGCCTGAGGAATAGACAGAGAGAAAGGAAAAAAAAAAAAGATAAATTAAGCATATACAGAATAGAGTTATTTGATCAACGTTCCTATGAAATGAATCCCAGAAGAAAAGAAAACAATTAGTTGAGGAGAAAGAGGAAATGTTTGAGAGACTAATGACTGAAAATTGCTCAGAAAACAGGAAAAGATGTACGATCTTTTACTGATGGGCTTCCTAACTCTCACAGAATAGAAAAAAGTGGGGAGCCTACTGGGTTTGCAATTAAAATTTATATATACCAAAGATAAAAAGACAATTCTAAGGGCAGATCATCTAGAAAAGGGTAAGAATTAAACTGATCTCAGACTTTCAAGTAACAGCAGGAAATTCAGGAAGGCAGAGTATTAAGCCAAACCATTATTTAGTGTTTGAGTGTGAAATTGAGGTGTTCTCAGACCTGTAAGTCCTTAAAAGATTTACAGTATGTATCTTTTTTGAAGCATTCTTAAAGGAAATATTTCAACAAGATGTAAAGTAAGTTCAGGAGGACAGTTTGAATTATATGAGAGAGTCCAGGGGGAAAAAAAATCTTTAGTAATTCTACTGTTGATGAAATGGAGAACTTACAAATAAAAACATATCATAGTAAAAATTTAGAACTCAAATGAAGCCTCAAAACACATATAACTGCATCACCTTTGAGATGGGATGGGGATTGAAGGAGAGCGAGGTAAAAGTTTGCTACGGTGCAGCCCAGGTAGGCTTATTCGTCCCCTGACCTAGTGGGAGTCCCTCAGACAGCAAATGAAAATTTAATTTCATGCAAAACCAGTATACAAATGCTTATGGCAGCTTTATTCACATTCCCAGATTGGGAACATCACAGATGTCCTTCAGTGGGGGAATGGCTGAGTAAGCTGTGGTCCAGATGTAGCATGGAACACGGCTCAGCAGTAGAAAGGAATAAACTATTGATACATACGTGGCTCTCCAGGGAATTATGTTGAATGAAAAAAGCCGGTCCCCAAAGGTGCATACTTTATGATGCCATTTCTGTACCATTTTTGAAATGACAAAATTTTAGAAATGGAGAACAGATTTAGTGGTTTCCAGAGACTAGGGATGGGGGGAGGGTCAGGGTGGGAAGTAGATGGTGTGGTTATAAAATGGGACTTAGGGGTACCTGTGATGATGGTGGAATTGGTCTGTATCTTGAATGTGGTGGTAGATACATGAACTTACACAAGGGTGAAATTATATAGAACTGTAGACAGACACACACACACACACACACACACACACACACGTGCACACATACATGCAAATGAGAGGACATCCAAATAAGATGAGTGGATTGTATCAATGCCAATTCCCTGCTTGTGACACTATTTTATTTTTGCAAAATGTTACCATTGCGGACAACTGAGTAAAGGATGCGTGGTGCGCTCTCTATTGTTTCTCACAGTTTTATGTGAATTAATAAAAAGAAAAAGGAAGGTAGGAAAAAAGAAATAAAGACAAAAGTTTAAAAAAATTAAAAATCTTAGTTGTAATCAATCAGGAAAATAGTAACAATTAAACAGTAATTACAGTAACTGTGAACAGTTGGGTTAAGGTCACCAATCCCAAAGATAAAATTCCAGAATGGATTTTTATAAAGTTCAGCCAAATGTTTTGTATTGCATTCATTTTTGAAAAAAGAATGTAAAAAAGAAGTTGAAAATAAAGGGTGGTAAAATATAAGCCAGGAACAAATTGAACTAAAAGAATATTGGAGTAACAATTATAATATCAGACAAAATAGATTTTAAGGAAAAAATATTGTATCAACAAATAAGATCATCATATACTTAAAAGAAGCAGTAGAAAATTTAATGATTGAAACATATACATCTAACATAATCTGAAATACATAAAACAACCAATAGCACTTTGGGAGAAAATAGATGAATCAAAAATTGAAATTGGATTCCACATATGAGCGATCTCTTATGGTATTTTTCTGTCTCTTTCTGGCTTACTTCACCTAGAATGACATTCTCCAGGAACATCCATGTTGCTGCAAATGGTGTTATGTTGTCAGTTTTTATGGCTGAGTAGTATTCCATTGTATAAATATACCACATCTTCTTTATCCAGTCACCTGTTGATGGACATTTAGGCTGTTTCCATGTCTTGACTGTTGTAAATAATGCCTGTGAACATTGGGGTGCAGGTGTCATCCTGAAGTAGGGTTCCTTCTGGATATATGCCCAGGAGCGGGATTCCTGGGTCATATGATAAGTGTATTCTTAGTCTTTTGAGGAATCTCCACACTGTTTGATGTGGGGAAGAGGTTGGGTGAAATGGATAAAGTGAGTCAAAAGTTACAAACTTCCCAGTATAAAATAGTTAAGTCCTGGGAGTGTAAAATACAGCATGGTGATTAGAGTTAACAATACTGTATTGTATATTTGAAAGTTGCTAAGAAAGTAGATCTTAAAAGTTCTCACAAGAAAAACAAACTGTGTAACTATGTGTGGTGATGGATGTTACCTAGTCTTAAGGTGATGATCACTTTACAATGTATGTAAATCTCAAACCATTTGTTATACACCTGAAACTAATATTTCGTACATCAATTATACTTCAATTAAAAAACAGAGGCTGGAAATTTCAAACATTCATTTCAGAAAATGGTAGATAAAGCAGACAAAATAAAAGCAAATATATAATTAAATTCAATAACATAGTATGCTGTAACTTTAGAGTCAGTGAACAGAGCACTCATTTTCTTGGGACATAAAGAACATTTACACAGAGTGATCAAGTACTCCTAGGTGAGAGAGGAAGTCTACAGTTTATAAAGCAGATTTCCAACTATTTAATAAAATCAGATATTAATCTAACACAGAAGGAGCTGATAAAGGCTTCTGTCTAGAAATTGCAAAACTACTGCTAAATCGCCCTTGAGTTAAAGAGGGACTCATGAGGAAAGACAGTGAAAACACTGTGTGTCAAATGTGGGGACAATAATGTTGCCAATCCTGGGAATCAGATTCAATTACAGGAAAGTATGAAAAACCAGTAAGTTTGATGGTAGGTATACAAGTGTTTCTTAAGCTATTTTCCGTATTTTCTGGATATTTATAATATTTAATACTTTTTAAAATTGAAAAAGCATGTTATAATAAAACTTAAAAATATTAAACATGATTAAAGTACTACTAGGTGAAAACTTAGAGCTTTAAATACATTTATTAGAAAATTAAAATAGCAAGAGGAACATGAAAGAAAGAAAACAAGTGTTTAACGGAAGCAGCTAATAAAAAATCATAAATCTGAAGAAATGAGAGAAAAGCAAAGATAAAGACAAGATTAGAAAACAAGAAACCAGAGAACAAATATCGGTATCAAAGATTACCAAAGCAAGCCTCTGGTAGACTGAGCAAGGTAAATCAGAAAAGAGTTAAGTAAATAAAATACAGAATGGAAAGGGGGAATGTCTATGGAGACAAGTGATTTAAAAAATAATTTGTAAATTGATGAACAAGCATCACAGTTCATATGAAACCTATGAGAAAATGGACTGATTTCCATCGAAGATATAAAGTGGGAAACTGGACACAAGAAGAAAGAGGAAATTGAGTAGACTATAAAAATTATCATAGTGATGTGGCAATAAAACTCGTCCTGCGACAAAAGCCTTAGGAAAAGGTCGGAGAACCCAGGAAAGGAATAAACAGGCAACGGATGGGAAGAGACGAGTCACGGAAGAAAATCGGAGTGGCTGTGAAGCGACCGTAGTGGAGAAACACAGCTTCCAACAACAAGATGCCACGTGTCACCTATCAGATTGGCTACAAATGGGAGGCTGGAAAATAGAGTCCAGTGTTCCTAAAACGGACAGTGTCTTTCCTTGTGGACCAGACCCCACTCCTGCTCGCCCGCTCCAGGACACGGCTCGGATCGTCTGCCTTCTCTTTCTCCCTTTTTCACTTTTACCAGCACATAACACAATCAGAAAGTGCACACATCACGCATATACAGCTTGATGAGTTTGTATATAATGAACATGCTCATCGCCACTACCGCTGAAAAATAAAACACAACCGTGCTCACACCTCTCCCTGTCGTGACCCCACTCCTCCCCAAAGTAGCCACCATCCTGGTGTTGAACACAATGAATTAGCTTTGCATATTTTGGAATATAAAATAGATGGAATCATAACGCCTCCTCTTTGTTTCTGTCTAACCTTATGTTTTTAAGAATTCACCTGTATTGTTGCAAATGTACTAATTCACCTTCTTTGCAATGTGACATTCTAACAAAAGAACAGTCCACAGTTTATCCATTCTTCTACTTATGGGCATTTGGTTTCCCTCCTGGGTTTTGGATGTTACAAATGATGTTGTCTGATCACACAGACAGTTGATCTTCATTATTTGTGGACTCTGTATGTGTGAGTTTGTCTACTTACTCAGATTTATTTGTGACCCTAAAATCAATACCTACAGACCTTTCACAGTCATTCATGGATGTGGCCAGAGTGGCTGAAAACTTGGGTCCTCTGATGCACACGATCCCAGGTGAGGTCAAACAAGGCAATGCCCTGCTTTCTTGTTATAGTTCTTATTCTGTAGAAAGTGTCCTTTCTGCTGTCTACTTAATGCCTTTTCTCCCCCACATCTTTGTGCTTTTTCTTGGTGATTTTGCTGTTCAAATGGTGGCCCCAGCATAGCACTGAGGTGCTGTCTGGTGTTGTCAAGTGTGGGAGGGCTGTGATGTGCCTTGTGGAGAAAACACACGTGTTAGGTAAGCTTTGTTCAGAACTGAGTTACGGTGCTCCTGACCGTGAGTCCAGTATTAGTGAATCAACGATTTGTATCAAATAAGGAGTTTTTAAACAGAAATGAACATAAAACAAGGTTATAAATCAATCAGTTGATGATAATTTTCTCACCAGAAGCTCATGGGACTCTAACCCTGCATATCCCCTGGGAGCAATGTTTCAGCATCTGCTAATTCAGTGCTTGCAGTGGTGACGTGACAGAATGAGACTACTGTGAATAATGAGAATGGACCGTGTGTGCATTTCATGAGTGTATACCTAGGCCATCTGCTGCTGGGTCATACGATTGATACTTTCAACATTAGTACATCTGTCAAAGAGATTTCAAAGACACTGCGTTCGTGTACACTCCTATCAGCGGTATAGGAGAGTACAGATAATTCTGCGCCTTTCCTGACACTTGGTATTGTCAGGCTTTTAAATTTTAGCCATTTTGTTGAACGTACAGTACATCGCACTGTAGTTGAATATGCATTTTCCTGATGATAAATGGCGTTGAGTATCTTTTTATAAGTTACTCATTGGCCAATTAGATGCCCTCTTTTGTGAAGTGTCTGTCCAAGTCTTCACCCTTTTAAAAAAGTGAGTTGTCTGTAGGAGTCCTATTTCTATTCTGGAATCAGTCTTTCGTTGGTTGTATGTGTTAACAAATAATTTCTTCCACTCTGTGGCTTACCATTTCATTCTCTCAGTGGTGTTTTGGATGAATACAAGTTCTTAATATTAATAGTCAAGTTTATCATGTGTTTTCTTTATAGTTAGTACTTTTTATATCCTGTTTGAGAGACCTTTGCTTACTGCAAAGTCACAAAGATGTTCTGTACAGGCACACCTCAGAGACACTGCAGGTTCAGCTACAGACCATGACAATAAAGCAAATATCGTGATGAAGTGAGTCACATGAATATTTGGATTTCTCAGTGCATATAAAAGTTATGTTTGCACTCTGTTATAGCCTATTAAGTGCGCAATTGCAGTCTTAAAAAAAACAAGGTACGTATCTTAATTAAAAAAATACTTTGTTGCTAAAAAATGCTAACCATCAGCTGAAACTTCAACGAGTAACACCGTAATCTTTTTGCTGATGGAAGGTTTGAAATATTGTGAGAACTTCCAAAATATGACACAGAGACATGAAGTGAGCAAATGCTGTGAAAATAATGACGCTGATAGACTTGCTGGACACAGGGTTGCCACAAACCTTCAATTTGTAAAAAAAAAAAAAATGCACTACCTGTGCAGTGCAGTAAAATGAAGCACAAACAAGTGAGGTATGCCTGCATTATTTTCTAAAAGTTTTATTCTTTTATCTTTCACATTTTCATCTATAATGCACCTGAAACTGAGGTTTGCAATGATGTGAGCCAATAATCATGATTTGACTTTTTCTCTATAGTGATGATCCAGTTGACGAAGTACACGTGTTTAAAGACTGTCATTTTCCCATTATACTTTATCTCTGATACTTTTATGACATATAATTTCCATCTTTGTATCTGCAGCCTGTTCGTGTCTTATATTTAATCTATGTCTTTTATAGACAATATGTAATTAGATTTTGATTTTTTTTATTCTAGTCTAAAATCTTTGTCTTTTAAATACAGTATTTACCTATTTATATTTAATATAATTCCTAATATATTTGGGCATAAATAGTTATATTTTACCATTTTCCTTATCTGTATCATGTTTATTCCTGTCTTTATTGCTTTCATCAAAACAAGACTTCAGTATTTTTTAAATTTAGAAATATTTCTCCCATATTAGCTTGTCAGTTATACATTCTTTTAATCTCAGTTTTATGACTACCATAAGGGTTTCAATATGAATCTGTGGCTTTATTACTTTCCAGACAACACAAGGACTTGAAGCTATTTTAATTCCTTTTGTTCCTTTCTTCTCTTTATGCTGGGTGTTATGTATTTTAATTCTTCATATATGTTAGACTGCAAAATAAATTATTATTGCCTTTTTTTGCATCACTGTTCACTTAGATTTACCCACATGTTTAGTCTTTTTATTGTTTTTCTTTCCTTTATGCATGTCCATGCTTCCAGCTGGGATCATTTCCTTTATCATGGATGTGCTGCCAAGGAATTCTTTCCGCTTTTATTTATCTGAAGATATCTTTCTTTTATTTTTATTTTTGAAGGTTTTTAAGAATAATTGTGTAATTTATAGATTGTTAGGTTTTTCCCACTATTTTGAAGATGTAGCTTTATTATCTCCTGGCATCCATTTCTCTCACCCATGTTATTGTTGTCTTGAAGTGAATGTCTGTTTTCTCCCCCCCCAGCTGTTTTTTTTTCTGATTTTTTTAATTGTATAGTCAGTTACAATGTGTCAATTTCTGACAGACAGCATAATGTTTCAGTCATACATATACATACATATATTCTTTTTCATTATAGCTTACTACAAGATATTGAATATAGTTCCCTGTGCTGCACGGAAGAAATTTGGTTTTTATCTATTTTATATATAGTTGTTAGTATTTTCCCCTCTAGCTGTTTTTAAGAGCTTTGATCTGTTTCTTTGGTGTTCAGCAGTTTCACTAAGATAAACCTAAGTGTGTTTTATCTTTGATTTCCCCCACTTTGAGATTATAATGCTGCCTGAGTGTGTAGTTTGATGTCCCTTGTCAATTATCTGAAAATGCTCAGCTAATAAGAGCTCTCCTTATATTGTTTCTGCTTCGTTCTTTCTTTTTTCCTTCTGGATTTATCATTTATAGATACAGGCTTTAAAATAATGATACATATGTTCAGGAAGATAGAGGACATGATGGATAATTTCAGCAGAGAACTGAAATATATTCAAGAAATCACACAGAAATTATAGAACTGAAAAATAAACTAACTCAAATTGAAAACACAAGAGATAAGTTGAATAGCAGATTAGACACAGCAGAAGGAAGGGTTATTAAGTGGAAGATAGGTGTATAAGAACATCCAGCTTAAAGCTGAATGGATGGATGATAACTACATATTTTCATTTAAAATTCCCAATTTTTGGCTTTCCAGGAAAAATCAAAATTTTTGTGAACTCTGAATCTATATTCTGCATAGCTTTACTTGGTCTGAGCAGGTGAAGGGCTCAAAAGTTCACTCCTTTCTATTATTTTCTGCCACTGAGGCTGAATATCAGTCGTCACGGTTTATATTGCCCCTGCATTGCTTCACTCATTTACACCACCTGGTGAGTGTGTGTTGGGAGGGGAAATGGTAGGGGAGGGACAATCTAGGCAGTTGAAATCGTACACGAAAAAGTACTTAGCCCCAGGGCAGTTGGGCAGGTCTGGGAACTCAAAGAAAACCAGCACAGCTGGAGCACAGGGGGCGTTGTATTGGGCCACCAAGTCTGGAAAAATCCTTGGCTCCTGGATGTCCTTGCAGACCAAGTAGCTAAGAAGGACAATACTTATTTCCCTGTTACTTGCTGGTGTACAAACTTGGCCCCTCTGAGTCTTCTGGCTGAAGTTGCATCACTGCAAAATGACATTGTTAACTCTAAGATGACTAGCTAACCATTAGCCAGGTAGACAAGCTGTTGAGTTGGTACGATGAAACATCACTGAATTCATTTTTATGTCTTTGTTTCCTCTGTTTTAGCTGCAAGTGTCCGCTGCTTGGAAAAGTGTGGGAAGCTGACTTGGAAGCTTGTCGGTTGCTTATCCAGAGCCTGCAGCTCCAGGAGGCCAGGGGCAGCCTGTCTGCAGACGACGCGAGGCAGATGGATGACTTTGGGGGAGGCACTTGTACAACATCTCTGGCCACCCCCAACAGGGTCCACTCTGAAGATGAGAGGAAGACCCCTTTGCAAGCATGTGAAGAATGGAAGGTGCACCTGACCCCCTCTCCTCACTGTGCTGGCGGTGAACAGAAGGAGGTCTGTCCATCCCCATAGTCTCAGTAGGGGCCTTACTCTGAGGGGTGCTTTGGGAGAGCAGCAAACAGTGGGTGGGCTTCCCAATGAACCACCCAAACTCTTTAAAGTTTTAATAACTCTTGAATATAATTACAGATTTATGTAGAATTTTTGTAGAAATTGTTTAAAACATAGAAGAGCGAAAAGAATAACTTCGGGCATGTGTAGTTTTTTTATTCTAATTTCATGGCTCTAGTTCAAATACAGAGTTTCATGTGTAATTACTATATATATATATGGCCCACATTATATGTCATATACAACATATTGTTATATATACTATATATTATATATGTCATATATAATATTTAATTCTATATTTAGAATCCATCTTACAATATATCATTATTCTTCAGGATCAAATATACATGTATATTCCATTAACTGTTTTTGCCAAAGCAAGAACATAATGAATATTAGAATCTTATCTTTTCATTTAAAAAAAACCCTGATACTTAGCCTGTGATATATGCATTAAAAATTAATGTGCAGATTTATTTAATACTTTACCCCAAGGCTGACCTAGATTAACAAAGAAGAGTTCCCTGCCCCTCCCCTCCCAGGTCTCTCTCTCCGCTCCCCTGCCGCCCCCGGTTCACCTCTCCTCTTTCCCTTCCCCTCTCACACGCTTTTTCCCTCTAACCCTAAGAAGACCCTTTCAATGGAAGGGCTCTAGGAATTTTTTTTCCAATTTTAGTGCCATGATAGGAGGCTTCAGAGCCCTTTTCTGGCCAGCTTCCCAAGTGATCTGAATATTAAAGTAAATAAAATAAATCTTCCTTGGTGAAGCTGGAGGAACGTGTCACTTCACGTTCATATCTCACATCTGATGTTAGCTGTGTCTCCTCGTGGGGCCTTTGCCACGGCTCACGAGGGAAAGCCCCCCTCCCCATCCTGCCCCATTTGGGTGGGCCTCCCTGTCCTGTCTGCTAGACCGTGGTCTTTACAGAGCATACACTCTCTGACACCGTGTGGTGACAGTCCCTGCTTGGAAAATTGATACTTGATCCTGTATTTGGATTGAATGACCTTCTGAGAAAGCAGGCTGTTGTCACTCTCTGGAATCCTGCTGGCCTCACAGCATTAGGCTCTGCGTTGAACGATAGAGGATGATAACATCTTTGTTAGCTGAGGTGCTGCAGGTGGAACCCTCCTCCAACGCCTGGCTGCCAGTACTCTAGGTAGACTGGTTGAAATCTTGCCACCGGTTGCAGTTGGGCAGCTTGAAAGAATATTCTGGTGCAGAGGAATGTGCCGTCAGAAGAAAGGGTTGGGAGCCCTGGGTGAAGGGAACTGCAGGCCCTGGGGCCAGGTCTTTGAAGGCAGATCTGACTCTCCAAAGTGAGCTCCCGGGAGCTCAGGGCCAGGACAGGCAGGACCCAAGCCAGGTCTGTGGTGGGGTCTGCTGGGACAGTGGACACCACTGGAGGTCACACCTGACTCTGCAGATACAACTGTGTGGGAGAAGTCTCCTCCCTCCCTCCCTCCCTTCCTCCATTCTTCCCTTCCTCCCTCCCTCCTCCCTCCTTTCCTCCCTCTCTCCCTCCCTCCCTTCCTTCCTCCCTCCCTCCTCCCTCCCTCCTCCCTCCCTCCTCCCTCCCTTCCTCCCTCCCTCCCTTCCTCCCTCCCTCCCTTCCTTCCCTCCTCACGGTGCCCATGTGTCCCTCCAGGCACTGTGGGGGAGGACTTTCCTGAGAACAGAAGTATTATTCTTCCTCCATAAGATTATAAGCATCTACCAATCTGGCTACAGGAAAACAGAGCTTGTTTGCCTAAAAATAGGAAAATCAGAGTCGAGGATGAAAGGAGTAGAGCTTTGTTACAGAGCGGTGCTCGACTGGTGAGGAAGAGGTGCAGGCAGTGACAGAGAGAGCAGAAGAGCCGCAGTGGCCACCTCTCCGAGCTCCAGGACCTCCCACTGAGGCCCCCGGCTCCTCTCCACCAGCCCAAGTGCTGAGGACGTCCTGTAGTTTTTCATGGCTCTCTTGGGAGTAGAGGAGGGCAGAGGGGACTTTAAAGCTTCTGTTAGCTCAGTGCCATCTTCCCATCCTGCGCCCTGCCCTGTCCCATGTGCTGTTCCTGCATTGCTCTTCTGGGTGGATATTCACAGAGGAAGGTGGGCGTCTTTTGAACTCACGGGAGGCCAGAGTGTTAAGATGGTAGCTATTTTCTGGGAAGGGCAAAATTATGGAACAGAAAACAGATCGATTGTTACCAGGAATTGGGGTTAGGGGAAGGGGCTGATCACAGAGGGTGACATGAAGGAATTTTGGGGGGGAGTGTGTGATAAAACTGTTGCCAAGTCCAAACTTGTTCTGCTCACTGCATGACAGGCCAGTAAACAGGGAGATGAGATGTTGGGGTAGGAATAACGACTTTATTTGGAAAGCCAGCAGACCCAGAAGATGGGGGACTAATGTCCTCTGGAGAACCATCTTCTCCAAGTCAGAATTCAGGCTCATTTTATACTAAAAAGGGGAGGGGGTGTGGTTGGTTTTTGCAAACTTCTTGGTGTCGGAATCCTTTGTTCTTACAGCTGTCCGCGTGGGTCAGGTCATGTGTCCCTGTTAACCTCCCACAAGACAAATGTTATTTTCTATGCTGCAACTTGTTATTGTTATATAAATGGGAAAGTGTTACACCCTTAAAGGTCAGAGCCTCGAGAATGGGCTACCCTGTATATTTCATTCTTTTACAAAAGGTGCGGAACCAGCAGGACTCAGCCCAGGAACTAGCACAGGGTTAGAGCCAAAGGAACAGATCTCACATGGAGCTGGATTTCTTCTTCCCTTTTACAGAACTATTCTGCATCTTGGTTGTGGTAGCAGAACTGCAGAACTGTGTGCCTGTGTCTGAATCTATCACTTTACACCCAAATCTTTACTGTATATAACATTACAAACGTGATCACGATTAAAAACATGACACCTACCTGTGAAAAAACGAGGCTGTGGACGAGTTGCATTTGGCTCAGGGCTATCAGAAGGCGGTACAGTAGGGTGAGTGGGGCCCAAGGCTTCTAGGTCATTTACAAGTTGCATTTCCTTATCTGCTAAAAAAAAAAAAAAAAGATGAAGAATGAGGATAACGAAAACTATCTCATGATGCTGTTGTGAAGATTTAAAAAAAATAATGCATCTAAAAGTGATATATACATGGTAGAGGCTTAAATAGTCTTTGTGCTGTATGTGTGTGTGTGTGTGTGTGTGTGTGTGTGTGTGTGTGTCACTCTTTCTGGAAGTCACAAGTCTCGGTAAGACCTTTTTTTAAAAATAATATAGCTTGCTTCCTTTATCAAGAAGCAGAAGTGAGCAGTGAATAAGTGGAAGCTATCCAAGAAAAGAAAGGCTCAATAAAGGAAAAGTCTTGTTTGTGTTTGGATGGAGGCTCTGAGGCGCAGAGAAACGATAACCCGGGGTCTCATTTGGAAGGTTTTTTTGTCTTCCTGCCTGGGTTTTCTGGGGAGCCACTGAGGTCTGGGTTCTTGTGTGGCTGCAGTCCCTGTTGCTTTGCAGCCCTGCGCTGGCTTGGGTGTGGAACTCCCTGCTGGGTCTGGCCACCCTGCACTTCTCTCTCTTTTGAAGCAGGATGCCCCGAAGGCAGTCAGTTTCTTTTTAACCCAAATCTTCCATGAAAAATCGCTGCCTTCTTACGGTGGTCCACAGGGAGATGGATTTTCAAAGCCTTCCCTGTGCTTATCTGCCCCACGTGGTTATATGTGTTCCGGTTGTACTCTGGTTATAGCAAGTGCTTTGCCATTAATTAAAGCTTTGGCTGTGTTTACGGTCCCACCCGGCTTCTCAGCACCGCTTCCCCCATTTTACAGCCGGGCCCGTTAAGGCAAAGTAATTTGCTGTGGGCTTTGGTACAGAGGAAGCCGGCTGTGGGGCGAAGGGCCAGTTTCAGCATGCGCTTCCTCAAATGGTAGGAGCCCTCTCCTTTCTCGGTTTCATTACAGCCCTCCTGCAGGCTTTTCCTCGGACTCTGGAAACAATCAGCTGCTGCTGGCCCTGCCTTATAGACATTACAGAAATTACACGGGGGCCAGACAGGAGCTGGGGAAATCAGTGCGCCAGCTTCCTCTGCTCTGACGTTGCGCGTTTGTACTCCCTGTTCTGGCCGTCACGCCTGCGTAATTCTTGCTTTCCTGTCTGCAGCCTGTCCTGCAGGGGAGCCTTCTGTTTTCACGACGAAGCAGGCCCCCCTCCCACAGAGTTCCCCTGGACCGCCTCCCTCTCCCCTGACTTCTCACTCCAGCTGCTTCCTTTCCCAGCCGGCAGCTGCCACCAAAGTGGCTCAAAGCGTTACCGAGTCCAAACTCGTTCTGCTCGCTGCACAACTGGCCAATAAATCGGGACATGAGGTTTTGGGGCAAGGAATAATGACTTTATTCAGGAAGCCAGCAGACCTAGAAGATGGGGGACTAATGTCCTGGAGAATCATCTTCCCCAGGTCAGAATTCAGGCTCCTTTTATACTAAAAAGGGAGGTTGTTGCGAACTGTTGGAATCCTTTGTTCTTGTAGCTGTCACGTACATCAGGTCATTGTGTCCCTGTAAACCTCCAACCAGACAAGTGTTATTTTCTATTCTGCAACTTTTTATCATTATATGAATGGGAAAGTATTATAACCTTAAAGGTCAGAGCCTGGAGAACAGGCTACTCTGTATATTTCATTCTTTTACAAAAGGTGTGGAACCAGCACGACTCAGTACTGGCAACAGAGCACAGGGTGAGAGCTAAAGAAACAGATCTAATGTGGAGTCAGATTTGTTCTTCCCTATGGCAAAAGAGGTCCCCAAAAGGCCCAGCAGCTTTGAGCCATCTCACCCAGCAGTATTTGAGTGGCCAGTGTGTTACAATGTCTGCAATGAAAGGAATTGGCAATAAGATACATTGTCACTTTATTTATTAAATCATAGAGGTCTGCAAACAGTATTGTCAGTTTCTCCCACTTCCTTTTTACTCCATGTCATGTGAAAAGATAGCTGGAAAAGGGGTTCTGTGGTGAAGACAGGTGTCCTCACTGTTTGAAACCGATCGCTAATTCTAGAAACATCTCTAGTGGTCAGAGGGCTTCCTCTTCAGCCATAGACCCGGTTCTCTTTCTTCTCTGTCACTTCCTGGCTCAACTGAACTCTCAAAGGTTAAGTTAAGCAGCGTAAAAAGAACAAGTCCTGAACTACGTGTCCTCTTGACAGCTCTTCACCTCCGAATCTGTGGGACAGCCCCCCAGGGAAAATGCTCACTTAGTCATCAGATGACGTTGTCATCAGGAAGAACAAATCCGACTCTGTATTAGATCTGTTCCTTCGGCTGTCACCCCGTGCTCTGTTTCCTGTGCTGAGTCATGCTGGCTCTGCACCTTTTGTAAAAGAATGTTTCCTAGAGCCTGAAATACGCAGGGTAGCCTATTCTCAAGCTCTGGCCTCTAAAGTTTTAACACTTTGCCATTCACATAGAGAATAAGTTGCAGAACAGAGAATAACGTTTGTCTTGTTGGAGGTTCACAGGGGCACATGACCTGACCCACGCGGACAGCTGTAAGAACAAAGGATTCCGACACCAAGAAGTTTGCACCAACCAACCACACCCCCTCCCCTTTTTAGTAGAAAAGGAGCCTGAATTTTGACTTGAGGAAGATGATTCTCTAGGGCATTAGTCCCCCCTCTTCTCGGTCTGCCGGCTTTCTGAATAAAGTCATTATTCTTTGCCCCAACATCTCGTCTCCTGATTTACTGGCCAGTTGTGTGGTGAGCAGAACGTGTTTGGACTTGCTAACAGTTTTACTCTTTTTGTTTAGCACCTTTGGGGAGAAAGCAGACAATTAGAGCATGAAGAGATGTTCCACCTTCTCTACAATTTAGTATTTCGTGTCGCAAACTCAGTTGCCCTACCCTGAGAGTAGACCAGTAGGAGCAATCAGGATGCCATCAGGTTTAGTAACTGGTTGATTAATTAAAAAGCCAGAGAATCATAAAAACATGATACGTGTGCATTTTAAACTTTGTTTTTTAAAACCGAAAGCACACATTCATTTACTAGTTATTTGATGTAAAACCAAGGCATTTTGTTTGTAGAGGTCTTACTGGCTGGCTTTTCACATGGGCCTCCGCGCAGAAACATCGCCAATAATGCGTCATCGACAATTTCCAGTCTGCATTTCTTTCAAGTGGACTGGAAATTCCAAGAGCACTTGCAAAGCAGTCCTCAGCCTTCCCCACGCTTGCCCTCTCTTAAATGTTAATTGAGTTTTCCCAGGGGTTTCAACTTGGTTTACACGGAGATAAGAACTCCCTTTTCACACTAGTGTTTCATTGCTTTATGTAGAATGAATTGAAATTCTAAAAAATTAGAATTTTAGGTACAACTGGCAAAAATAGATTAAGAAGCAACTCAAGCAATAGGAATGGAAGTTCTGGGCTCACCAGGCTTCGCTCTGGCCCTGGCCTTGGTCCCTGCCTTTGAGGGAGGAAACAGAGCCTCGGGACGAGCTGGCAGGTGGGGAGAGGGGGCTTCTGGGCCGTGGGTTAGCTGGTTCCTGCCGGTTCTCTCGGTTAATTAATGTTTTCAGCTTGCCAACCTCCCGCCCTAGGAAAGCAAGTAGACTCTCTGATCTGCTTGCTTTCCCTGCTTTTGGAAAATTACGGAACCACTTTCTGTGCTCCGGGGCCTAATTGTGACACTTCTTCTACTAATTAAAAATACTTCAGTGCTTCCGGGGAAAACCACCTCAGGGCCCTCGGAGCCTCGTCCACCTTGGAAATTCCTTGTCATTCACTGATGAACACTGAGATCCACGGGGGATGGTCACCACCTGGATGGCGAGGACGAACTTATGGCATTTGTGATGCAGGCGGCTTGTCTCACGAGCAGGCAGGGGTCTCCTTTGAGTAGCTGAGAGATTTTTTAATCCAGGAGTTGACATTTCCGGAGAATGAACGAAGACTCTGCAAATTACTCTACCAGTAATTCTGGTAGTCTCAGAGTTGCATAAAACTATGCACAAAAAACATTCAGAAATGCAGAAATGTTTTAATCTAAAATGAACACCGAGGAAAGTTGGCATGTGACTCTGTCCTCTTTGGAGTTCAGTAGTTCTTAGCAGTGGGCAGCTCCCAGGGCGCATCCCCTGAAATGGAAACCCCCCCAGCTGGGCTCTGTCTTCATTTGCTCATACAAAGGGAGCTTAGCGCTGGATGCCACTTTCCCCAGAATCTGAATCTTCGTGTTAAATAGAGATTATTTAAGTACTTGGTGATACTATGATCCTTACTTACCAATAGATTTTTCTTCAGAAGTTTCTAGTAGAGTTTGGCCTAATTCAATGCTGGGGCTCAACCAAAGTGTGCTGAAAGGGGAGGCAGTCCATATTCTCTTGCATGATCATGGAGTAGAAAATACAGCTTTCCAACTGGGGAGGGTAGAGCTCAGTGGTAGAGTGTGTGCCTAGCATGCACGAGGCCCTGGGTTCAATCCCCAGCACCTCCAGTAAATAAACAAACAAGCCTAATTACCTCCCCTCCCCCCCAACACCCCCAAAACAAAACATTTTGATGTTTTTTTAAAAAAAGAAAATGCAGCTTTCCAAAGATCGCCCTTCATGTGACGTAGAAGTCTCAGGCCAATGAACGTTCCAGAATTATCAGGGCATTTCTTCTTCATCAGTATTTTTCGTTCCGTTAATGGGTCTATTCAGAGCTCATTTCTCGGCATCTTCTGTGTAATAAGCATGCAGATACTTGAAGAAAATTCATTTCTCATTTTGACCTAAAGACATCTAAATATTTCAGATGTTTCTTTACCACTTACAACATCTGGATGCTTTTAAAAGAAATGCTCACTTACTCAGGGTGTAACCATATAATTTGCATATTTGTATGAATACTTGTATTATGGAGTAGTCAGGATGTACCTTCAGTGTCTTAATTTGTGCCTCTCCGCTGGTTGGCGTTACCTAATGACTGCAGGACTCAGCACTTCTGTGAAAACACGAATACTTAGAAAACTCTATTTCAAATAGATGTGAAAGACATTCTTTGTGGCATGGACAGGAGTTTGAGATAAATATTCTCTATGTGGACAAAAAAAAAAAGAAAGAAAGAAAACCATATAGCATTTCTGGAATGTATTTGCCAAGCAAATATTTTGGAAAACAGCCCAAAGGAATGTATTTAAGGCTGTGATTTTAATACCGAACTAAGGAAATGCTTTAATGCATCAGCTAAGCCCACGGATGGTGGTAATCACATCTGGTTTACTTCAAGCTGTAGGAGAGGGAATGAAACTTAACAACAGAACAAACACCAGGAGGGTCAAGTCGCAGCATTTTTGGTTCCTAAGTAGGTATGTGTGTGCCGTGCAGGGTTTTAAATCAATTTTTATGCTGAAGTACTGCAGGGGCTCAGCCATCCATCAATGCAGATGGCTTGACAGCCGTGAGGGGAGAAGCTCTGTCACCTGTCCTTTCTTTATGGTGTAGCCTGTGACTTTCACTGCAGGAATTAAATATTTTTATGGATAGACAGCTATTGTTGATGCCGTATTACATGGCCAAGCAAAACAGGGATCTGAGTAAGCTGGTTGGGTTATAGCGAAGAATGGTCTATCCAAGACGGGACCTCCCTCTGCACCAACGATCCTAGCAAGGGTGGGGACAATTGATGACTTTAAACACAGCACCCAGCACAGTGCATTTCCCACGTGGAGGGTGGCCCTCATAGGTACTTGTGGATTTCCTCAGATTCATTTTTAAATCATAGCGATACCTCTGACTTCAGCTGTGACGTTTTTCTTGTTCTGCTACTTGATACCATTTCAGATATCACACTGCCTCTCCCTCTAGAACTACTTCTGATGGCATTTTAAAACATCAACTCTTTCGATATTCTTGACCCAGTGACTTCACCCAAGGTGGAGCCTGTCTGCTCCAATCTGTGGCAGATCACCACTGATGAATAGTATCTCTGAAAATGAATATGTGACCGGGCAGGACCCTGGGGGGGCCTTCCCTGGACAGACCCCTCCCCCATGTCCTCTGCTGCAGCCCCTCTCTGAAGCACCCAGATCATAGTATCTCATATGTATTTCCTGAGTTTTTCAGATGCTAAAAACCACCACCAAAGGGAAGAAATTAACTATTCGATGATCATGAGCACATGGCCCCCAGACCTTCTGGCGCCTGGGGGTTATGGTGTTGACTCCCTGTTCCTTCTTCATCAACCAGTCAGAGAATCGTGCACGAGCTGATCATGGTACCCTCTGACCCCCAGCCCTTACCTGCCTTTAAATATGCTTTGCTGAAACTCTTCAAGGAGTTCGGGGTTTTCTTGGACATGAGCCACACTGTCATCCTTGCTCGGCGCTGCAGTAAACCTTTCTCTGCTCCAAGCTCTGATGTTTCAGTTTCTCTGGCCTCATGTGCATAGGGCACACGAACTTGCCTTCAGTAACATATGCTCTGTTAGGTGTGGTGGCCTTTCGTAAGTAGAGCTGGCAGGTATAGCAGCACCTAACTAATAATTTAACCTAAACAGTTTCTATTCCAAACACTTTTTCTATTCAGGAAAATATAGACAGACAGATAGATAGATAGATAGATAGATAGATAGATAGATACATACATACATACATACGTACATACATACATACATCTGATTTCCTCATCACTCTAGATAAGGCCAGAGGAGGTATTGTTACCAGAAACTTGCTCTTATCAAAACAATTATTATTATTATATATTGTATCCCTACCCTTTCAATATGAGCTCTAGCTTTAAAACTTTAAATGTTGATATTTTCCAAATTTCATAGGCAAGGCCGTAACTTTATGAGAAATATCATGAAGTAAAACTACACAAAGTCCCTGGGGAGCCTGGCCCTGGAGTTGGCGGCTGTGGTTTCCACCAGCGTGTGGGGCAACAGGGATCAGGCTAGCAACAGAATGCATTTTTAGATCCGAGTATAAACTTTTACAGATAAAGCTTTTTAGAAAGTCATTTTAATGAGAAAATCCTGCCCAACCTAGGAAATCCTCTTTTCTGTTCTAAATCACGCCTCCCCGGCTTTGGTGAGTAGGACAGAAAGTTGACATCGGCTCTAATGCAACACAGCTGAGCATTTCTGCCCACACACTCAAGTCTACAGGTTTTGATCATGAGGTGAGTTAAGCAAATTATTTTTGCAATGTCACCCAACCGAGTTAGGGCTACCGAGTCATCCACGTGTGGAGGGACAGGAGGGAAGACTTAGGGCTTTTTTTTTTTTAGGATTTTTTTCCAGCTTTATTGAGGTATAATTAAATAAAATTGCAATATATTACAGGGTACAGTGTGATGATTTGCTCTATGTATATATTGTGAAAGGATTTCTACCATTGAGTTTCTTAACACATCCATCACTCACATATTTACCTTTCTTTAATTTTACTTAAGTTCTACTCTCTTGGCACATTTCAATTATACAGCGCAATGTTATCAACTATAGTCACCCTGTTATACGTTAAATCCACAGATATTACTCATCTTTTAACTGAAGATTTGTACCCTATTACCAGCCTCTCCCAATTTTCCCCCACCCCCCAGTCCATGGCCATCACCATTCTACTCTCTTTTTATTGAGTTACAGTCAGTTTACAATGTTGTGTCAAATTCCAGTGTAGAGCACAACTTTTCAGTTATACGTGAATATGCATATATTCATTGTCACATTCTTTTTCACTGTGAGCTACCACAAGGTCTTGTATATATTTCCCTGTGCTGTACAGTATAATCTTGTTTATCTATTCTGCATATGCTGGTCAGTATCTACAAATTTCGAACTCTCAGTCTGTCCCTTCCCACCCCCTCCCCCCGGCAACCACAAGTTTGTATTCTATGTCTGTGTGTCTGTTTCTGTTTTGTATTCTGTTCTTTTTTTTTCTTCAGATTCCACATATAAGTGATCTCATATGGTATTTTTCCTTCTCTTTCTGGCTTACTTCCCTTAGAATGACATTCTCCACGGACATCTATGTTGCTGCAAATGGCGTTATGTTGTCTGTTTTTATGGCTGAGTAGTATTCCATTGAATAAATATACCACATCTTCTTTATCCAGTCATCTGTTGATGGACATTTAGGCTGCTTCCATGTCTTGGCTATTGTAAATAATGCTGCTATGAACATTGGGGGGCAGGTGTCATTGAAGTAGGGTTCCTTCTGGATATATGCCCAGGAGCAGGATTCCTGGGTCATATGGTAAGTCTATTCCTAGTCTTTTGAGGAATCTCCATACTGTTTTCCACAGTGGCTGCACCAACCTGCATTCCCACCAGCAGTGTAGGAGTGTTCCCTTTTCTCTCCAGCCTCTCCAGCATTTGTCATTTGTGGATTTTGGAATGATGGCCATTCTACTCTCTTTTCCTATGAGTTCGACTTTAAAATTCCACATATAAGTGATACCATGCAGTGTTTGGTGTTTTTCTGTATGGTTTACTTCATTTGATGGCTCTTTCTAAGGCCGGTAACAGACAGGTTTGGGTGGAAGGGCGGTGGCAGGGACGCAGGGACGCAGGACCTGCCGGCTGCCCTGGAAAGGGGAATTATTCCAGGCAAGGCTGTTCTTGGCTGCATGGAGGGAAAGGACCTGTGTTTAGAGAGGTCTTCTACCTGTCTCTGCCCGGTTCTTCATCTTTGGGAGGAAGCCCTGGCTAATGCAGTCTGAGCAACAGCATAGCTTCCTCAAGACCAGTGAAACAGAACAGTGTCCATTCCTTTCTTTAACAAATGTGTCTGGAGCAGCTTTTGAGAGGTAGGCAGGCTACACTGGAGCTACACGGCTGGTAGGACCCCTTTCTGCTACTGTCCTATGGAGGATACAGGCAAGTCTAGATGTACAGAAGAAGTTCTGTGCTTGAGGGAAATGCATGATGCTGGAGGAACACCCGGAACCCAGAGTTGAAGTGATAGGAGATTCGGGGATCCGAAAGTCTGCCTGGAAGAAGTGGCATCTGCAGGGCTTTGCAGAGAACGGGAAGTCTCCGTAACGAGACTCTTTTCCTGGTACAGCTTCTTTCATTCTGGCCCGTGGGGAAAATAATTATTCCTAGGGCTAAATGATGGAGTGGATGTAGAGAAAGGAAAAAAAAAAAACACAATAATTTGAATTGCTGAAAAGACTGCCTGATGGGACAAATTACTGGAGAGTTTTCAAAGACACTTTGAAATGCCAAACAACCTGTACTTTATCCATTCAGAATTGAAAATCCTACAAAACTCCATTTCGGCTAGGAATACCAATGACTTTTTCATGAACGATGTTTTAATTTTCACGTATCAGTCATGTCAGGTTTCTTTCTTTCTTTCTTTCTTTTTGCCACATTTAATTGAACCATAAAAGTGGAAGCAAACATTACAAATTTTTTGCTGAGAAGAGCGCAGTACAGGAAGAGCTACTGGTCCAGGGGGCCAGGGAGTGTTCACTGGGAATCTAGAAGGCAATGGATGCGATGATAGATCAAGGCTTTCATGGTCTTATTCGGAAAGAAGAAATTCACAGGCCTTCCCGTGTGACTCACCTGCTGGCCTCCGCCTCCAGCCTTGTGTTGACATGGGGACCAAAGGTCCCTTGCTCACCGCAGCATCCCAGGTTGCCCTGGTTACTGTCATCACCACTTCCGGTTACGCGTATCCGAATTCCGCGGGGAGCGGCCCCCCTGGGTGAGGCTGAGCCCTGGGGGAATCAGCCGCCTTCGCGGAGCTCTGCCGGAGGATGGGAGGAGGAGAGCCATCTTCAGGCGCTGTGTGCTGCTCTGATCTCTTTCTGTCCCCACTTTGTGGCCCCTTCACTCTCCCCCGGGGTCAGCCCAACACAAATCCGTTTCTGCGTTCCCCTGCTCCCAGCGCGGCGAAGTCAGATCCAGAGGAAAGAGCTGGCTAGCTGTGGGGAGACCTGTGTCTTGGACCCCAACCCATCACTTTCTCCTTGTGTGACCTTCAGCAAGTCATGGGGGCTCTTGGAGACTCTTTCCATGGGTGGATAAGGAGGAATTGAACTAGATGGTCCACCTTGGGTTTCCTAAGCCCCCTGCCTGCTCCGATCCTCTGCTGCTCCATATAGAGACGCTCAGGGAAGGGTTTGTGGCATTCTCAGCAGCCCTGACTGAGATGGTCCTTTGGAAATGTTGGCGTTTGATGTCCTGGGAAACAAGATGGGAAGGAAAATGAGGGGCTGCACTTTCGTGCAGTTACATCCAAGCTAGAGCCTCCTGAGCGGTGCGCCTCTCTTTACAGTTCACTATTTTGGCTTAACGAGAATTGCTGGTGTTTCCAAAGCTCTTCTTTGAAAAGAAGTTTCCTTTCTGTTTAGACTAACAAGCAAACACCACCCCTTGCCAATAGCTCCTATTTCCTTTACTTATTTTTAACTTTCCAGCATGCCTTAGACAGGTAACATGGATAAAATTAGAGACTGGGGTAGCGTTGATGAGAAAGCCCCCTGCTCTGCTGCCAGGAGAATCTCTGCAGACTAACCTAAAACCCGCTAGCTTACAAGGGCACACCTGAGAAAAATGTTCTCAAAGCAAGAGAGAGACCAATGGTGACGTAGCAGGCTTGATGCTTCCTGCAGAGAGATTCTGCCATCCCGTGGGACCGCAGCTTCCACATGCTCAAGTTCCCAGGAGGATGTAATTATTTAAGCAGGGTGGCGATTTTGTCCTTCATCCCATGCAGTGAGTGTGCCCCCAACATGAGTGTGAGATCCCGAGACAGGAATCCGTTTGTCTCTTACCCTTCTGCCTCTTATGATGGAAGCATCTTGCTGTGCAGGGTCCACTAAAGAGTCATTTCTCCCAAAGCGAGGTCCCATTGGTTGTATTGCAAGCAAATACGTGCCTGCACAATTGACCAGAAGCCAGGGATCTGGGGACAAGTGACCAGTGGCAATGGCCACTCACAGAAAGCTCTGTCTTGTACTTTTCAGCCTCACGGCCACAGTCCCAGCATGGCTAGGAGCTTCCCGTCCTGAGAAAAGTCTGGGCATTAGCATTTTAGCAAGCTTCAAGATCCAGTCCATCCAGGGACCAGTGAGGGTGCACTTCTCGCTAGCTTTTTGCAACGGTCCTGTCCATCCAGGTGGGATTCTGCGTAGGGGATACCCATGTATTCAGCTGTTTGAGTTACTACGCCTGCATAACAGATCTTAGGGATTTAAGACAACTTAGGGATTTAAGACAACCGTGTATTAGATTCGTGGCTCCTTGGGTCAGGAATTTGGGTAGGGCACTGTGGGGAGACTCTCTTGGTCCCACAATGTCTGGGTATTCGCTAGATCATGTGAAGGTGGAGCCTGAAATTGTTAAAAGACTCAATCCCTCCTGTACCTGACTGTTGGCAGGGGCTTGAGCTGAGATTCTCAACCAGACTCCTACACCTGGCCTGTCCAGGTGGCTTGGGCTTCCTCACGACATGGAGACTGGGTTCCAGGGCAAGTGAGCTGAGAAGACGTGTACCTATTATGACCTAGCTTTGGAAGTCAGGCATGCCACTTCCACAGTGTTCTTTTCATCAGAGGGTCCTTAAAGGCCCATCCAGTTTCAAGGAGGAGAAGTAATAAACTGTTGACGGCAGGGAGGCAAGGTTCCGGAAGGCACTGTTGCTATGGCTACACATACACTTTGTGATGCTCGGGCACCATATGGAAACAGACAAGGAAATTCTAACATGAAGTGGAGGGTTAACAGACAGGACCTCAGCAACTTTGTCCCTCTGATACTCATGACTCTGGTCCTGTCCTGCCCTCCGTGGATGGATGGGGTTGCTTCGGACAGAGCAGAATTCTTCGTCAGATTGATAAAACATGTCAATCTGCCTTCTGATCAGCTGGCACTTCCCACTGTTAGGTCTTAAACTAATTCTATTCCCAGGATTCCATGACAGCGCATCATGATACAAAGCCATAAACCACTCAGAGGATGCTGACACAAGTCACAGTCAGCATCTTCTCAGATCAACAAGTCATGGTTTGTGCAGGAGCCCGGGGGAGCATCCGTAACTGGGAGGAGCAGCCCCTTGAGGGAATGCCAGTTAGATCTGTTACTGATCAGAGAAAATTGAGCTCGCTGAGTTCATTTCCTTCTACCTCTTTGTGCTTTTTAATCTTTAAGAATTTTTAAAAAAATATTCAGGTATATTTCTTCTGTACTTTACCATTATGATTCGAATTAGTGTTCTTAGTAACTTTTTCCTTTATTATATTTCAGAGAAGTGGAAAATACAACAGAGTATAGAGACAAAAATAAAATTGTGCTGCAATACGGCCCTTCCAAATAATGATTGTCAGTTTAGTGCTTTGCCTATTTGAGTATTTCGTCCTCATTAAATATTCTTGTATTAAAATTACATTAAAGGCTAAATACAAATTGAATACATCAGAACTTAGTTTACTCATCCCCTTTATTGTTGGGCGTTTATGTTATTTCCACTTTCTCATAGTTTTAATGCAATTATTTTGCACTAAAATATATTTCAAACATATATGGTGAAGATTTTTCTATACATATTAAAAATGCTTAATAAAAATCACTTAAATGAAAATACATAAATTTTCTTTTTGATAGATTTCCAGAGGGGGAATATTGGATCATAGGACATAAAAACAATTGAAAGTTTCTGGTCTAAAGTTGCTTTCCCAAATTCACGAAGTTACTATCAATCTGTACATAATTTAAAAAGGAAAACAGGCAGGGATTATGTGTTTGGGGGAACACGTAACGCCATATTTTAAATGGATTTCACTCAGCTTTCATTTATATTTGTTTTAGCCTCAAGAGGAGGATTGAATCATTTGATTCCATCAAAGAATGTTTTAAATTCCTTGGTTCCATTTTCTGATTCTACGCTTTTTTGTCTCTTGCAAGTGTGTTCTCGGTCGTGTGTCTTTTCCCACTCACACTGTATTTTTCTCCTTCGTGTATGACTGGTTTTTGCCGCTGTCAGTCATTCTTCTCCAGATGTTCTTTTTCTTGGTGTCTCATTTAGTTCACGCACTATGATGGTGTTACTTATTGCTCATTGTCTCAGCTTCCATGTAATTTGTCTGCTCTGTAATTCTGCATCTTTGAATAATGATGTTACCACTTTTAGGATTAGTGTATATGTGATCTTTATATATGTGCTTTTTTTTTTTTCTCATTGTCACTGCTGTGGTCAATGATGAGCAAACCTTCAATGCGTGGTTCACATGCCTTCTTGTAGAATTGTGTCCATTTGTCCCCAAAATTGTATGTTGCTGTCTCTAGATTTCTCTGGTACATTCATTTATTTGCAGTCTATTAGATTTCTCCAATATTTACAGTAGTTATTTATAGTTCCCATCAGCACTGTTTTCTTCTAATGTACTTGATCATTTGGGATATAAGCTTTAGAGCCTTCTGGAATTAATATGGTGAATGTTAACTTACATAACTGGATTAAATGGCTATTCTTGGACTCCGGTTATAATATTATGTAACTCCTGATCTCCAAGGACTTTTAAAATGTCACCACACCTGGGCATTTTGTTGTTTTTCTTGGATGTTAATTGCAGCTTTTGTAGCAACTCTGCAGTTTAGTCTGAATATTTGTCTTAATGGTTTCCCTGAGGCAAAATTATTTTTAGTAGCCCTAAGACTTTTTGCTATTTGTTGGTGAAATATTACTTTTCCATTTGGTTAAATTTTAATTCTGAGCTCACTTTTGCTGCTTATGGATTTTATTTATTCATTTGTCTATTATAATTTTACTGTGATATAACTGACATATAACATTGTGTAAGTTAAAGGTGTGCAGCGTGTTGGTTTGATACATCCCTATATTGCAACTGATTACCACTGGAGCTTTAGCTAACACCTCTGTTGACACATACAATTTCTTTTTTGTAGTGAGAACATTTAAACTCTAGTCTCTTTGCATGTTTGAATTATACAATACAGTGTAGTATTGTTGGCTGCAATCACCGTGCTATGCATTAGATCCAAATTTTACTCATCTTTTAACTGCGATTTTAATATCGTTTCTCCAATTCCTGCACCCTCAGCCCCTGGCAACCACCACTCTACTTTCTGTTGCTACCAGTTCGGCTTTTTAAGGTTCCACATAGAACTAGTATCATACAGTATTTGTCTTTCTCTGGCTTAACTCACAAAGCATAATGCTGCCTTTTCCCGTGTTTCCTTTATTCTTAGAGTCTCTATTTTCTTTCCTTATTTTCTGGACCTTGTGTATTCTTTTCTTTTTAAAAATCCACGCCAAGGATCACACTGAGGGCCCGGGATGAATGAATCACCCAGGGCCCCTGCCCACAAGGAGCTTACAGTCTCTTGTGAGAAACTGACATACATCAGAATCTATGCTACAGGTGGAAACACTGTTTGGGGGCCTTGAAGGAAAGGAAGAGGGGTCACAGGCAGGAAGAACAGTGCGATGGAAGGCAAAGAGGGTCGGACCAGTTGGCACAGTTGGGTTGCTGAGAAGGGAGTAGACGGGACCAAATGAAGGATGGGCCTAGTGCCATGTTGTGGAAGGGCAGAGTTTCGTCTCTGCTCTGTGGTGGTTTTGTTACCGAGTCCAAACTCTTTCTGCTCCAAACTCTTTCTGCTCACCACACAACTGACCAATAAATCAGGAGATGAGGTGTTGGAGCAAGGAATAACGACTTTATTCAGAAAGCCAGCAGACTGAGAAGTTGAGGGACTAATGTCCTGGAGAACCATCTTCCCCAAGTCAGAATTCAGGCTCGTTTTATACTAAAAAGGGGAGGGGGTGTGGTTGGTTGTTGCAAACTTCTTGGTGTCTGAATCCTTTGTTCTTGCAGCTGTCCGGGTGGGTCAGGTCATGGTGCCCCCATAAACCTCCAACAAGACAAATGTTATTTTCTATTCTGCAACTTTTTATCTTTATGTGAATGGGAAAGTGTTCTACCCTTAAAGGTCAGAGCCTTGAGAATGGGCTGTCCTGTCTATTTCAGGCTCTAGGCAACATTCTTTTACGAAAGGTGCCGAGCCAGCAAGACTCAGCAAGGGAAACAGAGCACAGGGTTAGAGCTAAAGAAACAGATCTAATATGGAGTCAGATTTGTTCTTTTCTATTCTAGTTTCGTGCAGGTTCAAAGGGTCTTGGGTCTGACTGGGTCTGAGGGCTCTTGGCTGGTTCATGTGTGGGGTGGAAGTATGAAGGGGCAACACTTGAGAAGGAAGGAGCTCTGAGACGCGGCTGTTCATTCATTCATAGAACCAACGAATGCCATGTGCCCACCATGTGTCTGACACTGCGCCAGGAGCTCTGGCCCCAGCCCGAGCAAGACATCATCGTCCAGACTCATACAGGGCTTGGCATCCATTGTCCTTGCTCTTCTGGGGATACGCTCCGGCAAGGGAGAGAGAAAATTAATACCATTGCTGGCGGTGGCAGGGGCTGTGCATATAATACATGGCCATGGCACTGAAAGTCTCCTCAATATTCTTGCTTTCAGGGGCTGTGAGCAGCATGGGAACACATGTTCAGTGCCCTATTAGACCCCTGACCCCCACAAAGGAACATCTTTTTTCTTACAGGTCAGCCCAGTTGCTCCTGTGACTTGCCCAGTCCCTCTTTGGTTAGAATTCCTGTTATATTGTGAGTTTCCTCGGGGATACAGCTTAAACACTCAGGCTTCCCCTTTATGAACCCATTTTAGGAGTCGATATACTGGAAATTTCTCTTTGAAATGACCAGATATGGGAGGTAAACTGTGCAGCTACATAGACACAGCTTCTCATTCGGTCATAACCTGAAACCCGTTCTTGTCCTGTCAAGGATGACCTCCAGAAAAGACGAAGGTTCTGGCACAGTTTGAATGGGGTGCAGAAGCTGGTGGAACTCCGCAGGGAAATCTTCCCCTTGTGGACCCCTGGGTCAGTTACTGATGTGCTCATGGCCCTGAAAAAATCTGTCACTTACACGCGATCTTTTTCTTTTTCTCTGGCCAGGACTCCTACATCCTTTCTGCAGAACTTGGAGAAAAATGCGAAGCCATAGGCAAGAAGTTATTGTACCTAGACGATCAGCTTCACACAGCGATCCACAGTCACGATGAAGACCTCATTCATATCCTTTTTAATCTGGCAGATTAAGCACCTGTTATAGGTTATTTTGTAAAAGGAAGTCTTAAAAAAAAATCCCTTCCCCATGCCTCTGCAGATGGAAGCAAACAGACACTGCTACTATTTATAGATCAGCCTACCTCTGATTTCTGAGATTATCCAGTTCACAATGTCTTCTCTCCAGTTTTTGATAGTCAACATATGTGATGATTAAATCTGACAACTAAAAGTATCAGTGAGTTCCAGACATGCACACAGTGAAGCCAAAGAAAATGAAGTTTTTATAGGATGTGAACTGGATGTGCAGGGTTCAAAGGGTCATGGGTCTGACTGGCTCAGTTTCCTTGGGGCTTTCGTAATACCGAGAAACCCAGGTCCAGCTTCGGTTTTCTTTGCCTTACAATTCCGCCACGTAATGGGCAGAAAAATAGCACAACAGGACTTTGGATCGCTCCTTTCCAGCTTTTTCTTGTACAAGACTGGATGCACTTGGTGTCACATCTGCAAGTACCTTCACTGAAACTGACTGCCAGTGGGCAAGCTGTCACGGGACTCGACTGGCTTAGGTGTGGGTTCGTGTGGAGCCCTGGACCTCCTGCGCGTCTGTGGGTACAGTCATTTTGCCTCTGGGTAGCTCTTTTGAGGACAGATGAGTGGGCACAGGGTGGATAAAGGGGTACACAGCCCCATCCTATATCTTTTAGTTATTTAATCACAAGGTTTTAAAATTAAATAAAATTATTATATTTTTTAATTGAAGTACAGTTGATTTACTATGTTGTATTAGTTTCCAGAATACAGCATAGTGATTCAGTTATACATATATACATAGTCTTTTTCATATTCTTTCTCTTTATAGGTTGCATACAAGCCACTGAATGTGTCTAAAAAAATGACATAAATGGGGGGATGGGAAGTGGGGAGGGATAGGTTAGGAGTTTGGGATTAATAGACACACATTACTGTATGTAAAATAGATAAACAGCAAGGGCCTGCTGCATAGCACAGGGAACTAGACTCAATTTCTTGTAATGAGCCATAATGGAAAAGCAACTGGAAAAATATATATGTTTGTATGTGTACCTATAACTGAGTCGCTTTGTGTACACCTGAAACTAACATTGTAAATCAACTACACTTCAGTAAAAAGTAAGAATGAAAAATGACACAAATGAACTTCGTTCCAAAACAGAAAGAGACTCACAGATAGAAAAAAATCTTCTGGTTACCAGAAGGGGGGGGTGTAGGGAGAACCTGGGAGTGTGGGATTGGCAGATACTAACTGCTGTATACAGAGCAGATAAACAGCAAGGTCCTGCTGTAGAGCACAGGGAATGTTTTCAATGGCTCGGCGTTACCTGTAATCACAAGCTGACACTCCTCTAGATGAAAGCACTTCTCTGTTCGCATCCTACCCAGTAGTATGACTTTTATTAGAGGTATCTGTGAGAAATGCAGCTGTTTTGGATTTGGCTTCTTGTTGCTGTCTTACTTTCCAAAAGTCCAGTTCTTACCATACTTTATCTGTGTGTGTGTGTGTGTGTGTGTGTAGGTCTGTGTATTTTTAAATAGCTCTGAATGGTCAAGGATGAATCTTAACCATAAGTATTCAGATCCGCAGTTTAATGATAGATTCAATGCTATGTTTCCTTCCTCTTTATAACCTTAAATCTTTCACCTTGCTTATTAAACTTAGCAGGAAATTTCTTCAACTTAATCCGTGATTATTGCCACATTACTCAAGGTAGATTTTTAAAAGCAGATCTTCTGTTTTCCATAACTTATGCCTCTTATGAACTGATGTTTAAGCTCTTATTAGAAGGTTGGCCAAAGAAACAGTAGAGGCAATTTTGTTTTGTGCTTTTGTGTACTCCACGTTCGTGGAGCGCAGATCTGAGCAGTTATCAGGGGGCGTGGCCTCCAGCAGACGGGCGAGTGACTATCCATGGCTGGCACCTGGGAGCAGCGCCAGGCAGAGAGCCAGTGCGTTTGGAGGGCTTTCTGGCCCCAGCCCGGCAGGTGGGCTTGTTTTCGGTGGGAAACACCCCGGGCTTGTGGTGGGCTCCGGTAGCGGGTCAGAGGTTGTGTTAGTCCCTTGTTTAGCAATTTTCCAGAAGGTTGGTTACATTCTAGAGAATTGGGTTTTTTCTTGAGTAGATTTGGGTTGTGGGGAGGAGGCTGAGAGGGGACAGAGCTGTGCATAAGTAAGACCTTTTTAGTTTTCTCACGGCCAATCCAAGCCAGATTCAGTAGCTGTGGGATCACAGACAACTGATAAAGCCACTCTAAGCATCAACTTCCTCATCCGTACAACTCAGATAATAACACGTACCTCTAAGGTTTTCATGAGGACTAAACGAGGCTATGTTCAGAAAGTATGTTTAACGCAGTTCTTATATACGGTCAAGTGCTTGGTTTTAGGTAGAAAATCATTCTTAGAGTCTTTGTCACAAGCTGAATCTACATCTCATTTTTATATGAGGTTTCAAGATAGGCTGATTCAACTGTTTTGCGTAAATGCTTGAAAGAACTGATTGGTAACTGCACAGTGACTTACATGAAAAGTCAATTGATTCTAATAAAACTGCTTTTCATAGATAGGGATTATTGTTCCTACTTGACAGTTGACAAAACTGAGGCTTAGAAATGACACAGCTGGTCCAAAGTCATTTCTGGTGGGTGGTGGAATCTTCCAGCCACCCCATCCCCTGGCGCTTCTTGGCCACACAGGAAGCAGCTATGTCTCTAAGTAGATGGACGAGCCTGTTCTGTGGAACATGCGGAACATACATAAAATTTTACTATGAAAATTTTAAGCTGCAATAAAAGTTGTTGAGTGAAGGTGTTACCCCAAAAAGAGGAACAGGAAAGACCCCAGTTCCTGTCTTATCCGAAAGATAAGAATTCAGATGCGAGACAGAAGTGCTGTGTAGCAAAAGATTTGAAAGGTTTTATTAGCAAAGGGAAAGGACACCCCAGGAGCGGGAGGCGGGCTGATCCCAGGGCACACAGCAGCAGACTTGGTTTGCTCCCTCCTCTCACACCCTCGCTTAGAGGTCGGCTCTTGATTGACGGACAGCTCTCGCCCCTGGAGTTCTTAGTCATGCTCGTCCCCCTTTCCCCATGTCCTTGCCCATGATGCACACAGGAAAGCCCATGGTGGGGGGCGGCGCTAAACCACAGTGTTAATTACATCACAGTGAGCGCTGGGTCATGTCTGGTTAGGTCCTTGTCGCTACTGCGCAGTTGCAGCTGCCGGGTTCTAACTGGTTTCTTGCTGGCGCTCATTTAGAGGAGGTAAAACCCCTTTATGCTGGAGGCAGGCACACCACCGTCTTCCAGACCATCCCCCTTCTTCCCCACTTTATCTGTCTAGTGCCCCCACTTATCTAACTGCCTAACAAAGTTACATTTTTGTGAGACTTTTGCCCATCCTTGCTGGGGAAAGTGGAGACACAGTAGGACCGTGTCAAACCAAGGCTGGGAAACACAAGCTTAGGTACTGAAGTCACCCACTCCCCTCAAATAAAATCTACACCACAACATAGATTTCAACCCTGACTTTCCTCTGAAACCCTGGCTTTGTTGGGTGTCAGGGATTGCAGGTAAATATGCAGAAGGCATCTTTGAATTCATAAGAAGCGGTGCTTGGATTTGAGTGGAACGTGATGTCCTAAGATAGAAAGACATCTTTACTCTGCGGAGGCTTCTTACACAAACCAAAGCGCTCGTTTCAAATTGGAACTGATCTGGAGATTCAAAGGGGCTGCTGGAATCCTCCAGCCAAACTCCGACTGTTTTGTGTTCCCATTTTTGATCAAAGAGACAAAGCTGAGTCTGAATGAAAGAAACAGCTCGCTGTCAACAACGCAGAAGCATTTCCCAGCGAGGGTAATATTTTTGTTTGATTCCATTAAGTGCTCGGCCGGAGCCGCCCATGCATTAGATGCGGGGTGCATCTGATTAACCTGAGTCCATGTCGGACGTCCAGGTTCAGAAGGTTCAAGTCTTGGGTGCTACGGACGCTTGTTCCCTGTGTGGAAGGCACGGAACTTTGCATAAGGCATGTGCATGAGAAAGCACTGTTAGTGTAGTATCAGCAGAGGGTGGGCCAGTCGCCATCAGTGGAGTTGTTTCCAAACAGACCCTCCGGGTACCCTGACTTAACATCAGAGCCACGGGCAGCCTGCTAGGGTCTCCTGCTTTTATGGAGAAGACACTGGATTGACAGATCGGAGGAGGGGGAGGAGACAGGGCAGGTCTCTTCATCGTCTTGACAGGCTCAGTGAATTACACGTAGCGCGACCAAACAGCGACACCAGCCCGTCAGCCGCTGTGGCGTCCAGCATCTGAGAGTCTGCACCATTAATTGGAAAAGCCAGCCTCCCAGAGGTGACTCGCCTGGTGTCTGAGGCGAGGAGGGGAGGTGTGACTGCACTGCCACTCAAGCTGGGGTTTCCAGGAGCGCTAGCCCGAGTCTCTAGTACAATTTCACAGCCATTTGGGGTCCTAATTAGCAGGTAGGATTTGAAAAACATGTTGAGGGTGTGGAATGGCTCCTCCACGTTTGAAACACTTGAAGCGCAAACCATCTCAGTTCGGCGGATTTTTATTTTTTTCACAGAGATTTTGCTTACTTTTTCTCCTTCAGCTTCTACAATGCACTTTCAAAAGAACAGAAGTGCACCCGGGACTGGGACACCGCTCGAATATTTCAGACCCCACAGGGTAGTTCTGCCTGCCTCTGAGTCACAGAAGAGATGGGGACAGACTGATTCTATCTGTGGCTCTGTTTACATCCCCGTCTGGGAAAGCCTCCTGGAATTCTCTTCTCTTTCCTTGTTTGGAATGCGTGGTGCCCAGTCAATTCGTTTTGGTGGTACCTGATGGCTGTTAATAGCCTGAATGCATCCAGGCGCAGCACACACACCACATCATCCCCTAAAAGGACATTTTCAGATGTGCAGCTTAAGCAGACAAAGGTAATGAGAGTTTGGGGAACTTGCTCTGTCTCCTTGGAAATGCTTTCTGCTTCTAGAGCTAAAAAGCTGAAAGAGAGACCGTCAGGACCACGGGGCTCAATGCGTGTTATAGATGAGAAGATGGGGACCTTAAGAGTTTGCTGTTAAAGTGTTGTGTATGCTGGGCTGATGCGCTTCTGGTGTCCAGGGCCACCCTCAGGCCCCCACCCACGGGAGTGGGGCGGGAAGAGGAGGAGTTGGCACACTGTAATGCGGGGGGATGAGGGAGCCTAGGAGAGCGTGTGCTCACCGCCATCACATCCGCTGAAGCAGGGCGTGTGTGGGCGAGAATTTGCTCTTTGCTCTTCAGCAATTGTGTTCCTCACCTTTGGCTGTTCCACAAAGGAGAATTCCCAGCACTGTGGCGGTGGTGGCTGCAGAGGAATCCCTGTTGATAAGAAGAAAGAATCTAGCAAATGAAAAGCTGTTTCCAAGGATGTATTGTTGTTTCTTTCTGAAGCAAACTAGGTCAGACAAATGAAGACCTATTTTTGACTAAAACAATCCGCCTGGAATCTCCATTGGCAGGAAAACACTCAGTTGCTTTTGGCTTGTTTCTTTTTTTAATTGAAGCAGAGTCAGTTTGCAATGTTGTGTTAATTTCTGGTGCACAGCACAGTGATTCAGTCATGCATACATACATTCCTTTTCATTATAGGTTATTACAAGGAATTGAATACAGTTCCCTGTGCTCTGCAGTGGGACCTTGTTTATCTATTTTATAACACTCCACTGACACCATTGGACGGATCTTCAATTGTTTTTATATATAAACAAAAGACCCCCTTGAAAGCATTTGAGGACCTTTGCACACGACTGCCCTAAAGGACAAGACTGCCTCGCCACCGGAAGACATCTGTGGAACATGTTTCCCTTCACTCATTGCAAACACAAATCTGCACAACTTTGCTATCAAGAAGTTACGCACTTACCGAATACACGTGTAGTCTACCTCAAGGTGGTAAAGAATGGTCTTTGGTTCCAAAAGTGTTTTTAAAGACATTGGCGCGCCCATCCTGGTGCCACCGTTGTAATTAATGTGCTAATTTTCTTAGATGCCACGGATGTCTGGTGGCATATCTGTTACAGGAGAACTGTATACATACTTAGCTGGAGAGGGTTTGATGGAGAGACATTCTAAGAATCATTTAACCCATTTGAGACCTGTTTTTTTGCACTTAGATGTAGTGAACACCTGTCATAGATACATAAATTCCAGTGCTGGAGTTTTACTTTATTTGTTCAGCACTTTGACAAAAGTCAAGGTCAAATATATCCATTGGCTTTGACCATGAGCTTGTTGGACAGCAAGGAGAAAATCTGATTCTAGTCCTACTCTACCTCTTAGTAGCCTTAAGATTTTAGTGAGATGTATCAAGGAGATAGTTTATTTTTCTGTAAGTCAGTGAGAAAATATTGCAAAAATGGTTTTCAGCATAACCTCCAAGGGCACGTCTGTAGCCTGGACCGCTCCTGACCTTCACACTCACGTCCACTTCCTACTCAGCACCTCCACTTGGCTGACAAATGGGCTTTTCCAACTTAACGTGTCCAAAATCCAATTCCTCCCCCTTCCCACCCCCAAAACCGGACTCATTCTCAAGTCTCCTCCTTCTTGATAAACTGCAAGTCTTTTCTCAGTTCCTGGCTTAGAGAGAAATCTAAGAGCCACTCCTGATGCCCCTTCCTTCTTCCAACATTCTAGACCCAGTCCACTACCGTGTGCTGTTGGCTCTGTCTTCAAAAAGCACCCAGAATCTGACCACCCCGTGGCATCTCCACTGCATCCAAACCATCATCTTTTTTTGCCTCCTCTTATTTCCATATTTCTGCCCTCGCACCTTTTACTCTATTAAGGATTAAAGCAGCCAGAGTGATCATGTCCCTCACCTGCTCTAAACCCTCCCATGGCTCCCGACTCATGATCTAGCCACGTGCCCACGTGTGTTCATTTTCAGCTCACGGACGTCAGCGCCACGACGGCGGTGACTTTTGTTCCTTTCACTCCTGTAGTTCCCGCCTCCAGACGGTGTCTGAGCGCACAGTAGGAGCTCTGGATGTGCTTGAATATCTGAACAAAGTGAAGGGAAGAATGAGGAACTCTGGCTACACTTTTATTTGCCCAGATGCTTACTGGGGAAATATTTCCGGTGTGGTTTTTTTTTTTTTTTTTTTGGTAAACACATTGATATAAATATGAAAGGATGCACATCCACCGTGAATATTACAGAAGTATGGGGGCAGCAAAAGGAACTCTATCTCCCTCCCAGTATCTAGAAGTCCACCTCTGTGTCCTCCGAAGGTGCCTTCTAGCCAGAAATGGCTTACCTCTGCAGACTTTTTTCTTTCTTTCTTTCTTTCTTTCTTTCTTTTTTTTTTTTTTTGGCAAAATTAGGATATTGCACACAAATTGTTGTGCAGCTTGCTTCCCCCCCCCCACTCCACATTTTCTCCTGGACTCCCTTTTGTGTAAGTACATTCAGAATGTTTTGGAACTCACGTGTAGTCTGGAATCATACAGGGGAATTGGTTAGAGAGAGGTAGTTGTAAATAAAAACACGATTTTAATCATTTTGATGAATATGACTCCATAGGCTCACTAAATTGAGGTTTCCAGGATTTCTGATGTCTAGCCCTGCTCAGACAGAACCGGAGCTGTTTGCTACCTCTGCTGTATCAGCAAATAAACCTTAAATCTCGTGGCGCCTCACAAAAGGCGTTATACTCTCACAAGAAAAAAAAAATGTTTTTAACCCCAGCCCCGTGCAGAAGGCATGCGAATCTGCATTTTGTAAGTGAGACAATTAAAGCATGAAGTGTTTGGCTAGCTTCCCCCAGCTGGTGGTCAGACCCTCCAACCCCCTCTCTCACTCCTCCCTGTGCCCGTAGAGATTGATGTTTGAGGGGCTGATGTTACCTTAGATGATAATTTAGTCATTTTCTTTTGTGGCTTCTCTCTCACTCTCTTTTCTAAAACGTTTTCAGTGTGTTCTGCCCATAGCAGAAATTTTACGCATTCTTTACGAGTTCTTTAAGAAGCATCTTGTTTTGGTTCAGTGTCTCTCTCGGAAAACCTTCGCTGTCATTGAGCAGATCACAGAGAGGGGCCTGGAGTCCCGGGCTGCGTATCAAAGGTGACGAAGTCTCAGGAGTTTGTTGAGATTCATAAGCCGCTTAAGCTCCATGCTTACTCTTTGTCAGTGTAGCAGATTAATGATTAATTTGCAGCTTGGTTGTCCGTCTGGGACCACTTATGCTGTTCCTTGTATAAAGTCCTGTGTGTTTTCATAAAAGCTCAGCAAGAGCTGTCCTGAGAAATGGAGGGAAACGAAGCCTTCTCAAAAAGAAAAAAAGAGAAAAAGGACAAGTATTGGATACTTCCTCCCCTTACGCCCTCATTCCCCCAAGTTCACGTGCAAGGAGTGACTCATCGTAGTAAATGTGCGTAAATTACGTAATGATGAAATCTGGCGAAGCTTTAAGAGGATGAAAAGCTGCGGAAAGCTTGTCAGGTGGTTCTGCATTTTTGGCTTAGGACAGGTTCATTTGCATAATTCCCAAGATCCTCTGGAGTTCCTTATTTAAAAAAAGAAAAGGATGCTTTCTCTCGTCATAACCTAAGGCGTCTCTTTCTCTTGACATTGCATTGACATTGTACTTGGATAAAGCAACACTGCAGTAGATGCAGACATCTGGGAATAGTGAGATTTCTGCAAACTGCTCTCCCCACAGCTTTCTGTTTTCCCCATGTCTGATCTCGTGATATTCAAATGGTCTGACCTCATGTGGTGATTTACCAGCACTTTAGTGGTGTTAACACATGTCTATGTTTTCTCTTAGTTTCTGTTGGATGAAGTTCAGTCAGTTTACTGATTGAATTAAAAGAATTCAATCCATCTCTCATCCTGTACCTGTCTTAGAACTCTTCTGACTACAGGTACAAAAGGAAAGAACAGAGGGGTCTAACTGGATAGACAGAAAAGCCACCATTGGTTAAATGTTCCCCCAGCTTATACAGCCTTATTTATTCTGTAAAATTATTTGCTAAGTTCTCTGTGATTGTTTTATCTCTATGAGACAAAACTTTACAGATTAAGAAACTAGGAACCTAACAGTTTAAAGAAAAACTAACTAACCAACCCAGAAAAAGGAAGCTCCCTGCACTACGTCAAATCTTGGGTGCCCTGAGTAGCTATTTGGCAAGTACCCGGGAGTACAATACCACGGGTCAGCAGATTAGAATCTGAAGTGGTTTAGAAGTCATTGTTTCATGAGAAAACTGAGGCTGAGAGTGATCTGCACAGGTGACAAGGCAGGTGACTGACCAACAGGGACTATAACTCCTGACTCTGTGTCTGGACCTAGGTGGCCCCAAACCCTGGATGGCTCCAGGAGGCTCCGATTTCCTGCCACCTGCCCTTCCCGCTGTCCGAGCACTGGGATGTGACAGTTGCCCTGCCCCCGCGGGGGTTTAGCGGGAATTACCGTCACGCTGACCATACACCTTAGAGCAGCCCGTTTGCCATCTGTCTTGGTCTAAGAGCTGACTCTTCCTTTCCCTTTTGGACGCCTTACTTGAGATAGTTCATGACCCCAGGCCTCGTTGAAATCCCAATCGCTCTTAAAAGACGTGTCACTTTTGTATTAATATTTAATTCCTACAATTTGGAAGAACTTGAAAGTGCAGTTAGACAGCCGGGCCCATCTGTTGCCAGCAGGCACGTGGCTCCTACCAGGCCCCTCGGAGGCTGCAGGGGCCGCCCATCACCTTCACATGTGTTCCTTAACAACATGTGCACAGTCTCTCAAAAGGGAGCTCCAGATGGTGAAGGAGACTCTGCAGGCCATGATCCTGCAGCTCCAGCCGGCAAAGGAGGCGGGAGAGAGGGAGCCCACTGCTTCCTGTGTGACAGCTGGCATCCAGGAATCACAGGCCTGAGGCGTGACAGGATGGGGGAAGGAGGGTGAGTGACCACGTCATTGACACGGGTGCTCAGGGGGCCTCTCCCGCCTCCGCTGCAAAGCCGATGTGATGGACCAGTGATGGAGACACAGAGCCCGGATGTTGCCCAGGAGGAAGGCGGTCCACATTCGCTGTCTTGGGACTGAGATCAGGGAGTCAGTTGGAATAAGGCAGGGGGCAGTGATCTGCTGATTCCCTTCTAAATGCCAATCAAGGGGCACCTTGACTATGTCACTAACAGGAGCGTCCCACACTGGACTTGAAAAGTCTTTTCCTTTCAGTCCCCGTCAGGCAGAAGGTCGGGTGAGTTCTGCTAGAAAAATGTCCCTTTTCCTGCACCATCTTGCTTTCTGCCACAATTAAAGCATCTCCTGATTTAAGAAGCTCTAAAAAAGAAACCAAACATGCGTACCTGTTACATTTTCCTTCCAGGCACAGGATATAAGGGAGCTAATTAACCTGAGTCTGGACTGAGCGGTTTTTCTCCTTCCTTCCCCTGTAATTCTCTGTAATCTCAGAAGAATCAAGATGAAAACTGAAAGATTTTTTTTTTTAAGTAACAGCCTCTCATGGGCAGCCTTGCGGTTCTTCTGTGGTGACAATGCCTGTCTCCCCAGCATGGGGCCCCTGAAAATTCATCAGGAAGTTCTGAAATCCACCTACAATGAGAGCAGGAAGGGAGGAGGGGGCAGGAATGGGTCAGGTGACGTGTTTAAACTTTCGAGCCTCTCCTGTTTCCCTCCTGAACTGGTTTCACTCAGTGCCAGGCAGGACGTGGAGGTGGAAACCGTCAGTGCAGTCTGGTATCCAATGAGGCAGTACAGTTCTCAGCAGTGTGCTACTCGGTAAAGCAGAGCCGTACTCAGTAAAGCACTGTAGCACTCAGTAAAGCACTGTAGTACTCAGTAAAGCAGAGCTGTACTCAGTAAAGCACTGTAGTACTCAGTAAAGCACTGTAGTACTCAGTAAAGCAGAGCTGTACTCAGTAAAGCACTGTAGTACTCAGTAAAGTACTGTAGTACTCAGTAAAGCAGAGCCGTACTCAGTAAAGCACTGTAGCACTCAGTAAAGCACTGTAGTACTCAGTAAAGCAGAGCCATACTCAGTAAAGCACTGTAGCACTCAGTAAAGCACTATAGTCCTCAGTAAAGCACTGTAGTACTCAGTAAAGCACTGTAGTACTCAGTAAAGCAGAGCCATACTCAGTAAAGCACTGTAGTACTCAGTAAAGCAGAGCCATACTCAGTAAAGCACTGTAGCACTCAGTAAAGCACTATAGTCCTCAGTAAAGCACTGTAGTACTCAGTAAAGCACTGTAGTGCGCAGTGAAGCAATGCAGCACTCAGTTAGACAGTATACTCAGTGACATGGGGCATCGCAAGCCTGTCCCGGCTCAGGCAGCTGTAAAACAGGCTGAGCACAATTAGGCAGCACTTCCCAAAATGCACCGAGGAAGGTAGCCTCAAGAGATGCCCCAAAGACCCACAGCGCTCCCTTGACTCGGGCCCCTTTGGGAAACGTGCCCCGCCATGGTCTCTGTTTGCAGAGCCAGGCGCAATTAGCATGTCAGCCTGTGAGCCCTACTGATCTTTTCCAACCCCTAAATTCCCAAGTTTAATGGCTCATAGCTTTTTTTCACTTCATTTCATTTCATTTCACAGCACATCAGTCTAGTGTTGTGCAGCACTGCATTCTCTGGGGGAGTTGTGGTCCGAACTCTGATTTACATCGCTTATACATGTGCGTTAGAGACCAAATCCGAACCCTTCGCAGGGTTGAGCTTCATCCCTCCTTGCCGCACTTGGGAAGTGTAGTTGACTAATTGGTCTTTTTGCACTTCTGTCTCGTTGATACCCACAGAACAGTGATGCTCCTGTCTTCATTCGGATCCAGGGACACCAGACAATCTCTGTCATTTCCTGAAGCCACACTGGCATTCCTGGGAGTCACCTGCTTCTTTGCTAAGCCTTCTGTGCTGTGTGGCGTTTCCGCTTCCATCAGGAGATGCCCCTGCTTAAGCCAGCAAGTGGCCAGGGTCCAAGGAACGAAGCAAAAGCACAACATGAATTTTCTGACTGTGTTTCTGACAGTTTTCTGCTGAGCATTAAAAGATACACTATACGTAATTTAAGACGTATTAGTTTGTTCCAGGAGTGTTTGGTTTTTCAATGATAGAGCAAATGCCTGAATTATTTATAATCATGTCTAAAAAAATATTATGTACAAGTCACATGGCACATGGAATTCTTGAGTCCTTGAATTAATTCCAGTGAAGCAAAACTTGGGACGAGTCAAGATTGTCTCTAACGAATTCCTACTTTGACAAGCGTTGTTTTAACAAGCCCCACAAGACATCTTAACAGTCACTAACCCGAGCGTTTTCTATTACTCAGGTACCATCATGAATAATTCTGTGAGGTCGTTATGTCTTTGAAAATTCTAGAAGCTAATAACTGTCTGAGTGTGCCCCAAATAAGGGGTCTCCAGTGCCTCCAGTGGGCAGTGCGCCCATTTCCTTGTTGAGACCCTGACCCAGGCAGGTGAGTGATGCTTTAACCACAAGCTGCAGCTCATCCGCAGTCTATGCTGGTGTCAGAGGCAGCCAGGAAGCCTGCCCGAGGCCAGGGTGTTTCCTCTGACCCTCCGACCTTCTCAGGACAAGCCCCTCTTCAGTCACTGTGACCCTAGAAGACCCAGGACTGTACATCTCAAACCCTAGGGCAGTGTCTGCAGGGCAACCTCAAAAGAGATAAGAGCTTGAATCTAAAAGCAGCAAAGCAATAAGGACACAAATCCAAGCTTTCGTGGAGACAATCAAGACCACAAGCAAAGGTGGGTCTGAGTCCACTGTGGCCCGTGCGAGAGAACAGATGAGCTATTACAGGGTCCTCCGTGCTGAGATGCTGACATCCAAATGGCCACTCATGCACTTCCTCCAGCCCGACTTAGCAGGGCGTCTTCCGAGTCAGTAACAGTCCCGGTTCCTTCCTACGTCCTGAAATTTCAACATCAGCATGATCTTCCTCAAATCAAGTTAAGGTGTAACGTTGGGAGCTTTTCTTCCTGGGCAGTAGGGCTGGTTCCCCCACCCCAGGAGCATGGAGAGGCTCACATGGGGGCGCTGGGACTGTCCTAAGATCTTTCTAATCATTATCGCCTTTAATCCTCATTTCAGTCTTACAGGGTGGGTGTTTGTAGTTGGTGAAATTGAGCCTTAGGAGACTGCTGACGTTCCCCACAGCATGGAGGTGGAGGGCAGTGGACTGGCAGCGGCAGTTGGGGACAGGTAGAATGCTTCTAACTGTGTTCTTCCTAGCGTACTTTTAATGTCTTTTGGGGACTATGAGCCATGGAGCATATTTGCTCGCTTAAGAACACATGCTGGGGGCAGGGGTGTATAGCTCAGTGGTAGAGCACGTGCTTAGCATGCACGAGGTCCTGGGTTCAATCCCCAGTCCCTCCACTAAAAAAAATAAAAAGTAAAAAGAACACATGTCCACCTTGGGAATCCTGCCTTGAGAATCAGAGAATCTGAGCCTACCACCCATCACTGTCCTCACCAACCGTTCATTCCCCATCCACCTCAAACGCCATGCCAGGAACAACCACTTACTGCCTGACATCATGCAGATTTTCTTGAAAATCCCCATCCAATTGGTATTTTTCAGAAAGCATTTCAGGAAGCAACATTGTGCTCATTGGTTAATGCCTCCTTGTATAAATGATTTGATACTCATGTTTAATAACCTCACCTTATCTAATCTTTGAATTTTATTATATAATTTATTACTTCATGAAATTTACTTTTCATTATGTGAAATTAAAACTGTGATCCAAGCCATGGTTGGATATTTAACATTTTTCTTTTGACTTCTAGGATGTGGGTGATAGAAACATTTTTATCACCTTGACTCATCTCATCTTTCTGTTCCAGGACGATCCATTGTACAGTTACTTACATCACATGAAATGTTTCTAATAAAGCAGTGCTAAAAAACTGTGTATGTGTTTACTTTCAGATCTCAGCCAGTCAGAAAACAGTGGAATTTTCTATTCCAGAGTCTTTGAGGAAGTTGAAAATAACATTATCACTAAGTGGGGAACAGGACAAAGATGTCCACTGATGCCACTGGAAATATTTTACTGGAGATACTGGCTAATGCAGTTAGGCAAGAAAAATAAATGAGTGTTATCATTTGGAAAGGAGGTGATACAAGGTTAATATTGACGGGACAGGGTGATGTCACTGTAAGCTGGACAACCTAAGAGAATTAACAAAAATGTTTAAACATACAACACCAGCATCAGCATGCCAAAGTCAATAGGCTTTGCACATCCCAGTAAGAATCAGAAGATGGCGTATAAGAAAAGATTCCACTTTCTAGAGCAACAGCAACAAAAAAGGGGGAACATGGCTAGGAATAAACATAAGTAAGAAATGTACAAGTCTTAGATGGAGAAAATTTTAAGATGAAGTTCTTCCCAAGGGAAGAACTGAATAAAGAGACACATTAAACTTTGGGTAGGGAGTCATCATAAATTGTCAAATCTCTACAAATTAATTGATAAACATCACTTGATCCCAACAGAGTCACAAATGCCTAGCTATTCCCAATGTCCATTCTCTTCTTTATCCCTTCTAGTAATTCCTCATCTAAGTACTTCAACTGCAGACATCCTTACACACCTGCAGAATTGCCATGTGCGTTTGTCCTGGTAAAGTGGTTAAACAAGGAGGCCATACACCTGAGGGAGCTCTAATGCCCCAGTGTCCACACCAGCAAGTCAAAGTCAAAGCCTGTCCACATGCCTCAAGGCTACAAAGTCAGGGCCTCAGGATGACCAATTACAGCCAATCAGGCTTTAAGCCATAGCCAATCAACCATTTCCTTGCTCTGCTTCCACCTTTTCTAAGCAAAAATCTCTTCCATCTCCTGTCAGTGGAGCTTCCCAACCACTTCTGGTTTGGCACTGCCTGATTTGGATCAATGTTTTCCTCAGAAAAACTCTTAAAAATTTCAATATGCCTCAGTATACTTTTAAACAACCCCATTGTTTGTAAGTGCAAAAATGGGAAACGACCTAACTTTTCATCAGTGGTGAACTGTTTTTAAATAAAGTATGGTACAGCCACACTATGGAATGCATTGAAGTTGCTAAAAAAAAAAGTCTTCCCAGACACGTCTGCTTACATCTGCAGAGGTATCACTGCAAAGGAACCCAAGTGACTTAGGGAAAAGGGATGGAAGGAGACTTACTTTTCCTACGTCCTGTTCTTCTTTTACAAAATTATACCTAGTGCTTATCTTTACTTACTAATAAATAAAATAAGTTATTTAAGAAAACATCGTGATGTGGGGACTGGGAGTGGGCCCTCCGGGAGAGCAGGGCACACAGGCTCAGGGTCCTTTGACATATGGTTCATCCTTAGTTAGCACCTACTATGTGCCCAGAACTGTGCTAGGAAGTGTGCCAGGCGTTGGTGATAAAAAGACAACTGGGACATACTGTGATCAAAAAATCTGAAGGAAGTCATTAACATGATCATTATAAATAATACCATTTTAAAGACAAGTGGTGATTTTTGTTTTGATGCTTGAACAATGATGTCTGGTGGTTAAGTCCCCAAAATTCAGTCTCCTCTGCAACCCCTGTTCTTGTCTTGGGTTAGGGAGTTGGGCAAAGCCTCCTTCCTTTCAAAACAAGAGCAACGAAAGCAGTGGGTTGGTTGTGAAGACAGAGTAGGGGGTGGGGGAGTGGAGTTACATCTGCCCCCCACGGTCCTTTAGGAGATACTTGTGCAGTCAGTGTTTTATCCAGCTAAGTCTGCTTTTAATGTACCTGCCACACGCACTTTTGATATCGAACTCAGGTTCATCTGCTCGCCACTCAAAGAGAGACAAGTGTCAGTAGAAAAGGAAGGTGCTTTAATCAAAAAAGCCAGCAATTTGGGGAGAAGGTGGACTCTTGTCCAGAGACCAACTCCAAAGATTCTGCTCAACCATGAAAGTTTTTAAAGGGAAAAGTGGGGGGCAAGATCTCAGTGAATCATCGAGGCAGGAGGTTGCTTCCGGCATCATTTTCCATTGAGTGCAGACCCGCTGACTCTCTCTTCAGAGGTTAACTCACCTGGCGACCTGCCTGCAGGATTGTGCAGGGGGCTGTCGGGCGTAGCAAGCCCATCGGTCCTTGACTGCTTCAGTCTTCATTCTTCTTGTTATCCAGGAAAAGAACTAACAGTTTACACAAGGCAGGGTGTGCACTCAGGGAAGCGTAAGTCAGGAGTTGGTTTCAATTGCTTAGTGATCTCATTCCTATAAAGTAGGGTCTTCTAAGGTTAGAGGGGGGCAGAAATGGGCAATTAGGAAAGGGGGCAAAAGAGCTGCTCTCCCTTTCGCACTGGAGAAGGGCTCCAGAGTGAAGGACAGTCCGGAAAATGTCTTCACCTCCTCTCATTATTACAGTAACACAAACCAACTTCTTGATACTACTGCTCCCTTTTCAAGAGTCTGAGAAGTGTATATTAGAAACAAAGCTCAGGTCCATGATAAGAATTTGATCTCATCACATTGTTTATTTATTCATTCATTCCAGAAACATTTATTGGACTCTTATTACAAAAATTTTTCTTCCTTTGATGGATAAATGTATGGTGATGGAAAACCATCTGGTAAGTAACAAAAATGTTGAGTATTGATTCTCAGGACCCTAAGTCTTAAATCTACATGATAAATTATTACAGTATGCACACACAGACACAGACACACACACGGAGACACCTAATAGCAGTTCATTTAACGTTAACAACAGTTATTTATCATTTTGTGTTTCCTATGTGATTTTATTTGTAAGAACAACGTTTCAAAGAAATTGTCTAGAAAGACTCATGTATAACCAATCCACTATCTTCATGTTTTCCAGTCTTTGTCTGTACAAAAACAGATTTTCACCAAACTGTAGCCAGCCTTTTTTTTTTATTCTGTTTTTTATGCCCAACATTATGATGTTTTCCATTTTGCTAAAGAATCGTTATAATCATTGTATCTGTTGCTGCATAATATGCTATCAAACTGATCCACTATCGTTTAGGTATTCCTGTGTAAATGGGCATTGAGTCTTTCCAATATTTTGCTATTATAGATAAAGCTGCAACCATATCTTCATGCATACAGCCTTTTCTTTCCACTGAATTATGTCCCTAGGGGAAATTCCCAGGAATGAGAATGCTGAAATAAAAGTAAGAGAGAGTGCCACTGTTTTTTCTTTTTGGAAGTTTTTATTCTGTCATCCCTTATTTCTTCTTTTTTTTTTTTTTTTTTGGCAGGGGCGGGGGGTCACTAGGTTTATTTATTTATTTTGGTGGAGGCACTGGGGATTGAACCCAGAACCGCGTGCGTGCTAGGCATGCGCTCTGCCCCTGAGCTGTATACCCTTCCCCCCACCCTACTGCGAGTAACACGTTTGAAATGGAACATGCATTAGAGAGCGAACTGAAGGTAACAGCCAGCCCCGCAAGCAGCCCGCTCTGCAGCGGGCGGGACTCCCAGCCAGCTAGTGATTGGTTCAGTTGGTTTTTTGGTGTTTCCTCTCGTCGTAAATATACCCACGATCACCCCATCAGGCAAATCACGGCTGCACACTTTCTAAACTTAAACTGAGCAGCGTGGAGTCTGCAGCCCCATTTCACTGATCTCCCTCGCTGCTGCTCTTGTTGGTCTGAGGCCACACTGTTTTGTCTCCAGATAAAATGTGCCGAGTCACACAAGGATCCAGGATTTAAAGACCAAAGTTTTCCCACTTTGCCAGCTGTCTTCTTGAACTTTTGTTTGAACATTTGCGAAAGAAAGATGATAATAATAAAGCCAGCCATTCAGGGGTGTGGAAAAACCCGAAGTCAATGTATAGGAAAGGCTTTTTAGAAATAAAGCAACAGATTCAGGCATTTAAAAATGAGGAATCTAAAAAAACAAGAGAAAAAAATGACACAAATGAACTTATTTGCAAAACAGAAACAGACTCACAGACATAGAAAGCAAACTTACGTTACCAGGGGAGAAAAAGGGTTGGGAAGGGATGAACTGGGACCTCAAGATTTGCAGATACTAACTACTATATATAAAATAAATAACAAATTGATACTGTATAGCATAGGGAACTATATTCAATATCTCATACTAACCTAATAATGAAAAAGAATTGGAAAAGGAATACCTGTATGTACATGTATGACTGAAACACTATGCTGTACACCAGAAATTGACACAACGTTGTAAACTGACTGTATATCAATAAAAACTAAATACAAATTTAAGAAAGGTTTTTAAAGTGAGGAAAGTTTCGAGAGTAGGGAGTGAACAGAATCAGTCCAACAGAGAATGCAACTGGGCATAAGCTTTGCGATGTACATGGCAATTCAAGTGGTTATTTCTGTATAAAAAGGAGTGTTTCACATTTGTGGCTTTGTGCTGCCCTTCGTCCCCCAGTTCCCAAGGGGGTCTCAGACAGTCAGGAGAACATGTAAAGGTTGAAACAGGGAGTGATTTGAGTAACTTTTACTAAATCTACTCACCTGTCTGAAGGGGAAATACAAACACCCAAGGGTCTTTCTAAAGCATCCTTCCCAACCTCAGATTTGCCCATGGACCTGAGCTTGGCTTCAGACGACCAGGGCCAGACCGCTGGTCCTTTCACATCCTTAGCTCCCAAGCGATGTGGCGATGAGGGTTCCAAGCTCCTGTGAGTTACCCGAGATCTTGGTCTCTTTCCCAAAGATGCATTTCTTTTTTTTTTAAAAATGTGTATAGTTGATTTACAATACTGCCTAAGTTTCAAGTGTACCAAAGGTGCATTTCAATACCTGTCTCTTTGTCTTTCCATTCCAACCGACTTCAAAGACCCATGTTCCTAATTTTTACTAATACTTCCGCCCTGGGTTTTATTATTTAGACCTCTATGTCTTTCCTCATTTATTTGCATTTCCCGTTTAGGAGGAGAAAGAAAAAGTGGGAGTTCCTGATGCCTTGAGAGCTCCAAGGTGACTCAGGGATTCTAAAGCACCCTCTTCATTTACTAACGACCTTGAAGGGACTCTGGCTGGGACTCTGGGATTTATCTCCACCTTGAGTGGGGGCTCCCGCCCGCCAGCAGGACCAGAACATCTGTAACAACCACACAGCTGGGGATGCTGGGAACGGAGACCACGCTCTGCTTCCCTGTGAGCCTTCCGTAAATACCAACCCTGCGCCAGGTCCTTCTCCACTGAGATGGAAGCATCCGATGCTTTGTGTCTGCCCCCAGAGTTCTGTTCTTTACAAGGAGGATGAGGAAGAACTCCTTGACAGAGGAACACGAGGGGAGATGGAGAGACGGGGATCATACATGCTGTGGGCAGAGATGCTGCTGGAGGTAGGAAGAGGGTGTTTGAAAACAGGAAGATGACCATAAAATAATGCACCCTTACAAAATACAGGCAATAAAAGAGATACAAATCAAAGAAAAAGAAATAAAACAAAAACAATAAAAGAAATCAGCCCAGAGGCCAGGGGGAGGCAAATGACGTGTTGTAGCCTACGGGGGAAAAAAAAAGACATAAAAGACCTTTGTACAATGGCATGTGCCACACAAGGCACAGAGAACAATCTCTGATTTATGACTTTTCACACTAGGAAAAATCAGGCACGCAGAGGATGTGTGCCAATTGGGATCTTGCCAGGTGGGGTTTTGATTTTTAAGGGCAAGTATAGGAAGGCATCTCTTCCAGGCTCGGGGAACCACATACATTATGTCTCAGCTGTGAGGGAGATGCTCAGCTAGTCTACAAAGTCACGTGAAAGGGCTCATTTGGTTTCAAGCAGTAGGCGAGGGGCAGGACAGGGAACAAGCGTCCTTGCCTTTGGAGTTTGTGCTGTGCCAGGAGCCCAGGGTAGAATTCCAAAGGCAGGCAGGGCACGGACCAGTGGAAGACTGACCTAAAGCAAGTGTCCTTGGGGTGACACCAGATCATCCACTTGTGGAATTAGAAGTGACTCAGTTGGGAAGATTGAGGGGCCAACGCTGAATCATTTGCTTGCTCCTCCCACCCCACACCCTCTCCCTTTCTCGTTAAAACTCCTTCTTGTTAAATCATCTGTTCATTTACGATAGTTACGGCCAATCTGAAATCACAGCCCCTAAGAAGATTGCTATAATCACTCTCAAATGCCTAGTTCTTATTTGTCACTTTGTTATGCTATCAAGAGACTATCACTCACCGTGATGTGTTTCTTCAATCCTAAAGAGATTCCTCCATCCTGTAGAGGAAATAAAGGATTCTCTTGAACTACTGAAAGACTTCCCAAATTAGGGGGAAAAATTTTTATAAAGACACACAGAATGAAAGCCTTTATTCCCCAGACATTTTCTGGGGCAGACATGTGATTCCTACATGGCAGCCAAATCACGCTATTGGTGGAAAATTCGTACTTTGGTTTTGAATTGTGATGGAAAGCTTGAATGGAACTGTCAAAATGGGCATATTTCCTATGTTCAAGATGACATCCTTGGATAGAAGGGCTAAGAAATTCATCCATGCCCATGCAGCTTTGAAACTTGACCATGGAAACATACGGGATGGTTTACAAAGATTCAGTAATACCTCACTGTCCTCGGATATCACATGTTCACTTTGTAGCCCTTGCAGGGCAGCTCCAGCTCCGCCCATTTCATTAAAACTCTTCTTACACATGATCTGCCACATCCAACTGCATTTTCTTTGCCCTCGTTCGACTGCAGTTTGAAGGCAACATCTGGTGTTGAAACAAACCTCTTGCTTGTTGAATCTCCCTTATCTCTGGGGATCTGGGCCCCTACATCCCTGTAATGTCTCATCCTTCCTCAGTGTCCCAGCTTGACTGTTCTTTCTTGTGCTTAAAGGACAGACACCCCAAGGACCTGTCCTCAGATCTCTCTTCTTACTGGGCAATCTCATATGCTCTGACAATTTTAACATCATCTTTATAGTGATTATTCCCCAAGGTATAAGATTCAATGGGCAAGATTTATTGAGTGCCCACCATATGTGAGGTCCTGGGTTCAGTCCTAAATTCCAAACCGTGTGTGGTCCAGGACCCTCAGGTCATTCTCGGATTTTATCTTCTTTTCTGAGCTTTAGAGTCTGCTGGACATCCCGTCACTGCATTACACGTGTCTCAAATTCAACATGTCAAAAACCAGCTTCATTTTCTTCCTTCTAAAAATCTGCCTACCATCCAGCTGTCTTTTGCCACAGTTCCTGGCACTCCCATCTTCCAGGAGACAATGGCTGGAACCCTCACAGTTACCTTATGCTCCCCCTCCTCCTTCATCCCGTATCCAAGCAGGCAAGTCGTAGTGTTTTCAGCATTTTAAGCTTTCCTCTCTCATTCTCTCTGTCTACTGTCTAGTCCAGACTCTCTTATACCTACTTGTACTATTGCTAGACATTTCTAACTGGTTTAGCTTTCATTTCTCATCATTTAAATTCATGGTCAAAGTTTATTTTCCTAAACCAGTGGTTGGATCAGGCTCAAAATCTTTCAAGGATTTGCTGTTGCCCAAAGAATAAAGGTTTTAATTCAAGGATGATCATTGTCTGTAACTGAATTATCCTTCCAAACTCGTCCTGAACGGCCTCCTTCCAACTGCTCTGAGTTACTCACCATTCCTCAGCTTCCCCTCTGTTTCCACCTGGGCCTTTTCTCATGGCTGTGCTCTCAGCCTTGAATCCCGGTCTTCAAGTATCTCACTTATGCTCATTTGTCAAGAGTGTGAGGGAAAAAAAACATCAAATATGAGCCGCTAGGTTTGGGTTCTGAGCAAGTGGGTCAATGACAATATCATTTGTTGAGACAGAGAAGGCCTTGAAGAGAGGCTGTGTTGTGTGTGTGTGTGTGAGTGTGTGTGTGTGTGTGTGTTTATGGGAGGGGTGCAGGGAAGGAGAAAGGGTCTCTGTAGTTTTGCCATGTTGAGTTGACATGTTTTTCAGACTTACTAGTGGAGATGATGAGCTGGTGGAAGGAGTTTAAATTGGATTGTGGAGTCATGTCACACAGATGGTACTTAAAACTATAGACTGTGGAAGAACAAGTAGGGAGAGAGGACTATTTAAAAGAGAGAGATGTCCATGAGGAGAAAAGGAGAGAGAGTCACAGGAGACCATAAGAATGAACAGTATGCTCGGGGGAGTTTTTTTTTTAATTGAAGTCTAGTCAATTGTAATGTGTCAGTTTCTGGTGTGCAGCACAGTGTCCCAGTCATGCATATACATACATATATGTGTTTTCATATTCTTTTTCATTAAGGGTTGTTACAAGATGTGTCACTCATATGTGGAGTCTAAAAAAAAAAGAAAAAGAAAAAAAAGAGGACACTAATGAACTCATCTACAAAACAGAAACAGACTCCAAGACATAGTAAACAATCTTCTGGTCATTGAGGGAAAGGGGGTGGGAAGGGATAAATTTGAGAGTTTGAGATTTTCAAGTGTTAACCACTATATATAAAAATAGATTCAAAAATGTCTTCTGTACAGCACAGGGAACTGTATTTGGCAGGGTTTGATGCAAAGAATGGCAGACACATGGTGCAGTAGATGGCAGGGAGCCTTCCAGTGATTTGCATAAATAATCTTAATCCTGCAAGGTAGTTACTATTATTCCTCTTCTACAGATGAGGAAACTTACACTTACAGGCCGCTGCATTCAAGGAGGATATACTGGATTCCCTCAGTCCAGACATCCAAAAAGAGCAACGTTAGTAGAAAACAAAAACACCTCTCCTTCATTTCTGTGCTGTCTTATGATTAAAACAGAGCAACTTTTAGCTAACGCACAGGCAGATCTGCTCCTTCCCTTATTGCAAATTAGACAGTATTTAGGTAGGTACAGAACTAATACATCCACAGCTTGTGATTTACATGACCGAAATGTTGTCTGCAGCGATCCTCGGAATAGTGGGAGCTGAGGAGTGCCCCGCTGTTAACCGGTAAATTGTTTAATTGTCCTTGGCAGGGGAGTCCATCTTTAACAAGATCTCAGCTTACTTCACGTTCATATTCGGGTCCTCCTGCTTCTTTCTACATCATTTTCTCCTCTTTGAGGCACTTCAGTTCCTCGACCCAGGTTCTCGGTCCTTTGCAGCAATCAGACTTCTCTGATGCTCCACATTTACAGATATGTGACAGCCTAATCTGCCCGTAATGAGGCCACCTCTGCTCCCCACTCCTCTCCTCTCCTTGTCCAGGAAGCCTGGATACACACATCAAATGGGAATAAGGTAAATCTCTTCTCAAGGTGCAAGCAATGGCTGGAGTTTTGTCTGATGCAATTGAGTTTCAGGACAATAGTCATGGGAAATATAATAAGATGCTGGTCAATTCAATTCTTCCCTGTTCCTGGGGTTTGAGAAGGAGAAGAAAAAGTAGTCGAAATGATGGTGATAGGAGATGCTTTTTTCCCCCCGATTCACAAGCCTAACGTTTCCTAACATAAAAGCAAGAACTGAGCAGAATACTCCAAAGCATGATCAAAAACTAATGAAGTATACAACAACCGATATATCAGAACTTACCATCCAAGTCAGTATCATTCAAAACGCAGGGCTTCCAGGAGATGATAGCCTTGCTTTAGTGAGTCGAATTCCTCTTTCCCAATTGTCTTCAGATCCAGCTTCTACACCAGGTGTGAATACCCATCTCACCTAGATAGTCACACTTCTTTTTTAACTTAAGGGTGAGTTACCCATTTTGGTCACCTTTGTAATAGTCATAATACCCATGGTATATTTGGGGGGAACATCTTAAGCATTTTAAATACATTTACTCAGAAAAACAGAACGTTGCTAAGTATTCCAAGCAGTTTAGGATTTAATGTAAGGAAGAAGCCAGTAGAAGAACTAGAGGGGAATAAGTTATGGATGGTCACCGCTAACCTTCAGGTTCACCATTATGGCTCAGAGAACCAGGAACTTGCTATGACAGCCCATGTTAGGACAGCATGAGACACTCCATCAGTGTCCTAGTCAGCCTACAGCACAAAGGTGAGTGAATGCAGAGGGAGAGCCTGGAGGTCACTGCGGAAGCTCCCCATGCCTGGGCACCCCTGCCCTCAACCAGAGAAGTAACATGGATTCGGCCTCTGTGTCCAATTTTCTCAAGGGATTATCTCAGTCCATGCAGATGGTCAGAGGCAAGATCGCCTGGGAAATGTAGTTCTTTCCTGTGATACAATGAAGAGATTAGAAGGAAGTGAGAATGAATGCTTGTGACCAGAAATACCAAGCACCATTATTGCTCCCATTTGCAGACGGGTGAACTGTCACTCAAGGGCAGAACCATAACCTGAATACAGGTTTACCCTAATCTAAGCTCGTGTTCTTAACCATTACAATGTACTTGGCTGTGACTGACTTTAAGTTGTTTTCAAAAAAGTAAATATGCCTTCCCCCCAAAAAAAGAGGAGATCTGAGATCTGACACCCTTCCCACTCCTGGGCATATACCTGGAGAAAATATAATTCAAAAAGACACACGCACCCCAATGTTCACAACAGCATTAATTACAACAGCCAAGACATGGAAACAACCTAAGTGTCTGTCAACAGATGACTGGATAAAGATGATGTGATACACACACACACACACACACACACACGAATACTACTTGGCCATAAAAAAGAATAAAATAATGCCATTTGCAGCAACATGGGTGAACCTGAAGATCGTCGTTCTAAGTTAAGTAAACCAGAAAGAGAAATAAAAATGCCGTATGACATCACTAATATGTGGAATCTGAAAAAAAGGACACAAATGAACTGCTTATTATTTATAACTTATACGATTGCTTTTCTGAATATGTGTAAGCAAATCTGACTGTCCTTTATGATTGGATTACTGCATTCTGTTGATTCTTATTTTGTTCTTGGCTATATTCCTTTTATAACTATATAAGTTTAAAAAGCCAAAGCTCTAAATGTTCCTAGAAACAATGAAAAGTATATACATGTAAATTTTTTAAAACATGCAGTATACTATATATATGTATTTACATGCAATATATTGTATATGTGCAGTCAGACTGTAACAATTTTACCTAATAGAACTGAAAAATGAAAAAAAAATTTCCCTAGATGACTCTGAAGACAAATCCAAAAGAGAAGTTTCAAAACTATTTTGCATTATAATGGTATCACTAGAAAGGATAAAGGGCTTCCCAAAGAGTCAGCACCATTTTGGTGGTTTGTATAAATTAAGAAACTTGCAACGGTTCTTAAAGTTTCTGCTCAAAGATGGCATCTGTCAACCTCCGCTTACTCTCATTGGTCAAAGTGCATCACAGGGCCAAGTCCAACAGCAATGCGGTGGGATGGATGCTTCTCCCATTAGGCAGCACAGCATAGGGGGAAGGAAATATTTGGAAAAAACAAGATAACCTATCATAATAGTTTATGAAAAAAGAAGAAGAGGGGAAGGAAGCAAGCTCACCAAAGAACCAACGTAATAAGAACAAAACTGGAAAGCAAAATGCATTTTCCAAGAGCCATAAAAAGAAATAGAAATACATTGGTCCACATGTAACTAAAAAGGAAAGAAATCTTTGGAGACTGAAAATATAGAAATTTCCAAAGATTCTTTGGATATCACATAATTTTGACCTGATCCATGTCACAAACCGCTGTGTTGCTACCATACACACAGAATTTGGGAAGAATATAGTTTTAAAGATTGCTCAGATTAATGGAAGGTGTTCAAATCTGAAAAATCCAATAATTTATATTCTAGATTGCTCAAGGGGCTGGTTGAAATTATCGAAGAACCACTCGAAGTAATCTTTTGAAAATTATAAAGGACTAATACACAAAGGGAGAAAAAGATTGTACATTACCATTTAATTGATTTTTCTTTTTATTTATTTTAGGATTATGGATAAATTCACAGGGTAAGACCTTACTTAATGTTTGTTCCCAGAAAACTATATGATCAGAGAATAGTTCCAAGAATACCTAACAATACATTATGACCAGATGGGACTTATTGCAGGAATACGAGGATAATACCATATCTTTAAATCCATTAATGTAATTCAAAAATTACTAGATCTGAGGGAGAAATCACATGACCTCCTCTATAGATGCTGAAAAAGCATTTGAAAAAATTCACACCCGTTTATGATTAAAAACCCTGAAAAAAAATAGAAATTGGATACTTCCTAAACATAAGAAGTACACCAGTATTTCAGTATCTCTGTCCCCAAACTATCATCTTATTTAGTGAGAGAACACTGACATCCCTGCTAAAGTCAGGAACACCAACTCACCACTATTCCACATTGTATTTGAAATATCAGCCAACAATTTAACTTACATAAATCCAGTAATCTCTATACAGGGACATGGAATAGAACACAACAGAAAAGAGGAGGCTACCAATTAGAAGATGTAATGAAAAGCAAGACTTCACCTACAGTAATGATGAGGCATAAAGAATACGTGTATTTTAACAAAGAGATACACTTAAAACCTACATGAGGAAAACTTAGGAACAGTCCTGAAAGACGCTAAGATAGAATTAAACAGATGGAAAAACATACTGTGCTCTTGGATAGAAAGACCCAACAGCACTGGACTCTGGGGGTAGAGACCAGCCCTGGGAAGCGCTGACGTGGGGGCACGTTTTCCTCTACTGCCCTTCATCGAGGCCTGTGACTTCCCCGGTGCAAATCCGTGCATGTTTACCTGTAGGATTAGGATAACGAATGGGACTGGCAGCCAAAAGTTGCCCTGGGTGCTAAATACGTTACTCTGGGAGTCTAAAGAAGAAATTAACATTTTATGGGGGTGCCCCCTGTATTGAAATCTGCCCTCTCTCCTTTCCTTGGAAGGAGAGCCCCTTACCTCTATCTTATGTAACACAAGGTACATCCTTCTTTGGGGAAAATCTCACTACCTACTTACAGGATTAGAATCCTCTTGCCTTCAACCGCCAGGGCAATTAATGCCTCCCAAATTCTGAACAATTCAGTGAAGAGTCTACGCTGGGAAGTGAGTGGAGAAGTGGGGACTTCCGGGAAGATATTTGAACTTTCACTTCGAGTCAGCGCTGCCTCCCGACAGGTCCTTCACCTGCTGTGAGGTGTGCATGAGCCTCATTCATCCTGGGACCCTCCGGTGGCCACCTGCTGGACGAAACACACAGGCTTGCACCAGGGTCCAGGATTTAAATCTACAGGAAGGAGGAGAAACGTTCTCTTCAATGCAACAACGTCTCCAAAAGTTGCCTCGCCCACACCGGAGATAAAGTTCACGCAGAGGAGTATCAGTTCTAACTTGTTCAGCCTCTTGCTTCCAGACTCCGCCAAAGCTCTCCTGATGCACGAGAAACGGGGTCCGGCACGATGCCTTTTCTTTTTCTTTTTTTTTTTTAAGTGACATTTATTTATTTATTTATTTGGAGGTAATTAGACTTTATTTATTTTAATAGAGGTAGTGGGGATTGAAACCCAGGATCCCGTGCATGCTGAGCGCGTGATCTACCCCTGAGCTATACCTCAACGCCGAGAACAAGGAATTATTTACCAATAAATGTGTCAGGGGTGCTAGTGGCATTGAATTTATGATGGAAAACACAACTTATTTTTTTTTAATAAATCTGTTATTATTATTTTGATTTTTTCCAACTACTTAATTGTTTAGTGAGGAGGGAAGTAATTAGGTTTATTTATTTATTTTAAGGGAAGATACCCGGGATTTAACCCAGGACTTCACGCATGCTAAACATGCTACCACCTGAGCTGCATGCTCCCTGCAACGTGATGCATTTTCTAACAACAGAGCCATCTACCTTCCGTGGCCAACCTAGGGCCACACAGAGATAGGGCTAAACTTTGAAACAACACTGGGCTGGAGAAAGGTTTGGCAGGACAGAGTTCCCCAAGTGTGCCTGAAAATTGACAATAACCAGCATAAAAATGTATGAGCCCTTGTTCCTGGTCAGGGAGATATCTATGTGTTTGCTTCCATGCCCTTATCAGCTATGTCTTTGTATCTATGTAGCTTCCTTTATCCCCTTTGGACTGAGCCAGTTACACGTCACAAAAAAGTACCATACTGGTTACTGCTGGGTGGCAGGAAAAGGAACATTTTTCCTTTTCTTCTTTCGGTTGATTTTTTTTGCAATGGACTCAGCTTCTCTTGCAATTAAACGTAAGTTTTAAGAAGCTAAAGTGAGAAATAATTAAGAAATACCGCACCGTGTGTAAGAAGAGCTCCCGTGTAATTATAATCAGGGAATTTGCGGAGACCAGTAAATTAAACAACATTCGGGAGTAGAGTCTTAAGGATAAAAACCTAACTGTAATACCAGCCTTACTGTTGAGGTTTTTCAGTTTAACAACAATTTATTGAGCTCTTGCAATGTGCTAAGTGCTGGAGACGTAAAAATAATGAAAAATAACTGTGGGGTCCAGGGAATTATCACTTGGTGGACCATCTCTACTTGTTTCTCTAGATGACCTCATACAAAGAGAAACACTTCCCCACTGTGAGACTTTCAGACTTGAGCACTTTCCTTAGTTATGATCTAACAACGTGCAAGATGGTCTAGGCAACCCTTAGGGCTGGTGTGTCGAGACTTCTGGAGGCCCGGGCACTCCGTCTTTGACAGTCGCACCCACATCATGAGACAATTATGCCCCACACTGTATGCTATCTTGTGTTTGAAAGAGTTTCTTTGTGGGGGCAAGGACTTTTTCTTTTTTCATTCAAGGTTGAATCTCCAGCACCTAAAATAGTGCTTGTGTGAAGATGGTCAACCAACCCTTGTTGAATGGGAGGCTGGCTGTCAGCAGTGTGTGGCTGGCTGTGTTTTATTTAGCATCCTGAGCCTACACCAGAACTTGGGTGGTTAGAAATTCTCACCTGCAAATTATTTGCAAATACAGTATATTTCTATGAGTGGTAACTTACATGTGTAATGAGCAGATCTAATACTATGTGAATAATCCTTTGTTAATTTTGATGTCTTTGGGAGTATTTGGTGTGTGATCTGGAGCCAGTTTTTTTTTCATATTTTAGATATTTTTATAAAGTAACAATTTGTGTGTGTGTGTGTGTGTGTGTGTGTGTACTCTCTCCCCAAAATCTAAAGATCCCTGCAGCCCTGTGGGATGTGGAGAGGCAGTGAATGTAGGTGTCATGGAGGATAAAGAAGGAGGTAGCTTTGGTTGGTGCTAAAATCCAGCCAATCTGAGCTGCCCAGTCCTTACAGGCTGGCTCCCACTCTGGGGTGATGGCCAGACACTGGTTTTGTTCGCAGCCCAGCTCAGTGGCGAAAGGAGGTCCTCTTTTAGCTCCTCTCCAAGATCCCCATGGATGACTTCCCTCTTCCATATGTTCCCCAAAACTGTGAGACTGCTTGCCTTGAGTTTCCCTGCAAACTGCATCTCTGAAGTGCACTGCTGGGGGCGCGGACGGAAGCACTGTCTACAGATGGCACCAAATGAGCCTCTTGAGATGGGCATTTGCAGTTCCCTGCTTATAAGGAGAGACAACAAAGGAGCCCCCGGGGGTTTTAAACAGTCTAAGGCCTGGGATGGTCAACAGGGGAGGGAAGGAAGAAAGCTGGCAGAAAGGGCTGGAGTTGGGCAGAGGGGCAGTTAGAATCTTGGCCAACAGAGGTCATTCTCCCAACCCCACCCACCGCCAATGTGCGTCTCCTCCTGGACAGTCATAAGGAAGCCAGTCTCATCACCAGACAACACTATTAGTGTGATTTAAATATGATGATCACCCCTGATTAGTCTACGGCTGCATCTGTCCATACTGTTAAAACACTGGCCCCAGCAATGCCTCCAAGAGCCAAAAAGGACATCTTACTTTTCTTATGGATAGCTAAGGCCGACTTTGTTCTTACTATGAGTCTGGCATTTATCACATCTAATTCACCAAGTCACTCTAAGAGGTAGACATTATTACAACTCATACATTATGAATAAGGATACTAAGGTTTAGAGACGTTTTGAAAAATTTAAAAACTTACCCAAGACCCCACATCTGGTCGGTGGCAGATCTGACCTGTATACCCAGGACCGTGGAACCAAAGTTGGTGCTAAATTATCTTTATATTGTTAAAGACTCACCCTCTCTATTTTCCAGACCCAGTGCCCTTTTTGATCCGAGCCCTGCCTTACTGCCTGAGAGACACCAACCCCTTCATAATCCTGCTCTCCTAAGAAATCTCTTAGATTTCTTCCTGGTCTGACAGTGATCTGGGGCTCGACACTCTATCGGATCACCTGGGGTGAATATTAATTTCCCTTGTTCTGGCAGGATGGCAAATGTGTAGCTGTCTTAGGTCAGCTTCCACAGAAGCAGATCTTAAGAGAAGGATTTGAGAGCAAGTGGTTTATTGGGGAGGTGATTCCAGGAAGCCCCTGTAGGGAGAGTGGAGGTGAGACAGACAAGAAAGTCAAGGACGCACTGCAGAGGAAGTTACTGCCCTGAGCACCGAGCCGTGACCCTGCTGGCCAGCTCTGGGAGAGCGGAGAGCATGCCTCTGAACAGTCCCCTCCAAGGCGTGTGGAAGTTAAGGATGTTAATCCTCCAGCTCTCATCCGTCAGAGGGATCTACTCCATGGCTCCAGCCAGCCCTCGGTGCAGGTCAGGGAAGTGCCCAGGCAGAGACCGCAGGAGCTTGTAATAGGACACGACGCACTGCAAGCTGGAATGGTGAGCTCCATGGGGCTGGGGAGGTGGAGGGGGGCACCCACAGTGTCTGCACGAATAGCCCGAAGGCTCCCTCTCTAGACTATGACAGAATCACTCGACCATCACAGCCCTCCCTTCTGCTGAGCCCAGGCAAGGATTCAGCATCCTTCTCAAAATCACTCCTCCAGGCAGTGACTGACTTCCCATCAATTAGAGTTGGTACCCAAGATGCAACACATCTCACATCCTTTCCACCTACTGGTCTATGTAATCTCTCAAGACCTCAGTTCCATGACGTGATGAAAAAGGTGGGTCAGATGACATTTACTGTCACCTAGGGTAATACTTCTCTATGACTACGTCACCATATACATCCATGAACTTGACTTTGGTTGAATTAGCTTTCTTGGAACTTTTTTTATGAACATTGGCTTCAACTAGACACTCGAGGTCCTTTTCACAGAGATTGCGATCATTGATTTCTTACGTCATGTACCAACCAGCGAGGCTGATGTGAAAGACCTCACATCAATTCCTTTTAAATTTTATCATGTTAGTTTTAGGGTTCATTATTCCAATTTAAAAAAAGCTTTTTCACAGTGCAATTCTGTCATCCAAGAAATGAGACCTCTCCCCAGGATTTTGGTGGCTGCAAATTTGGTAAGTGGGTTGGTTTATATAAAAATCATTAGAAATGTTTAGCAGGGCGGGGCTCAAGACAAAGCCCTTGACTATGGACCTCCCTTCCTGTGGCATGTGATTTGTAATTAGTAGAAGAGAAAGTTCTGCAACCCAGGGTCACTAGGGGTGCCCAGGGTGAGGATGCTTGGAGTCACGGTGCAGGCTGGACTCCCAGGCATTTGGACCAATCTAACAGAGAGGGCTCAGGGCAAGGACCTAGGGCACTTTCCCCATCAGGATTACCCATTGCCCTTGGTCAAGTGGATCCAGTTCTTTTCCCTTAATGCATTTCCTCAGCCAAAATGGAAGTGACAGCCCCTCTCCAGGGATGCTAGGAAGGCCCTCTGCTTTCTGGCTGGGAGCTGGTGTGGTACCCAGACTCAGGTACCACTTCACGACCTCTAACTGCAGTTTCTCAAACACCTTCTTCCTCCTGCTCTGGCTGGGCATGTCCTTCTGAGTTTCCCCTTCAGCATCTTCCTGTGGTTAGCATCTGCTCCGTTCTATTCTGACTCTCCCTCCTGAGAGCCAGCCAGCTGTCCACACCAGGTGAATCTTTGGGAGGACACTGGGCCTGAAAGTGTCTGCCTGTGTATATCAGTGTGTCTGCATGTGTCTGCAAAAGGAGGAGGCAGTCCTGGATCTGATGGCCATTTCAAGAGAGACCTGACTCCTTTTGCTAGTGCCTGTGACCCGAGATCTCCAATACCCGCATGTCCCTCTGTCCAACCCCACAGACTTAACGATGTTCATCCAAATGCATAATTTATGAAAGAACACAGGAGAAAGGGCTTTGAAAATTTAAAAGCTTTGTAAAACATATAAAATATTTGTGGTGTGATTTGTGAAGCTTTTATGTTTCCCCATCCATATTTCATGTACATTTACACACACACACACACACTCCTCACACACACGCAGAGGCTCATTTTCCTCACTTCACATCTGTTGAGCTGGCCCTGAAGGACACAATCCAATTACCTGGTATCATGAATAAATAATGCCAGCAGAACAACAAAGAAGAAGGAGAAGACACACAGGATGCTCGGAGTTGCTTTTCCTGGCTGCTCCAGCTCTGGTCCCTTTCCCTGTCTGAGCACCAGGGGGCTGAGCAATGTGCGTGGGACCACATCTTCACTCTAGAATGGACATACCCTGGCTGGCTGACCTTCCTGCAGGGAGACAGGACTATGAGCCATGACTACGTTCTCATCCATAAAACATGAGGTTGCTACAGCTCACGATTTTGTTCTTTCTGGGTAATGCAACCTGTGATCTGTGTCCATTTAATGTGTAATTTTTTTCCAAAGCTACTTGACACGGGAGGGGGCTGTCCGTTTCCTCCCCAGATGCATGGCCCCGGCCCTGCTCACTGTCACCAGCAGTTATTTTAAATACAAAGAAAGTAAGAGTGGCTCCGACCAGCGACAGAGTCTCAGCCGGGGCAGGAGAGCACCCCCAGCTGCTCCCAGCCTCCTGTCCGTTCTCTTCTTTCACCAGGCGCTACCCGGATTTTGTATAATGTGTTTATGTATCGGGAGCTGTTGAGCATCTCATAACTCACTTGCTCTTCACAGCAACCTTGTAAAGTCTGTAAGGCAAGGGCTTTACTAGCCCCATTTTAGAGATAATGGTATTGGTATTGCCTGGAAACTGGAGCACGTGCAGTGAGCGCCTATGCTCCCTTTTATGCCAGGATAAGTTACTGAAAAATTTAGTAGTGCTGTCCTTTTTGCTCTTCTGGCTCATCCGCAAAAAAGAGAACGCAGGATTGTCTACTGCATCTTCACAGGAAGGACCACTGGGTTACTGTGGTCTGGGTTCCAGCCAGTCACCCCCTGGGCAAGCTGACAGCTCTAGGGCATGTAAAAAGTTTACTGTGTTTCCAGTTTTAGAATACGGGGGACAGTTTCCCCTAAATTATAGTTTTCTGATTTCTCTTGGAAATATTGGAAGATCCCCCAGCCTGGAGACAGCAGAGCTTCAAGGTGGATGGGTGGTTGCTGTGGGTAGAGGCAAGTAGCAAATGTCCCCATGGCGGAGTCTGATGGAGGGAGGGTTGAGGAGCGCGGGGCACTAGCAGCCAGAGTGCTGGGGTGCAGTCTCCAAAGGCTGAAATCCAGAAGGCCTTCTCCAGTGTCCTGGGCTGCATTAGTCATGAGGCTTTTATAAAACCCCAGGAAGTCCAGAAGAAGGGAGGGGTTCCTGAAAATGGCCAAGATTAAATCTGGTTTTTTTTTTTCTTCTTTTGGTGGTAGCAGTGGGATTTGGAGATTGAATCTTTTACCAAAGTTGACAAATTGAGGCCAGATATAATTTGATTCAAAATGAAAAAGATTAAATAATGCACTGACATAAAGCTATTGCTGCTTTGTGACACCCAAGGTGTTTTTTTTGTTTTCTTTTAATGGATGTGCTGGGGAGATTGAACCCAGGACCTCATGTATGCTAAGCACGTGCTCTACCACTGAGCTCTACCCGACCCTACCCACATCTGAGCTTTTCTGTTTAGAGACTTTTTCCTGTAGAGATTCTCCTCGGGTCTCTACCTACAGAGAGAAAGTCTCTTCACTCCTAGCACAGTCTTCCTACTTGAAAATACAATGCTCCCTGGAGATTTATTTTTCCAATCGATAATTTAAAATTCCATATATATATTTTCTTCTTATTAAACTAATACCTGTTCATTGTACATAATGTAGAAAATTCAGAAGGAAAAAAAAAACCCATATCTGAATTACTGTCATTCAAGGGTGCTGTTAATGGGCACATAGTCTGAGAAGGAAGCTCTGGAGAAATGAAATAGTTTCTTTTTCTCTATGTGTCGTATATATATATATATATATATACACACACACACACACACAGACATACATACATACATAAATATATATATACACCTGTAAACATATACACATAATTGTATTCATATGTACATATATCTATGTGCAACTATATAGATATAATTTGCTAAAACTAAAATTTTCCCTACTTTTAAATTATAGGTGAAACCCTCCTTCTTGGCACCTTCTTTGCGCTACGTCTTCACCTCAAGATACTCCTTCCTCCTGATCATTCCTTTTTTAACCTGGACTTGAAGTTTCAGTCTCACATCCTTCTCCTATTTGTAGATACTTCAAATAAAGATGGAACTGCTTAGACTGGGATTTCAAAATGTAGAATAGATAAACAAGATTATACTGTACAGCACAGGGAAATATGTACAAGATCTTGTGGTAGCTCACAGTGAAAAAATGTGACAATGAATATATGTATGTTCACGTATAACTGAAAAATTGTGCTCTGCACTGGAATTTGATACAACAGAGTAAAATGACTGTAAACCAATAAAAAAATGTTAAAAAAAAGATGGAACTGTTTAAGAGGCAGCATGTAATGACAAAGGGACTTCAAATATTGCATAGTCAATCTGTAAGTGATCTGAAAGGCAACGCCCCCTCCCAATGTGCCCCATCACATCAGCAGAGAGTGGGGCCCCTCAAGGTCTGGTTTGTGAGCATGCATCTCCCAGTTCATGGCTTCTTTTGGGCAAATCTGCTGTCTTCGCTCCTTAGTCTTGGCTCATGCAACATTTATTTACTTATTTTCTCATTTTTTAATTTATAAAATGAGTAGGAAATGGGCAGATAGAAGTACTGGTGCTCCAGTGATGAGAAGATTAATTGAGTTGATACAAAGATAGAGCATTAAGATGGGCCCAAAGCATCAAACCTTCAGCCTCAGCAAGACAGTTATTGGACGTGAGCCAGTCAATAGCATGTTCATTTGGGAAGGAAAGGAGCAAAGGTGATCATGGGAGATACTAAATGAAGTACCAATGGTTGGATCTCAAGTGTGTGGTAAATGGGGGTTTTAAAATATTTTTAGCTCTCTGGGAATGAAACATTTATTGGCTATATATAGCAGGCACAAAAAGTCACTTCCAAGTCTAAATAATTGAAAATACAAAGTTATATTTTTATAAAGTTATTATCCTAACTGTATCTAGAGGTTTGCCATTGTCAAATTCCAAATTATTCTCCTCTTTCTTACCCATCATTTCATTACCCTCATCAAAAAAAAAATCCTTCTTTAGTGATTCTTTTTTTCAAATTAGGTTATTAATTCCTATTTCAGGGAAACAGAAACAATGGACAATGTTAGGAATTTGGAACTCCCAACTTCTGACAGAATTTTCATTCAAATGTAAACAGAAATGGGGAATACTATGAACAAATGGCCCCTAATAATAATCCACTACACTCATTCTGGTGGTTGCTAATCAACTCATTGACTACATCTTCAACTCTAAATAGATAGATGGAGTCTATTTCAACAAACCTGTATCTAAATGGGCGCTTGATTTAAGATGCTCTTGCAGTGCAAGGGGAAAAGATGGTCTTCTCAATAAATATGTATGTGGGAGGGGGCAGAAAGGGGTATGCTAGACGAATATCTGCACTAGAAATCCCCACAAAACTTGAATCCTGCCTCACACCACATACAAAACTAAATTCCAGGTGGACTCTGGATCTAAATGTGCAAGGTAAGGCAGTAAATTTCTCGAAGACAGCATAAGAGAGTAACTTCATGACCCTGAGAAAAACAAAGATTTTTTTTAAAAGGATGTATGTTAAAAAAAAAACTCAGCATAAAAGACTGATAAACTGTACCTCATTAAAACATAGAACACTTTTTGATCAAAAGATATGAATAAGAGAGTGAAACAGGAAATCTACTGAGCAAGAGAAAGATATTTACAGTATATGTAGCTAACAAAGGACTCAATTCAGAATATTTTTTCAAAACTCCCAAAAATCATTAAGAAAAAGATAGACAACCAAGTAAAAAATGGGTCAAAAATATCGATGGATGCTTTATAAAAGATGTACCAAGCAGCTCAACATCATTACTAATTGAAGGAATAGGAAATAAAAATGCAAGATATTACAGCACCCCTGACTGCTCACCCCCATCCTTGAGCCGCTGAAAAAGGTGGCAGAAATACCAAATACAGAACATATGAGTGGCGACTCTGATCTCCTGTTTGGTGGATATACCTAAGTAGGTAATATATATTCCTATAAGCCAGCAAGTCTACCTTAGATATATACCAGCAAAAATGAACGTATATGTGCACCAAATGAACGCACACATGTAACAATGTTCATAGCACCATTACTTTTAATGCATCAAAATTGCAAATGGTAAAATGAATACTATGCAACCGTGGAAATGAATGAGTTACTGCTATATCCAATAACATGGAGGAATTTCACAAACATAATGTTTCCTGAAATGAGTCATTCCCCAAATAGTATATACCATATGATTCCATGTCTGTAAAGTTCAAAAAGAGTCAAACTTATTCTATGGTATTGGAAACTGGAATTTAAGTTACTTATTTTTTCTGATTCATCACAAATATATTCTTTTTAAATTTTTTTATTTTATTGAGTTATAGTCAGTTTACAATGTTGTGTCAACTTCCAGTGTAGAGCACAATTTTTCGGTTGTACATAAACATACGTATATTCACTGTTGCATTCTTTTTCACTGTGAGCTACCACAAGATCTTACATATATTTCCCTGTGCTATACAGTATAATCTTGTTTATCTATTCTACATACATCTGTCAGTATCTACAAATTTCAAACTCCCAGTCTGTTCCTTCCCACCCACCACCCCCGCCCCAGCAACCACAAGTTTGTATTCTAGGTCTATGAGTCTGTTTCTGTTTTGTATTTATGTTCATTTGTCTTTTTCTTTTCTTTTCTTTTTTTAGATTCCACATATAAGCGATCTCACGTGGTATTTTTCATTCTCTTTCTGGCTTACTTCACTTAGAGTGACATTATCCAGGGACATCTATCTTGCTACAAGTGGCATTATGTTGTCATTTTTATGGCTGAATAGTATTCCATTGTAGAAATATATACCACATCTTTATCCAGTCATCTGTTGATGGACATTCAGGCTGTTTCCATGACATCTTGGCCATTGTAAACAGTGCTGCTATTTACTTTTAAGTAGAGGTTAATGACTTCATACTGCTGATTTGTGCACCTTTTCGTTTAAATGTTATACTTCAATTAAAATTAAAATCTTATTTAAAAAATAATCTTTTCCCTGGTAAATCCTGCCTCTTATTCTCTTTGAATTTATGAGCAATCAGCAGAAGCTCATCATAATCTAACAAGTCAAGAATGCTACATGTTTCCTTGAAGATTTTTTTTTCAATTGCTTCTATGCCTAGAACGTTAACCCCAGATATTTTATTTATATTCCATACTATTTTCTTCTAGCTTTCTGTACGTTTAAATATTTATATCAAACTTTTATATGGTGTGAGAATCTAAATAAATTTCCCCCAAATTACTTACTTGTTATTCCAATACAACTTATTAACTAGCAGTCTCCTTCCTTTAAAAAATTCTATACACAAAGGAGGTATATATTCTCTTCCAATAACTTATTTTTGTACTCTTGCCCCAGTACATTTTAATTATGATTACATTGTAGCATGTCTGTAACTCTTTGTTATTTGTCAATTTAAAAGATTTTCTCCCAGAATTGTCTCCGTATTCTTCCATAGCGATCGTTGTCCTGTCAAAATTCCGAATTCCTTGTTTGTGGTAGAAGAAGCAAATTCTGTTGATATATAACCATGTAATTCATTTAGAGATAACTATTATTATTGTACTTTATCGTCTCCTACCCTTAAATGTTTTCAACATCTGCTGACATCTATCACCACTCCCTTGATATAAAAAACGAGGAATCAGGAGGTCTGAATTTTAGCCCTTGCTCTGCTACTAAATGCTTGCATGGCTTCGAGACAGTCATTGCATCATAGGGATGCTGTATTTTTCCTTTTGTGAGCTGATTTTTTCCATATCTTTTATCATTTTTTCTTTGAAAGAGCTTGCTTGTATTGTTTAACTTTGATACATCATTATTTTGCTTGCTTTTTTTGTGCGTATATAGAGTGTTAAATTTCCCTTTTTATAGTTTTATTATTTTGCTGGGGTTTAATTACATATAATGACATACATGTAAAGGTTAATGATTTCTCACAATCCACATACTCCCCTGTAATACACAGCCCTTCAAGATATAAAACGCTTACATGGGGACAAGCTGGGCCATGGTGGCGCCAGGTAACTGTCTCTCCATTTCCTCTCCCTGAACCCGACTGCTGTCAGCAGGCTGTGACATCCAAGGGAGCCCATCTCTGCATGGCTCCACTGCTCACGAAAGACTCATGTCACCAATTCTCCCACCCAAGCCAGCCCTGCGGTGCCCGCACTGACTCAGGGTTAGCACCCCAGACCATGTGGGACACCTTTTGCGAGCAAAGGAATGAAAGGTACGGGGATTCCTGCCTCCTCCCTGGTGCACACACACCCTCCCCTCTCTCCCCAGGGCAGGTGGTTCTATGACTGTTCCCCAGGAGAGACCCCCTTCATCTCTGGCTTGCGGGCTCGCTGACATTGACATGCAATTGCATCTCACCTTACCTGTCTTTTCCCACAAAAGAGACTCATAGAAGTGAACAGATGTGTGTGCATGTGTGTATGCATGGGAAGGCTAGGGGTAGGGGGATACATAAATCCATATTCATGAATTTAATTTCCAGAGTGCATATAAAAATAATCAGCAAATTCATATACATTTGCAAGATTTTTTTCTCAATCAATAAGAACATGCTTATTATATTTCTTGGAAAAACAGGAACTTTGTTGTACCAGGCAGATAATAGAGGCTTAGCAGATATTGTTGAGGGAATGAATGTCGTGAAAGGAAAATGAAAGTGATTCCTTTCTCCTGTTTTTCTGTGGTGACGAGTCCGCCTCACTCTCGGGACACAGAGTGTGCGTTTGCCAAGATGAGTCAGTTTACACTGTTGTTCAATTTCTGGTGCATGCACAGCATCATGTTTCAGTCATTCATGTGCATACATATATTCTTTTTCAGATTCTTTTCCATTATAGATTACTAAGAGATACTGAATATAGTTCCCTGTGCTAGACAGAAGAATCTTGTTGTTTGTCTATTTTGTATATAGTAGTAAGTATTTGCAAATCCCGATATCCCTTCTCACCCCTCTTCCCTCCTGGTAACCATAAGTTTGCTTTCTATGTCTTGAGTTTGTTTCTGTTTTGTAAATAAGTTCATTTGTGACCATCTCCAGGTCCATCCATGTTGCAGCAAGTGGATTGTTTTATTCTTTTTTATGACTGAGTAGTATTCCATTGTATAAATATACCACAACTTCTTTATCTAGTCATCTCTTTTAGCAGTATTTACAACAAAGGATGCCCAAATCTGCATTTTTTTCAAACTATAGTATGGAGACTGGAGGGTGTGTCTGGGAAAGTCAAATTTAGAGGTTGAATGAAGTAGACCCTCCTGGGGGTTACATTTTGCTTAAAGACTGAGGGGATGGTTTTAACTTTGTGCAAATAAAGAAAGATAATGAGAAAGTGGCAGGTGCCTCTTCAGGTCGCCCCACTGAGGACGTATGGTATAAAAGTTTGAGGAGAGGGCTTAAAGAGCCCCTCCAGATTTTGGGTGTCTGAGAGAGAGGTCAATGATGGGGAGGACTTGGTTTAAAGGACAGTCATTATAGTTTGAGGGTTTTTTTCTTTGAAGTTTGTAGCTTGCAGGCTAATTGGACAGAATTGTAGATTTTCTCTAAATACATTTAGGAAAAGTAAGAACTGTTTAAGTAGGGGAAACATGTAAGAATTACCTGTAGGACCTCATGGTACATACTGAATCATAAGAAGACTTGGAAAGATCCAATAATGTACAATGCCCCTTCCAGATTTTCCCCATCCAACCCCAAATTTGTGTCAGGATGTTGAATCACAGAAGGGTGGGGATTCATGTTCTGTTTCCATAAGCCAGCATCCTTGTACCCACATCACGTGACCTCCCCAGAAGCAAGTACCGGGAAGCTGCCTCCTTCCGGTTCCTGAGCTTCCAAAATGATGCCCATTCTTCTAGAGGTGACATTGTATGATTATAAATTTCCATTAATCAACAAAGTCAGTTGGAGTTTTCTGTTTCCCTACTCCAGGGTAGAAGCTTCACGCTGAAGACAGAATTTAAAAGACAATTTTGATGTCTTATTACTGCCACTATTTTTTCAAAAATAACATTTGCCAGAAGTGTACTGGTTTCCAGCTGTTTCCTTTCAGGCTGGTTCATGGGCCACGCTGCATTAAAAATTCAAGTTCCATAAAGGTGGCTTCACAGCGTCGTCCTATCTCTTATTTGAACAAGGATAAAACATGAAATTTGAGCTGGGAGCAATATTACAATTTTGATATCAGCAACTCTGCACATGTGGTTTTACCTCCCACGTCTTCTCTTTCCTCAGAGGAAGTTTTCTTAAAGATTTTTCAGCAGGCAGGTTTATTACTTGTCATGATTCAGGGATTATCTGTTGGACAGTCTTGCTATTTTTTTCTGATACCAGCAACTAAAAAGAGAAGATCATTTGGCTTTAAGGGACATAGGCTGCATTGAAATCACTACCATGCTGTGAACACAATCCACAGTCACACACGTGTAATGCCTGTCGCTAATTGAAAGACTCCCTTTTCATGGAGCTAATATGGAAATATCAGATTGTCGACTGTCTTTTGAGGCTATTTTTCACCAGAATCTTTGTGGAAGTGAAGAGATTAGTGGAGTTCTCTAGTCCAATAAACTGTTATCTGGAAAGAATGTTCTGATGCAGCATCGGAGTGACATGTGTCTTGATTTAATTGTAATACAAAGGGTATCCTGAAAAGTGCATTCTGTCACGTGGAGACAGATCAAGACCCTAATACCAATGACACATTGACATCTTTATCATCATTTTTCAGTTGTCTGCTTCTCCTTTCTCTCTCCCTCCTCTCCCTTCACCATTTCTCCATTCTTTCCTTTTATTCTATCGCTCTCTCTAATGCTCTTTCCCTCCATTCTTTCATTTAATCCTATTTCCAATCCATTTCATATTTTCCATTCCCTCTTTTTTTAATCCTCTATAAAAACCTTAGACTGCCAATGAGAACCTAGCATTACTTGATATCATAGGAAGTAGATCTGAAATAATGAAATAGCGCCACCTTTTAATAATTACCTTTATTTCTATTGTAGGACGTTGCATTGCAGTGGTTCTATACAAGTCTTTAGGCCTGGAAATGAAATAATTCTAGCCAGATCCTAGTTACAACTCGAAGGGCAGCAAAAGCAAAGCTTTGTTAAGCACAGAATATTGACAAGTTTAAGAAAAATACCGACGCATTTGGAGAACCAACTTTTAAAAAATGTTCTACAAATCAGAGAGGGGCTAGTTACCTTGTGTTCTTATTTTCATTAAAGCGAAGTTCTCAAAGGTTTACAACAGTTTATAGCTGAGTTATAATTATTATTGAAAAAAAAAGAAAGTCAATTAAACTATGCAACACTATACCAAACTTTGCAGTTTGGCATTTTCATTAGGTAAGATTGTATTCCTTTAACATAGTACACATTTGTGGATTTTTACGGTGTTAGTTTGCTGTTTTGCTATCTCAGCCCTCAAAATAATGAGTGGTCAGCGCTTGATCAGAGAAAACAACTGGTTACGTTAGTCAATAATAGACTTGGAACTTCTGGGTTATTTGTTTGAATTTATGTGTGTCTGTGTATTATGTGTTATATGTATAATCTTTGTATTCTTCCCCCTGTTAGTCCCTTCTCATGGAACCCAAGGTGTATGAACTCTATATCCTAGTATTTAATTTATGGGACAGCAAAGAGAAAAGTAAACATCATTCAAGGACTTCACTTCCTCTTCTAGGGAAAAGTTAGTGTGTTTCCAGTTGGACATAAGATAGCTGTATCACGTGAAGTGGGATTATGATCTTGTCACTGTGTTTATTTGGAGGTTAAGTAGGGTGCCATACTGACAAGGGATTGGCTTGTGATGGCTGATTTTGTGCATCTACTTGATTGGGCCACAGGGTGCTGGGATATTTGGGTACACATTATTCTGGGCGTGCCTGTGAGGATGTTTCTGGATAAGATTAACGTTTGAACCAATGGGCACAATAAAAGAGATGGCACTCCCCAGTGTAGGTAAGCCTCATCCAATCCACTGAAGTCCTGAATAGAACAAAAAACTGAGTAGGAAAGAATTCTCTCTTTGTGTCCAGTTGTCTTTGAGCTGGTGTCTGGATCTTCCTTTGTCTTCGGATTGGAACTTACAATGTCAGCTTTCCTGGTTCCAAGGCCTTTGAACTTGGACGGGACACATACCATTGCTCTCTGGGTCTCCACCTTGTTAACTGCAGATCTTAGACTTCTCTGTCTCCAAGTCACATAGCCAATTGCTCCCCCCACCATATGTATCCTATAGGTTCTGGAGAACCCAGACTAATGCACGAGATATTGCCAATCCACTCTCCAAAATATGACCGTATCCATTTTATAGGTCTGTCTGCATGAGAATTCTTCTCCTACATCCTCACTGGCATTCAGGTTTCCTACTCTGTGAATTTATTTGTTTTAACCTTTAAAAAAATAGGTTTATTCATTTCTTACTATACATATACATATATCAAACTAATTTTATAGTTTAATAATTATTTTAACAGTTTTAAATAGTTTAATAGTAGTTTATAGACAAATATTTATATACTTTATGTATCTTAAATAATATATATATATCCTGTTATATATGTGTGTATACATGCATGCATGGATATATATGTGTGTATGCATCTTAAAGACTAATCCTTTGCCAGTCATATGACTTCCAACATCTCCTTACAGACTTTGGCCTTATTTTTTCACTTTAATTATGAAGCTTTTTCATGTCAACAAATTTAAACCCTTTAATGTGATCAAATATCCCATCTTTTAACATTTTGTTTTAAGAAATACTTTCTCACTCAGAAGTGACAAAAAATGTCCCCCTAGATTTTCTTCAAAATAGTCCAAAGAGTCTTTTGGACTATTTGTACATAACCACGTGACTGGAGTCTCATAGTAATTTGGATAACTTGTCTAATGTTTCTTTAGGTTATGCACGTGGACATTTTACCTGGAAATAAAAACAGTATCTTCCTTTTTCTTTTGGATTATTACTTTCCATTTCTTCTCCTTTTCTAGTGGTAACAATCAGACTTCCGAGGACGAATCTTGGTGATGAACGGGTCTCTGTCTTCCTGCCCTCAACCATTCCACATGATGTTTATATAGGTTTCTGATAGAAATGATTTGTCATGGTAAGAGAGGTGTCTGCTGCTTTTGGTTTGCAAAGAAATTTTATGAGTGAATTTTGAATTTTATCTAACACTTTTCCTATATTCCTGTGATAGTGATACTGTCTCGTTTCATCCACTGGAGTACACATTTCATCTTGTTCACCACTTACTATCCAGCACCTGTGAACAGTGCTGGCACAAAGTAGCTACTCAGCGAGTGATAGTTGGATAAATGAATAAAAACCATGAAAATCTGTACTCTCATGATTGACAACGGAGAGAGACTGTCCTTGTGGGGAAGGGCAGGTGCATTATGCCACTCCTTTCTAGCCTCAGATGCACTTTTCCCTTCTGACGTCTCACTCGTTGCCCATTTCACCATCCTGATGGCGAGGAGGATGGGATACCACCTTTAACATTGTTGCCAAGTAGCTGAACCCAGAGGAGGAGAGAAAATCTGCCTTTTGCATTAGCACAAATGCCAGCATGAGATACATACAACCCTATCTCCCTCCTCAGCTCCCGGTGTAGTTTAAACCCCTACCAGGTGACTGTGAAAGGGAGTTACAGTGTAAGGAGGGACTTAATGACAGCCCTCAACCCTCCATCCTCTGTGAGTCCTCTTGTGACAGAGACTTTCTCCTGGAACTTTGGTCTGGGCCTCTGAATGTCACCTGCTTTGTGAAGTTGTTTGCACAATGGTAGGCGCACACCTCCACCTTTCCAATGTCAATATCCAATGCCAAACACTTCAAAAAGAGCTCCTTTCTCTACTATTCATGATTTGCTAAAAATTATGCCATATTTGGGCCATATTTTTCTTACACAATTTGTCATCACTGTTTTCCTGTAGCTTTTGATGCCATTCTGGTTCCATCCAACCCCTTTTAGCAAACGGCAACTTGATTCTCACGTCTCTGGAAGTGCAGATCCGTTTCTCCCCCGCTCTTTTTCTCAAAGCTGTCCGGATCTTGTCTTTGTCCCCTGTGTCCTGGGGTTTCCCGAGGATGTTTTTTGTGTTGCTCTTCATGCGTTCGGCTTTCACGGGGGAGATGTGTGCCTCTCCTCTGCTTAGGGACTTTTCTTATGTTGTTTTTTTGATAATATATCTGTTTTCTTGGTTATCTCTTTCTGGAACTGTTAGTAGTGGAGTGCTGGACCATCTCCAGACCCCTTTCATCTTTTCTCTTTATTTGTCTCATCTCTTGATATGTTGAGTCAACTTCCTGGGAGATCACTTTGACTTTATCTTCCAGCCTTTGTTCTGAATTTCTGTTATTTCACAATCAACTTTTGTTAAATGTTAAGACCATTTTCTGATTCTCTGCTTCCCTTTTTTGCCTATTTTTTGGGTGCACTAACTTATTGAACTTAAAATAAGTTCCATGAATTTATTTTGAAGTTCTTTTCTATTCTCTACATTAGCCCATTTCTTCCAAAGTCAGGTTTTTGTTGTTAATTGTTGCTGTTATTTATTTGGCTCTTTTGATCCTCTTAAAAAGGCTTTCCTTGACTACCTTGTGATCTTGAGTCATCTTGTATTTCTGTCCTTTCTCAAGACTAAAGTAAGAGGAAAGCTGACTAGCGGACCTGTGCATGTGGCAGGTCAGCCAATGTAGCACGACCTCAGAGACAGAAAGACCGAATGCCCTGGCCTCCCCCTTGGCTGTCTGCACTCCCTCTGCGGGGGCCTGGGAGAGGGGAACACACTGAGTCCTTCCTTCCTTCCCCACCATCTTAGGTTGGGTCCTCCCAGAAGCAGACTCAAAGCCAGAATTTGTGACGATGCAACCACTTTATCCAGGAAGTGCTCCCAGGAGAACCTGCCGGGGGGGATGATGCAGGGTAGGAAGGAGAAAGGGCCCAGGCACAGGTGGCTTTGTGGTAAAGCCCCGAGCTCCACCTGACCTCCTGGGGATCCCCAGTGGGAAGATGACATCTCAGAGTTTGTCCCTCATCAAGGTCCTCCCCATCTAGTCACCACCGATGGGCTGCCCTGGGGGAGGGCAGGGGAGTCTAGAACTCCCATGCACATCCAGGTCTCTAAAGGGAGAGGCTGCCCCAGTGCCCGACGGGATGTTCTGAAGTTACAGGTGCTGCTAATGGCAGCAAAGTGGGCAAAAGTTGAGGTGTGGGGGGCTCACAGCTGTGAAAAGGGTCCGAGGGCATCTGGGCAGACAGAGGACCAAGAGCGCCTGTGGCCAGTCCCCATGGTGATACAGTGACAACCTTCTCCCAAGCTCTGTGAGTTTCCACCCCCTCATGGCTACGCCAGGCATGAAGCTATATTATAAGAATTCATTTAATTTATTTGTGGCCAGAGTGAGACAAGAGGCTTATCTGGATGACTGGCTTCACGTCCACCTTGGGGGACAGTGTCTTTGAGAACACTCCCTGGGAAGTCCACAAGGGAGGGGAGGAATTAGACTCTGAGGACGGCAGAGTCCTCAGACCTCCAGAGGGCCAAGGGAGGGGCTCTGCATGGGAAAGCGGAATTACTGGGTATTTTTTTACTCTAAAGGAACCAAATAGCAAGGATGTTTACAGTGGCTTTTATTCATAGTCACCAAAGCCTGGAAGCAACCAAGCTGTCCTTTCATAGGTGAGTGGATAAATAAACTCTTGGACATCCAAACAACGGGATTTTATTCAAGGCTAAAAAGACATGAGCTCTTCAGCCATGGAAAGATGAGGAAGAAGATTCAATGCATATTGCTAAGTGACAGAAGCCAATCTGAAAAGGCTACATACTGTATGACTGCAACTTTATGATATTCTGGAAAAGGCAAGACCACAGAGACAGTAAAAAGATCAGGGGTTTCTGGGGGTCAGAGGGGAAGGAGGGATGGACAGGTGGAGCTCAGAGGAGCTTTAGGACCATGAAACTATGCAGTAGGCGATGGTAATAGTGGGTACGTGTCATTATACATTTGTCAAAACCCATAGAATGTACACCACCAAGAGTGAACCCCAACGTAAATGACGCACTTTGGGCAATGACGATGCGTCGGTGCAGATTTGTTGATCGTAACAGACGCACCACTCGGGGGGGGTGATCCTGGGGGGGCCTGTCCATGTGTCAGGCAGGGGGTTGAAGGGAATTCTCCGTACTTTCTGCTTAGTTTTGCCATGAACCTAAAACTTCTTTAAAAATTCCCTCTGTTAAAAAGAAATAAAGTGAATGGAGGAAGGAAAGGAGGGTGGGAAGACGGGAGCTTGCAAGATGGATGGGAATGGGGACCAGACAGGAGGCAGCTGCACAGTGGTGGGTGGTCCCTGGTGCAGAGAACGATTTCCCCTGAGATGCTGTTGCTGTGATGCCAGCCTCTCTTCCTCCCAGACCTCAGTTACTTCGCTCACACCTGGCTGTGCCCATGAGAAGCCTTGCCTGTGGCAACTGCGCTTGAGCTTGGGCTCTAAATCTGAGTTGGAAAGATGCCCAGTGGAGGCAGTGTGATGGGGAGCAGCGTCCGGCATGGCCGCGAGAACAAGAGCATGTGCAGAACGTGTGGTGAGGGCTTGGGGATTTCAAGCCAGCATCGCCCAGCTCCTCCAGGGGCACTGAGGGCCCCCGTGGACTTTTACATTGAAGACCTAAGAGCACATTGTAAACCAGAAGGGCATCAAGAAGCAAACTTTAGCTTCGGAGCTTCCCGGTGTGGCCGTGATCTTGAGCGTCAATGCCCTCCATCCTCCTCCTACACCCTGGAGGAGTGGCCACAGGGAAGCCACCCCATCCTTATCGATCTCCCCAGACTTCAAGAAAACCAGGTCAAGAAGGGCCCAGGAAAACCCAGCCCCTGACAGAGGTGTCTCCTGCCTTCCTGAGGAGGCTGGTCACATCCTTGGCAGCATTGTCAGTGGGGGTGGCCTTTCCAGAATCCACACCATCACACCTGGAGAAGAAAAATATCTCTCCCTTTTGAAATCCAATCTCTTTTCTCCAAAAGCTTCAATTTATGTGTTTTACCTTTGGTTGTTAATAGATCTAGAACGGTGTGGTGTAAGATAGGAAACCTGGATTTATTTTGTTTCACATGGGCAACCAATTGCCACGGCAACTTTACTCTTCACTATAAATTAGAGTGCCACCTTCATCCTACGTCACGTTCCACTTTTAGGCCAGTTTCTGGGTTCCCTACTGCATGCCATTGGGCTGTATATACACGAGGCTGTGCTTCCTTCTACCTCCCATAATAAAGCTTCTCGGTGGACGCTTGATCAGAGACAGAGGGAACTGACAAGTGGGCAGAAAAGATTTTGGCAGGAGCACGCGAGGCTCAGAGACAAAGGCCTGATCCTTTTTCTCCCGATGTATAATCCCCATGACCTTGAGTAAGTTAGGCAGCAGCCTACCCTGCAGTGTATAGAGCCCAACGGCACACAGGAGGGAGCCCAGAATGATTCACCAGGAGCTCTGCTAAGATGTTCTTTTATCAATGACACAATAAAAAATAAAGTTAAAAAATTGTTTAAATTGATTAAAGACCCAAACATGAAAGGAAATGTTATACAACTATGAGAACAAAATTCAGAAAAGTATATTTAGATCGTGGATCTGGAGGATATTTCTTAAATAAGGAACAAATAGATTAATCACAAACAGAAGGAAATTAATAGATTTGGTTACAGGAACATTAAAGACTTCTGTTTAATAGTGAATATTATATAGAAACAGCAAAAAGCAAACCAGAAGAATATGTTTTTAAAACATGTAAATAAAAGAGGATTAAAACTTAAAAAAAAAAAAAAGACTTTCTTTGGTCACTAGCTGTAAATGATGTCCTCATCTCAGCTTGTGTTTGTTATGTATAGACTCAGGGGCATAGAAAACAAACTGGTAACCAAAGGGGAAAGGGGTGGGGAGGGGCAAATTAGGGGTTTGGGATTAACAGACACACACTACTGAATAAAAAAGAGATAAACACCAAGGACCTACTGCATAGCACAGGGAATTATATTCAGTTTCTTGTAATAAGCTCTAATGGAAAAGAATCTGAAAAGAAAAAAAAATGAAAAAAAATGTATGTGTATGTATAACTGAATCTCTTTGCTGTACACCTGAAACTAACATTGCAAATCAACTACATGTCAATAAAAAATAAAATTAAAAAAGACTTCCTCTTACCATTAGCTCTAAATAATGTCTTCATCTCAGCCGGCATTTGTTATGTACCAAGCATTGCACACTTTTATTTTTTTTTTGAGGCAATCAAAAGGAAGCAGAAGGCACCCTTCCTGGGAGGGAGAAGGTAATCGAGCCTTGGGGACTATAAAATTTACTCTTATGAAATAGGTAAATAAATGGTTCAAGATGGAATGTTCAGTTTGGAAAGAGACAGCAAGAAAAAACAGCAGGTCTAGAAAGGCCATGGTTTTCACTGCTGCCCCGACAGTGTGCGTTTTCAGGAAGGGCGTTTTATGACAAGTGGTGGCAACTGTTACAGCATGATTTTATTTCAGTTAACCTCTTAAATATTACTAAAAGGAGAACCAACATTTACTGCACACTCTCTGGTGGGCTATTGACTGCTGCTGGACTCCTTGACTAGTTCGATGGATGTGGGTAGGTGGGGTGGGGTGACTTTTCTCCAAGGTTAAATATCCACGCAGAAATGGGTTGGCATAAACTTCTTTCTCTTGTGTGCAAAATACTGGAAATTACCTATTAAGGCCATGAAGATTTAAGTCTTCAACATAAAGTATATGAGGAGGAGAGCGTTCTCCTGGCGTGGGCTCTGGGTCGGCAGTCCCATGTGTACTTGGGAGGCTGTCCTATCCGGTGGATGGAGTACTGGGAGAGCCAGCTCCTGAGCATTGCTTGTCAAAAGACAGCGATACTTGAGAAAATCAATTGTGGATCTGCATTTTGTTTTCTAGACCTAAAACAACAATGAAGTAACCACTAGAAATGTTTAAGTGTTGTTCTCACATCTCTAACAAGAGGTGTTAAGTGACCCCTGGGACTAGTTCCTAAGGTTAGATCCATTCTGTCCCTTTTTGATGTTTTGGTAGACGCCACATTCCAGCAAAGCCCCCTCTGTCTGAAATCATGATGGCTTTCCAATCACCTAGTCCTCTGGAACTTGACTCTTCTTTTAACCAGTCTATAGTTTGTAGCAACAAACATTTTTGGGGGGGAATCATATGAGTCAGCATTAATTGGGATCCCACACTTTTGAAGTTTAAAGCTCATCTGCCCCCCACCTCATCCCCCTGAGGCCACCAAACCCTGTCCAACCACAAAGAAGGAAGCCAAGCCTCAGACTCACACAGATGGTGCCCGATTCCAGGAGAGAGTCTGAGAAAGACTGACCTTTAGATGTCCCAGGCATCAAAGAATTTGAGTGCCACCTACCAGCACTCAACTCCCCAGCACACAAAGAAATGTCAGTGCAATGCACAACCATAAAATAAGCATGAAGAAGTGAGATAAAATGTTAATTGTTTTCCCCAGTGTTAACTTTGATTCTTTTATTTTTGGAGATTCCAACCATCATTTTCTTTTCTTTTTTTTTTAACATTTTTTATTGATTTATAATCATTTTACAATGCTGTGTCAACAACTATCAGATTCTTAATGTCCTTTGAGCGGTGTCATTCTGCAGATGCATTTAGCTAACACAAAGACTGTTGACACCAACTCAAGTCCAGGTCTTCCATCTCTTAGTCCATTACCACTCCTACTGCAATCCACCACCTCCCGCCTTCCATGACTGGCATACCCTTTGTTATTTCCCATCTCGACACTTTCTGACCCACTGCAATATTTCCTGAAAAGATGGCTGGGCTACGTTTCCTTATTCCAATCCTCCAAAGCAGGCTTCCTCCATGCAGTCCTCCCAGGCTTCAGATGAGTGTCCTTTTGTAGAAAGTCATGGCCCTTTATCTGTCACCGACTTCCTAAATAGCAGAAAGAGCATTAAAACTCCATTTTCACTGGGAAAATTGTTTCTCTCTGCTGGTTCCTCTCCTCTCCTCTTCTTCAATCGTAACTTTGTGGAGGATGGAGGAGATACAGGTCTCACAAGGGCATCAGAAACCCCAAAGAAATGGCTTCTTGACTGTACTATTGTATCTCTGCCCACTGAAATAAAAATAATGAGCAATTCTCCAATGAAGACATATGAATGGCCAATAGGCACGTGAAAAAATGCTCAGCATCGCTAATTGTCAGACAAATGCAGATCAAAACTACAATGAGGTATCACCTCACACCAGCCAGAATGGCCATCATTGAGAAGTCTACAAATGCTAGATGCGGGAGAGAGTGTGGGGAAGAGGAAACCCTCCTATACTGTTGGTGGGAAAGTAGATTTGTTGCTGGTGAGTGCAATCCGTGTTCCAGGTTCTTGTCCCACCCTAGAAAGAATTCAGAGACAAGACGTAGTGGTTAAAAAAAGTAAAGTGAGAATTTATTAAAGGATGGATAGTACACTCTCAAGGGGAGAGCGGGCAGGCTCAGGTGAGCAGCTGCCCTGAGTTTCTTTGGCAAGTTGGTTACACAGGGTGTGAAAATGAATGAGTGGAATATTCACTAGGGAGGGAAGGGTTTGGGGTCGTGTTCCCTGATTATCATCCCAACTCCACCCTCCCAAGGGGAGGAGGGATTTTTGTCCTTATTTAGTCTGGATTGGAAGTGTCATGGGATTGGTGCATGATGGGTACTTCTAATCTGCAAGGTTAATTTTATTTAAATGAGGGCATAATGAACAAAAAGTTACATTTGGACACTGGAAACTCCTGCCTTTTTTCACCTTTGTCGGTCTCCAGGCCATTCATCACCCCAAAAGGTGTGACCCCTTACCAGCCCCAAGGTTCCTGCTTTTCTCTCTCTGCCCAGGGACCCCTGGTGCTTCCATGATGTGTGGTTTCCTGCATTTGGCCTGTGCCCCTCCTTTCTGCCCAATTCCTGCCATTGGTCTGTGTCCCCCTTTCTCTGCTCATCTCTAGCTATCTACCTGCTCTAACTGATTGGTGCAGCCACTATGGGAAACAGTATGGAATTTCCTTTAAAAATGGAAAATAGACTTACCATGTGATACAGCAATCCCATTCTTGGGCATATATCTGGAGAAAAATAAAATTCAAGAAGACACATGCACTCTAATGTTCATAGAAGCACTGTTTATGATAGCCAAGACATGGAAACAATCCAAGTGTCCATCAACAGATGACTGGATAAAGATGTGGTACATATATACAATGGAACATACTCAGCCATAAAAAAGACTAAAGTAATGCCATTTGCAGCAACATGGATGGACCTGAAGATTGTCATTCTGAGTAAAGTGGGCTGGAAAGAGAAAGAAAAATGCCACATGACATCATTTACATGTGGAATCTAAAAGTAGTAACAATAATAATGACACAAATGAACTAATTATTATTTTGATTTCTCGAATATGTGAGAGCACATCTGACTGTCCTTTAAGATTGGATTACGCATTCTGTTGATTCTTATTTTGTAGTTGGCTTTATTCCTTTGATAACTATGTAAATTTACAAAGCTAAAGATCTAATCTGTTCTTAGGAACATTAATTAGTACATATATGACAACTAAAAAAATGTGCAGTATACTGTCTATATGTATTTACATGCAATACAATGTATATGTACAGTCAAAAAAAAATGATAGAATAAGAAGTCCCAATGCCTGTTCCTATGACATCCCCCTCACCAAAAAAAGTCCACAAATGATAAATGCTGGAGTGGGTGCAGAGAAAAGGGAACCCTCCTATGCTGTTGATGGGAATGCAGTTTGGTGCAGGCACTATGGAGAACAGTATGGAGATTCCTTAAAAAACTGTAAATAGACTTACCCAAAGATACAGCCATCCCACTCCTGGGCATATATTTGGAGGAAACTCAAATTCAAAAACATACATGCACCCCTGTGTTCAGAGCAGCACTATTTACAACAGCCAAGACGTGGAAACAAACTAAATGTCCATCAACTATCGATTGATGGCTGGATAAAGAAATTGTGGGATATATACATATATATACTGCGGACTACTATTCAGCTATAAAAAAGAATGAAATAATGCCATTTGTGGCAACATAGATGGACCTGGAGGTCGTCATACTAAATGAAGTTAGTCAGACAGAGAAAGACAAATATATGATATCACTTATATGTGGAATCTAAGGGGAAAAAAGGACACAAATGAATTTATGAAATAGAGACAGACTCACAGATGTAGAAAACAAACTATGGTTACCAGGGGAGAAGGGGTGGGAAGGGATAAATCAGGAGTTTGGGATTAGCAGATACTAAGTACTATATATAAAGTAAATAAACAGCAAGGTCCTACTGTGTAGCACGGGGAACTATACTTCATACCTTATCATGGCCTATAGTAAAAAAGAATATGGAAAGGAATATATATATATATATATATATATATGAATCACTGTGCTGTACACCAGAAATTAACACAACATTGTAAACTGACTATAATTCAATAACATTTTTAAAAATAATGAGCAAAAACGAGGTAAACAAGAGGTTTTAAATGGCTCCAAACTTTGAGCACTGTTTTCCTTTCCTTCTGCCGAAGCCTACCGGACTCCAGGGCAGTTTGGCGGGGACAGGTGCGGAACACCAAGTCTGTCTGGGGCTGCAAGAACAGTGAGACCGCAGTCTGGGGAGAAATGATAATCCACCGTGATGTGAAGCAACCAGACAAAGAGCAGGAGAAAAGAAGCTTGAAGTCCAGACATCTGAGAGGCTGTCACCCTTTGAAGATCCTTTCAAGTACAAAGCACAGGGGCTCAAATGATTTTGACACAGGATGGGAAATAAATATCTACAAACACACACATGGGGCGGAGCTGTGCATGGGAGGCACCCAGCAGAGTGAGTTTTCCGAAGCTTAAGCCCTTCTATTTCCCCACCTCCAACCCCAAGGCACTGAACCATGAAAATCCAAGTAAATCAACTCCCTCCATCTTCGTGTGCAACTTCCAAGACACACTTTTGTCACTTGGTTACAAAAGAAAGCACAGCAATGACCCGTCAGTGCCACAAATGCAGTCTAAGCATTGATTTGCTCGCTGTTGAAGGGGGGGCGTCTGGTGAAGGTTTGGGGATCCTTCTCTGCCCTTCACCTGGAGGGCAGGGGGGCCCCAATGGGGCTATGTGCCTCCACCAAGGGCTGAGTCCTGCACTATTTTTCATGCAATTTGCAAGAGAGTAAGTATAATGGTTAAGCACCAGGCTCAAATTCTGGCCCTGTCACCACCCAGATGATTTGGGGCAAGGTGCATCACTTTTCTCAAACTCAGTTTCCTCACGTGTAAGATGAGGCTAATGAGAACGCCCACCTTGCAGAGTTAGCGTGAGTATGGAGGGGATGCTGATAGTGCATGAGGACTACAGGACACACAATAAGCCCTCGAATGCTTGCTGCTTAAATGTTGGCTGCAATCATCTGCCTTCTTCCCTCCAAATCAAACTGCATTGATTCAATTACTGTCAACACGATGACTTAACAACCTACGGATCTGGCCAAGTCAAGTAAAAAACAATCAGTGAAGCCGCTTGCTTGACATTTAGTGGATGAAAACTGACCTACTCCCTCCCACGTGTCAAGTTATAGTGTCTTCTAGCTGCAGTTTTCGAATCCATGATTTCAGCTAAGATCAGATGGAGTAATCCATCTGAAAGCACACTGTGGGTAGTAAGGGAGGTCAGACAAGCAGAGCGTATAGTCACCAGGGGTACCAGGCGCTGGGGACAAGATGCTCTGAGGCAGTGGTGCAGCTGAGCAAGTGTGCTTGCAAAGACCCACCCAGTACATCTCATCTCAGGCCAGAGGATAGAGGGCTCGGGGGTCCAGCTGCTAACAAAATTAGAGTGTGTTTTCCTTCTGAATGTAGCATTGAGTTCTTGGTTTCTTTTCCAGACAATGAATCTGAACTACTTTCAGAGGCAAAACTGTGCGGGAAAAAATAAAAACAACTTGGAAGGGAATCTGGGATGTTGACAAGACCTCTGCAGGCTGGAACTCCACCTGACAGCGGGTTAGGGGACACTGTGCTCCAAACTGGTCACTGGCTGCTTAGTTTAGGGTAAAATTGCTCTACAAAGGAGGGCAAGATACAAAATAACTAAATCCTCACTTATAGAGACTTGCCCACCTGATAGAACTTTGGTGAGAATGAATTACATGACTATAAATTATTTTTCCAGCTACAGGATTCCATGAACATTAATGCAGTGGGCCGAGCTTGAAAGTTCATACATACATTGCATTGGAATCTAGTTTTGTCTTTTGTAGCTCTGTGATTTTTAAGCAAGGGAATTATCCCACTAAACCTTTGTCTCCACGTCTACTAAATGAAAATCAGGGTACCTACCACAAGGAGTCATTGTCAGGTTGCTATAGGTCAAAATTAGTTAAGGCTATCCGAGACTGCAAGCTAATACAATTACAGTCAAAATGGTAAATATAGGTATGAATGCTTTAAAAACTCATGATATTGTAATATGATTTAGGAGAACTGTTAAATATACTAGGTACACCAGAGATCCTGCAATCACTAAGGGCAAGAATGAGGTTTATCTATATAGATTGACATAAAAATGGTTATAATGCACTTAGTGATACAAAAGTAGATTATAAAATAATATATTTGGATGTGACCTCTATGAAGCATCTGAGTCTTGGCCACTGGGCTCACAACCGTTACATACAAGGACCAGATCAATGTAGTCACTTCCACCTGTATTTCCTCATCTCTAACTTTTTCTGACGTAGTAGACAATTGGCAGTTTAAGTGTGATCACATTACCGCCCAGCTTGAAATCAAGTCGGGGGCTCCCACGAGTGGCTTTAGCCCCCTCTCTACCTTGTGGTTATCATTTCTACCCAACTCCATCACTGACTCCTCCAGGGAGCTGTACACCTTTGCCTGGAATGCCGTCCTTCCATGTCAACCTACAGATTCATATCCATCTTTCCAAACTCAGCTGATAAATTTCCTCTGTAAAGTCTTTTCCAATTGATTCTTCTCTCTACTCCCATTCCCAACCTTCCATCTCCATCAGGGCAGACACTTCTGTGGTCTGTTGTGTCCATGTCCACGATATCCTGAGCAACTAAAACAGTGTCATTCCACTGTTGGGACTCAATAAATTTCTGCTGAGTAAATTGAGAAGTGGTCATCTTTTGAAAGTCTCAACCTTCGACCATTAGTCATTCTCCTTCTGTATAAAGGTGATGGGGGTGGGGGAATAAAATAAGTGAATTTGAAAAATGTCTTTTAGCTCTGGAAGTCAATTAAAATTCATTCATGTATCCATTCCTTCATTTGTTAAAGAAATATTTATTGAGCATTTACTAAATTCTGGGGGTGCAAAAAAAAAAGTAAATGTAATAGATTCTCTAATATCAAGAAATTCCTGATTTACTGGAAGAAGCATATTTGTAAACCAGTAAGTGAAGGAGGTTGAGGTAGGTGTTATTGAGAGAAGTGTATATAGATTCAGAGACATAAATTCCTAGACTTTTGGAGGTGAGATATGGAGTGGTGAGGGCTGAGGGGAAAGGGCAGTTGGAGGGGCAGCAAGCTGGGGGCAGTACACGTTTCCAGAGGGTGGCCAGGGTAGGTCTTTTGACAAAGTGACATTTGAGAATTGAGGTGAAGGAGGTATGGAAGTGACCCACGCAGATACGAGTGGGAGGTGACGCAGGGAGAGGGACCAGCCAGTGCCGAGTCCTGCTGTGGGATGGGCTGGAGGAACTGCCAGGAACCTCAGGGTCTGTGGCAGAGTGACCAGAAGGAGGGTGATGAGAGGTGCTGTCAGAGATCAGAGCGGTAAGGGGATCTGTAGGGGAGAGGGGAAGGCAGGAAGTGGATTAGGCTGGACATCATAGGCCATTTTAAGAATATTTGCTTTTACTCTGAGTGAGGCTGGGGGCCTTTGGAATGCTCTGCACAGAGGCATGGCATGGTTTGAATTATTTTTTTAAGTGTTATGCTGGCTGCTAAGTTAAGTATACAAAGTAGGAGGTCAGGGAACAAACAGGAAGCCTGGTTAGGAATCTGTGGTCAGTAACCCAGAGATGGTGCATATTAAATCAGATGATAGCAGTGAGGATGGTGAGGAGTTAGTGTATCTCTCTCTCTCTATTTCTCTCTCTCTACCTATTATCTATCTATCTATCTATCTATCTATCTATCTATCTATCTATCTATCTATCATCTCTCTCTCTCTCTCTATCCATCCATTCATCCATCCATCTGTCCATCCATCCATTTATCTATTCATCCATCCATCTGCTTTGTCTGTCTATCTATCTATCTATCTATCTATCTATCTATCTATCTATCTATCTATCTATCATCTATCTATTCAACGGGATTTCTAGCCAACTGAATGTAAAGCAAGAAGGAAAGAACACTTAGAGATCATGTATTTGATGTACTAGACACCACGTTAAGTATTTTATATGAATTATCTCAATTAATTCATTAAACACTTTAAGAGCTAGGGCAAACCAGGGTCTCTTCACTCTATGTCATCATGCATTGTACTATATACTTCAGTGTTTATTTGAACACATTTTTGTTTTAATTTGCAGGCTTGGTGACCACAGATCTCAACAGGCAATTTTGGCTTGAAGTGCAGAGTTGGAAAATTAGACAAACTTCCTTGTGGGTAAAATGGGCTTAGAAGCTAATAGCTACCGTTTGTTGAGTGTTTAGGTGTGCCTCTTTTAAGCCTTTAAGCAAAAGTGTGGTGTGGATTACGCCTTGTTTCCCTCCATTTCACAGATAAGGAAACTGAGGACAGTCAGGGTTAAGTAATTTGCTCTAAGTCACACATAGTGAGCAACAAAGGGGAAATCTGGACCCAGGTCTATCTGATTCTCAGAATTCCTTGCCTCCTGTGCCTTTTCTACAAGCCCAAGGGTGATTCTGAGCCATGGGGTGCAGTTGGAGGACTGAAGATGGTAAATGAAATAGTGCAAATGAAAGTCTATAGAAACAAAGAGAAAAGACTTTGAAAGCAGGAGTGCTAAGAAAATGTAAGTTATTGTTAGAACTCTTAGGTTACTGGTGTTGCCATTGTCAGAGGAGAGGAGATGACAGATCTAATGATTGTGCTTATGGAAGGACTGGGTTCTCTCAAGTCAATTAAAATAATTTTCCCTCTCAGCTTCTTATTGAGTTGATCATACAGGCAATTGACCAAACCAAGAATCTTCCCAAATTCAGTCCTCACTTCTTTCTTACTTCTTTTTGTCTACCCTCTGCCAAGCCCTTGGAGTTTGTTTTTAGTCTTTTTCTTTTTTCTTCACCATTTGGCTTGAGTAAGCTCAACTCCTTTATGAACGCTGCTCCCAATCCCCAGGGCCCCCGCCACATTACTATGAAGTGCTAAAGAAGGCATGTAAAAAAACGAATATATGTATGTATATGCGTGACTGGGACATTGTGCTGTACACCAGAAATCGACACATTGTAACTGACTATATACTTCAATCAAAATAATTAATTAATTAAAAAAATACGAAAATCTGAAGTAATTTTCCTATCCACCCAGCGTCTCTAGGGAAAATAATTTCCCTTCGGTCATATACATCTGGACCCCACATGGGATGAAAGAATGATGCCCACAATTGGGGGCCAGCAGCATGAAATGCAACTGAAAGAAAAGCAACTTGGCCCCAGGACTGAATAAGACTCACCATTGCCCCCAAACCAGCAACTTTGCTTGAGTAAGGGAACCAGGCCCCCAGCTGTGATCTTGTCCCTCAGGTACCAATACCATTTCCTGTTCCCTCTGAAGGGGAGATGCCAATACTTTTCTCCACCACCAACCAGCTGCCTGCTCACAGCTGCACCTCTGGGCAGTTGTTCAGCATGGTCATCTGTCTGCCCTGAATGTTGACTCTGATCTCCCACCATCATCAGGGGAGTCCAGTGTTGGCCAGAGACCTCAGAGCCGTGGAGTAGGAGGAGTGGACATCTGGGAACCCTGCACAGACACTACCCTGCCTTTTCACCTCTTGGCCATCTGAGCAATTATGTAACCCTAGGTTCCAGCTGTGAGTCCATCCTGTCTGCTGCGTGGTGTTGTGGATAAAAAGCCAGAAACCTAACAGGGGGGTGAGAAAGAAAAGATACTATCATCAGTTCCACACCAGGCTGTGTCTGTGTTTATAAAAGGGTCAGGATAGAATAAACAACAGTACTCAGGATGACCTAATGATGTGGGCTGTGGGGCCTTCCGAGGGGCTGGAAGTCTGCCCCACATCTTTTGTTGACCCAGTGCAAGAAATCTGACCCAGGAGGGACACTTGAGATAAGTTCAGTTGGCAATCAAGAGGGGGAGATGAGCAAACCAATAAACTCAACCGTTCTGCTCGGAGGTCAGGCTAGGGTGCAAGATAATTGTGGAGGCAGAGGGATCAGGGTGCTCAAGGCCTGACTTGCCTCATTTTCATGTTTCTGGGGGACGTTTAGCCCAGCAGACTATCCAGAAGGTAGTAAGGATCTCCAGAGACTCTGGGAGGCAATTAGAGAAAGTGGACTTCACTTCCAAGGCAAAAACGCTAAGAGGCTGGCCCTCTTCTTCTTTCAACTTTGATTTAAATCTCCATGATTGAAACTCAAACTCCTTCTTCTTTTCCAGGCAGACTGGAGGGAAGGGACCTTTTTAAAATTTTTAATTTAATTTTTAAATTGAAGTATAGTTGATTTACAGTATTGTGTTAGTTTCAGGTGTACAGCAAAGTGATTCGGTTAACACACATATATATGTATAGATATCTAAGTGAGGTAAGTCAGACGGAGAAAGGCAAATGTCATACGCTTTCACTTATGCATGGAATCCAAAACATATGTACAAAACAGAAACAGACTCACAGACACAGAAAACAAACTTATAGTTATCAAAGGAGAAGTGGGGGGGCGGTAAATTGGGAGTTTGGGATTAACAGATACAAACTACTGTACATAAAACATATAAACAACAAGGCCTTAATGTATCACACAGGGAACTGTATTCAGTATCTTGTTATAAACTATAATGGAAAAGAATCAGAAAGGATCTTTAACTGTTAACAAAATGAAGAGGCTGACTAGGCTGCAGTGTGTAAACACTTGAGTTTAATGACTGATGACCATGAAAGAGGCTTTTAAATTTTTCTTGGGCATTTTTTTTTCCAGTTGAATGTGTTTCCCGTTACCTTAAGAAACCTTAAAACCACGCAGGCTGGTAGTCTGAGACATTCTCAATTGCCAATTTAACTTACCAAGTCAGAGACTTTTCATCCTAGTAAAAGCTTTGGATTCTCTACTGATCCTAATTGTCTATATAAAACTGGTTAAAAAATAATGAGGCAGGAAGCTGTGGATGGCTGTGACATCCCAGGAGGGTATCACCCTCTCTGCCAAATATTTGGATCAACAACCAGCCATCAGCTGCAGTGTGATGTAATTATGTTGGAAGAGCTTTGTGCAGATGGCTGAGATGTTTCTGTTTACAGTGTAATTCTTCTCCTCAGCCTGAATTATGTATATCAGGCTAAGCATATTGAAAGAATGGCCTATTCATATTTTTTTCCCTCTCCAGGAACCCCCCCTCCTTTTTTCTTACCCTTCCTTGCCCTGACTTTCTGCATAAAGAACATGGAAAGATGAAAAGGCCCGAACGCTAGCTTTAAACCAGCCAGTAAACCCTATAAGCCAACCCATACAAAGCAAGAGGGCACCAGAGCACTGTCAGCTGTGACAAGATAATCTCAGAGACAGATCCTGCTCAAGTTCAAATTCAATACAGACGGAGATTTTAAAAATAAAGTGGGCTGGGAAGTAGAATGATCTTAGTTGACCTAACTCCAAAGCAATAGGCGTGATCTGGCCCAAATTTCAAAAATAGAGAACCGTCCGAGAATAATAATAGTATCTTGCTGGGAGAGACTTTTTATCTTGGCTTCATCAGAAAAAATAGAATGTAAAGCTTTTCCCAGTCTGTCCAGCCTCACGTTGGGAGTCTTGGGTCTTTACTGGTCCCTCCCTAAACCAAGAGTAGGTATGAATGCGCCCAGGAGGGGCTGTGGGGAGGTGGAGACTCAGATGCAAGAGAGGGTGGATCAAAATCGAGGGTGCAGGGATGGGTTAGGACCATGTGGATAGGATCCTTTCTAGAACGACTTATGGTTTCCTGAACAGCTCTGCTATGTTTTAGCACTATGCCCTTCCAGTCCCTCTGATGATCACTGTGTCTTTGTTCATCCACAAAGTCTGACTTATCCCACAAAACTCAGCTCAGTGACGGCCTTCTCCGGGAAGCCCTTCTCTTTCCCTGGTTGAGTTAACAGTCTCAGATTCTGTCTCCCAGGGTGGAATCCAAGTTGACTCACCGTCTTGGACACTTGCCGTGAGTTCTTTGCGTTCAGGGATCTTTTCCTTGAGTCTGTGTCCCACGTGATGTCAAAGGCACATCGTGAATGTTTCCCAGCTGGATTGGATTTGTGTGGAGTTGAATTGAGAGTTAGAGCACCCTTTTCAGTGGCTTCCATGAAAGAAATGCTAGAGTGATGCATTGATGTTGAAACTGTTCTTTACCCAGGCTGAGCTAGTCCAGGGAGTGAGATGCTTTCAAGCATCAAACCCCAAACTCAAGTGAACCTCTCTTTTTCCAACCAACTGAGATAGCACAGGGCCATATACACCAGACTGGCAGGTGGTGGTTCAAAAGTGACTGGCAATAAAGCCCATGGACATTTCAAGGCTAAACCCTTGATAAAGGTGAGACTCAGTCAATAGTTTATGTTAATGATTTTGTTTTTTCCCTTTATATGTACCTTGTTAAGATATTTGCAAGGAATCTTAGAGATATTTTTAACGTTCTGGCCAGTTGTACAAAGTACTTTTTTAGTTCCTAACCCTCTTCCATTAAATCAAATTGAAATTGGCCAAAGGGATAATCTCACTCCACTTCATGCCTGTCCTCTCTGGAGGTTAAGAGAAACATGGTGTGAAAGTTTCCAGAACGTGGTGATGGTTAAGGAGTCACATGATGGAGTCATACTGACCTGGGCTCAGATCCTGGCTCTGCTACAGACAAGTGAAATATTTAGCTTTTTCGTTCCTTTCTTTGTAAGATGGACTTATGTAGAATAAGTCATTTAGCCCAGGGTCCAGCACACAATAAGTCTTTAATACATGGTCATTATTGTTATTATTAGTTACTACCAGATATTCCAACGCAAGGTCATGAGAGCAGGCAATTTACTGAGCATTTTTATTCACCACCACCTTCTGAGTAATCTCTTATCCCTTTGACTCCTGATGTAATACTTGCAGTCCATACACAATACAATTTGGACTTAGCATCTTAGCTACCAAGTCAGCTTTTTTCCCCCCAGCATCCTGAATTTGATTATGACATTTAGTAGGGAAAGAGTTAGAAGAGTCTAGCTTTATAAAGAGAGATTAGAAAGTTATCATTTGAAAAGACCTAAATCATGCCTTGTTTGGCAACAGCATTAATTTTGCTCTCAATACACACAGCAGAGCAGGTTCAGAATGAGATGACAAGGTGCTCAAGATTTGAGTATTCAGTTGAGCATGTCAAGGTCTCTTCCCATGGGTCATTCTAATTTGTGTCATACCAGTTACAATAAAGTTAGGACATCTCTCTGTTGATAATATGTAACAAATGCATATGTTTACACAATAGTCTAGAGAGGACCTTCAAGACGGAACCAATAGCTAAATTCATAAAAGACTTCACTGGAAATGAAAAGGCACATAGTTTATGTATTTGCCTGGTTTGGGATAATTATTTTGAGTTACAGATTTTGCTTACTCTGTGCCTAACCCAGACCTAATGGATTTTGAAATAAATAAAGGACACAAAGCAACTCCTGTCTAAATAACATTGTGCAACCACTGTCAGTATCAGCAAAACCCATTACATGTGGGAATGCTTGGTTAATGGCAAGATTTGGCTAACTTTAGGGTTATCTGATTAATCAAAATTATTAACTAGGGTTCCAAGTAACATCAGGGAAAATATGCTCCCCAAATAATCAGATAATGTCCTTTTTGGCTAAGTAGATGATCCAAGTACATGTACTTGTTTGAGTACCCATTTTCAATCCTCTGGGGTATAAACCTAAGAGTGGAATAGTGGAAACTCTATGTTTAACTTTTAGAGGAGCCACCAAACAGTTGACATTAGCCAGCTGAGTGTGAAATTATTGATTTCTTTTTATAGACTGTTTTTCCACAGCAACTGCACATTCTCATCAGCAATATATTAGGGTTCCAATTTCTCCACAGTCTTGCTAACACTTGTTTCTCTCACTCTCTCTGTCTCTGTCCCTTTCTCTCTCTTTATTTAAATTTCTTATAGCCATCCTAGTTGCTGTGAAATGGTACCTCATTTTGGTTTTGCGTTGCATATCCAACTAGTGATGGTGAGCACGTTTGTGTGAACTTATTGTCCATTCGTATATCTTCTTTGGAGAAATGTCTACTTGAGCCTATTATCCAGTTTTTAATTGGGTTGTCTTCTTACTATTGCCAAGATCATGAAAACCTTATGTTTTTTCTCTAAGAGTTTTATGGTTTTAGCTCTTGCATTTAGGTCATTGACCCAATTTAAGTTAAAATTTGCATACAGCCAGAAGCAGAAGCTCAAATTCACTCTCTTGCATGGGATAAGCAGTTGTCCAAGCATCATTTTTTTGAAGAGACAATTCTTGCCTCACTGAATGGTTTTGCCACACCTGTTGATAATCAAATGGTCACAGATGTGTGGGTTATTTCTGGATTCTCAGTTCTATTCAGTTGGTCTATATGTATAGCCTTATGCTATTGCCACACTCTTTTGATAACTGTAGCTTTGCAATAAGTTTGGACATGAGCAAGTGTCAGTTCTCCAACTTTTTCTTTTTCAAGATTGTTTTGACCAGTCTAGGTCTCTAGCATTTCCATATGAATATAAGGATCATCTTTTCCATTTCTGTGAAAAATGAGGTTGCAATTTTGATAGGATTGCATTGACTTTCTAGATTGCTTTGGGTAAAATAATGGCCTCTCAAAAATACAAAGTCTTCCATAAACACAGGATATCTTTCCATTTATTTAGGTTTTCTTAAATTTCAACAATATTTTGCAGTTTGGGGTATATTTTACCTCTTTGCTCAATTTATTCCTGGATATTTTATTCTTTTTGATTAATAGAAATTTTAAGTTGTCTTTTCCTTGATTCAGAATTCACCTGGTTCTATAAACCTTTGACTGTTTTCAAGAGTTTTGTCAATGTTAGTTCTGGCTGTTTTACTTTTTTTTTTTTTAAATGTTTCTGTGGAGGGATGCAAGCTTGGAGCTACCTACTCTCCATTTTGCTGTTATCACTGTAATTTTTTCTTGATAAAACTTTTCTCTGTTCAATGTGTTGATACTGATAGGCTCAGTTTGCCAAGTATCATATCTTATACTGTCTACAGTAGCTTACCCACGTGATTGCTTAAATGCTTGAAAAGTATTCCACTCACAAACTAAATGAAGGCAGGGAGGGTATAGCTCAGTGGTAGAGTGTATGCTTAGCATGCATGAGGTCCTGGGTTCAATCTCTAATCCCCAGTACCTGCTTTAAAAATAAATGAGAAAACCTAATTATCCCCCCCCAAAAAATACCCAAGAAAGTAAAGGAATTATTAAAAAGCCAAAACAAAAACAACAAAGAACACAGCGTTTTAGAAAAACAAACAAAAGGAGTAAAGTGTGAAATAATTTCCTCATTTGCATTTTCAATTTTGCTCTACGAAGAAATAGGCAACCACAAGTGAAGTCAGGAAAATAAACGAATTTATACAAGAGCACAGCATATGATGGCTGCTTGGATGTGGAAGACTATGAAAAACTCAAGCAATGGTAAATAGTTATGGACTGGGAATCCTGAGCTCTAGGGCCTCATTCCAGGTCTTCCTTTAACCAGCCGGGTAGCCTGAGGCACATCCCAGTGACCTCTCTCTGGCTTGTCCTCTCCTGGCAAGTGACTGGGATGGACCTCATCAGTGCTTTCCAAACTGAATTCCCAGGAAGCTGGAAGAAGTTCCCAGGGAGACTGGGGCAACTGGAGGGATTTCCAGTCTCCCTACACCAGTCTGAGATGCTCCACTTGTAAATGCTTTATTTGTTCGAGTTCCATGTAAGATTTTATTTGAAAATACAGCTTCTGCAACTTTAAAATTTGAAACCATTGAATTAGATAATCTCTAAGCTTTCTTTCAGATAAAAAAATCTTTTCTGTACTTCTTTCAGGTGCATAGTCTAATTCAGGAGAGGATTAGAAATTAGAATATATAGATTCTAGGCTGGTTCTTCTGTTTACAGCCTTGGAATTTTAATAGTGTTTATCATCATTTTGTCTTTATTTTCCTCACCTACAAGAAAGGAGGTAATAATAATTCTCTATGCACTTCCTAGGGCTAATAATAAAAACATACATAAAGTATCTTGAGAAACTAAGTGTATTAAGCAACATCAAGATATTACCAATTGTTAAAGCCCTTGGCTATCCCAACACAATAAGTCTGAGATCTTGAAAGAATGGGCAGAGTCTAATAGGAAGCAACAAGAAATAAGTTCTCACTTTCCAAGAATGAATCTGTATAATGTACCATAGCAACATAGCTCTAGTATATAATTGTCCAGCAACCTTCACTTGCCATGTGAGTCCACCTGGCTTACCCACCCAAGCTCTTTGATAGCACGTCCACAAGTAAGAGAAGGAAGGAAGAAAGAAAAGCAAAGGAGAAGCCTTGGTGTGGAAGTGTTTAATGCTATCTGATTTCTGGGACTCTTGCTGACATCCTGGCTCATGTCTAATCTTGACTTTCATTCCCTCTCCATCTCGACTAATCAGGCCCCAAGCTTTCTCATCTAGCTTTAGACCTTACAACTAGACCACTGACATCACTTGTCAGCTGAGTGTCCCCAGGAGATTCCCCCAAACCAGCTACTCTCTTCTATCCTCGTCTGGTGGAGATTCCTCTGATCTTGCAGCAGTCAAACTGATTGTATTTGTAATCGTAAAAATACAGTAACCAACTCACCTGATTTCCCTAGAACTTCCACCATTTTAAAACTGGAAATCCTGTGTCCTGGAGACCTCTTCAGTTCCAGGCAAACCAGGAAAGCTGGCCACTTGGCTTGTAAAGATAGTAAAAGAAAAAATGTTAAAAAGAGAGATGGAGATCTGTATACCAAAGGCAGAAACTATAGATTCTGGCCCTGCTTACGAAGGTGCTACTTTTTAATGTAAGCTTTCTGGCTGGATCTAATTGATGTAGACATCAGTTGGAGTCTGATTCACTCCAAATATCATATTTACTTCCTTGAGTGGCCAGGAGCTAAAATAAGCAATACTATAGCTTTGGGGATGCCCTTTCTTGATCATGATATGTCATACCCACAGCATTTTTCAACCTACTTGTACTAAGTATACATGTTAGAATGCTTAGTGGACTTCCTATATAATACATGTAATTGAAGAATTTCAAATCTATTCACTTTTTCCTTGGGTTTGCTTTTTTTTCTGAAAACCTCATTGATCATTTAATGAATAAAAAGTACAAATAAAGCTTAAAGTTGGGTAAATTATGCTCTGTTAAGAATTTTCTAAAAATCCTTAAAAACTTTTTAAATTGTATCAGTTTTATTTAATTGAAATGAATTTTAATATTTTCAACTATAATGGGAAAAAATTCAACTTAAGATTGAGAAAAACTCTAAAAAGGCTGTTAACATTTTTACATATTTGTCCCCTAAAGTCAGCCGTGTACATTTATTATTTTCTAATATCCCTACCTTTTCATTCAGTTAGAATTGAGTGACTGATTAACAGGTGAAATAACCGTTACGGGTTTTTCTTTTTCTGATTGGAAAGAGAGTATCTAAGGCATTAATAATATTTTTTTTAAAAAAAAGCTAAAGATGGTTTTCCCTAAAATCTGCCTTACCCATGAAGATGAGAATAAACTAGAATGTCTTGAAGGACAATTTAAGGGCAGGGATGAAGCACGAAACAAGCCGTGCTGTGAGAGCTTGTGAACACACGGTCTCTCAAAGTGCCAGGGCCAGGGTGGCTACAGCCATAGAATGAGGCATTGATGGAAGTCCCAGAAGTGAGCCTGTGAGGAGTTGTGCAGTTATAAGAACTAGGTCCTGCAAGTGCGAGATGTGACAGAGAGAATGGAAAAGTAAGGATTTTTCCTTAAAGCAGAGCAGGTGGAAAAGAAACATGAGTGATATGGTTGTGCTTAAGAGTTGGCCTGGGTACCAAGCATTTATATGATCTCAAATTTAAGGGCACTTTATCTTGACCTAAGTTTACATAATAAAAGGGAGTAGTGATAACTTGTTAATGGTTCCTGTCATTATTTAGTAGAACTTTGGAGTTTCACAAACTCATTTGCATTTCTCTTACTTTTCCAAAAATTCTGGGAGCCTAACAGCCTGCTTTGAATAGACAGTGACCTTGCAAGGATCAGTTTCATGGATAAAGAGATGACCAGCACCACCCCTTTGGAGGGAAATTTAACAGTGGCTGCATAAGCTTTTTATTTTATTTTATTTTATTTTATTTTATTTTATTTTATTTTTATTGCAGTATAGATGTTTTACAATGTTGCATTGGTTTCTGATGTACAGCATAGTGATTCAGTTATACATATATATACATATCCCTTTTCATTATAGGCTGTTACAAAGTATTGAATATAGTTCCTCGTGCTCTACGGTAGGACTTTGTTGTTTATCTGTTTTGTATATAGTAGTGTGTATCTGAAAATATCAAACTCCTAATTTATCCCTCCCTCCCCCCTTTCCTTCCTGGCAACCATATGTTTGTTTTCTATGTCTGTGAGTCTGTTTCTCTTTTGTAAATAAGTTCATTTGTGTCATTTTTTTAGATCCTACATATAAGTGATATCTTATGGTATTTTTCTTTCTCTTTCTGGCTTACTTCACTTAGTATGATGATCTCCAGGTCCATCCATTAAATGAACATAATTTCAGATCCGGCATACTTTAGTTCTATGACTTTACCAAGAGAAGCCTGGCATGTCTACCTGAGAGACACATAGAAGAATTTTCATTGCAGAATCAATAGGGGATTGTCTAAATCAATATGACAGTTCATATTGATGGAATACAATATAATCATTAATAAATTACGGAAAGAGATGAAATAGACAGATTGAGCTTTAAAAACTCCACAAGCTGCAAAATACTGCTTATAGCATGAAACCATGTATGCCAAAGTTTAAAGCACAATACTTTTCCTGCTCAGAGGTTCATGTGTATGCAATGTAAAGTTATAAGAAATGGACTAGAAAGACATATATCAAGATGATAACAGTGGTAAGTTTTAAGAAGAAGGGACGTGATTGGCCTGGAATAGACAACAAAGGAATCTGTAGTTTTATTTGTAAATGTTTGATTTCATTTATTAAAAAAGACAAGGGGGAGGGTATAGCTCAAAGGTAGAGTGTGTGCTTAGCATGCACAAGGTCCTGGGTTCAGTCCCCAGTCCCTCCATTAAAAAAATTAAACAAACAAACCAACCAAATTATTCCCCCCCCAAAAGATGGTACAATGGAAAAAAAAGAATTAAAAAAAAAGTCATAACAAACATGATAAATAATGATTGCTAATCTGGGAAGGAGGCACACATATGTTTATTTTAGGATTTTCTCTACTTTTCTAAAATTGTTAAAAGTTTTCAAAATTAAAAGAAATATTAGCAAGAAAACATAAAAGAAAGAGGAAGGAAAGAAGGCAACCTCTACAAAGCTGGTTTTGCAAATTTAAAGATCAAACGATGGCAAACATCACAGGCATGTCCAAGTTTACTTAAAAAATACCCAAAGTAACAGCAATGAACCAAAAAATAAATTTATATAAATAAATTTTAAAATAATAATAATAACCTTTTAAATTAGTAATAATAAAAGCCTTTGGAATAGTTTGTTTGGAAGGCCAGAGCCATCAAGAGCAGGTTGGACCTCACGGATAAAGCAGGGGTCCTGCAGCAGGGGCCGCACACCCTTCATGGGCTGGACACTGATGTGCAGACAGCCGGCCCTGGGCCTCTTCTGGGATCTGGGCCCTGAACACTGTCCTGGTCTCCTTCCCCCACTGCTGACTCTCTAGAAGCCCAGATTTTAAGCCTAGGGAACGCTGAGATTATACTCAGCTCTTGCGGAAACACCACGGTGGTCCTCAGGGACACACTCTGGCTGATACTTGTTCTAAAATAAAATGTATTAATAAGAAAAATTTGAGGTATCATAAGGCCAACAGATCAGAAGATGACTGCTATGGGAAAGGGCGTTTGTTACTGAGAGTTCCCGAGAAGAGGAGACAGGCAGACTGTGGAGCACAGGGCCCCAGGAGCAGCACCAGGGTCGGTCAGGAGGCAGGTGGAGGAAGAAACATAGACAGAAGCTTTTACTATGTTTTCCATGAGCAGGAACTGGTGAGGCAGAGCCAGCAGGCTCAGGACTGGCCAGTTTGAATAATATCAGCGGACTCGGGGTGGACAGGCTGTCCCTGGTTTTCTGATATTAGCCCTAAGGTGGAGGAAATAGCATGAGGAGGCCAGGTGTGCACTGTGGACTAAAAGGCCTGCTCTCAGACCAGTTGTTTACCATCTCTGGAAACTCTCTAACCCTGGGATGGGCAGTCCAGACAGGGTCAGTAAGGCCCCAGGTATCAAACTATCAGAATACAAAAAGTAGTTAATACCATATTCATCTGAGATGCAAATAAAATCCTGAAAGAAAAACTTAAGGCAAAATGAGCAGCATTAAGACGATCTCTGTTACTTGGCTTGGAGCCTGTGCATTCATGTGGCGCCAGCTTCTGGGAGTTGGGATCACATTGCCTGCAGTGCCAGTCACCCCAAGAGGGCCTGTGGTCCTGTAGTGGGTGGTGAACTCTCGGGAGCTCAAGTTCTGAAATGCCCACCATGGCGGAGACTTCTTTCCTCCTCTTCAGCCAAACCCAAGTCCTGTTGTTGGCTGGGAAGCTTCTGTGAGGAGAGCAGGAGGCCCTGTGGGCTGGGCTGTGTTACCAGTGCTGAATGAAATCACTTTCTATCATCTTAGGAGGAAAGGGAGGATGGGGAGGCAGGTGGATGACTTGCTGCGCCAGCAACCTGGGTTAGTCACACTCGCTCCTCTGAGGAGCTTTACCGCAATGACTGTCCCTGGTCGGGGGGCAGGAAGCTGTGCTGCACATTCAGGGCCACCTCCCTCCCTCCTGTGCGGGCTCTTGCCTCCCAAAGCTGCTCTTTTCAGCTATTACCATTGAGAGCTGGGCCTGATCATTATGATTTGATCGCAGGCTGCACAAAGGTGCCACCATGTTTATTTTTCCCTCATGCTGGCTTTCCGTTTGGTTCTGCTGTTCGTCTGGCTCCTGGTGAGCATAAATCCTAAGCAAAGTCTAGTGATGAGAAGAGGGAGGCAAAACCCACATTCAAGCATAAGCAGGTTCAGGATGCAGGAGGGTTTAAGAAAACAAACACTTCTTGCTGGGATATAGCTGAGGTCCTCGCATTGGAAGAATGGGAGAGAGAGTGTAAAGTTAAAACTATGGCAGGTGGGGAGGGTGTAGCTCAATGGTAGAGTGCATGCTTAGCATGCATGAGGTCCTAGGTTCAATCCCCAGAACCTCCATTACCAATAAGTAAATACCTAAATACCTACCCCACCTCTACCCCCACAAAATAAAACACAAGCTTAAAAATACTCAATAAAAATTTTAAAAAATTATAGCAGTGAAGGGCCCAAAGAGTGACACAAGAGCATTCACATGCACTGTTTGACTGCAGGGGACACAGCTGACTGCTCACAGCCCTGATGCCCAAGCTTTCAGTAGGATATTATGTTTCTTTGTGGATTATGGCTTCTTGAAGATTGTCAGTATTGATAAAAGAAGACCTGCTTGCTTAATTTCATTTAATTTCTTCTTTTTGTCTTAAATAATGCCTTGGTCTATCTACGATGTATTTAAAAAATAAGACTACGAGTCAATTTTTCTAATTGCCTTCAGCAGTTTACTTGAGAAAATGTGAATTGCTCTAAAATGGAGGCAAAGAGAGAGGGATACAGAAGATGTTGCTGCCTTTCCTATTTCTCATCTATTCCAGTGTTGTGGTGACAGGCTAGTTACCACCAAAAGTCTACTGAGGTGGGAGAGTAATAGCTCAGTGGTAGAGCACCTGCTTAGCATGCACGGGGTCCTGGGTTCAATCCCCAGTACTTCCATTAAAAAATCTTTTTTAAAGAAAAAATGATCTATTGAGGGGGTTGCCCTCAAAGTTCCGATTTCAGCACTTACTTTGCAGAGTGATTCCACAGAATCCTGGGCCCTGCTCCCTGCATCCTGCCCTGCTCCCCTCTCCTGCTGCTGTTCAGTGTTATGAGGGCCACTGTCCCCCCTGCTTAGCAAAATCATCCCCAGTCATGCAGGGATGGTACGTGCCTACCTGCCGCAGACCCAGCTGAGGGAGAGGTGGGAGAATCTGCTGGTGCCTGTTTTATTCATGTTGTTTGGTGCATCCACATCCAATAGTTTTGTCTGCTTTCTGTCTAACAAGTCGGCCAACCTCTGAACACGTGTGGGCCTTGAAAACCATTTTCTTCATATTTTCTAGATGTCTTTTCTATTGATGTATCTAAATAAAAACTTCTCATTTCATCCAGGGAATTCTTGACTTCCTTAAGCCTATACCGTTAAAAAAAAAGTTATACTTTGCTCATTTCCTTGGAAGAATAGTCATCATGTTTTCTAAGGAAACTTTATAATAAGAAATTAAAATAGTGACTAGAAAAAATTTTTTTAAAGAACAGGAAGCCATCTGAGAGGAAATGCGATATAACTGTATACTGGTTTTGGTACTAGAAATGTTTCTGAAAAATAAGTTATCCATAAACTATAAGAGGTAACGTGCTGGGAGGCTCTTTTCTATAAACATCCTTTATAAATTGGTTTTAATAAAACAGTGTAACTACTTCGAAGTATTTGGTTTTGACAAAAAGTGAATGCAGGAAAGCCTGTGGCTTTAAAGATGGAGTTTCTTACCCAGTGGTAGAATAAATAACTTTGTGGTTTGTAACATGTTACACATTTTAGCCTTTTCTTCATTAAATAGTTATCTGGTGCCTGCCTGCTCAAAGCCTTGGTTGTTCTCTCAGCCTAATGTACCTTGTCTATTTCACGGTGCCTTTAAAAAAACTTAAGAGGCAATCACTGTAGAAAATCTTGGGATTTAAGGATAACAGTTATTGCTAAAAATAATTTTCTTTGTTTTATTTAAAAATTAGATTTATTAGTTTCCATCATGCAGCAGCTGGAATGCATTTGCAATTTGTTTTCCATCTCACTTTTGCCATTTATTAGTCTGGTTGTGAGGTGGACTTGGGAGTTTCAAGGCAGTAAGTAAGAGGGAATCAAGATTCTGTGTTCTATAATTATTTGGGAGGGAAGGTTTTACTTAAAAAAATGTCAATACAAGTAATTCAGACAAAATCCCATTGGAATTTTGACAAAATGAGTTCCCCAAATCTAACCTGACAAAGTCATGTGGCAGTTTAAGCCCATAGCATCTCTCTGAATACAGATGAGGAACTCAAATTTCAATTCCAAATACTTTGACTATAGTTCTTAAATTTCTCTGCAAATTTTCATGGAAATTAAGAAAAAAATGCAGAAAAAGTGCAATAGTGGAATAATCATACTGTTCAATGATCTCCTCTTTAATATTAGCAAAGACACAATGCATTCCTTTGACTGGGTAGCAGGGTCATGGGCTGTGCCTGAGAAGTGGACAGAGGGTAAAGTCTGAGTCCTCTGGTTCAGTGAGGAGGGTGGCGCTGGCATCTTCCCCATGAAGGAATTTTCTAAAGATAACTTGTATAGGAAAAGCACAAAGCATAGATACACCCTTGTCTGTGAGGGGAGGCAGGGGATTATAGACTTTTGATTATATTGTGTATATTTTTCTTACATTTCTCCATTTGAAGTTAGACTATTGAAGCATCAGAAAATTTGCAATGAAGCGGGTATGAAAATACCTTAAACAAATGTTCACGGATGGAGGAATGGATACACAAAAGGTGGCATATTCATACAATGGAATATTACTCAGCCTTAAAAAGGAAGGAAATTCTGACACAGGCTACAACATAGATGAACTTTGAGGACATAGTGTGGAATCAAATAAGCCAGTCACAAAAAGACAAATAGTATATGATTCCAATCATATGAGGTACCTAGAGGAATGCAATTCAGAGAAACAGCAAGTAGCATGGTGGTTACCAGGGGCTGGGGGGTGGAGAGGAATGGGGAGTTAATGTTTAAAATAAGTAGAGTTTGAGTTTTACAAGGTAAAAAGAGTTTCTTGAATGGTGGTGATGGTAGCTCAACAATGTGAATGTTCTTAATGCCCCTGAACGGACCATTTAAAAATGGTTAAGATGATAAATTTTATGTTATGTGTATTTAACCACAATTTAAAAAAATTTAAAATTACATTAACCATAATTCTCCATGCCAACAGGGATGATGATTGGTGGGACTATTAAGGCGAAATTTTCTCCAGATGAATTTGGGTGTTATTTAGTCCATTTCCAATTCACATATTAATGACCCAATGTGGCTAGAAATTTACCAATTTGCTAAGATTGCTAAGTGTGTGGATGTTAACTGCAGCACATTGTCTCAGAACCTGCAGCAACCTGAATTTCTATTAAATGAGGCAATTAAATAAATTATAGTGCTTCCATAAAAGAAATGCTGTGCAACCATTATAAGGGAAATTATGTCAATGTGGAAAGAAATACAAAGTTAAATGTGCAAAATAGAGAATGCAGATCAGTGTACATAGTGAAATCCCATTAAAAACAGGAGAATAAATATAATAAATACATAAATATAGGTGTGTGTATGTGTCTGCTTGGACAATCAAAGCATATCTAGCAAAATGTAATAGTGCTTACCTCATCTGTCTTAAACATAGCATAATAAACTCACATATAAAAAGGGAAATAAGACAAACCCAAGCAGTGTTTAACTCTGAAAAACGTGGGCAAGAAAGGGGCTGTTGACTGCAGGACTTTTACTTTTCATTTTCCACACTTTTGTATTGCTTACATTTTTTATACTAAATATGAAGGGCAAATAAAAGTAACTGAAACAAATTGAGTTATAACTATTTTATAATGTTGTGTTAAATTCCAGTGCAGAGCACAATTTTTCAGTTATACATGAACATACATATATTCATTGTCACATTTTTTTTCACTGTGAGCTACCACAAGATCTTGTATATGTTTCCCAGTTCTATACAGTATAATCTTGTTTATCTATTCTGCATATACTTGTCAGTATCTACAAATTTTGAACTCCCAGTCTGTCCCTTCCCATCCCCCACCCCCTTGGCAGTATACACATGAAGATTTAGTGTAAGACGAAGGTGGCATTTCTTATCAGCAAAGAAGACATGTTTAATTTATTTCATGATAGTAATGTGATGTGACTCTCAGAAAAGAGCTTACTTTCTTCCTCATTTATAATTATAAAATAAATCCTCAATGGATCAACTATTTCAACAGTGAAAAAAACCAAAACCATGAAATTATGAGTTGAAAACATATGGAGATTATTTCATAAATTTGATGTTAGAAGCGGTTTCTAAGCTGGATACAAACCTCAGAATCCAAAGAGAAAAAGACAAGTAAAATTTACCACAAACAAATGTAAGGGTTTTTTTTTTAATTAATAAAAATAATTAATAAAAAAACAAAAGACAGACTGGAAGAGTGCTTGCATATGACAAATGACTATGTCCCTTCATTTACAATAACATTGTGCAAATCGATGACTAAAGAATGAACACCCCTCAAAACAAATCAGGCAAACGATTTTAACAGGCATTTCTCAGGAAAAGAAATACAAATGGCTATTGAACATTTGAAAAGATGCTCAGCTTCATTCATGATGAATGAAATGCAAAGACAAACAGCAATGAAGTTGCCTTTTTCACCCATCAGATTGTCAATAATTCAGAAGCTCACAAGAGGAGGAGTAACACGCAGTCTCATACACTGTGGGTGGAAACACAAATTGGTCCCACCTCTGGGGAGGTTAATTAAGCACCAGGGGCATTCTAGGTATCCAAGAACAACTACTGGAAAGGGGGCCACTTAAAGGAAATCTACTTCAAATGAGAACCAGAGTATCATAGATTCTCTTTAAGTTTATTTGGAATTTTATCTTTAAAAAATACTGTCTATTCATATTTTTGGAAAAGAAAGTCTTAATGTGATTATACATGCATTCTTTGAACAATAAACAAATAAATGTTGCTGGTGGGAAAAAACAGTCAGAAACTAAAATACATTTACACATACTTTATGATTTTCTAAAATATATTTACATAATAAGAATGGAAGAGAAGAGTAATACAAACAAATGTGGGGACAGATATCTGCCAGACAACAACTCGTGAGGAAATGTTCCCTCCGGGCATCTGGGGAACAGACTCGCAGACCTCAGCGGTTTCCTGTTGCTTGTGACTGTGATTCCACCACGATACAGGGCAACACAAGAGCGTCTGACCGGCAACCCGTTGAATACTGGCTCTTGTCTCCCATTGTCATGGAATTTGTGGACCCTCATTCTTGGCCTTACAGAGGACTTTGTGAACTCTGAGCATGAAAAGTGACATTTATAACTCCCACTGGAATTTCCATGTACCCAGGACCTCACCCGGCCAGCGGATGAATCACAGTTTCTTAGAATTGAGGGAGCCATTTTGGAAACAGCTGCCAAGGAACTAATGCTATTAAAAATAGCTCTCCCTCCCTTAAAAAAAAAAATGAATTGCTTATTTTAAGAAGACAAGAGTGGCTTGAATCTGTCCTGCTTGCATTTTTCATCTCCCGGGCATAGTGCCAGTGGGTCCAAGAAAGCCTGCTTGTCAGATGGAAATACCATATGTGCTCATGATGTCAAGGCCGGGAGAGAGCCTGGCATTTCTGGGAGGGGGCCTAACTGGGGTAAAGTCTGAGTCACCCCGTATGGAATCCATCTCCCATGGGGCAGGGACCATGGGGCATGGATTTTAACTCAGCTTCCCTGCACAGAAGTTTGCTCTTCAGATCAAGCATGGTGTATGCACTGGGGGATGGGCAGGATGGTCCACAGAAGGGCAGAAGGAAAATACTAGGTCAGTTGACACTTGTTTTTTGGTCTAATAAATTTTTTTTTAATTTAAGCTTTACTGGTATTTAATACGTAGGTTGACACTTGGGTTTTGATGTAGTCTATATCAAGCAATTGCTCTCCCCTGGAAATTCTGCATGGCTTTGGTGTTAACCGCAGCCATCTCTCGTGTTTATTCTTCCTACTGCAGTTAACCTATTTTTGGCTTAAATAGTGTCAAAGGCAAACAAAGCTGGACACTGGTTAAAGTGGGAAGGGTAGATTTTAATTGGTGATATTCTATGGTAATAAGAAACTGAACTCCTGATTTGCACAGATGTGACTGGGCATTCTAAAGGGAAAATGAGGGAACAGGTGGAGTCAGGGAAAATTACATGAAACTGGAAGGAGAGATAGGAAATATGGAGATACGAAACCAGCTGGGTTTGCTGACTGGTACTTATCAAGTTAGGTTCCTACAGTCCCACCAAGGCTGGAAGACAGGTGCCCTATCCTTAGGGGTTGGCTGGAACAAACAGTAAATTCCTTTGGCAGCCTTGAGTTTTCTCAGATGGGCTCTTTAAGGGAGGTGGGTGAGGGTCTTCCAATGGATGTTAGAAAGTATGTCAGTGTTTGTTCAAGTACTCACTTGAGTATCATACTCAGAGGAATGGGCTAGAGTTTGGGCCAGGATAGACCCTTTGTCAATCGTCCTACAGATATTATCTTAGAAAAAGGGCTCATTGGAATATTTTGTACCAAAATGAGAGAATGACCATGAAAATAATTTATATCTCTTAGAGCATCATAAGTAATCTCAAGGCAAATAAATTGAAGTTATAAAGTTGAATGATGAATTAGACATTTTCCATTTACAAAAAGACAAATGTTCCAAATTTGGAGAATATTTGCTGATGGATTATTGTGTGTAGGATGTTTCTGAAAATAAGACTAAACGTACATCCGGGAGGAGCACGTGACCCCACACAACATAGAGGAGACAAGTTGACTGTGAGAAAGGGAAGGCTTCTCAGGAGCATCTCATGGTATGGAGATTGCAATTTGCAAATATTTCCAACAGTAATGTGATTTATTTTTCCAAGACATGTGTCTTTACTCCCCAAATCCCCTTATCTGTGATGATACCAGATCCAGTAAAATGCATCTGCCTGGAGGTGTTCAGCTCTCCCTCTTGGGCTTCTGTGGGTGGGTTCTGGGGGCCACCTGCCTTCCTTCCCTACACTCCTTGCCAGCCCTCCTACCCCAGGGACCGAGTGCCAGGCTTCAGACAGCCTCGCCCAGCACATGGGAATATTATTCAGCCATGAAAAGGCATGGCATACTGAAACAGGCTACCACATGGACAAACCCTGAAACACTATACTAAATGAAAGAAACCAATTACAAAGACCACATAGGATTCCATTTATATGAAATTGTTCAAAACAGGCAAATTTACAGAGGTAGAAAGTCGATGTAGTGGTTGTGTAGGACTGGGGGAGAGGGTTGAGGAGAGACGGGGGTAACTGCTCATAGGTACAGGATTTCTTTTCAAGGCAATGAAAATGTTCTAAAGTTGATTGCAGTGGTCGTTGCACAACTTTATGAATAAACTACAAACTGTTAAATTGTAGATTTAAAAAAGTAAAAAAAAACACTCTCAGGACAGTGAAACTACTTTGTATGATGCTATAACGATGGGCGCATGTCATGCATTTGTCAAAGTCCATAGGATATGCAGCACCAAGAGTGAGCCCCAGTGTAAACTGTGGACTCCTGGCTCATCCATTGTAAGTAAGACATGTTCCCCTCTGGTGGGGAGCGTCAACAGTTGGGTGTCTGAGCGTGTATGTTGTAGAGGAGTGTGTGAAGCTACTTTCTGCTCAGTTGTGCTGTGAACCTGAAACTACTCTAAAAAAATAAATCTCTTAAGACAATGACAACAACGCTGGATGCTTTCCCATTGCATTTGGGATAAATGAGTTATCATTGTCATTACCACGGAGCACAAGGCACTGGGCCCTTGGACATGCTGTTTCCTTTGCCTGGAAATCTCTCCTCCCCATTCCCACTTTTACTTCTGATTCCTACTCAGCTCAGCACGCATCCACCCAAGAAAGCTTTCTCTGACTGCCCGGCCCCAGCCAGGTCAGGTCCTCTTGTCAAGGGCTTGTTGTTCAGTGTTTGCCTTCCATCAAAGGTACAGTCTGCCAGAGCAGGATAACTTCTCACCTATTCACTGCTATGTCCCTTGAATGTGATGCACAGGCACTCAATACATATTTGAGGAATGCCTGAAAAAAAGCAGTTTCATATTTACAGAGAGTGATGACACTCATTTCCTATTTAAACCACTCTGACTTGGAAGATAGGCATATTTACTTCATGTGATAAATAAAGACACTGAGATGCAGACAAGTTGGATGAGGCTTTAAAAGGCAGCAGAGTCAGGATTAGAATCTGTGTATTTTAAATTCAAGTCCAGTATTCCCTCCACTTACTCATCCACAGTGCCAACCTCCAACATTTAAAAGTTACCAGTTGCTTGAATATAGGGTACACATTTGTCCTAGCTGGAGCTCTTGTGAGTGTCAGGGATTTGCTGCTCATTAGCTAAGACATTATGGTTTCAGCAAAGGGTCCGCTTCATCTGTGCAAGCTTCAACCTCTTGATTCCTAGTTGCATGTGTATAAACACCCAGAATTGCATGCATGAGTGAATGCATGTGGTATATTGGCTACCCAGTTTATAATACACCAAAATATCTCAGATATCCTCTGTGCATCCTACAGATTAACAGTTGGCTCGCAGACCTTGTTAAGTCTACTCAGCATGGCAGAAGGCTCCTTTTTACAAGGTAAAAAATGAAAGCATGAGTGTGTTTAGACATACTGGAGAAAAAGAAGGGTCTGGAACCCTGGCCCCATCTAGGAGAGTTCAGGGAGAGGCCAGGGAGGCAAGGGGTCACCACAAGTCCCTCCCTGGAGGTTACAGTCACTGAAAATGATCAAAAGTGAAAAACAAGACTGAATTCTCAATTCAAAAATAAGCTTGTTTTCACTGAGAATCAGTTAGCTATTTGTTCTGATGAGGACAACACACACCAAGGTAGATGTCAAACACAACAAATAAATTTAAAAAGTCAATGTAGAGGCCAACATTCCAAAACAAATGAGCTTTGAGAGTCAAACAAATATTAAATCATTTAAAAACCTATTTGAGAATCTATTATGAGTCTAGTGCTATACAAATCATGGGTAAAGGACAGGTCATTAAAGTCCTTGCCCTCAGGGATGTGATAAAAATATTACCATTTCACTAATATTGCCTTTTATTACAAGTGCTTGAACTCAGAAAACATTTTCTCATGCTGAGAAAAAGTGCTTATCCTCCATAATGTAAATCTAACCTAGGCCAGATTTCTAAATATCCCTTACTCCGGGTTTCACCAGCTCTTCGGACCATAGCGGCCAAGTTGCAAAAAATAAAAATGAACAATATATAAAGAGTGATTTTCTGGGAGCTAGAGATGGTATTAAAAAGTACATTTCGAACAAAAAAGTACTGTCTTTTCTAACAGAAATATCCTGTAAGGTACCCTTCCCCTCCTTGGCCTTCTGGAAGGTATAGCTTCCAGATTCTTCTATGATCATGGAAGACATGGCGTTTTGCTGCTGATACACATAACCTGCAGATGAAAGAAATGTTAAGGGTCGGTCGTAAATGGCTCATGGTTCTGAGCTGGCTCTGCCTGGTCTCTGTGACTACCACCATCAATGCTTCGTTCCCAGGTGTTTGGTTCCTCTTGTATAGGTATTTCTGGATATGCTTTTGAAAATGTTTGGAATATTTTAGCTTTCCATTGAAAGGAATTTCAGATTTAGAAAAGAAGTTTCCAAAATAGTAATAGAATTTTCAGTATGACCCTTTACCCAGATTCCCCAAAGGTTAGAATGTTACTTGACCACAGAATAATTCACAAAATCAAGAATTGAGACTGACTCAGTACTGTTACCTAATCTGCAGACTTTATTCAAATTTCGCCAATTGTCCTCTGAGACCTCTCTAATCCAGCCGGGATCCAATTCCAGATCCCATGTTGTCTTTTATTGTCTTGTTTCCTGTCGCCGCTACCCTGGAACTGTCCCTTAGTCTTTCTTTTGTCTGTTCTGATCTTGACACATGTCAGGAAAACTGGCCAGTTATTTTGGATAATGCTCCTCAGTTTGGGTTTGCCTGTGGTTTCCTGGTGACGAGGTTCAGATTCAGGACTTTGGCCAGACACAGCAAGGAAGTCCCATGTCTTTTTTAGAGCATCACTGTGAAGGATCGCACAATACCATTTGCCTGTCCTGCTCCTGGTGATGGAAACTCCAATCACTCAGTTAAGTTGTGTGTCTGCCAGTTTCCTTCACTGTAAATTGATTACTTTTTTCTTTGTAAGTAATAAATGTCTCATGGGGAGATACCTTGAGATGATGTAAGTGTCCTGTTTCTTATCACACTTTTGCCCATTAATTTTAGCCTCTGTTGATGATTCTTGCTCAAGATAATTATCTCTGTAGTATTTGCCAAATGGTGATTCTTTTTCTTTCTTCACATCTTCTGCATTTATGAATTGGAAATCTACTGAGCAAAGGGCTGCCCCTTCTCCATTGACTTCTTTGCTCAATTACATGTTGATGTCAGTGGAATCATGGATGTGTTCCCAGTTCCAGTCACCAGAAGGGGTAGAAGCAGTGGCAGCTGATGCCAGTAAGTGCACCTGGTTCCCCAAGCTTCTGTCCCATTCTGATTCCAGGCCTGGGCCGAGGAAAGTACCAGAGAAGTCTGGAACATCTGGAGGTGATAGAAAGTAAGGAAGATCTCTAAAAAGAATGGGGACTTATCAAAAGTCCATCTCTGAGAAAATCTGAGAAAAATAAAAAATAGCATTGAATGGTAGCTTGTAATGAGTCCAAACTGATATAAATAAAATAATTGGAGATGCTTTTAAATGACGTATATCACTGATTCATATGTTCAGTAGCTATGGAATTTCAGTGATAAAATATCTGAATTCTAAGCAAGTGTGTCTTCTTGACAACACTAGCAGAACCTGCTTATGATGCTTCTCGTATGAATGGCAGAAGCATCCATCTCCCCATCTTTCTAAGCTTCACCTTAGTAAATGACAGAGCCTAGGGTTTTTTTAAATTTAACATAACCATGCAAGGGGAACAAAAAGTCATGATAGTGGACCAGAAACTTTGAGAAATTACTGACAATATTCAAGGAGATATGAGCTGGGCTTAAATATGGTGGAAGCTGAGTTAGACAATCATACTCTTCATCTTCTGAATTTTTAGTTGAAGCAAACCTCTCATGGCCATTATAGACTTATAGAGGTATGAGTCAGTCAAACTATGTTAAGTATTTTGAATAATTAGAGTAATCTTAATTATAATAGTTTCCTTAGCATTTAACTTAGTTTTATGTAATCCTTTATGCAATAGCTAAATTTAATTGCATCTAATATTCCTAAATGTGGATGAATCCAACATTCGAAAACTTAATTGCCAAATTGGTGCTCAGATGGAGAATGAATACTCTTGTTTCTCTGGTTCTCAAACCATGGCTTGAACTAAAAATTTAAACCTTTGAGAGTGTTTTTTCCCCCCTTCATTAAGCCTTCCAGAACTGTCAGGAGTATCCATACTGCTAAGGGTCCTCATGCTCTCATGCTGGTGTATAGGAGAGCTTTACCGTCAGTAAGCTCTTAATTTCAGATGAATGCAACTCGTAATTTAAATGTGGTGTCATAAAAAGAACATAAGATTTGAATCCATACATTTGTGTTTGAACCTAGCATCTGCCACTTACAATTTTCGCTATGGATAAGTTATTTAAACTCTCCCAGCACCTGTTTCTTTGTCTGTTTCTCCTACTCCTTCTTTTTCCCTTTCATGGTCTTCGCCTGGTTGGATAGATTCATTGAGGTAACATAACATAAAGGACAATAGTGTGGGCTTTGGAATCAAACCACCTACATTCAAATCCTTTCTGCTTGTTAGCTCGGTGGCCCTGAGCCATGGGGTGCCCCGTTTCTTCATCTGTAGACCTGCATTAATAACAGACCCTTCCTCATAATTGTGATGAAGTTCAGTTTGAATGCAATAGGGCTCTTAGGTGTAGAGAAATATCCATCCTAACTAGTTTTAACATAAAAACTAGTTTTTCCCTCCCACTCCCCCTTATCAAAAGATATTCATTTTCCTGTAGAATTTCTTAGAGAGTCATTCAGGGAACCAGGCTTAGAAATTACAGAGTACAAATCATCTAGAAAATATTCTCAGGGTGGGGGAGGGTTTAGCTTAGGGGTAGAGCATGTGCTTAGCATGCATGAGGTCCTGGGTTCAATCCCCAGTCCCTCCATCTAAATAAATAAATAAATAAATAAATAAATAAATAAATAAATAATAACCTCCTCACTCCAGAAAAAAAAAAAAAGACAAAATAAAACAAAAAACCCAGAGAATATTTTCAGTCATATCATCTGCATAAACACCAGGGTCTTGTTAGGGACTGGATGCCCAAAACACCATTATAACTGCCACCATGCAATCAGATGACCCAGTCCTTCCATGTACTGTCACCATTTTAGGTTGTCAAATGCACCTTCCAGACTTTTGGGGAAGCCTTCATCACAGGTGAAATTTTAGCTGCAAGAGAGTCTGGAAAATGTGTTTTGTAAACCTACCTGTCTCTAAATTATAAGTAGAAAAGTTAGAAGAGGGTGATGATGACAGCCAAGTAAGAGTATTTGCCACAGTCCATACTTTGGGGTTCTCAGTATTCATGCTCTTCCCATACTTAAGTTTACTGAACAATATGCTCCTGCTTAACCATCTCTAACATGAATGGAAAATCTCTCAAACTTTCCCTCATGACAGGAGCCCCAGGTCTCAACAGTCATTGTGTCCATATTCTTGGTTCTTTAGTGTAGCCATGATCCCTGCTTCATATCTTATAACTACGGACCACATTGATATGACGATGGAATCACCACTGACATCCCTCCAGGAAGTAATGGGGGAGTGGGAGGGAAAAAGCAGGAAAGAAAATGTCTGTAGTTTTTGCAGTCCTCGTTTCTGCAACTGGTCACAAGGCTCTAGCTGGAATTTAACACTTCTTCCTCTACTGGTCATTCCATTTTTCTCTTTGCCCTCAGGTATCACCTCACTCATTTGAGGTTTTTACCTAGGACCCAGACTTTGCTTCCTGAGTGGTCTTTCCCCTGGGATTTCTTGGTGGTGTAAGCTGCTGTAGTCACCTGTTAAGTCTTATAACTCAACAGGGCTCTGCAGGGAGACATCCTGAAGGTTGGCCTGGGTCCTCACTTCTTGAGCCACATCTTCAGAGCCTCAACCTCATTTTCCCTCCGTCATCAGGATCTGTCACCTTATCCCTTATTGCCTTCCATTCCACAGCATGAGGAAGGTCAGAAGACTTGGAGCAAGTCTCAACTCCTTCCAAGTAGAACCAACATTATGACCCTAGAGTATGAGCTCCTATTTCCTCTAACCCAGAGATGCCTGAAGCCCTGGGGCTAGGAAGTAAACATTTTGCAGGTGGGTTATTAATTGTAATAGTGCAAAAAGGCACCTCCATTCCTGAGTCTTTACTATGTTAATTTTCACGTCCTCTAAGGCTTTCTGGGTAAAGGGATGCATGCTGGAGCAGAGAATCTCATCTGTATCCATCATATTTTTAAATTTTCATATTCTGGTGCTTGGACATCCAAGGTCTTGCTGACCCCTGAAGAGATCCTCCAGAATAGCCAGATCCTGGAAATTGTAAAAACTAGCCTGTGAGGATATCTTTCATATGCAAACCAACCAGTCCAGGGTCCCCACTCCCACCATCCCCTCTCTGGCTTTTATGCTCCAGGCTACTATCTCCCTGCTTTAATCACCCGAGAATCAGGTTCCAGACAACGAGGGACAGCCCTGTGCCTCGGAGCCTTGAAATGATTTATTCTACCCTTCTTACCCTTCTCCCCCGATCCCCTCTGCAAAAACCCCAAATAAAGGCTGCCAACCATGTTTTCCCCTCTCCCTTTGCTCCTGACAGGTCCTGATGCTTCCCCATGCACCCCTCCACGGTGTGGCATGCCCCCTCCTCTTGGGAGCCATCAGTAATAAGCTGTCTTCTCCATGGCATTCCTTTCCTGATCTGTTAGCCTCAGCATACCTGAATAACAATAAAGCTCACATTTTAAAACATCACCCAGATCAGCTCATTGCCTGATGTGTGTATTCACTGTCAAGTCAGATCCTTGCACAGAAGCAATATTGCATAAGATACTACTGTGATGAATAATAGTTACACGGCTTGTGTTCCTTGCAGAAGCCTGGCAGATAGACAACACAAATGTAAATCTAGAACGTATGTCCTTTTCATGAGAACGAATCCCTTCTTCTTCAATGATGGAAAGAGTTAAAAATAAAAACCTGCCTCTGGTTCAGCTAGATTTCCATGAGATGTGGTGTTGTCTTGGGGGCGCAATTTTGTTTCTACTGGAAGGTAGCTAGCCAAGCCTTGGGGAAGTTAAGTGCAGTTTCAGAGCCCACGTACCCCCCTCTCCCTGCTGCTATGGCTGCTTTATTCATGAACTCACTGGACAAGCATTAGAGTGGCCAGGAAGAGGCTCACAGGCATTCCTTTTGTTCACCTGATTATTGAGAGTTCCTCTGCACGGGAGGACTTTGGTAATCCATTGCCTTGCAAAATCACACTCAGAATCTGCCTTTACCTGTAACTAAAACAGATAAGGCATTCTTTTAGGACCATCAAAGAAATATCGTGGTCTTCCAAGAAATCTGCATTAGTTATTCATTGCCATGTAGCAAACTACCCAAAACTTAGTGGCATAAAGTGACAAAAATTTATTAGCTCGCATTTTTTCTGTGGATCACAGATCCCAGTGTGGCTTAGCTGGGTGCCTCTGGTTCAAGGCCTTCCACGAGTTTTCAGTCAACCTCTGTGCTGGGGCTCTGTTTTCATGTGAAGACTCTCTTGGGGATGGGGGAGGGGTTTTCATCCAAGCTTACTCATGTGGTTGCTGGCAGGTCTTGGTCCCTAAACATATGGGCCTCTTCCCAGGGCTGCCTCATGCCATGTCGGCTGGCTTCCAGCTGGATGGTGAACCTTCCAAGACCAAGAAGAGACTGCACCCAAAATGGAAGCCACCATCATGTTATCACCTAGTCTTGAAAGTGACATCCCTTCACTTCTCCATATTCCATCATCAGAAACGAGTCCGTAGATCCAGCCCACACTCAATGGGAGGGAAAACACAAGGTGTGAACACTAGGGGACAAGGATCAGTGAGGCCCTCCTGGAGGCAGCCTGCTCCCCTGTGCCTTGAGTTGAGAGTTTAAAACCTTGAGTTTGTTATTTTCTTTCATTAAGCTTCCAGCAGGTGGAAGTAGTCAAACTGCATCACGGGTTTGATATTCTTAATGTCCTCCATATTGGTCCAGAGCAGGAGCCTTGCCTTCGTGACTCTCCATTTCAGATGAACACAGACAATAAGCAAATATTTCACCACCACATCCCGTGGACCAACACTGCTCCACCTTCTAATGTCAACTGGGTATTTGTGTAACCCATCCTAGACCCCCCTCTACTCAAGCCTCTATTACGTGTGGTCACTTCTGGTACCAATGGTAGTACTAGTTGAGGTTTTTAACTGAAGACAACAGGGTCAACTTCAGCTGCCACAAGCAAATGGGTGGTGAAAGGTATCTGTTAGCTTTGAGAATTTCTGAGAGTGTCCGAGAACCAGGCTTGGCTGGGGAAAATGCCCAGTGTGGAACAGGACGCCCCAAGTAGTAAACAACTCCCATCAGCTCCTCCCCCTCAGCAAATCTGACCGTGCCTGCTGCACCCCTGAACGTCTGCTGTGCCGGCCTGGAGAGGTCTGCTTGCTCCAGCAGACGACGCCCTTCCCTTGCTCACATTGCTCGTGGCCATCGCCCAGACCTACCAGGTGCATCCGCTGATTAGAACCCAGCTCACACATAGCGTCCTACCTGCAAGGAAGTTCGGCAAATACAGAGTTCATCTTTCAGCCTCTATAGCACAGAGCCAAGTTGGAATGGCTATTGGTACCAATTTATAATATTTGCAGCAACAGACACAGTCCCTAGAAGAGTGGTCAGCATATAGCAAGCCCTCTAGAAGTTCTAAACATTTTTAGGCACTATTTTTCACACACACACACACACACACACAACACCAACAACACCACCACCAAGAACTATATAAAGAGGCAGAGAAAAGGTAGGCAGGAAAGGTGCATTTCTGGAGTGGCTGTTAGAGGCTGCACATCAAGCTGGATGTGTGACAAATGCTGTCTCTTTTGGGGCAGGTCAGATGAAAACCCCAATACCTTACTGGCCTCTTGACTAGACGCAGCTATGAACATGCTTAAAGATACAGCTCCCCGAAGGAATTAAGACAGCAATGAAACAAGCCTTTCGGGGGCAGCTCCTTATCCAACCCTGTCCTGCAGGGTTAATCTTTTGAGTTCTCACCTGGCAGTCCTTTTGAGATACCCAAGGTCACTGTGAATACTGAGATACTTAGGTCTACTCAAACTCAGAGTGGTATTCTGTACACGACCTTACAGGGTGGTGAGCTGCTAGGCTCCGGTGAGGTCAAGACTATACTGAAGGTGTTATTCAGTGACTGATTGCTCACTGTGAACGCTCACTGTGAAGGGAGAGGAAGTGAGTTCTGCCGCCGATGCCTCAAGGAGCTGGGTCTTGGTGACCCCTCAGAACTGGGTCCCAGTTGCTGGGACACATTTATAGGTAGACCCCAGCTATCCAGATGGTGTTTCAGGAACAGGTGCAGGGGTGAGGAGGTATTGATCCCCTGAGCCGGGGGCGGCTGGACACCCTGAGTCAGCTGCCCCCAGCCAGGAGCACCTGGTGAGCATCCCAGAAAGCGGTCTGGGTGGCATGTATATGAAGGGAGCTGGGAAGCCCTCCTCCGAGTACCTGCTAATTTCCTCCCGAACCCTTTCCATAGAGTCTGCAACCCCAGACTGAGTTCTCCCCTCTTGGACCGTGTCAGAGAGACATCTGGTAGCTGTGTGGGGAGAAGTGAGCCTGGGAGAGGCACATAAGAGAGAAGCAGTGTGTGGTACCTCACTAAAGGCTTTCATTTGGCTAAAGATGAATGAACCTGGTTTATATGATTGCCAAGACCTGTCAATGACACATGCTCCAGTGGACAGAATCTATTCTCCAAATATTTTTCCCTAAAACATGCCACTCTGTCACTATTATCTGTAGGACCCTGGACAGGGTCTTTAATGAACGCGGCTTCTGTTTCCTTGTCTGTCATGACTATTGGACTCCGTAACTTCAATGGTCATTTCTAGTTCTACAATCTCATGTATCCACATGAAAGCTTAAAAACATTCTCCATCTGCTAAAAGATGGCTTTTAAAATGGCCCTAGGGCCTCTAATTGAATTTATTACATCAAATTGGGACAAGCAATATCCTAGGAGAAAATTGTGGCTTTCTGCTTACCCCAAGTGCAGTAATCATTATAAAAGGCATTATTATTTCCCTTCAATTTCCTTCTTGAACAATTGCAAGAAATGAAGGGTTCCTCGGAATCAGTCAGCGCTATCTTTATCACATTACTCATTTTCTATTTAGCATCTAAATTAAACGAACGCATCATCACAGGTAAATTCATTTACTTTACAAGGCGTATGAGGTACAGTGGCCCTAGCATTATAAAACACGAAAAGTAATGATGTCAGTGTTCATTCTCTTGAGCTCAGGAGGTAAAGACAATGAGATGGGGTTTCAAGGTTGCTGCCACCTGTGAGAACTTGGGGGCCCTCATTACTGTGAGGCTCAAGGCTGAGTTTGTTGAGATGTGGCAAGGGCTTTGGAATGTGTGGGAGAACGCAGTAAGCCAGACCCCTCCTCTCCTCTGCTAATGTGCAGCTATCCCGCCTGAGAGAGGGCAGGCCTCCGTCCGGACACGAGGACTGGAGGGGAGCTCTGGGTCAGCACGGCGGATCCTCGGACTTCTTAAGTCCCCGCTTGCCATTCCAAGGATGGTGCACTTCCAGATCCGCTCCAAGAGCCACTTTGCGCTGAATCTGAGATTACAGGAGCTTCATGTCTCTTCCCCACGTCCATTTGTCTGGCATCTATGACATGCTACAAAGATGAGTTAAGACAGGAGGTTCCTCCACTGGAGAACATCACTGTCAAGCCAAATAGGAGGGCAGTGGAAGGGTGGGGGAAGGGGTGCTAAAAGTAAATTAGGACAAAATTTGTCACCATGCCTCCAATCCAAGCTGAGTCATTAGGATGTTATCATTTAGAAACATTTTTAACAATGGAGTGAAGTTTTAATTTTTTTATTGAAGTATAGTTCATTTACAATGTTGTGTTCCTGGCGTAGAGCATAGTGATTCAGTTATATGTGTATATACATATATATTCTTTTTCATATTCTTTTTCATTATAGGCTATTACAAGACACTGAATATAGTTCCCTGTGCTATAGAGTAGGATCTTGGTGTTTATCTATTTTATATATATATATATAGTAGTGTGTATCTGCAGATTCAAAACTCCCAATTTTTCCCTCCCTACCCCTCTTCCCTACTGGTAACCATAAGTTTGTTTTCCATGTCTGTGAGTCTGTTTCTGTTTTGTAAATAAGTTCATTTGTATCATTTTTTTTTGGATTTCACATGTAAGTGATATCATATGGTATTTTTCTCTCTCTTTCTGGCTTACTTCACTTAGTATAACAATCTCCAGGTCTATCCATGTTACTGCAAATGGCATTATTTCATTCCTTTTTTATGGCTGAGTGGTATTTCATTGTATATACACACCACAACTTCTTTATCCAGCCTTCTGTCAGTGCACACTTAGATTGCTTCCATGCCTTGGCTAGTGTAAGTAGTGCTGCTATGAACATTGGCATGCACGCATCTTTTCAAATTAGAGTTGGCAATGCAGTGACGTTTTCAGAGCAGGTGAGTAAAAAGGCCAGGTTTATAGGTCACCCACTTCCATCTACTGCAATATTCTCTCTCTGTTCCTGGAGCAGAAAGAAGGCAGACTGAGGATGGGGCAAAAGTGGACCTGTAATTTATTGCAAAGCATGCGATCATAACAATAACAGAAAAGGCCATAGGACAGAGTAGCTACCACTCCTTCTTGGTTGGTCCATGGTCAGTGTAGACCCGAGGTGATGGATTAAGTAGGTTGTCTGGTTTACAACCAGATTTGAAGGTGTGCTCAGTCCAGGCAGCTGCACATTCAGAAGATCAATTTAAGTAATTCTGAAAAACAAACATCTGGAAGAGAAACCATAAACCAAGCTAAATCCCTTTAGGGCCAGGGCTAGGGCAATCTATGGGAAATCTTCCGGGTCCATCTTTTGAGGTCCTTTGGGGGGCCCCTCCCCTCGCCTCATGCAGATTCGTCAGTCCTCTGCAATGGAGGGGCCAGAAAGGCTGCCAGTCTGCTCACCTGACTGTGATGGTCAGTTCCGGAGTGGTGGAGTGTAACCTCATCTCTAAGTAGAAGCAAGGAAAGGAAAAGTGATACATGGACCATAAAAGAGTCTGGCCACCCATTAGATACAAAGAAGACAGCATTTTCCTTTTGGTTCCCAGTGTCTTAGCTGTTGTAGCTGTTGTGGGTTTTCTGATTCAGCTACTTTTCAAGCATCACCTCTAAGATTTTATCTTTTCAGCATAAAAAAAATCTGGTGATATGCAACAGAGAGGGGCAGCGCCCCTGCAGGAGGGAGAGAAAGTGTCCATGGTGCACAGGGTCCCATGAGCCAGTGGTGGCAGGATGGAGGGTCCAGGTATGTCATTACCCGAGTTGGCCCCTGACGGATTCAATCTGTGGTCAGGACTGTTATCCCAACAGCGAGACAGTATTCCTTGCTCAGAGCAGCATTTCACAAAACTGAAATATTTCTGCAGAACATTTCATTCTAGTCCACACAAGCTTATGTCTAGAGGTATCACCTGGAGCCTAGTTCTGAGAACCAGAAAGAAAAGGCATTTTATAGAGAAGAAAAGTGAGCTTCTGACTTTTCCTGGAGTGCTTTCCAGTTAGTAATCTGTGAAGTCAGGGCTAGAGTCCCAGCCTGACTGCCATCTTCACAGAACTCGAGGATGCACAGAGTCTTAGCTTCCTTATGCAGGAAGAAAGTGAGTGCAAAAGCATCTTACTTTAAATGGCATTATGTTGTCGGTTTTTATGGCTGAGTAGTATTCCATTGTATAAATATACCACATCTTCTTTATCCAGTCACCTGTTGATGGACATTTAGGCTGTTTTGCAGCAACATGGATGCTCCTGGAGAATGTCATTCTAAGTGAAATAAGCCAAAAAGAGAAAGAAAAATACCATATGAGATCGCTCATATGTGGAATCTAAAAAACAAAAACAAAAACAAACAAACAAACAAACAAAAACAAAGCATAAATACAGGACAGAAATAGACTCATAGACAGAGAATACAGACTTGTGGTTGCCAGAGGGGCGGAGGGTGGGAAGGGATAGACTGGGATTTCAGAATTGTAGAATGGATAAACAAGATTATACTGTATAGCACACGGAAATATACATGAAATGTTATGGTAGCTCACAGAGAAAAAAATGTGACAATGAGTGTGTATATGTCCATGTATGACTGAAAAATTGTGCTGAACACTGGAATTTGACACAACATTGTAAAATGATTATAAATCAATAAAAAATGTTAAAAAAAAGCATTCTTACTTTAAGTTTGACATTGAGCTGTTGCAACTACTTAACACCGTTTTCTCCCCTGTGGTCTTCTCTAAGGAAAGCAGTAAATTGCTAAACAGTAAGACCAGGAGTGTTGAGAGACCAAGAAAGTGGCACCCTGAATGGCTTCCTCTGAGTTCCATGGCTTTGATGCAGCCAGTATGGAGAACAGTATGCCTGTTTCTCGAAAAGTTAAACTTAGCATCCCCAGTGATCTAGCAATCCCACTTCTGGATATATCTACTCAAAAGAACTGAAATCAGGAACTCAAACTTATATTCTACTTCCCTGTTCATAGCAGCATTATTCACGATTGCCAAAAGGTGAAAATAATCCAGTATTCATTAACAGATGAATGGATATGCAGTGTGGTATAGACACATAATAAACTATTATTCAGCCTTAAAAAGGAAATAAATTCTGACACATGGACGAAATCTGAAGACATTATACTAAGTGAAATAAGGCAGACACAGTAAGGACAAATGCCATACGATTCCACTTCTGTGATGTCCCAAATTTATAGAGACAGGAAGTAGGATGGTGGTTGCCAGGGGCTGGGGGAGGGGGGCGTGGAGAGTGAGGCTTTAGTGGGGGCAGAGTTTCTGTTTGGGAAGACAGCAAAGTTCTGGAGATGGATGGTGGTGATGGTTGCACAATAACATGAATTTAATACCACCGAACCTTATACTCAAAAATGGTTAAATGGTAAATTCCATGTTATATATGTTTTACCACAATTTTTTTTAAGTTTAAAAATTGCTAGGCCATGGACTAAAAGCAAATCATGTGTTTCTGGGGAGAATAAGTTACTCCAGGCATAGGAATCTCAGGATAGTTTCAGCCAGGCACTGCTGGATAACAGTTGTACCCACCATGTAAGATTGTGGTGATGCTTAAAGGGAATAATGCGCATGGAACAGTAGCACATGGTATGGCCCATGGTCAGCATTTGATAAAATTAGCCTATACTGTTTTTCTGGTGGGGGCAGGATTCTGTATTATGTTACTATTTTTACTCAGAAAGTGAACTGCATTTGATCCTTCATACCTAGACTCCCTTTTAAAAATGAATTACCTTTTTAAATTAAAAAATACATAGTTGTTCTAGAAAATTATGAAAATATAGATAGGCAGGAATAAAGTCAAAGTCACCCACAATCCTATCAAACAACCACAGTCGTAATATTTTCATATAAACTCTAAAGCCTTTCTAATATGTATGCATTCAGAAAATACACTCATATAGTATGCAGTGTTTATAATTTGTCTCTTTCACTTAATTCATTCATTCACAATTATTAAAAAATTAGCAATTTCTATGTTTCAGGTTTTCCAAGTAGAAAAAAGCTCATGTACAAAGGCCCTGGGGTAGGCATTTACCTTGTGAAGATCTTTCAATATTTCTAGTCATTTAGAAACTTTTCTGTTTGATCCACTTAGTGTCAACATTTTATTCTCTTGCATGGATATAGCATCATTTATGTAATAATCTCTTGTCTGGGGACATCCAAGTTGTTCTTAGATTTTTCTTGGCACAAACAATATAGCAATAAAATTCTTGTTTCTAAGTCATTTGTCACATCTGGTTTTCACTATTATTTTCTTAGTGCTTATCAGATCATCTGGCAGATGGTCAGAGGTCTCTAAATGTTTGTTGAAGAAATAAATGAAATCTACACTTTCAACCTCAGAGTAATAGTAGACGTGAAATTGAAAATTCAAATAAAAGTTACATATACAACATTTGCAGCCTAGCTCTGTTCTAAAATCTTTACAAATATTAATTCACTGAATCTTCCCCACAACGCTTTGAACAAGATACTGTTAGAATACATATTGCATTGATGAGAACACAGAGGCACAAAGTAATTGAATAACTTGCCTAAAGTCACACAGCTAAGGTGCGTGGCTTTGGATCTTGTGTTCTTTGTAACTTCTCTGCAATGGATCAGGGATATACCAGGTGGTAAGGCTCGTGGTATGTTTCCAGATTGCCCTTGTCAGGGCTGCCATGTGACACAACTCTCTAGGGAATAAGTGTGTTCATTCACATAATGTCCACCTGGCAGCAGAGAGAGCTCTGCTCCAGGAGGTCATTCAGGGACCCAGGCTCCTTCCATCCTGTGTCTCCAGGGCCCTAGATTCCTATGCTGGTTTCTTTCCCTGTTCCTTTGGGGAAAGAGAGGAGGCCAAGCCAGGGCTGGAAATTGCACTCATCATTTCAGCCCCATCCCCTAGCTTGATGTCAGACATGTCATCATGTTTGCTGCCAATGGAGACTGAGAGGTGGGAATCAGCTGTGAGTCTAGGAAACGGGAAGAATCTCGGAAGGACCTTAACTGTCTCAGCCATGGTCCACCTTTTTGATCACCAATGATTTATTTTCCCTTTTTCTTTTCCACGTGGAAAGGAAACTTAACCTTCCCATGGAGAATAACCCAAAGGCCCACCCATCCCCCAAGTCCAGGACCTCTGGGTAATAAGTCCCCCTCTTCATCCCTATGCAGCTCCCCATGACCAGCACCTATAAAGTCAAAAGACAACTTGTCTCCCCCCAACTTCTTTATCCCCAGCACAGAATTGTGGACCAGGGACAGGGTAACACAATGAGACTCTCATTCAGAGGAGGGAAGGACAGGAAACACAGAGCAGCCACTTGGCCATAGCAATTTTGAAATCCTGCCAGACAGGCGTCATTAGAGCTTGCTACCCTGAAGATAGGGAGGCTCCTCAATTAAACCTGGTTCTGTTCATTGAAAGGACTTTATTCACCCATTTTTCTTCATGGCCACATGTAAAATGGGATTAATGAGTTTGCCATTCCTGGGGTTGTTTTAAAATAGAATGTATTAATAGAAAAATTGAAATATAGTAAGGCCAACAGATCAGGAAATGACTGCTATTGAAAAGGTTACTTACAGCTCCCAAGAGGAAGGGGGACACCATGTCACATTGGGGCCACACAGGGAAGCACTGGGGCCAGCAGGTGCATGGGGGCAGGGGGAGGATGGGCAAGAGCCTTTACTGTGGTTCCCACAGGGAGGGATGGGTAAGACTGGTCACGCAGGCTCAGGACTGGCTGGTTTGAATCATTTCAGGTCTCAGGGACATAGAGGCTATCCCTAGTTGTCTGGTACCCAGCTCCAGGTGATTGGGGCAGATGGATAGTGACTTATAGAGTTAAAACCTTACAGAGAAGGTTGTGGGGATGGGAGCTCTGGATTGGTTCATTTGCATTCGAAAGATTTGGTGCTCCAGAGTTGTTTACTATCTCAGGGAATCGAATTGGCAAACCCTGGAAGGGGCAGTTCCTCCAGGGTGGCAAGTCCACACATGAGTCCACATAAGTCAAAGCATCAGAATACAGAAGATAAAAGACATGGTTAATAGAGGAGAATGCTCAGCCTGTATAATCCACTTCCCACTCAAGACCAAGTGCTTGAGTCTCAACAAATGAAAGACCTTTCTGGTCTAGTCTTTTGGTTTCCACGACAGTATGGTTTCCCCAAATATTGAGTGGCTGTTCATTGTCTTTTCCAGGCAATGCCTCAAGCCAGCTTCACTGGGGGCCTCTCCTTGCTGCGTTCTCAAATCTGTCTTTTCTTGAGGTTTCCTCGCCAAGCTTCCATCTCTCAAATTCAGGGTGATACCCTGAATGTGATTTGGTAATTGGATCATTGCCACCAGCCACATCTCTTTGTTTGACTGAGGAGGTTGATGAGAACTTTCTAGTCTTATGTCTTATTATTTGGGGTCCAGAAACAATTGACATTTCTACCTTTAGGATCTTTTATTTGTGGATTTTCTCCTTCCTTTTGTCTCTACTGGAAAACCAGTCAGTTGATGCTAGAGGTCATCTCTTTCTTGTAACACCTTCCTCAAGTCATCCAGTAACAAGACTTAGTAGGTCACCTTAATTCCTACCACCACTTTGCCTGGAGCTGTGGCTCAGTAGGCCTGAGGTCTCCCTTCTAAGACATTCTAGGCAACAGATTTACCAAATATTTGCTGTATTTACACAGCTTGCAAGACATCCACCCTACTCCGTCCACTTCCTTCTCCACCTGCCATTCAACCACTAAGCCACTTGACAAGTTTTTCATGACATCACCTGATTTGGAGACACTATTAAAAAAAGCTCTCTGAGAGCAGTGCTCATTAGCTGAGATAACAATAACCCTCCATCTTCAGGGCTTTAACACAAAAGAATTATATTCCTTGTCCATGAAGAACAAAATGGCAGTGGGGAGCTGAGAGGGAAATTGTTTTCACAGGCTTTTTCTATCTGGTGGCTTCGTAGGGCCTTGGGGTCCTCTCCTGGGTCCTCTGCCTCTGGTCAGCAGACAAGGGGAAGGCAGTGAAGAGGTCCCATGCCTGGCGTCTGTGGGCAGGCCTGGAAGTGGTGGACCTCACTGTTGCCTACATTACTTTGGCCAAAATTTAGTCGTGTGGCCACACCTCTCTTCAAGGATGGCCGGAAAATGTGGTTTAGCTGTAAGTCCAGAAGGAAGAAAAGCAGGTTTGGCAAAAAGTGGCTTGTCTCCATGCCAGGGTACCAGTATAACCCATGTGAAGGCAGCCCAGGGGCCTGGACACCCAACAAGCAACCCGCAATCTCTTAAAAGCAGATTCACACTTGCCTCAAATCTCCAACACCGAACACCATTTAAAGTAAAATCTTTGACGGACATAAGTGGTATTTCAAATGTTTCAATTTGTCTTTTCTTTGATTCTTGTATGAGGTTGAACATTTTTTCATCAGCTTACTGGTCCATTTTATGTCTTAATTTAGGAGTTAACTTCTGCTCTTCATTGCTTTTTTTCATTAGGAAATTCCTCTTTTATTAACTTATAAGCAGGATTTGTACATTAAAGATACTAAACTTTGTCCCCAGGAATAACTAAAACATTTTTTCCAGTTAGTTATTTTTTTCGCTTAAATATTGGATTCTTTTGGAATTTATTTTGGCATAGGATATGAAGTAGGGAGTCTACTCTTTTATCTAAATGCTTTGTTTTTTCTCTCCCATCTTTTAACATCACTTATTGAATAATCCATCTTCCCTTAAAAAGACTAATTGCTAATTATTTGTCCTTTATTAAAGAAAGCTGGGTGACATGAGCAATTTGGTTCAGCCACTGATGCTGAAACATTGCTCTGAGAACGTCCTCAGAAACCCTGGTTGGTACTGTCATTTGGATTTCCAAAAATAGGATATCACCGTGCAGCATCTGCAATTCTATTGAGCAATGCCCATCTGAGATAACCAGCCTGGAGCCGCTTCCAGGGGGGCCCAGGACACACCCACCACCTGTGGTCTTGATTCTGGGGCCATTTCTCGAGCGTGAAGTCGTCTGCCTGGAGCCTCCCAGATACTGACGATGGCCCAGGTTTGCCCTTGAATCACAAGTTTTAGTTTGCTGCTGAGTGCTGATTTTCTCATCAGAACCTTGGCTCCCCTTGACAGTAATTCTAGTTTTCCCCTGTTTGTGAGTCTTGCTGATTTAGCTTGTCCCCAAGATGCCCCTACTGTGACCAGATGGCCCTCTTACTCAGCCGCCCCACAACAAGGAACTCAGTGACATTTTGCCACTCCTGACTTCTCCATTTCCCCGACAATCAGAGCTTCCATGCCACGGGCACATAAAATGTCAGTGCTGCAAGGGGTCTTGGAGACTACTGGCTGCTGTCCTGTCATTTGCCAAATGAAGCTGAGATGACTTTGTCCAGAGCCACAGAGCTAGTGACCAATGCTGGGACTGTGGTCTCTTACTTCGGTTTTTTCTTTCTGAGTCTCTGTCACATTCCAAAGCCTGACTTGTCTTTTTGGTACAAGAACCTATCTGATCCAGCAGGAGATGCTATGTGAGCATCTGAGTGCCAATGTTATAACCCAGTGCTCCTACTTCATTAGAATTCCCCATCGTATAAAGGAGAAAATGCACATTAAAGTACAATCAATACATGTACCTAAAAAAAGAAACTGTGATGGCACTGCCTGGATTCTCCACTGTCATTGTATTGTAGCTCTTTTACATCAAGGAGAGACAATTGGAAAGAAAGACCCAAAATCCAATGCCTATGAAATATAAATGAGGTGATTTATAAATTAATTACATGCCATCCATTTTGAATATCATTAACATTTTAAGTCTGCCATCCAAATAGAGGCACCAACTCAACAATTTATGAACAAAAATCTGATTAGCATTTCTACCCTCATCTTCAGAACATGGACTCTTTTTGGATGTGCAAGTGATAAGGCAAAATATTTCCCTTCCTGCTCTGAGGATTATTCAGTCCCAAGTTTGCTCCCTGTGTTGGTGTAAGAGGGTCAGTTGGCGCTGCCTGTTGGTGATCCTTCTCTGATTTAGCCACAGAAAGAGGGGCAAAGCGAGCTGACATCACTGTAAATCATTCCATGTAACTACACATGTGCCCCTCCCCTGCGCCTCTGCCTCTCCCACTCCCCTTGTAACTTGGAGCTTCTTTGCTCATAAGTACTGTGATTGTATTTTTCAAAGCTTGAATCAGAGTATATAATATAAGAGCTTCCTGGGTTTCATGGCATTGGCATAGAAGTGGGCTGTTAGATCCCTTTTGAACTGCATCACACACACACAGACACACACAGACACACACACAAATATTCCCAAATAAACCTGACCAAGGTAGTGAAAGACGTGTATACTGGGGACTACAGAACATTTGATTAAAGAAATTGAAGATGATTTAAAGAATTGAAAAAATATCCTATGCTCTTGGATTGGAAGAATTCATATTGTAAAAATGGCCATACTACCCAAAGCAATCTATAGATTTAATGCAATCCCTATCAAATTCCATGGGACATTTTTCAAAGAACTAGAACAAATAATCCTAAAATTTATATGGAATCACAAAAGATCCAGAATTGCCAAAGCAATCCTGATGAAAAAATAACAAAATAAAAATAGACTTACCATATGATCCAGCAATCCCTCTCCTGGGCAGATATCTGGAAAAAACTTAAATTTGAAAAGATATATGCACCCCAATGTCCATAGCAGCACTATTTACAATAGCCAAGATATGGTAACAACCTAAATGTCTATCAACAGATGAATGGATAAATAAGATGTGGTGTATATACACAATGGAATATTACTCAGCCACAAAAAAGAATGAAATAATACCATTTGCAGCAACATGGATGGACCTAGAGATGATCATACTAAGTGAAGTAAGTCAGAAAGAGAAAGACAAATATCATGTGATATCACTTATATGTGGAATGTAAAATATGACACAAATGAACTTATTTATAAAGCAGAAACAGACTCACAGACATAGAAAACAAACTTATAGTTACTAATGGGGAAAGGAGAGGAGAGGGATAAATCAGGAGTTTGGGATTAGCAGATACTAACAACTATATATAAAATAAAAAACAAGGACCTACTGCAGAGCACAGGTATTCAATATCTTATAATAGCCTATAATGAAATAAAATACATATATATATATATATGTATAACTGAATATATATGTGTGTATGTGTGTGTGTATATATATATATATATATATATATATATACACACATACACCCTAAATCCCTTTACTGTATACCAGAAACTGACACCACATTGTAAATCAATTACACTTTAATTAAAAAAAAAACAAGAGGTGGGCTTTTAGAAGATGTGATGACCAATTTGGAGGCATATAGAGGTAGACGAGAAAAAGTAAGTAGACATTTGGGGAAATGACTGACATCATGGAGGAAGACCTTTCATAAGTATTTAACAAGAAATGGCATGCAGAGAAGTTACTTTAATTTAGTGGGAAGATATTATCTTTCAATGTCCTAGAGAACCCCCGTCCATATTAGCACTGAGTCAAAAAAGAAACAAAATGGAATACCTAAGAAACGAACTAGACATTCCTTTCCCTTCCTTACTGACTCCCTGAGTGTCACATTGTATTTTCTGTAAATTAAACATCTTAATTCTGTGCTTAAAGTGTTCCTAAAACGTATTCGTATATGGCAGTTACAGCCAGCCCAGGAACCACAGATGTAACTGTTTGACATTTTTAAGACTGGAAGCTTCTGGACTTGCTCATTAAAATAGCAAGAGAATAAAGTAACAGTCAGTGGCTCACTAAACCAGTAAGTCCGGATAATAAATAACAGGATTAAGAGGTTCTGAAAGCCTCTGTTCAGGAAAGCTGGGCAGGAAATTGCAGTCAAATCTATAAGGTTATGGTCCTCGCTTTTCCCAACCAAGCTGAACCAGCAACATTTCCATCTGAAATAGTCCACTCAGGTCTCCCTGGTCCCAGACAGAATCAGAAGCCAAAGAAGAAAAACAATTTGCTGGAAAGGAAATGCTGTAACAAAAAGACTCAGTTTGCAGAATCTTTCTTGGAAATAGGTCCTATTTTTTTTTTTAATAATTACCCACCACGGAGAGCTATATTGATTTGTTTGCATGCCGGGGCCCTGGGGAGCATCCTTCACATGAAAGGTGCAGGGGCAGTTGCTCTGGCCTTCAGTAGGATATGAATTGTTCAAAGCTGCAGATTAGGGCAGAAATCCAAAAAATGCAAGATCGAGGGGAGGAATTTACCACTGGTTTAAGTACATGTAGCTAATACATGTTACATACATTACCTCCACATTACATACATTACATGTATACAGTTATGGTATATTCGTGCATGTTCAAGTAGACTTGTAAGAGAAATTACAGCTTAAAAATCTAAATTTAGAGGTGATTAGTCATATTATAAAGGACTCTTATTTTAAAATAGGTATCATTATAGGCTTTCTTTAAATAGTAGGATGTCTGAGTGCATTTAAAAATGGTATCCATTTATATTTCCGTGTGACTTTTCTAGACTGCGTCTAGTACGTATCATCATTGTCCTCACACCAGAAGCCCAGGGGTGTGTGAAGATTTGACATGCACATTGAATTATGCTTTAGCAAAATTAATTCCATACTTTATGGCCAAATAAATGCATGCCCTGACATAATATTATTTGGTGGTACCACGTAGGGATTTGCACAAATGAGATTGTCTCACTGCCTCTTCCTTCTCTGAAAGGTCGGTAGTGAGATAATCAAAATGCTAGTCAGGACTTCGTAGTCCTATTAAGGGGGACTCACTCTTTGTGTCCGTGATATACGGACATGTGGCCCCTGATTAGAAAGCCACAACCCTGGCCCTGGGTCCAGCCATGAGTAACGCCTGTCCTCGGAGCAGAACTGACCCTACTTAGGGGCAACTGCCTTGACTATGAGTTAAGAGACTCCTAATAGCCTCACCCATCTCCATTACTTTGACACAGAGCCTGAATTAGCACATGAGTTATTTCTCTGGATTAAGACTCTATTAGTTAAGGAGGGTGGTGTAGCTCAGTGGTAGAACATGTGCTTAACATGCACAAGGTCCTAGGATCAATCCCCAGTACCTCCACTGAAAAAAGGAAAAAGACTTTACCAGTTAAAGGGACTTACTAATGCCGGCACATTGACTCATTCAGCATTTAGCATAATTCAGTTTGTTACCCCACAGCTAGTAAGGTTCTAAGTGGGTAAATCTGGGGACAAGGCCAGCCTGGAGTTCTGGGCAGGGGCATGAAGACTGACTGAAAGATGCTAAGTCTCGTGGGTACCCGGACGGGGCACAGCAGGGAGCAATGACTGTGCCTGCACGGTCGGGAGAGAGAGGGAGCCTCAAGGGAGGGGACAAGGAGCTCTGTATGCCTCGGCTTCCAGGACCCAGCGGTGGCCTTGACAATAGTGGGACACTCGAGGTGAACGTTTACACCCTGGCTCCCCGGTGGGAGAGCATCGGCTGTTCTGGTGTCTTCTGCTGTGTCCTGTGAACTGTGCGGATGCAAAGACACAGAAAATACAAGTAGACCAGTAAGCAGTGCTTTTCTTTGCCAGTTTGGCATTTGGGGTGGGGAAGAGAGGGCAGGAAACCACTCTCTTTTAAACAGATCTTGATTCAAATAAGTGTAATGCTTATTTAACCCCTTGAGCTCTGAGGTGATCCTCAGCGTGGCGTCATGGTTTTCCCCGGTAACTGCTATCAGGTTTTCCAAACAGGGTCACAGCTTCTTTGGACTGCCTCCTTCCCTCTCCTTTGAACGTTTCCACCAAGAATGTCAGCCATCTTCTTTCAGAACCTCCTCTAACTTTATTGATTTAAAATAACAATAATGATAACAAAGCCATTTTTAGGCACTCTTTAAAACGATCCCGTGGACAGTAATCGATGTCTCATAGCCCCGAGAAGCATGTCTATCCTTGTTCGGTATGGTCCTTAGATGCTCCAAGGGTCCCATATCTGCTTCTGCCAGTAGTTATTTTCAAAAGGCTTCTATTACCCCCATCACTGTCTGCATTTTCCATTTTATTTCTATTGCCAAAGACAGTTTTGACGAATGAGTTCAATATCTTGGTCATTTCAGACCCATCGCTAATTTCATGCCCAGCCTGATTTATTTGCAGACCTATCTTTGCATCAGCTATCTGTTTTCCCCTGATGCATTAGCAAAATCTCTCCTATTCCTTTAACCCTTTTTACTAACCTTATCTCTATAACTTCCTTGCGAGTCACACGTGCCATTATCTTGTTCAGAGCTCTTTCTCTCCCTTTGACTCAGCACGGATTTACCTTACCAGGAAATCTGTGCAGAACCATTCTCCAAGTCACAGCAGCTATTTCAAGGTTCTTTGTTTTCCCTCCTTGATACAATTGTGATTTTTTTTCCCTGATACTTAATTATTCCAACAGACAGCTTGGTTTTCTCTGACAGGCGTGGGTTGCTTTCTTGGCTTGTTTGAAATGTGATGCTTACGTGTCTGCTTCTGACCTGTGCCTGCAGTTCTGCCCCGGGCTCCCTGTGCTCGGGCAGCCAGCCCTGCTCAGCGTTGGTGTGGGGGCAGTATTGACCTGAAGTTCATCCCGGAGACTCGTCCTTCCAACTCTGGGACAGACAAAGCCTGGGCAGTGTGGACAGTCTCTACTCTGTCACCATCACTGCTTATAAGTGTCATAGGTGAGAGCTTAGTTGCCTCTCAGAAGAGATTGACAAGCACTCGGTGACACTGCCTAGTGGCTCTGAGCCTCCTCAAATGCTTCCTAGAGACATAATGGGGTCCGGGCCCCCCCTTCCCTCAAGTAATTATGGTCAGATAGTGGGCTCTTCATTTCCTTAACAGAATAAGTTCCAAGAAACAAATCAAGCACCAGCAACAGGCCAGCTTGGGCGGGGGAGCAGGGACAGGTTTAATCATTCCTGTTGGACTTAGGCTGAGAGCACTAGGTTCCTCACCCGATTCCGTCCTCACAAAAGCCAGTGATGAAGATGGCTCTCTTCCAGGGGGCCCAGAGCAATCAGCTGGTAAGGGGAGTTAAGTCATTGCTTACGACTCAGGAAAGTACCTGTTTGGGATGGTGACTGACCGTCTATGGTCTCTCCCCTTTGGTGTGTTTTCATGTGACATCATCACAGGCAGGAGATGGGTTCTGGCTGGTGCATGCAAGATTGAGTCCCCATCAACACTTCCACACTGACAAGAATTAATTAATTCCACCTAAATGTATCAAGACATGAAAGGGGGAAATCAGAACCAACCTCTGGGTGACCTTCCAATCATAGTCAGGAGTTAGCAGCCTGAGATCTTTACATGAAGTTGAGGAACTTTGATTTCACTTGCAAGGAAGTCAGCCACGGAGCTGGTAACCCTAAGAGGACTAGTATCCCTGAGCTGCGAGTTTCCTGAATCCTCTGGATAATTTGGGGAGGTCGGGACCATTGCTCCATCTATAGCTGACTAAGCATAGGTTCAGAGAGGCTAAATTCCTTGCTGAGTCACACAGCTAGTAAAAGGATGGGTCTGGATTCGGACCAGGCAAGTTTAAACAGGTGAACAATATTTCCCCCCTATTGCAGTCATTAATGTGGCAAGAGTCAGTTCAGGAACTCACCAGGGGAAATGTGTGTAGACGGCACAGCCGTCCAAGAACTGGAGGTGAGGCCGAGGGGGACAACCTGGGTTGAGGGTGAGACCAGGAGAATGAGAATTGGAGGTGCTCCTTGGAGCAGGGGTGGGGGTCCCTGTAAAGGATCCAGAGCAGGGATGTGCCCGCTGGGCAGCACCTGAAGGCACAAAAGCTTCCCCAGAATGAACCTGGCTGACGCAGGTCCCCACGCCCGCCTCACCTAACCGTGGGCGCAAATGGTTCCCACTCTCACGTGGACAGGCTGGAGTGGACGTGTACAACAAACAAGCAACAAGAAGACAAGAGAGAAAAGAAAAAGAAAGAAGGAAGTAAACATATTTCTCACTTAGCCAGACTTCTGTCCTCCATGCGTTCATCACATTCACATTGATAGCAGCTAGAAGCTGACAGACGCAGTCAGTTTGAATTTTGAAGACAAATAAAGCAGAGTGGTGCTCTGTATTAAGAAGGAGCTCAGCTAATCCTAAACTCTGCATAGAAAATAGATGAACAGCAAGGTCCTACTGTCTAGCACGGGGAACTACGTTCAGTATCTTGTAATAAGCTACAATGAAAAGAATATGAAAACCAATATATATGTATGTATATGACAGAATCACTGTGCTGTACACCTGAAACTAACACAAGATTGTAAATCAACTGTGCTTCAATTAAAAAAAACAAGAACTTCTGTTCTGTTATTTACATTTTAAATTCTTATTTATGCATCCTAAAAGAAAAAAAAGAAGACAAAAGAGGACACTAATGAATTCATCAAAAAACAGAAACAGACTTGCAGACATAGTAAACAATTTTATGGTTACTGGGGGGGAAAGGGGGTGGGAAGGGATAAATTTAGTAGTTTGAGGTTTGCAAATGTTAGCTACCATATATAAAAATTGGTAAAAAACCAAATTTCTTCTGTATAAGACAGGACTGTATTCAATATCTTGTAATAACCTTTAATGAAAAAGAATATGAAAACGAGTAGTTGTATGTATATGCATGACTGGGACATTGTGCTGTGCACCAGAGATTGACACATTGTAACTTACTGTACTTTAATAAAAACAAATAAAAAGAATGTATATGTACGTATATAAACGAATCACTTTGCTGTACATCTGAAACTAACACAGCATTGTAAATCAACTAGACTTCAATTAAAAAAACAATGAGTTCTGTTCTGTTATTTAAATTCAAACTCTTGTTTATGCCTCCTAAGAAGTTACTTTCTTTCAGAAACTACAGGAAAGCCTGAAAAGAAAATGAACAGAAAACGGCGAGACCTGTTTTACCAGACATTGGCTTTTTCTTTTTTGGAACGCTGATTCTGTGGCTGGTAGAAGTAAATGATAAATGAAATCTGTTTTACTCTCATCATTAACAAAAAATCAATTTCTCCTCAGCCCTACTGAATTTTTATTTAACCAATATTTGAAGTGCTTTATCTTGAAGCTGTGCCAAGTTGCGAGCCCGCCTAAGGTGTCCACATGCCGGTCTGGCCCTAGTTTCAGATAGGAATAGGAGCCAACACGGCAAATCTGGCTGGGATGACAGAGGGAAGGTCAGAAAAGGTCAGCATAGGGCCAAGCTGGGGGTCGGGCAATAGCCAAGCCTATTCCAAGAGGGTCTGGAGGCCAAGATGGGGTTTCATGCCCTCTGGTCACTTTTCCAGGACAGCTCGGGGTGTTCCCAGGTAGCCCTGCCCCAGGGAGCTAACCTGCAAATGTCCTCTGTGAAGCCAAGTCTCCAATAAGGGAGGGGCGCCCAGGGGAGAAGAGGAGACGGCCGTTTCCTTAGCCAGGTGAATACCTATGCAGGCAGCAGATTGACCCGGTGAGCAGGTGGAAAGGAGACGGTGCCCAGAGGGCGGGCAGAGAGGATGGGGTGGTCAGTATTCCCACAGATGGGCCTGGCAAAGAGTGTGAGGGCCCCCAGGCTGCTGCAGAAGGTCGCTGGTTCGGTCCATGCTCCAGGGTCTACAAGACATACAGCACCTGCCCCTGCCAGAGAAGTAGCACCTGCCAGACACCTGTGGGACCCTGACCCTTTCCCCCGTCCTTCTTCCTGAAAGAATTCTACAGGGGAGACGCCCAGAGGACGGGGTAGGAGGAAGGAAGAGCAAACCACTTCCCTCCCCTTCTAGTCCACTGGCTGGAGTCTGCTTGTGAGCAGGAGGGGGAGGGAGAAATCGATCATTAAACTGGGTGTGAAATTGACATGTGAAACTTGACCTGCACTGTTCTGGTTACTGCAAGTGCCTGGAATGTTATGAAAGCTGCCCCCAATGTCCGTAAGTGATGGGAAAAGCTATACTTGCAGGGAGTGATAATTAAAAAAAAAAACCCATAAAAATCACTTCACATTTGAACTCACTCTGGATTCAGACAGTTCAATAAATCAGCTACCCCAGTCACAGAGGGTCTGGCCCTGGGGGCAGTGCTCTGTCTGTGTGGAATGAGAGTTCCGGCTGGGCAGGCTGGGAACACCACAGCAGCAAATACATAGCCGGAAACCAGTGGGCAGACTGGGGGGTTAGAGAGCTGGAGGGGACAGAGATGGGGGAAGCAAAATGTTGTGTGGGGAGGAGGCGGCCACCAGGACAGTGGACATGACCAACACGCAAGGCACACGTGGTGTAAAACCGCAGGGGCATAGGACAGCCAGGTGAAGGACCTGCGATCAGAACTGACCTCTCTCTGGGACACTGTGCTGTACACCAGAAACTGACACATTGTAACTGACTATACTTCAATTAAAAAAAAAAAACCTGGTTTCTCTCATGGGGCTTTGTGCCTGAATTGGTCCTTAAGCCCCCAGAACTCAGCCCCATGGGCATGTAGATTTGCTGTCAACTTTGGTAAATGATAACAAGGTCTAGTTCCTCATGGTAATCTAATCTTCACCCCAACCGCAGGAACCCAGTATTAAAATTATGACCCCCAGCTCACTGAGGAAGCAACCGTGGCCCACAGAGGTTACAGTCCACCAAAATTTGTCCCCCTGCCCATTGTCACATTCTCAGGGGTTGTGAAGAAGTGTCTGCCTGTTCAGAGATGACGTTTCTCGACTCTCCTTGCAGCAGAACATGCCTTCCCTCTGGCCCCGTGTCTGCTGGGTGCTAACAACTCTGAGCCCTTGTTGGGGCCTCAAGACAGAGGGAGGTGAAATCCCCCAATCAGGGTGTGGAGGGAAGCTGTGCTCCAACCAGGAGCCCTTGTGGTGGAGTGCAGATGTAAATCAGGAGTAAACATTTATCACACCAAGCTCCTGAGATTCTGAAGTTCATACGTCACATAGCAGCTAGTGTTATCCAACTAGAACAGAGAGGGGAAGTAACTTAGCCAAGATCACACAGCCAGGGAGTGGGAAGACCGGCAATAATTCATATCTGCCCGACTCCCCTGGAACGTCTGGACTGCTCAGGCGTCCTTCCTTTCAACAGGAGTCCCACTGACGGCTCCCACTCCGTCTGCCATGTGGGTTCCGCCTCTATTTCTGCTTCCAGTGCTACTCATGGTGGGACAGATGCAGCTGAACCACGGGATGGACACAGGATAACTCCTGAGTCTGTGAAGTCCCTTCTGGGGTCAGAGTCTAGGTGAAGGGTTGGAGACTCAACTAAGCTGGAACCATCTGGGGGCTTTGGCTTTTGCCATTTGCTGAGGACAGACGTGAGCAGTGACAGTGACAAGGACAGCTGATGCTCATCCAGGGCTCCGCATGTTCCGGGCACAGAGCTCTTGCTGTGTGGTCTCATCACATCCTCAAACAGTCTCATGAGTGAGAGTCTCCCATCGAGTTCATTCTGTAAATGAGGAAACAGGGCTGTTGAGAGGGTAAGCAGCAGTGGAGGGTCACACAAGCTGAGAGCAGCAGAGCCAGACGCACAGGCAGCTCTGTCTGACCCAGATCCATGCTCTGAATCACTTGTCTCCAGGTGTTTTGAACTGTGTACTCCATCAGAAGGAAAAAAGAAACACACACACAAACCAGTTTTTAATTACATTTTATATGTGTGCTAAGATCACTATGTACACCAACAGTAGTAAAGCAGGATTCATTTTCTATCTATTGAGGTAGGAAAAAGTAAATGAGTTTCTCTATTTCCTCCCTCCCTTGGCAGATCATCTTGTCACTGAAGGGTGGACATGCTCTCCTTCGAGACATGGTCCAGACCATGCTCTAGATTGCCTGCAGGTGGTGGGCCAGACATGCTTCAGGGACAGGGGACATTCGGGAAGGCAGGGAAAGTTCTGAGCCCACACTTTATCCACAGCTTCATCACGAGGCACTGCGAGGTCGAAAGCTCGGATGACCACTAGAAGGCATGCTGTAAGTTTTTAAATTTTTTTTGTGGGGGCTGGAGAGTAATTAGGTTTTTATTTATTTATTTGTTTGTTTGTTTGTTTGTTTAAAATGGAGGTATTGGGGATTGAACCCAGAACCTTGTGCGTGCTAAGCAACAGCTCTGCCACTGAGCTATATCCTCTCCCCAAAGGCTCATTTTTTCTACATTCACGTCCAGTCGGGGCTGAGACATGGAGGGGGTGATGAAGGCTTGGGAACCCCAGGATCTCTGGTTAGCACTCTGTCCGCTGAGTGTGGCATTGACCCAGCGGGAGGCCAGGTAAATGTTCCACAGGAAGAAAACAAATACCCCGAGAATCCTACTTCCATGAGGTCAGGAACCTGCATTTGTCTTGCTTGGCAAGGAGCTGGTGCTGGTGGAGGCCAGCCAGTGCCATCTGGACCTTCTCAGCGTGCACAGCCTCTTCCCGAGAGCACATCAGGACGTCAGCCCGGCAGGCGTCCCGGCATGGGCCAGCAAAGCTTGGAAGGTGTCATTCATAAAATATTGAAAACTCCAAGGGTAGAGAGCACACACCAAATGGCAACAGCAGGTTATGTGCAGGGGAGCGTGAGGTGGAACCCAGCCTCCATTCATCCCTAACTCACATCCGGCTGAGGTTCTGTGCCTCCTGGGCTCTAGTGGGTGTGGACCTGCGCCAGGAGAGCTGACCCGGTGGCTCTGAAATTAGCAGAAACAAGTCTGCTGGTCCTGGATGGTCTCTTTGTATGGGTACCATATGCATTTTTAAAACATCATTCCATGTTTTTTGTTTAAAAAAAAATACATATATGTATGTAAAAAGGGGTCTTAGCCAAGGAGAGGAATTTTTTCGTCCTAGAGTTGTTCTTTGTCCTAGAGCTATTTTCTATGAGCTCTGAAAAAGCACTGGGCACAAAAAAGGGTGCAGACCTTCCTTCCGATGGGGCCGGGGACTCCAGGTTAACAGAGCGGTCCTGTGGGGGAGGGATGGGACACAGGAAGCAGGGGTATGATGTGACGTTAGATTCTGCGAGCCATGCGTGTCCTAACATTTGTGAGGACTGCAGTGAAGGCTCTGATGCCTTCCCTCTGTAGAGTGCGCCAGTGCCAGCCAGGACCAGAGCCGGCTCTACTGAGAGCCACGAGGGGAGAGACACCGCTCACTTCCTCGGGCAGGTGGCTCGACTCCTTATAGAATTTGCCACATCCCTCCTCAGTGAGCCTTTTACACCCCCACTGGGTGGACAGAAGGAAGGTGGAATTTGCCTCAAGCCACAGTTAGTCGGACAGGATTGGACACGCCCTCCCCTCCCGCACTCAGATAGACCCACTGCATCTTCTCTCTTAGAATTTGGAATTAGGACCTGAGACTCTCATAATTCCCTTTGGGGTCTTGAAATGTGAGGTGATTTAACACCCAGGCTGGGGCAGCCGTGTCTGATCCACACATGGAGGAAAGAGTACATTCAGTTTTCAGAGAGAAACAAAGAGGGAAGATAGGGGTTGAGGGGTGCAGAGATGAGTGAACAGCCCTGGAGAAAGTGGGCTGAGAAACCTCTGTCCTTGAGTCTGCAGGTCCTGGCTCCAGCCCCTGCCAGGGTTCTGTGAGCCACTCTTTCAGCCTCCAATAGGATTTCCCTTTGAGCTGAGCAGGCAGGAATATTTCTCATGCCCAGTGATCCTGGACACAGGCGTAAGGTTAACCTTGTAACCCACATCCTGCCGACGTAGCTGTGGGATTCAGCCCCAGGTTCCTTCCTACCTCCATCCAACACAAGTTGATTGGGTCACCTCTTGGGACTCAGGGGCAATTCAGGGGATCACAGGCAGGCACCCCCGTGGTTCTCTCGATGCTGTCACGATCCTCAGGAAGGAGGAAATAGCAAATTCATTTCCCTGCAACCAGCTGCTATCCGCGTTCATGCTTCAGTGCCATCGTTCGCAGCTCCAGCGTCTGTGATGGCAGCGCCCCAAAAAGGGATGTGCGCTGGGACGTGGGCGGAAGTGGCAACAACAGCGTTTATTTATAAGCTTCTCTCTTAAACAGGTGAATCTGGCGGAAATATTTTGAGCTCCAGGTAATGCAGAGCTTAGCGGGGATAATTGGTTCCCTTCCTCCTGGGATGGAGAGGTGGAGGAAGGGATGCCACAGGCTCCCGAGGACCGCTCACACTCAGAAGCCAAAACCCAAGATCCAATCCATAATATCGACACCCCGCATGGCGCTCACCCCTGCCCGGCCATGGCCCGGATGGAGGGACGGAGACAGAGACCCACACGGGGGCTGGGGCTCGACTTGCCGGCTGTCAGCTGTCTAAGCAGAGCCGATCAGCCCTGGGCAGAGGTGGCCGGGGGGAGGGTGGGGACAGTCGGGGTGGGGGTGGGGGGTGTAAATGCCTCTCCTGCCCCCCGCCCCGGCCCCAGAGCTTCCAGTTCCGTGCAGGCCCCCGAGGATTCCGATGAAGGCAAACTTCGACCAACAGCTGGAGTCCTTCTGTCTTCTCTGCCCTCCAGAATTAGGTTACAGGCAGGCCCCACGGCAAACGTTCTGTTTCTCCGTCCAAAGCGCAGGTGACGATGCCGCTAATTCTGACCACAGAAGCGCTGGGGGGACATGACCCCACCCTCTCCAGCTGCACCAGGGGTCCCCACCTGTCACCTCTGGGCTTGTCCCACGGGGGCATCTTCGGTTCCCCGCCTGCCCCTCACGGATAGAGGTGTCGGGCAGCTCGCAGACATTTCTGGGTTGGGGTCTGAGGAAGCTGCACTCCCAGGAGGGGGCGATGTGATGATGAGCTGCGGCGGGGTTCACTGGTGGCAGGGGTTCAGCTACTCGGGTGAGGTACCCCCACTCCGTTCTGCTTATAGGCTTTTCTGACCTGAGTCTTAGTTCAGCCAGCGGCCCCCCTTTCGTGTCCATGACCAAGGGGCCCCTTCTTAGGGCTCGAGTAAGTGGTTCCGCTTTATTTCCTGTGCTCGAGTTTGTTTCTTGAGAATCTGTTCCTTCCTTGCTTTCTCCATAGCTGGGATTTTATCTTCCTGTCATCCTACAACTCCCCGTGGGGGCGGGGCATGCTGGCTTTAAGCCCCGCTGTCCCTTCGGCATCCCTGTTACCAGGTTTTGCCTCTGTGCAATGACACCCCTGTGGGGCCCCAGTGTGATCACAGTCATGGGTCTGGAACCAGACTGCCCGCCTGGCACCCCTCCTTCTGCGCTCCCCATCTGGGCAGTGCCCCTCTTGTTCCCAACCAGGCAGGTCCTGCTGCCTCCTCACTAGCTTCTCTGAGGGCTGGTCCGATGGGGTCAAAGCTAATTGGAGATGCTACCTGATCAGAGTATAATTATTGTTTCTTGTTTAGCTTCTGGACCGGATTGGGATTTCAGGGTCAGGGTTCTTGGTTAGGAAACTGTTAACCACTGTGATTGAAGCAAAAAGTAAGACCTTGCGAAGGAAAGAAACCATGAAGGTGGGAAGGTGGGAAGCCGGGAGGGGAGAGTAGAAATAGAAGGGGTGGACACTGGACTTTCCCCAATTCTTTCCTGGAACGGGTCTCCTCTGCACAAACTTCCCAAACATTCACGTGACTGTAAGCCTTGAGCGCAGAGTCACTGCACGTCAGAGAAACACTCGGTTAACCTGCCAGATGGAGGGATGCGGCGCAGGGACCTGCCTTACCTTGGGACCCTTTTATATGATGCGTTTCTTGTTTGTATTTTGGAAGGCTTTTTAACCAAGTGGAGGGACACTCCTGGAAGAAAAAGAACTTGTCCATGTTCATGGTGTTCTACAGCATCCCAGCACCTGTTTATGCCTCTTTTTGGGCATAACGTTTTCTCCAGGAGGCGACCTAACACCGGATACGCATCGACTCTATTCTGGCGATTGTAAGAATTAATAAAGAATTCCTGGCACTTCCTACAGCCAGCCATGGTGCAAGCACAGGGTTAGTCCTTGGAAACGTGAACTTCACACCCGGGACGACTCTCTACATTGTCTGGGATGAACCACGTATTTCTCGGGTGAGGAACTGATGGGGCAGTAACTCGCCCGTGGGCACCTGGCTTGTCCGCCTGGAGCCGGAAGTTGGAGTCCACATCCCTCGCTCTGACCCTGTCCTCTTTCCACGCTGCTCTGTTCATTACTGGATGGTTTCCTGACCGAATTCAAGGCTCTGGAAGACCAAAATGGAATTATCGATCTTCTGTTATTGGAAAACAAATGACTTCTCTGGATTCTTGGTCTCAGCCCGAGGAGGAAGGAGGGAGCTAGTCTGAAAACATCTTCATTCCTCTTCAGGCTTCACAAATACTGGGAGGCAGGGTGCCATGATTAAGCCCCTCTTACAGATGGGGACATGAGATAACAGGAAGTTAAGTAACTCACGAGGTTTACAAGCAAATGGTGGAGTCCGTCTGTCTGTCTGTCTGTCTGTCTGTCTGTCTGTGATTCCCCTGTGACTGGATCCTCTTATTGGGCTTCCTGGGAAGGCTGCATTATGGGCAATCACTCCGGACATGAGAAGCACCAGTGAGGATGGCAGGTGTGGGCTGAGACGGGGTACTGGGATGGTCAGGGATGCTGAGCTGCTAGGAAAGAAAGTCAATTATCTGTAACATTGAAGCACAGAGGAGAGATGCTGAAAGAAACCGGGTTTGGGTAAATCAGGCTGGGCGCTGACAGCAGCCTCCACTGCTTTCCCTGGGAAAGCCCCTCACTTCCTCTGGGGTTCTAACCATAGTGGGGACTGCTAGGTAGACAGGGGGTGGCCAGGACAAAGTTTACTAGGCTAGGAAGAGTCCTGAGGAGACCAAAATTTGAATGATGTTAATACTAATGGCTAAAATGGAAGGAATTTTAAAGGCCAATCTTTATTCAGGAGGCAGGCTTTCCCAGAAGCCCAGTGAGAAGGTCCAGTCACAGGGGACTTGCACCCACATCGTGGTCCATGGCCGCTGCCCTGCAGTGGATGGAGATGCTCTTTCTCATGACGGTAACACAGCTGGTGTGAGTTCTCTTCCCTGGGGAAGGGTGTCTGCCATCTGTGAGCTCCTCTTAATCCCGAGGGAGACTTCTCTTTGGTCCCGCATTCCCCTGGGGTGGGCTCTGCAGTCTGGGCTTTGGGAAATTTTGAGATCAGTGTCTTTCATGCTTCCTGGGTGCTGTGCCATTTGGCTCCCCTCCACCCTCTCTGACCAGACCTCTGCCTCTTTCCTCCTTCTCCCTGGGACACCTCTGGTAGGAGATCTTGGCTGGGTACTGGATTTCGGCTAAAAAGAAGGGTAAAAGTGGGGGAAAGTGATAGATGACACCATGAGTGTAGCCCAGGTAAGAAGCCATTTTGAAATTACCTGACTCTACAGGAAGGAGGTGGAGTCACAGTGTGACTCTAGGCAGATACATTTGGAGTGATTTCATTGCTCGTATCTGAAGAAGACATTGGTGCAGTCCACTTGGAGATCTTCAGTCTAGAAGGAATAAAGAAACCTGATCATCTGACCACTGCAACTTTAATCCTCACAACAACATAACCTGAGAAACGTTCAGTGGCTTCTTGTTGCCTCCTTGATGAAGTTGACATTTTTCACTTGTCATACAAGACCCTCAGCCTCCAGCCTTCGACTATTTTTCTGTTCTTATCTCTGATATTTGCCTTACATCTATGGTTTCCTCAAGCTGAACTGAATTTCCATTGATTTTCCAGAGTCCGTGTTCCTAATCCTCCATCCCACCCAAAACCACCACCGGGGTACGCTTCCTTGTGCTGTCCTCTCTGCCTGGAATAGCTTCACTCACCGTCGCTCCATGTTGAATTCCAACTTGGTTTCTTAGATAGACTTTATTTTCAGAGCAGTTTTAGGTTCAAAGCAAAATTGAGCGGGAAGTACAAAGAGTCCCCATGTACCCCTGCCCCCCGACCCCACATGCAGAGCCTCCCTCATTATCAACAGCCCCCACCAGAGTGGCACCTCTGTTACAAGAGATGAGCCAGCACTGACACCTCTTCATCACCCGGAGGCCAGAGTTCACACTGGGATTCACTCTTGCCATTGTATGTCCTATGGGCGGTAATGATGCATCCGCCGTACATAGTATCGTACAGAATAATTTCCCTGCCCTAAAACCAGCTTGTTTATAATGGACAGAAACAAATGCTTCTTTCTTTGATTCAGTAGGTATCAGTAAGCCTTTCGTGAGTGCTGACTCTGTTTTAAGGACTAGGGACGCACTGCTGAGTCATACCCAGACTTTGAGCTTAGGAGTTAACATTATAACAAGAACGATGGAGACATAAAAAGATAACTGTGATGCGAGATGTCTCAGAGAATGTTGGTTGGAACAAATCCAGCAATTTCAAAGTATCTTTTACTCTTTTGTACGTACTACAACATTTGAGCCGTAATTGTATCTGTCTCTTGGGCATCCTACCTGGAAAGGCAATGATATTTCAGGTAAATGCCCAGCATCAGGTTCTAAGCTGATCCACTTATGTAAGTTAGTAAATTGATCTTTTGATAGCAAAAGTGTTGGGACCCCTTGATGGCTGAGTTCTGTATCTTCTGGACTGAAATATGGGTCTTGGAACTTGGTGATCCTGTGAACAAGCCTGGGGTCCCAGGGGGTACCTCAGTCAAGGTCCAGAAATCCCTTGTGGCAAGTCCTCCAGGCAAAGGCCTCAGGAAGCCTTTGCCGTTTTGTTTTGTTTTTTTTAATGGAGAAACTGGGGATTGAACCCAGGGCCTCGTGCATGCTAAGCACACGCTCTACCACTGAGCTATACGCAATCCCCAAGCCTTTGCAGTTTACTGCCATTAAAAGTCCCTAAGAGACACATGCATATGCAGCCACCATGTGAATAAGTGAAAATGAAGGTTCTCCATCAACCTGGAATATTCTAGACCCAGTTATCACAGACAACTTCTGCCGCGATAGCTGGAAAAATTCTGACATCGCCAACAAGGCTAAGAGAGCTGGTCAGCTACTTAGCTTGGAGTTTAAAAGAAGGCAGTTTTATTGGTCTTTTAGGCTTGCCTCTCAGATCTCTGCATGAATCACAGTTCCGACAGAGCAAATTCCCGTAATATCATTTCAGAGTGAGTCCCTGCCTTACTCAAGTCTCTTCTCAACCTGCCTAATTGCCGCCCCCTGGCAAAAGTGCCACAGCCTGCCACCACGTTCCTCACAATTAATGGAATCGAAGCTAAATTGATGGCCTGTTAACATTCTTGGTTTGGCATTGGCTGCAGAAAAACATACCTAAAAGAAAGAATAGAGCCCATAGCCTGCCAAAATAATGTTGTCTCCCCTACTAAAGACCCAAAGTACTGAAACATTGTGGCCTAGAGGAGAAATTCTGGTGAAGTGATATGAATGCTGTACTTTGAGAATAATCATACCCGAGGCTGTGGCTTTATTAAATTTCCCTACTTAACTGTGATCCATAAAGCCTTTGGGCAAAGGAGCCTGGAATTTTGGACCCTAATAACCAGCTGAAGATAGGTTTGTTTCATTAACTTGGAGTAATAGATTCTTCTAATGGAATTTCTCATTACAGACAGTGTTCCTTTTTCGTTTCACAATTCCATCACGCCGTCATGGCGACCACACACCAGAGATTTCCTTGTGTGATTCGTCCCAACTACTGGCCAGACAGCCTATGCTGGTATATGACTGGGGAGTGTGCACCAGGAGGTAAGCAGTGCTCTGTGTGTGTGTGTGTGTGTGTGTGTGTGTGTGTACGTGTGTGTGTGTGTTGCTAGGTGTACCAGCACTGCGGCCGGGCAGGAACTGAGAAACATAGACCAACTGCCTTTGCCTCCAAATCTGACAGGTCAGATAGAAGGAGTTTGGCCAAAACCATGGATAAATGTAAAATACGAATAAGGCTCAGAGCAGGAATGACCACGTCCTGTCTGCTATGTGTAGGATCCCTTCTTAGAGGAGGGGAAACAGAACTGAGCTGAAATTGAGGGGTGCATCGCAGTGTGATGGATGGAGGTGAAAGAGGGCGAAGGGCCCATGTGATCTCTCTCTGTATTGTTTCTTACAACTACGTGTGGCCCTACGCTGATCTCAGAATAAAAAGTTAACCTGAAATCCTCAGTTGATCATATTTAGACGAGCGTCTTCCTTTCAAAGCATTAAAAAATGAACCCATATTTGCTCTCTGACAGCTCGTTGCTCTGGTTGAGGGCCCCTGTCCCTCCTTTTTCCAATCATCTCCCTCCCGCCAAGTATGTCAGAATTAAAATGAAGGATCACGTACAATATAATTTTGTCCTTTAGGGTTTTGTGCCTTTCCTGAGCTGATGGGATAAACGCATTACTTCTCAATAACTAAGGGTCTTCAGTGCTTGTTAGACCCAACAATACCTTACATTTAAACAGAACACAACAGCACTACTCCTTTTGTTTTCTACAATTAATTTACTAACGAAAGGATTTTTTTAACATTTAGAAGAAAACCTTTTTATTTGCTGATAGTTATAATCTTACTTTAAGCAAATCTGTTTTATACAGATCTGATTGTCCTAAAAAAAGAAATTAGGTAGTAAGGATTCTTCCCAATAGAATTCAATAGTTTTTGTTATAAAGAGAAGAATGTGGTTAAATGTGATTTTTAAAAAATGCTATTTACTCATAGATGGGTGTCATGTGAAGTTAAGTCGATCTGGATTATATTAACAGAGGTATATGTCCAGGAGTCACTCTATGAGGTCTCTACAGTTGCAATGCTCTAATCTTTAAGGAGGCTCTAAAACAACTAGCAACAAATAGAGAAATGCTCTGGGCCAGAGGCTGACAAACTTTTTCTGTGAAGAGCCAGGTGGTAAATGATCTTGGCTTTACGGGTTATCTGGGGTCTGTTACAACCACTCACCTCTGTCCTTTTATCAGGAAAGCAGCTAGAGATAATCTGTGAATGAATGGTGTGGCCGTGTCCAATAAAACAGTATGTACCAAACCTGAAACTGGCATTTCATACGATTGTCACATGTCACAAACTATTATTCTTCTTTGATTTTTCTTCAACCATTTCAAAATGTCCCCCAGCCAGGCAAAAACAGGTGGTGGGCTGCGGGCTGTAAATGCTGACCCCTGCTTCTAGTCCATGAGACAAGCCTGGCAAATATTAGCCCAGCTTTTGGAAAGAAAAACTGAGGTATTAAACTTGGTTAGAGATATCTTCATGCACATTTGGTCGCATGAAATCCACTTGGGTGGTTTTTGCAGAAATTCGCAAGAAACAGTTTGTAAGTGGAACGACATTTCATTAAGAGATTTTACGTATGTAGTTTATATAAATGTAATATGTGTAATATATATATATATATATATATATATATATATATATATATATATATATAATACTCACACACATTGAATCAATAGACAACAATGGAAACTATGTTAGTGTTGCTTGTTCGTAAGTAAAGAATTAGAGTGTAGACTATTAATTGCTCCTGAAATCTATACTCCTGGCTGCTGCTGACACCACGGAAATAGTCCAGATTCATATTCTAAGCCAACAAATCTTGAGAAGTGCTGCTGCTGGAAATTTGAGTAAATTTGCTCTCATCTGCAGCTTCCCTGCACCTTGCGGCTCATAGGAACGTGAGCTCCGGCATTGTTGGGAGCTGTCAGTCACGGCAACTGATAAGCGGGGTGAAACTGTAACTGAGTCACAGAAACGTCAGATAATGGTCTTAAGAAGGATGCTGAGGCTGTCTCTTTACCTACCTGGGGGGACCCTGTCCTTCTGAAAGGAGCTGTTATTTCAATTCTTTACTCTGGACTTTAAAGGAAAGTTTGGGCACCGTTGGCATTTCAGAGATGACAAGGATTCATCTCCTTCAGCAAAGGTTCACATCCAACAGGAGCTGTAAAAAAAATCCAGGTGATTTTAATTTGAGAGCAACCTTCAAACATTTTTCAGAGTGTGTTATCCTTTTGTCATTCTTAGTTTTGAGAGGCCCCCTACCCATGGTTGGAAGTCTCATTTATAGCAAGAGTAACTACACTCCTTAACTTAAGGCTTTGTAAAAACAAGTGTGTAATTTTAAGCCAAATATAGCTGCTAGAGATAAAAATTTTTGACATCAAACAGCCATTTCAGATGGCTCAGAATGTTCCCAAAGCTACTTCTCAACTGCTTTTTTCAAACTTTGTTCCCCCTAAAACAGTCCCTCCAACTATTTTCTGCCTACCTGCAACAAGAAAGACTTTTGTGCAAAGCCTTCCTATGGGGATGAAGCACAGTGTGCTTTTCAAACTGCATGAGTCCACCTTCCCCCTGTGGTTCTGATAAGTTTCCCCTTCCAGCCTGTCCCCCTTGAGAAGCCATTAGCTCCAGTGCAGAGGTTGGAATTACATCACTCAGGATTCTCTACATCTCTGATTCTCAGATTTCTTCGGCATTCACAGAGATTTACATAGACTATTGACTCATTTTTTCCTTCCCAACAAGACACTAACCCACGTACAATTTGATACAGGACGGGGAACGAAAAAACTTTCTCCCACTTTGATTTTTCACTGACCAGTGTCAGAAAAAAGAACAAAAGTGTCTACCTGAGGCAAAACTTTTATCAGGGTCCAGCTATCTCAAAACACAGTTGATTTACTTCTCAGAACCCTGGAGAGGCAATGAGATCTCTTTTTATTACTTTAAAAAAATTGTTTTAATTGAAGTATAGCTGATTCACAGTGTTGGGTTAGTTTCTGGTGTACAGCATAGGGATTCAGTTCTTCTTCAGATTCTTTTCCATTATAGGTTGTTACAAGATACTGAGTATAGTTCCCTGTGCTAGACAGTGGGACCTTGTTGTTTATCTGTTTTATGTATAGTAGTTTGTATCTGCTAATCCCAAACTTCTGATTTCTCTCTCCCCTCCTTCCCCTCTTTCCCCTTTGGTAGTCATAAGCTTGTTTTCTGTGTCTGTGAGTCTGTTTCTGTCTTGTAAATAAGTTCGTTTGTACCATTTATTTTTAGACTCCACATATAAGTGATATTATATGATATTTGTCTTTCTCTGTCTGACATATTTTGTTTAGTATGATCATCTCTAGGTCCATCCATGTTGCTCCAAATGGCATTATTTCATTCTTTCTTTATGGCTGAGTAGTATTCCATTGTGTGTGGAGATATGTATATATATAAAACATCTTCTTTATCTAGCCATCTGTGGATGGACATTTAGGTTGCTTCCATGTCTTGGCTACTGTAAACAGTGCTGCTATGAACATTGGGGTGCATGTATCTTTTTGAATTAGAGTTTTCTCTGGATATGTGCCCAGGATAGACCTCTTTTATACTTTTCTGGTGGAAGTATGGAAGATCCTCGGTGGGTTAGGAGGAGGGAGTACAGGGTGGCTGGCCTTCCAGGCAATCATAGGAACTGGATTTCCTTCCTGGCCATGGTGCATTCAACTTTGACCCCATTCCCGTGTTATCCCAGCACATCAGCCACTTGTCTAGTATTTAAGTAGGAATATCTACTTGCCATGGAAGGAGAAAGAGGTTGAGGGAAGGTAAATATTGACCCAAGCAACACGGTTAGCAAGAAGAAGACACAGGATGGAGATCATTTTTGGCCTCTCATGACACCTCCCCCAGGGGATCCTACACTGATTCAGCACAGCTGATCCAGCTGCATCAGAACTGAGCAGGGTCGTAAATGCTCTGGTGCCCAGATCTCTCTTCAGGACTTGGGCACCCAGTCACTTCCTGAGCTGCTGGACTGTTGGAGGCTGATGGCCAGAGCTGCTCTGCCAAGGTCATGCCTGCACTCAAGACACTACTTCATCGAGAAGACATAGAGAACTGGACCCTTCGCCTTAGGGTCTCTGAAATGTCACCCAGTTCCCCACCGATTGTCTAGGGCCTCTGTTGTGACTGCATCGAGGATAAACTCCTACCTCTCCACAATTCTCCTTCCTTCACTCCCCCAAAATCATCCATCCCAGTTATATTCCAATGAACTTCCTTTATTCAGGTCCCCATTCAGAGTTTATTTTTCCAGGGAACCCAATTTAAAACAAGCAAAAATCCCTCAGGACAGGATTGTTTTCTCTTAAAAAGTTTATTCTCTTTCTTCCTTTATCCACAATTTACTGAGTGCCTTTACTGTTCCCGATACTGTATTAGCATTTGCGATTACAAGACAAAGTGTGGTGTCTCGCCTTCAAGGAGCTCTTAGTCTATCAATGGAGAATACGATTTTTAAAAATAATGCTCATAACTATCAAATCATTTATGAAAAATTGAGAGATCATAGAAAAAAGTTACTAAACCCAACTTGGAGAGACGGAAGAAGGTGGGAACATTTCTGGAGAAAGTGATGATGGAGCTGAGATTATATAATTTTTTATTAGTTTCAAGATTTTACTGAGATACAATTTACATTCCGTATATTCATCCGTTTAAAGGGTACAATTTAGTGCTTCTTAGTAGATCCAAAATGTTGCCCCATCATCACCAATCTCTAATTCCAGAATGTTCTCACCACCCCTTGAATAAATCCTGTAGCCATTAGCAGTTACTCCCTAATTTCCCGTCCCACTAGCCCCTGGCAAACACCAACCCACCTTTCTGCCTCTATGAATTTGCCTATTTTGTGTATTTCATGTAAATTGAATCATACAAAATATGAGTTTCTTTGCTCTACTTTCATTTAACACAACATTTTCAGGTTCATTGGTGGTGTACCACGTATCAGTACTTTATCTCCTTTTTAAAAGAATTATGACAAAATATACATAAGATCTACCATTTTAAGTGCACAGTCCACTGGCATTAAGTGCATTCATGGTGTTGTGCAACCATCACCATTATCCATTTCTACAACTTTTTAATTGTCCCAGATGAAAATGACGTGTCCATTAAATACTAACTCCCCATTTCCCCTTTCCCTAGCTCTTGGTAACTTCTGTCCTACTTTCTATCTGTATGGATTTGCGTATCCTAGGTACCTCACATAAGTGGAATCATTCAATGTTGGTTCTTTGGTGTTTGGTTTATTTCATGTAGCATGAAGTTCATCTACGTTGTGGCATATGTCAGAATGTCTTTTCTTTTAAAGGCTGAATAATATTCTTTTGCATGGATAGACCACTTTTTTTAACATTTTTTATTGATTTATAATCATTTTACAATGTTGTGTCAAATTCCAGTGTAGAGCACAATTTTTCAGTTATACATGAACATATATATATTCATTGTCACATTTTTTTCTCTGTGAGCTACCATAAGATCTTGTGTATATTTCCCTGTGCTATACACTATAATCTTGTTTATCTATTCTACAATTTTGAAATCCCGTCTATCCCTTCCCACCCTCTCCTCCATGGGCAACCACTAGTTTGTATTCTATGTCTATGAGTCTATTTCTATTTTGTATTTATGTTTTGTCTTTTTGTTTTTGTTTTTTAGATTCCACATATGAGTGATCTCATATGGTATTTGTCTTTCTCTTTCTGGCTTACTTCCCTTAGAATTACATTCTCCAGGAGCATCCATGTTGCTGCAAATGGCATTACATTGTCAGTTTTTATGGCTGAGTAGTATTCCATTGTATAAATATACCACATCTTCTTTATCCAGTCATCCGTTGATGGACATTTAAGCTGTTTCCATGTCTTGGCTATTGTAAATAGTGCTGCTGTGAATATTGGGGTGCAGGTGTCCTTTTGAAGTAGGGTTCCTTCTGGATATAAGCCCAGGAGCAGGATTCCTGGGTCATATGGTAAGTGATAGACCACATTTTTAAAAATCTCTTTTCCATCTGTGGAGACCTGGGTTGTTTCTGCTTTTTGGGTATTGTGAATAATACTGCAATGAAGATTCCTAGCTAGGATCAGCTAAGACTGTATTTGAAAGACTTAAAAGATCATTTAATTGGAGTGTGGACAGTAGGAAAGCAATGTTTGGATGGTGAGGAAGGTTACTAGTGTCAGAGAATTCAAAACTTGTGACCCTGAGTGGCTATGTCAGTGTTCCTGCAATAGCTGAGATTTGAAATTGGCCCTGGGCAGAAAGTGGCTGAGAGGGGGAAAAAAGCTTAAATACCTTTTAATGTAGCACACAAGCGACACATTATCTGATCGACTCCCTCAGCCTTTTCCCCTTTCACTCTTTTTCTGCAACTGTATGTGCCACCAAGACCAACTTGCCTGTAGTTCCCCTGCGTGTCCACTGTTTCTCCCATCTGTTTCCTTTTTCCAAGCTGTCATCTCTGTAGTGATAAACTCCTCTACCCACTCTTTCAAAATTAGTTTGGATATTGGTGAAAATGGCAGAGTAAAGTCCTCTGAAAAGTCTCTTCTCCATAAAAACAATGAGAGCACTGGTAGAAAAAAAATTGTAAGAATGGCCATTTTCAGAAGTCTCAAACTGAGCCAAACACTTGCAGCAATCCAAGGAGCATTTTTTCAGGGAAAACTGCTGAATCTCAGTAAGGACAGAGAGCTCCATATGACTTTAATTGCCCTGATCCCAGCCCCCCCTCCCCTGCTCCACAACAGTCTTGAAACCCAAAGTCATGATCAGGTGAAACCAGCAATGTGGCAGCCAGCTGGAGGAGGAGTTTAGCAATTAAGGAGCTGGTTACTGCATGAGGCTGGAGATTCAGACAGAGACCAGATTCTAAAAGAATTTACACACTCTGTTATTGAATTTGCCATTTTTATCCTGAAATTAGAGGCGAATCACACCAACATTTTGGTCTTAAATCTTCATTCCCAGATAGTTGTTATTACTCGACCTGTCTTGTAGTTCCCTGAAAGGCTGTTTTTATTTGATATGACTCAGTTTGCCTAATGCAAACAGGTTTTTTGCAGGGTGGGAGTGAGAGTGGGAGCATTTGTTGAAAACCATCAGAGGCAATTTTTTAGCATCTTGGCTGTCTGAGGCAGTGGATAATGGTTGGGGCAAACAATAGGTTAACCAAAAAGCTAGAAAGAAAAACCGAGGAATGAGATGTCCACAGGGGCTTTGAAGAGCTCAGACACATTGCTTGGAATCTGGAAGGCCGTGTATGTGTGTAGGGCTGACCGCACACACAGGAAAGACCTCTCTGCTAACACAGCCCCATTTTCCAGAATGTACTGCAGAAGAGCACAGAGCATAGGCCAGGCAGGGTTTCCAGGACAGAGTGCTGACCACAGAGGGGACTGGAGCCCCAAACTTTTCCTCTCTGGGCAGGAGGAGCCCATTTCATCAATGGTGATAGGAGTTGGCAAACGGAGGGCTGTGTGAGCCTCCAGCCAAAGCTGAGGAGGACAGACTTCCAGGAGGACTGAACGACCACAGCCTCACTGGAAGCCAATGCCTGGGACCTCACAGCTAACCCTCTGCCACTCAGGTCCTGCCAGACAGGAGCAGCAGGCCCAGCCACCCAGGCAGAAGAGAGGCTGGTGAGCAGGAAGGGTGTGATGCCAGATGGCAGAGCTGGACGGAAAATCAGCCAGCCGGCACCAGCAACATGCCAACTGTTTGCCGAGCCCAAGGAGCACAGAGGCAGGCAGGAAGCCTGGTGGCCACCCCAGCTCCTCCTGGGTGCCCTGCCTGACCACCTTGAGTGAGCCCGACTAGCACCCCACAAGGGCAGCTGTCCTGGGGCCATGAGACATGAGTTCAAAACCAATGACATCCTCGTCAGGTGACTTCGAGCAGATTCCATTACCTTTCCTGCTCCAAGCAGGGGGCTGTCATGGTGACAGATTAACATACACGGAGAGCCTTTGCAAATAGCAAACTATAAATATATCCTACATCAGTGCTAGGATCCTCCAGTACATTCATCTTCATCTGCTCTCTGTTTGCAGTTCACCTTTGAATATGAAAAATGGGGGCCCCATTAAGAGATTAAAGGTGGAAACAACAGTGACGCAGCCAGTGGTGGTCACAGATCAATGGCTGCACAGTTAACAGTGTCTTGCAGTACAGCACGTGTGGTCCAGCCGTCCCCCAGGTCAGCCCCCCTGACCACCCTGTCTTACAGTCTCCGGGTCACGCAGTTGCTCCCCACAGCAGAAACGCCGTCTGACTGTGTCCCTGGCTGACATGCATCAGTGGCTGTCCCTCCCAGGTTCACCTCCGTCCAGCCCATCCCTCCACTCCACACCCCTCCCCTCAGTGCTCCCGGACAGACATCATAGAAATGGTGGGTGTGTGGAGTTGTGGCAAAAATAAACGCAGGTGTTGATAAGAACTGGGCAGCTTGTGGGAGGGGGGCTGTTTGCCCCGACGTGTGTGCACCGCCTGCTTCCTCTGCTGGGTGCCGGGGACCCATCGCCTCACCTCGGAGGAAAACCAGAAGGACGGATGCAAGATGAACTCCCTTCTGAAACCTTGAAAATTAGCTCCCTAAACCTTGAATATTTAGTAATGTGAGTCTCTTTCCAATGAGATACTGGAGATTTTGTGACTCAGGAAGGACTGTATTCACCTAACTTAGGTTGATTTCATCTGAACAAGAGGTCCCAGGTCCTCTGCTCTGAGCCAGGTGCCACATTAGAAGCTGGAGGGACGTACAACTGTGGATGGGTTGTGCCTCTGGGCTCTCACCGACCTTGCGGAAGGGCTTTGAGAGGAGGAGTGAGTTCCCTGGGGGTGTCCTGCAAGGCCCCACTGAGGAGGAGGTCTTTGAGCAGAGTCTTAAAGGGTATATATTTTGCAAGGTGTCTTAGTCCCTTCCAAATGCTGTAACAACCTACCATCGAATGGGTGGCTTATAAACTACAGAAATTTATTGCTCACAGTTCTGGAGGCATGAAGTCTTAAGATCAAGGCACCAGCAGGGTCGGGTGAGGGCCCTCTTCCTGGTTCACAATCATCTCATCCTTTCTGTATCCTCACAAGGCAGAAGGGGGTGGGAGTGCTGGGGACCCTGTTTCACAAGACACTAATCCCACTTGTGAGGGCTCCATCCTCATGACCTCATGACCTCAGCACCAGCAATAAGATTTCAACCTAGGAAAGTGGCAGAGGGTGGGGGGTTTCTCAGGGGGACACACTTTCAGGCCATAGCACCAGGTAGGATCCTGCAGGTATATTGCCAGAACCTTGGGGCAGATTTTTCAAAGACACAGGACATGAAGGCACACACTCATACCTGGGCAATGAGGGGTGTGGGGCGGGTCCGGCAGGTGTGAGGGAGTGCAACAGGCCAGGGAGGCTGTGGGACGCTTCCAAGCACAGGCCTGTGTGGAGGGGACAGCTGTCACTCTGCAAGACAACAGGCCCAGGAGGAGCTCATCTCTCATCTTCCAAAAGATGTCAGCAGTGCAGATTTTCTACAAATGCCTTGGTTTTTAATTGTTGGTGACTAATTTTAAAAAACTAATTAAAAAGAAAAGACAATTTAAGCCCCATTCAGAGCCCGGTACCCCTCGGTTACTCTCCGTGTTGGCTGGCTCTCTGCTTCCCAGGCCACTCTCCCCACCCCTGCACACCCCCTTCTTCCCTTACCAACCCGTGCATTTTCATCCATCACAGGTGTTTTCCGAAAGCATCCACGCCCGGTCCCAGGCACGACATCCGTTGAACCTGGCCTGTCACCTGCAGTGTTAAGCATCCAGGTCTGCAGTCCCGAGGCGGCCTTTAGATTGCCTGTTTGAGACCTCTGAGCTAGAGATCCGGGAAAGCAGGGTGTCAGAGGGAGCTGAGGTGGGGGGAGGGAAGGGGCCAGGCCAGGAGGCTGAACGCGAAGCTAGGACCAGCCCGTTATCCCGTCAAAGGGAGTCATTCCATGGGCGCTGCAGAACCGCTACGGGGGATTTTTTTTTTTTTTAATCAGGAAGATGCTAAATCACATTAGGCTTTCGTTAAAGTCCGCTCGCTGCAGTGGAAGATGAACTAGGGAAGACGCGGCGGGGGGCCTCCGGTGCTCGGATGATGCTACGGCCTCTTCACCTTGCGCAGCCCGCCCTCCGCTCAGCAGCCAGAGAGCCCCAGGCACACGTTAGGCCGGCCCGGGGCCAAAGCCGCCTGTGCCTGCTGCCGATGTCCCAGCGCAGCCCGCGTCCTGACACGCCCTCCCCGCCCCTTGCTCTGCCCACACCCATCACTCTGCCCCACCCCCTTTCTGGACCCCACCTGGCAGGCTCCCTCCTCAGGTCCCGCTCTTCCTGCCACCTCCCTCCTCCAGTCTCCATCTACTGTCACCTCCCCAGGAGGGCTGCCTGGGCCTTAGGACCCAAAATCACCTGCGCATGCGCACACAGGTGCCCTCACGCCCCCTCCCTCCTCCCCCAGCCCATAGCTTCGTGGCCGTTGATGGAGGGGCAGGCGGGTTCCGAACCCCATCCCTAATCCATCCCTCACCCACCTCCAAGCCGGAGCCCTGGGGGCCTCACCCCCCAGAGGAAGGGTGCGTAACGGGACACAAAGACCCAGCTGTGTCCTCGCCCAAGTGAGCAACTGTGTTTTAGTTCATCTCTCTAAGATGTAGACAGTGTACCTCAATGAATTTACATAATTAATTTGATCTCCTCCTGCGCTTACCCCCTCCGTTTAAAAAATTGATCTTCATCCTGTGTGGTCTGTATCTTTTTTCTCTATCTTGTTTGTCATTTTTCTCCCGCACTAAAGTGTTGACCCTATGAGTTTCAATCAATGTGACTTCCCAGGAACTAGAAAAATGACCGACGTGTAGCGGGTACAATGCCTGACGTGCGGTAGACGTAACGCCTGCTGTGTGTAGCTCGGTAGCGTACACGGAGTGAGTCATGCGCGCACAGATGGAAGGAAGGACGGAAGGAAGGAGGAGGAAAGGAGGGAGGGCGAGAGATTCACGGCAGGGAACTCCACTTGCTGGCCATTTTAATTATTAATCAGTGAGAGAATGATGGAAACTGAGCTGGTGGCAGTGACGTTGGAAAGGGCTCCAGGTGGTCTGACTGTCCTCTTCGGCCAAGTCTGGCAGTGGATCCCTGTCAACCCAGGGCATCCCGTGCCCAGCCCTGAGATTCCAAGTTCCTACCCTCCTCCGCTGGAGGTGGGCTTCTCCGTGAGCCTGGTGCCTGTCATTTCGGTCTCCGGGTTCCTGGTTAGCTTTTTCATGTTAAAAACCATTTTTAACATCCCTCCCTCCATTGATCTCATTTGAAATTTTTGTTTAAGCCTAGCTGATTTCCTAATGGCTTGAATTCCTTATTGAGTCATCTATCTCAGGGCTTATGCAGGCTGATGGCATCACCTCCTCTGGGGTCCTTGAGAAGAGAATTTACCAGGAGCCTGGGGTCTGGAGCTGCTGAAGGAACCTGCCCTCCTGTCCTGGCCACCCTGCCATTCCGAATGGCCCCAGCCCGTGACCTCCTTCGGGACGGGAGCATCCTTGCCTGGTTCCACTCCCAGCTCAAAGGAAACGCTTGCAATCTGGGTGGCATTTAATGCAGTAAGGTTCACAGATGAAAAGCTAATCAGGCTTTGTCTTTTAAATGAAAGCCCTTATTCTGAAATGAAGCCCAGTGGGTCAGCAGAAGCCCCTCTCCTTGCCAAAGCTGTCACACATCTGGGAGGGACGCTGGTTTGCGGTTTTAAGCAGCTACAGCGGGAGCAGCCTGGGACCCTCTGTGTACCTGCTGGGCAGGCTTAGCTTTGGTAGGAGGTCATTTCTGGGTGGGGGGTGGACCACAGTCTCCTCCTCTAGGGACCCGCTTTGGAGAAGGACTGACTCCTGTCTCTACCGGAAAATCCAAATGTGGGTTTTCTGCGTCTGAAAGGAAATCACTGTCCATGAGAGCTAAAAACAGCTCCACCCACTGACCAAATTTAAATATATATTTATATTCGAATTTGTCATCATCTTACATCAGTATACATTTTTAAGATAAAAGATCATAATTTGATGACTGTAACTATCTTTTTTCTTCAAAGTTTTCAGGGTGGGATGGGGTAGGTGTGGGCTGAAGGACTCCATGAGTAAATTTCTTAATTCAAAGCTGGGGGGCCAAGTTGGCTGTCCCGCCACACCCAGAGTAATATATTAAAATGAAATAAACCAAGGCGATTACTGAAATTGCCCCACAAGGAGTGGGTTCTGCATTTGCTGTTGTGCTAATGGAGAGCTGGACTGGGATATTTTCTGAGCTTTTCTGGTTTCCCAAGAGAATTTTGTTTGGTTCTTTCAACCACAGCCTTTCAATTCTTGGCCACCTTCCAGAAAGGTGGCGTTGGGGAACCTGCCTTTTCTCATCCCCTATTGAGTTTACACCCACAGGATCTTTCAGAGTGAAGGAAATGGCCCTTAATGAGTTTTCAGTCAAAGGAGGCAGAACCTGGCACAGAACCTAAGCCCCTCCAGCTGGGCTGGAGGAGGAGGCAGCCTTCAGGATGGGAGGAGGGCTGACTCCGCGGTGGGGTCGGCTGTGTGGCTCTTCAGGAAGAAATGCTTGTCATCTGACACAGATCCAATGCGGGACTAATTGGCACGCCTGAGCTAACTCATTTCTGAGTAAGTTTTCGTTTGATTTTTTAAAAGCATCTCAAAAGCGTCTTCTATAAATGATTCTCAATGACTCTCGCAGAGAGAAATTAATCTCTTAACTATACTAAGGGGAGGCTTTGGCCCAGGTTTATAACTTTTCCATGTCTTTAATAAAGTCTCCAGTATTGAATACTAAAAGCTAAGTTTAGTGTAATTCCATCTGATTCCTTCGCAAGACACTATTTGAGAAGTCTACCACTGGTACGTCTCCTAGGGGCACATTCTGTGGAGAAACGGGGACATTTATTTTAGTAAATTTAAATATGGCAGAAGAAAGATTTTTTCTGCTGTTTTCTTTTTAAGTGGACTTGTCTTTTGAGAGGGGGGAAGGTGATTAGGATTTATTTATTTACTTATTTATTTCTGTGTTTAATGGAGGGACCGGGGATTGAACCCAGGACCTCATGCATGCTGAGTATGCACTCTACCACTGAGCTATACCCTCCCCTGTTTTTTCTGTTTTTAATTTTGATTTTTACACACATACACATATATATACATATATATGTGTGTGTGTGTATGTATGTGTGTGTGTGTGTGTGTGTGTGTGTGTGTGTGTGTATATTTTTTTTTTTAAAAGACTGAAAGACTTCTTCCATTTTGAACATACAATCCAGATGGCGGCCAATTAGTTTTCAGGTCTTCTAAAGCCAAAGCTTCTCAGAGATAATGTACTTTTGCTGCTGTTGTTGTTTTTATTCTTTATTTTGTAGCCCAGGGTAGGGCATAGAAGAATGCCTTCCAACACATTATCGGAGAGAGTCCGGCCCACATTCACTCAGGGACGTTATGTCTCTCCATTGGCAGGGAGGCCGTTCTTGCCCCATGCAGACTCCTTTACTGACTGTGTTCATCCTCCAATTGCTCTGACTGTTGCTGGCTAAAGGCTCAAAGCTGCCCCTTCTCCAAAGAATGGCCCTTGGATGAACAGGAGCCCTGGCCCAGGAAACTATACCTCCTCCTCTAGCTCCACCCCACCCCACAGGTGATGATGGGATGATGGAGGAAGCCCGCACAGAAAACCAACCCCCTTGCTCAAGGTGGGACCCATCTTTGGTGCAGTTCCTGCTCCAGAGCTCCTCTTGGGGTCAGGCTGGTGAGATTCCAGCCAAGACTATGTCCTTAGTTAATGTCCTCCTCTGCCTACCGTGGTCCCTCCATCCTACCCCAGGCAGCACACACTCCGTAAATCACAGGTGCCTGAATCCCAGTAAGTCTCAGCTTCTGCCTCTAGGGAACTTGGCCTAAGACACCACCTGAAGGGCCTGAGTTATTTGCATGAACAAGAAGTTACATGCCAACATCGAGACCCCCGTGACCATCCACAGAAAAGTACAGAAGGTATTTTCACGGATAAGCTTTGAGAAGCAATACATTTTGTTTTTTCTTTTTTGGGCATAATTTATATCCGAGATTCCCAAGGTGAAAAGTGTCATGAACTATCACTGCAGCCTAGATTTGGAACACAAAGCTAACTACAAAATAGAGACGGCCGTTCCACCAAGCTAGTTGATTGAAGTGGCAATGGCCAAGTGTATATTTTGGCTAAAATACAATTTAGAAAGGTACATTTTTCCTAAGGTGGTAGTTTAAGATTTAGATTCACTAGACAGAGAAGAAAGAGCATGATGGTGTGGAAGAGTAAGTGGTTTCAATGGAAAAGATTAGGATAACAGGTTGGGGTATAGCTCAGGGGTAGAGTGCGCGCTTAGCATGCATGAGGTCCTAGGTTCAATTCCCCTGTACCTCCATTAAAAACAAAAAGAAGTTTAAAAAAAAGGTTAGGATAACCTCACCCAGCTTCTTAAGTATACGAACAAAGATATAGATAAATGAGGATAGTTTAGGCCAGAAGGAAGAGGGGATACGTCTTTTGTATGTTCTATACTAACCCTGGTCCCATTGAACGTTAAATAAGAACAAAAGCGCTCATTTGAATATGCAATGATTTTGTAGAAAACAGAGCATCAGTGTATTCATTCGTAATGAGAAATAAAATCAACAAGCAGATTGGAGAGTCATGTTTGCTGCTCAGTTTATTCTACCCTCTAGGCAAATATACGGGGAAATCAAATTAAAATGAGAATTTTTCATTGCAAATGTGGACCCTAAAGGAGCAGGGGGAGATTTGCAAGACTTGAAATGCTGAAACCACTGACCTGGGACCCCCTGACTTGACCCTGTCTTCCATGCCATGCCACCTGCGGAGGGGCCACCTGTGATCCTGGACCAGGCTGCCCTCATCCCTGAGCAAGGATGGAGGCACCCTGCCAGCAGCGACCTCTCATTCCTGTTTTCCTCCCTTCCTTGGCTGGCCAGCTCCCTTCCTTCCAACTGCCATATCTTCTGTACATTTTTCTGTAACACTATTTTGATCCTGTTTAACTTTTTTCTATCAAAGACATAGATGATCAGTGTCAGTTAAGACCTTCGGACAAAGTAAAGGCTCTCCCCCCCCCCCCACCTAGAGATGACCTCCGAGCAACAGGAGCAGAGGACTTGCGTTGCAGTGAGGAGATGGAATTGAGGACACTGCCCAGGGCATCAGGAGAGCTGGGATTACCTTCCTCCTACCTTGAAATATTCTTTCCTTCAGGCTTCAGCAAACTTTTTCTTGAAATAGCCAGATAGTACATAATTTATGCTTTGTGGGTCGCCTAGTCTCCATTATAATCCTCAGCTCCATGGCTGCAGTGGGAAAGCAGCCACAGACTCTCCGGTGCATGAATGGGTGTGGCTGTGTCCCAATACAACTTTATTTACAAAGACAACCAGCACATCACCTGGGGCTCAAGGCCCTTTCCTACCTCATCAGCTAAAGTGGCTTCAGAGTAAAGCGTGCGTTGTATGATCAAGAAGAAGTTTTATTTTCTAGTCAAACCGTTTAGAGACGCTTCACCCCTTAGTTTCTGAAATATACATTGTGTCTGGGATCTGGATCGATTTATCAGTAATTGCTCGGTCTCCTTGCAGGGAGTGAACGTTTCATGAGACGTGGAGGATGTTTTCTGCCTGCAATGATTAACAGCACATTTAGTGGCCCTGTGACCAGGCATTCCTGCTCTCAGTATATGCTCTCCACGTGTTCATTAAGATGCAGAAACAAGAGTATTCACGGCAGAATGAGGTAGGATCCCCAAACTGAAAGCAATCTAACTGTAGAGCAGGAAAAATCAACAAATCATTGTAGATCATACCATAAAATCACATACTGAGAGCAAACTAGGACGGCATGCACCCAAGTGGATGGGTCCTGCGAACGGTGCTGAGTGAAAGAAAGAGAACATATGGTTTGATTCCACTTTCAGAAAGTTCAAAAATCAGTCCATGATGTCGGAGGGCGGAAGAATGATTTCCCTTGGGAAAGGGGTAGTTAGTGACCGGGAATGGAAAGGGCGGGGCTCACCTGGAGTGTTGGTAATGTTGTTTTTCTTAATCTGGGTGCTGATTTCATAGTTGTGTTCACTTTTCTGTGAGTATATGTAATTTCTTTCTAAAATTACAGCAGCCATAGTAACAGCTGACCTTTCTTAAAAGGCAGCCATGGACCAGGAACTGTGCTAAGCATTTTATACATACTGTCTCATTTACTACTCATGGAACTCTTCAAAAGTGATTTCTCAGCTCCATTTTATAGTGAAAACAAGACTCAGAGAGGTTAAGACACTTGCTCAAAGTCACACAGCTAGGGAGCAGTGCAACAACCACTGACAGATACCAGAATGGTATGTGGCTTTAGGAAATTAGTCACTAGATCAGGTATTCTAGTAAGAAAGTGTTCTGGTGTTTGAGGGAGGCTGAAGACTAGAGATGAGTAAGAGAGGAGACCTGGGGTGTTTTGAAAGACAGGGCTGGAATATCTCAGTATCTACCATCCAGTTTGTGTTGTCATGAGGCAAACAGATGGGCTGACAATAGAACTTCTTGGTTCATTGATTCCAAATCAAAGTATACAACAGCCCGAGCGTGGCTCACGATCGAAGGGTTGGTTTTCATTCTGAGAATTCCAGAATGAATCCATGCACAAACACAGCCTGTGTGGGCTGTGGCCTTAACTGTCCCATTTGAAATCAAAACAGATGGAAAAAGATCTCAGGACCCCAACCCTGAGTGATAACGCTACAGGGGAAACCGAGAACTCCAATGAACCAGCCTTCTCTGGGGCTGCTGTGGGTCCCTCTGCCCCTCCTCCCGTCCTCCCCGCACCCTCCATCCTGCAAACATTTATTGGAGAGTTGCTATTTCCAAGCCCAGTGCTCTGCACTGCAACATCTCATTTTTCAGAATGTCAGTGTCAACATAACCTGACTCATATATATGCTTGTGAAATTATTCATGTGTCCCCAAATAGAAATGGAATAATCTATGACCCAGTAAACAAATATTGCAGAAAAGTAGGAACTTTCAAATAAAGCCTGTTTCCAGCACAGGCAGTGGAATGTGAGCATTTGAAATATTTGTCTGGGTCCCTGAAGGAATCAATAAACTTTTATATGAAGGAAGCAAAGTAGATAGTATAACATAGACGCTATAACATTTTATGTTTTATTTAGCAGCAGTACATAAACTCCCCCAGGCCCTGCAGACGACACTGGTGGGCCATGCCTTCCAGCATTGAAAGCCATGCTCAGAATATTCATCTTAGACATTGTAGCGTAACGCTGTCTCCCTTTACTGTGGAGTCAGTAACTTCTTGGCTTAGGGGAATTTGTGATTGCTGCTTTCAAAATATACGTTCCAAGATTTAGTGAAGTAAAAACCATACAAAAGATAATTATTTTTGAGAGAAGTGAGTCATCTGTGTCCTGTATCAGAGTGTGCACAGGAATCGGTTGCTTTAATTGTGTCTAAATACCTTTTCTTCTATACTGGTTTTGTTTATGGATGCATATGCTGGCAAAGAGATAGCTATTATGGCTGTAAATTGTGGCTGATACTGAGATTAATAGCTATAAACACAGTGCACGAGGGAATTGGGGGTCTGGCTTAACCATCTTTGTAATGTTCCCACTCCAAGAGCAGTATTTCATGGGTGTTGTAAAATTTATAAGCCTATATTCCTGAGGTCTACCTGGTTCCAACCAGGCAAGACTGGAAAGTTATTCCCAGAATCCAGGGCCTAATTGAAGCTGCCTTCATGCTTATCCAAGTGTCAAAAGAAACACAGTAGCAGAGGTTCCAGAAGCTGAACTCAATGTGGGGTCTTGGCACCCACGCTGGTGACGGAGAAGATCAATTGATTGGGAGTTTGGGTTTAACAGATACACACTACTGTATATGAAAGAGATAAACAACAAGGATCTACTGTACAGCGCAGGGAACTATATTCAATTTTTTGTAATAGCCTATAATGGAAAAGAATCTGAAAAGAAAAAATATGTATGTATGTATATGTATAACTGAATTGCTTCACAGTACACCTGAAACTAACATTGTAAATCAACTACACTTCAATAAAAAATGAAATTAAAAAAAGGTCAATTGAAAACTGCCCCACCTTTCAATAACGACTCAGGAGGTAGAGAGGGGTGGGCGGGTGGGGAGGAGAATAGGGTCACATCACTGTAGCAGCCACTTCGTTAATCCCACCCCCACGGGCTGGACCGGAAGAGGAGGAGGCTGACTCTGCGCGCCGTTGCTGCGGAGATGGAGGCCTGCAGCTCGCCCCGCTGTCGTGCTGGGGCTGGCCTTTACCAGCTTGGGAGAGTAGCTCATCAAATTTTCAGAAATTTTGTGAGCCTGTTGTTAAACACATCCCTGATTAAAAATGGAATCATGCAAACTTACACTGAACAAAAGATATTTAAAGGCAAAGAGAAATGCTTCAAATTCTTCATTCCCTGATTGTGCTCTTGTCTGGGCCATGCATGGTGGTGGCCTCCGTGGGGTGGAACTGTGTGACCTGTGTTCCTGGGCACCTCTGCCTGGCCCCAAAGTCAGTGATGGCGGAGTGCTGGCCTGGGTTTGGCCTCAGTGGGAGTGCTTGTGACACAGAAACGGGCACATCCCAAATATCAGGGTGTGTGCGTGTGTTTTGGTTTTTGGAAGGCCACTTGTTAAATGTGAACCAGCCCCCCTGGCTGCACCCTGGTTTTTCTTTCTCCCACCCTAGTTGTCACCTCCACTCCCCTGCCCTCCCCCCGTCAGTGCCAGGCTCTGGCTGGTGTTTCTTAAAACCACTGGAATAGGCTTTCTTGGTGAGGTTAAAGGGAATCTCCCCAAAAAGGGCTTTTCCATGTGACCCTTCAGAGCACATAGACTTCCCCTTCCTAGAGTCCCTATTGTCAGCCCCAAGCCCGTCTGCACAGCCCTCTCTTTCTGCTAGTCTAGTGGCAGAAAGGGCCACACCCAGGGTTTGGGGACAAGGAGACGGGAGAGCAGCGCCCAGCAGGGAGGCATGGGTGTGGGAGTCAGAAAACTGGGATATTTAGCTGATAGTCTGGCCCTTTTTAGCCTGTGACTTTTGAAAGTCACAGACACTGTGTGAATCTTTTTTTTTTTTTTCATCTAAAGAGTGGCGGGGAGCGGGGAGGGTGTAGCTCAGTGACAGAGTGTATGTTTAGCATGCACGAGGTCCTGGGTTCAATCCCTGGTCCTTCCATTAAATACACTAAAAAATAAATTAACCTAATTACCTCCCATGCCCCCACAAAAAACCCAAAGAGTAGGGGTGAGAAGGGTATCTTCTTCTCTTACTTCGTAGCATTGTTGTGAGGCTCCATGTAGTAAAACGTATGTAAGAAGAGAATCACTCATATGTGAAATCTAAAAAAAAAAAAAAAAGAAAAGAAAATGAAAGGAAAAAGAAGACACTAAAGAACTTATCTATAAAACAGAAACAGACTCACAGACATAGTAAACATACTTATGGTTACCGGGGGAAAGAGGGGTGGAAAGAGATAAACTGGGAGTTTGAGATTTGCAAATACTAACTACTGTATATAAAATAAACAACAAGGTTCTTCTATATAGCACAGAGAATTATATTCAATATCCTGTAGTGACTTATAGTGAAAGAGAATATGAAAACAAATACGTGTATGTATATGTATGGCTGAAACATTATGCTGTACACCAGAAATTGACACATTGTAGTCGCCTATACTTCAATAATAAAGAAGGAAGAAAATTTGTAACTATCCAAGGCTCTATAATGTCACTTGTCAGTGCCTTGTCACTCTTCATATTACTGGGTCTTCAAAATGTCCCTGGTAAGAAGTATTTTTTAGAAGAAAATCGACAAATTCACAGAGGTCCTCAAAACCCATGGAATCCTTGTCTGAGCCCAATAAAATTGAATGTTTATTCTTTAAAAAAAAAGTATTTTTTAATACGTCCCAGAGATGATACACTAACGAACATTTGTTTGGCATCATAGAATGCTAGACCTGGAAGAAATCTTTCAGCTCATTCAACCATCCAATGTTCTACGGAAAGTTTAAGAACTGCCACTAGTTCCCACAAACAGGAAGAGCGAGGACCAGAATGTTAAATGCAGATCTGCCTCCAACCCCGCCTCCACAGAATCTCTTTCAACCAAAACCAAAGAGCTGCTTTGGGCTCTCTGGTTCACGAGGAACAAAGACTCATTCAGTTCCCTTAGGAAGGGACATAAGAGAGGAAGGCACGTGATTACACATGTAGCTGACGGGGGAAAGCCTCATGGAAATAACAGTGATGCTGATAACAGCGATGTGTCGCTTTCCAAGTGCTGTATGTATATTACTCTGCTTAGTCTTCACAGTCGCCTGTGGCTTCTTTGCTTCATGTTATGGGTGCGGAGGCTTAGATAGGGCGAGCGTGTGTGCAGTCATGTGGCCAGCACTGTGCCGAGCTAGGAAAAGAACTTGGATCTCTCTGTCCTCAGAGCCTGAGCTTGTGACTTCTATGATGTGCTCTTCCAGGAATGTAACTGCAGGACCCCTGGCCCCACGGGAACGAAAGCCAGGAGGCGCTGGCGGAATTGCACGGGGAAGCAGGTCTCTCTTGCTTCTCAGCTGCCTCTCTCAGCTTCTGCTCCTTCTTTGCTCCAGGCTCCTTCTCCTCCTCCTCCTCCTTCTTCTGTATATATATCTACTTTTTATCGAAGTATAGTCAGTTTACAATGTTGTGTCAATTTCTGGTGTACAGCATGTTTCAGTCATACATGAACATACATGTATTCATTTTCATATTCTTTTTCACCATAAGTTACTACAAGATATTGAATACAGTTCCCTGTGCTGTACAGTATGAACTTGTTTATCTATTTCTTCTTTTTTTAGATCTAAGTTTTTTCTTTTTTAATGGAGATATAGGGGGTTGAACCCAGGATCTTGTGCATGCTAAGCAAGTGCTCTACCACTGACCTACACCCACCCCCTCAGGCTCCCAACTTTGGCTCGCCTGCAACCACAGTGGTGACCCCAGATCCACTGGCCATGCCCTCCCATTAGCTCATCTCTGACTTTCTTAGTTCCAAACTGCTGAGGGCGCCTTCCTGCTGGCCCTGCGCTTCTTTATTAGCTGGGCTGTGACCCAGGACACGGATTTTCGGGCCACCCTTCCACTCCTGGTCCCATCAGCTATGACATGCAGCCTAGTCTAGCATGTCCAGGACATTCATATAATTGGACCTCTGGGAACCTCTCGCGGTCTTTGTGTATTGAATGTAAATTCACTATACAGCAGGGTCCATCAGCACACAATCCACATCCCATCCAGCTTTGTGTCCCAGCCTTTGGCCCAATAGCAAGTGGCCCAGGGAGGTTGGTTGAAGATGTGAACTCTCATTGGGCAGATGGAGAGGCCAGACTCCTAGTAACGAGGACTTTATCATTTAAGTAATTATCCAGAAAATGGAATGCTGACGACTTTGCTTGACTTTTCCTCAATTCTTTGCTTCAGGGAAAGTATAAAATTCTTTGTCTTTATTATTTAGATTATTTGGTCAACTTTCAGTTTCACTTGACTGGTATCCAAAAGCCACCATGAGCAAGCATCCTTTTGGACGATAGTAACTGAATATATCCATGACCCAGAAGAGGGAAGAATCCTTGTGTCTCCCAGCCCACAGATCACTCTGGGCTGAGCTGGAAGAGAGAAGCCTTGCTAGTGGTCACCTTGTTTGGTTCTTCTCGCCTTCCTGGGCCCTGGGAAGACTTGGCGTCCCTCCTTATGGTTGTGTTGGGCCCATGAGATTAGTCAGGCCCATGGACTCTGAGCAGAAGTGAAGCGAGTCACTTCCCATTGGAGACAGTGGAGGGCAGGTGTGAGTTTCCCATGACCTTGTCCTTCCTCCCAGGGCCAGGTTGGCAGCTGCAGCAGGAGAAGGCAGTCACAAGACAGATCGCTGCACACAGATACCCTGGAGAGTCACCTGGCCTGCATCCAACTTTGTATGAACAGGAAATAAACCTTGGTTGTATTAAGCTCTTGAGACTTTGTTACCAAGGACTATCATAACCAATCCAGACCAAGGCAAGCTTCCAGAACCCTCAGCCTGTAGCTCTGGTCTGACCCACAGACTCCCTCCCAGGTCACCTTCCCCTATTCAGACCCCATCAGGTAGGAGCTCAGTGATTCAAGTGTAACAGTGGTGATGAACGTGACCAACCACTGATCAGATAGACCCAGATTTGGATCTCCTCTGCTACTTCATAGCCAGGTGGCCTTGGGAGAGTTCAACTCTCCGTTCCTCCTTTCCCCATCCATAGAGAGGGACTGAAGCAATCTCACAGGCAACGCGTGAGGATAAAATAAGAAGATATGTACTCTGCCTGCCTTCAGTTATTCCAGAATCCTGCCCTTCCCCTCCCACGTCTCCCATGTCCCAAACTCTCACAAGTCACCCAATGCAGGGGTCTTCCTGAGGCTTTAACCAGCACAGACCTCTGCACCAACTACAATGCTGCTGCGTTAAGGTAAAGGGAACTGAATTCATTTGGAAGATGGGGGTGATCTGTGCATGGCTCTGGCAATGGCCAGTCTCGACAAACCCCAGACATGAATCAATGTGGCCACATGCTGATCCTCCAGTCCCAGGTGAGACAGATGCCCCAGGTATATGCGGCATTTTCTTGCTTCCTCACTGTGGCTTGTGAGCTACAGACTGCTCATGGAGGCAGGAAGGGAAGGGTTTGATGAGTGCCTTTAGCTTTGTTTACCCCTTGGGATGAAATAACAAGACATCATCTAATGATTCTGGTTCTCCTTTATTTGTCTTCCAAAAGTGATCCTACAACATTACAGAGACTGGGGTCCAGACTTCTATCCCACTGGATACAGTGGAGTACGTCTAATATGACATAGGCTAAGAATGAGTTCCAGAATAATGTGTGTGTGTGTGTGTGGAGGGGGGTGTCCATGTGACCAGATATCCCATAAAAGCCACATCTGCTACATGTAAACATTTCCCTCTCCAGAGCATCTTGCAATTTTTGGAGGGATTCTAGGTAGCTCCAAAAAATAACCCCAGTTTAGCAAAGTTAACTTTAAGAAAAAAAATGAGAGTTCTCAAGTATTCCCTGAATAAAGATGGAAAAGTAACAAATAGGAAATTACATGTGTGAAACACGTGGGAAAGAGTCAGCTATTAAAAAGCAAAAATAACATCCTTATGACTTTAATTAAACAAGACAGTGGTAAAAATTCAGTAAGCGACAACCTTCACGTATTCATCACAAGAAATCTGGATGTATCAGTAGAATTGGGCAAACCTCCTGTGCTCGAAGCTGGCCCATGTCCTCTCTGGCCCCAGTCATGGGTTATGACTTGTCTCCCAAAGTTCTCACCATCCTTTAACCTTCTCTTCCATAGGCCACCTTTTCTTTTGTGTTCGAGGTATAACTATTGTCTTCCACTAGGAAGTGATGAAAACCCAAATTATGTCTCCTGATTTCTCCCCAGAACCCTTCAGCCATTGGGTTTGGAAGAAAGACATTGAGAGTATCATTTCTGGAGGACACCCTGGGACTCCAAGCCCACGGGGATTCTAAGCAGAAGCTGTGAGCAGTGGCTTCAGTGTCCTGGGAGCTCCTCTGTCCTGACCAGATGGAGCTAGAACAAACTAGATGTTAGATCTTTGAAGATCCAATGATCAGGAGAACCATGAAACAAAAGTCCTTATGTGCACAGGGTCTAATGAAAAAAGGCAGCGTCCTTCCCTCACTTCCCTGGTCTATCCTCTGTTTCATTCCTGCGTTGATGAGGACCAGTGTTTTAGGGAAGCTGCTGTCTGCTTCGGCTCCAGGAATCTGCTTGTGTTTTCTCCTAGTTAGAAAGAGGCTGTTAGAAAAGGTAAGTGGGCCCGGGGCTCAAGCAACTTTTAAGCCTGACAGATTTTTTTCTACAACATTTTTTCAAAAATTCCTGTAGAAGAAGCCTGAATGGTCTTCTCGTTAATTTTCCTGTTCTTTAAGTTTTCCATGCAGACAGAGGGGAACAGAGGTGTGGCCAGAATTGCCCACAAGAAGCCACATCTCTCTGGACCGTTTGTGGCAGACAGGTGACCTTAGGAAGTTCCTCCCAGTATTTAACCAGAATCTTTCCTATTCTTGTCTAAACAATAAGAAAAATTTCAAACAAAGTGGATGTCAACAGAGGAAAAAGGCATTCATTTTTCTCCCTCTTCTTTTATGTTTCTCCCTTTCTCTTCCATTCCTCCCAAGGCAGAATTTAGACAGATGCAAATCAGAAGCTCCACTGTGAGCTGGAAACAAGCAAATGAAATCAGAAAATGCTTAACTCAACAGGCACTCTCTTTGCTAGCTGGGGTCGTCTAATTAAACACCTGATGGAGTGCGTTCACCCACATCTCCTACGGTGGGCATTGTGAAAGCCAGGCACTGAACTTTGCTACTCTGTTGGAAAGATTTTCCGCACAGTATTAAGGGAGAAGCAGCCTTTCCCTTCACACAGCCCTACCTCCTTCCTGATGCTTGCAGCTGGGTTTAAATACAGACCATCACTTTCATGTTCACTGTCCTTCAAGGATGCCATGTTCGCTGACCTACACAATTCCCAGTGACCTCCAAGGCAAATTAGACCTGAGCAAGTGAAAATTACAAAACCAGTAGTACCCCTTCTGTTGCTCCATCAGCGTGAAGACCTGTTCTCTCCCTGCAGTGCTAATAATCAAATATGAAATATTTAAATGGTGCAAATTGCATCAATTAAAATTGTTTTCATTCCAGGTAAGCTCAGATGGCTTGCATGTTTCGACCCAATGTCTTTTTATGTTTGATATACTTCCTTAATTAAAAAGTGCACAATGATAAATTTACAAAGCACCAGTAATTGTAACATCAGTGCTTCTCTCCATGCAAAGTTAAGAAAAAAATTTTTTTAAAGAAAGGCTGAGGTAGAATTCTTTTGTAAGGTGTATAATTTAGGTCTTACTGCTTCACATTTTGGCGACATAACATGCCATGGATATAAGGGGTGCTTGTTAATTCTAAAGTTGACCTTGGTTTGTGTCTCTAGGACATGCTAAGTCTTAAGGAGTAGAATAAATGTGCAAGGCTACCAAGAAAGGATGAGCCAAACTGAGTCCTGAGCACAGGTCACTTTAATGAGGTCTTTTAGGAAAGTAAATCAAATCAGTCTCTCTCTTACTTAGTACTCTCCAATTGCTTCCATGTAGAACAAATCCAAGCCACTGGCTGTAGACCCCAGGGTTCTAATACAAGCAGACCCCATTATTTCCCTCTTTCCCTCACTCACCTCCCTCTAGTCACACTGGCAGTCATTGTTTCCTGGGAAACCGAGGTGATTCTCACCTCAAAACTTTTGCCCCTCTGTTCCCTCTGCCCAGAACATCTTCCTGATACATTTTTTGTATTGCTGATGCATTTTCTTTAGGCTCTGCTAAAAAAAAATCATCTCTTTAGAGTGACTTTCTCTGACCACCCAGTCTTCCCTCTGACCCCCTCCCACTGCCAACTCTCTTTCACAACACCCTTTTTACCGCTTTCATTCCTTCATCACACATAATGCCTGCAGAAGTGACCTTTTCTAACCATCAGTTACTGAGTTAATGCCTGTTTATCTCGACTGAAACATAAGCTTATAGAGGGCAGGGGTTTTATTTGTCTTGCTCATCTTGAAACCATGGAACCTGAAACAGTACCTATGCGTAGCACGTGTTCAGTAGCTCCTTGTTGATTTGGCACATCTGTGAATAGCAACACAAGTATGGGGTTAAACCAGCCTTGCCCTCATGATGCCACTGAAGAGGGTGCTGGTCCTATGAGGAGCCTTTTGTCCAAGCCTCTGGAGTCTCAGGCCTCGCCAGGTCCACCTATCTGGCTAGCTGTATCCTGGCACCACGTGATTTTAGATGAAAATTTTAAAATAATAATAGAATTATTAGAATTCTATTAGAATAGCAGAATTAATAGAGTCATTAGATAATTCTATTATCTAGTAGATAGTAGGATTCCCCTTTGAGGTCCTCTAAGAAAATATTCGAAGACTGGTTCTTCAAGTGACTGAAAATAACAGAAATAATGTCTGATACTCAAATATTAAAATGATGCTACTTACTTACCAACAAGGAAGCATGCGCTTTGAGCTATTTTCCTGCCTTGGAGACTAATCTGAGTTTCTCTTTACTAGTTCTCTCAATCCCATTTCTCTTTCTGACCAATGGTCAATGGCTGATTGGCAGATGGGGCTCTTACTAGCTATGGTATGGATGACTTGAGGTGCTCCTAGACCCACAGGAAGCAGGGTAGTGTTGTGGGACAGAGCAAAGTCTCCTGTTGCAGATAGACCAGGATGAATCATGACTCCTCCATGTACTAGCTGTGTGACTTTGGGTGTGCTCCCTAACCTCTCTCTGCCTTCACTTTCTCATCTGTAAGACATACGCTAATAATAGCTTCTGAAGGGGTTGTAGGAGTAAGTGAATGAATGTAAGGAAAGCACTTAGAACAGTGTGGAACAGTGCCAGACACATAGTAAATTCTGTGTTATTTTCTGTATCTTCCCTTAAAGAATCTACTGTCCAGGGAGGAAAAACCAGACACACAGAGGAAAGGAACTCAATGGTGGTACATCTGTTAAATGCCAAATGAATACTATGGACCAGCAATACCATGGGACTTCAGTGGAAAGGAGAGAGCACTCTGGACTGTGGAGCTTAAAAAGGCCGTCGTGGGGAGGGTACAGCTCAGTGGCAGAACGCGTGCCTAGCATGCACAATGCCCTGGGTTCAACCCCCAGTCCCTTCATTAAAGATAAATGAATAAATAAAAACCTAATTACCTCTCCCTCCCCCCAAAAGAGACCATCATTGAACTACATTTAAGCTAAAGCCTTGAGACCTGGACATTCATTTGTCCTCCTTTCGGGAACCATTGATTGGGTTGGAATAAAATCTCCACACCTTTGATTCTGAGGTTCCCGCCCGACATTTGTAATCTTTTAAGCTACCATGAAGAAGTAGGCTGTGTCGACCCACCTCGTGTTATCATCGTACACATTAGGAAACTGAGCACACAAGTTTATGTTGTTTTTTAAAAAATTTTTTTTAAAATTTTTATTTTTTTCAAATGGACAGCCAGCCCATCCCCATGGAGCCCAGAGTGAAGACAAGTCAGCTTAGCTACATGGCAGCCTAAATTCCCACTACCCAAGACTCCAACCAGAGAGAGGAATGGCCATCAAACATATCGCTGCTTCAAAGATTTTAACTTTGTTTAGTTTCAAGTTCAAGATTTGATAGATGAAAGCACTATTAGAGAGAAAGGCAACCTTTCTCTTAGTCTGGCAGCTGGCTACTGGAAGTCTGACAGCTTTGGTGGTATTGTTACATTGCCTACAATCTCTTGGGGTTAGCTTTTGCAAAATGGGTTAGCAAATCCGATTTTCATTCTCTTGACCAGGAAAGGACCAAGAAGGTACCATCCTGAAGGAGAGCCCTGATTTACAGACGCAATCCCTTGTGTGGAATCGTGGGTCTTCTATTGCCTCCACCTCCCCGTCGGGCTGTCCTTTCCCTCCCTCTGAGCAAGAAGCTTCCCTGCTCACACTACCACCCACATCTCAGCCTCAGGTGCCAGCTGCCTGCCCGCCTGCCCAGCTGGGGTTCCTGCTGCTGGATGCCAGAGGGTCAAAGGCTGGGAGGGACCCCCATCTTCTGCATTCCCTTCCATTTTAAGTCCGAGAGAACCCCCATCAGTTGGCTTCCTGGGATCAGTCTTAATCATTTTGCTAGATTCCTTAGTGAGGCATCTGAGGATGATTCCTTTGCTGTTGGAAGGCAGGAGCCAGAGGAGGTTGCTTGAGAACTGTGTCTGATGGATGGATGCTTTATTAGGCATAGCTATTAACTATACCATATATACGCTATGTGTGTGTGTGTGTGTGTGTATACACACATGCACACATACATACATATATGTGTGTGTACACATACACCCCAGACAGTTTATATACACACCCATAAGTGTAAGCATAGATACAAGGACATATATTTCTTTTTCTGTCCCAGTGTTGAATGTTCTGTTAAGACATCTGATGAAATGGTACCTCAGAGGGAAAAATGAAAGATTGTCTAATTACAGGCTGTTTCCATGGTAGCTTAATACCCTCGGGTAGCGCCCTGGTGATGAGTTATTACTTTTTAGCTAAAACACATTGTATAGAACTGATTCATAATATAAATTGCCTAGCATAACAACAGGTTAATTTTTCTTACGTTTATTCTCAGAAGCGAACACACACCGATAGATGTGATAATTTAGCTCCACATCGGACTCAGTCATCTTAGCTCTTTCTTCACAGAGTTAGCAAAGGAAGGGAAAAGGAGGCTACAGAGGCCCTCAGGGATTTCCCCAGGCGACGGATGTAGGTGGCGTCTCAGATGCCACCCTGAGAAGGAGCATCTTAATGAGCAAAGTCCCCTCCTAAAACTGCCAGAGCGAGTATTCCAGCAATTATGCTACGTCAGATGGGATTGTCCCCGCGGCACGTCTTGAGCTCTGGAGCAGAACTGATACAAAATGGCTTGGCTGTTTACAAGGGCTTCTGGGAGGAAACTGCCCCTGACATAACGAGAAACCTCTTCCCTGGAGGAGAGACCAGATCTCTGCGGTTCTCATGTTTGACCAGCAGGCGTCAGAGGCTTAGAGCAGTGTCCTCCTTGTGGTCAAGATGCAAAGATGGCCCAGGGAGCTTAACAGAATTGCCTATGGGAGAGAGGTGTTGACAGGGGTTAATAGAGACCGGAGCCCAGACAAGGCAACTTCAGGCTGTGCCGAGCGCTAACGGGCTTCTGGAATTCTCTTAGGAACTGAGAATGTATCTGGTAGCTTAAGAGGTTAAATCCCTGGATTTCATGCTGCTTCTGCATTCCTGGGATGCCTTCCACCTCCTCCTTCCAAATCCCACTTCCCCAGGCAAGTCTTGACACAGGGAAAGACCCTCTAACATAAATATTCAACAAAGAAAAATAATCAAGAGAAATATTCCAAATGTTCATGTGGGGGTAGACATTTTAAATCCCCCAGATGCATTGATACCAGATGATCAACTTCAGTTTAAAGATTTTCAGGCCACCAATGCATCCAAGTATAAAGAAAATGGAAGATAACAAACCTTAGATAAAATTACAATAAAAAACTAAGATATGTTCCATCTTCTGTCTTGGAACCACTAATACTTGGAGATTAAAAAGCAAATAAATAAGAGGCTGTAGTTATATCCTTAGTTACCAACATTATGTATTCCAAAATTGATTACATATACATAAATTAGATATTACATAATAATAATATATACAAATATAATATATAATAATATATATTACATGTAATATTATATATATTACATGTATATATGTCACAGTCCATGGAGAAAGCTGGAGACTAGAAAAATGTTACTATTTCATTAGTAGCTTTATTTATATCATAATCCAGTTCAATTCAATTTTAAGTTCAAAAGTAAACTAACAGAAAAATTCGTCAATACGTAATGTTTTAATTGGCCCAAAGGATTTTCAAAAAAATTGTTAAAATTGAATTGAGGATTCCTTTACACAGTTTGAAAAAGATGTGCTGAGATATTTTATCTAGAAATAGCTTCTGATGGGTACCAGGTAAAAAGTAAAAAACAAAACATGGTGATGTAACAGAATATTAATTGCAGGGTGTACATCATAACAATTCCATGTTTTTATATACTGCAAAATGACCACCACAGAAAGTTGGATTAATATCCATTACCACACATAGTTACAATTTTTTTCTTGTAATGAGAACTTTTAAGGTCTGTAGGCATACCTCAGAGATATTGTGGGTTTGGTTCCTGATCATGGCAATAAAGTGAACATTATAATAAAAGAAGTCACATGATTTTTTTGGTTTCCAAGGGCATGTAAATGTTATATTTACACTATGCTGCAGTCTATTTAGTGTGCAATGGCATTATGTCTGAAAAATGTACATACTTTAATTTAAAAATACTTTATTGCTATAAAAAATGCTAACCATCAAAACTTTAGTGAGTCATAATCTTTTTGCAGATGGAAGGTCTTGCCTCAGTGTTGATGGCTGCTGAATGATCAGAGGAGTGGTTGATGAAGTTTGGGGTGGCCGTGACGATTTCTTAAAATAAGACAATAATAAAGTTTGCTGCAGTGACTGACTCTCCACGAAAAATTTCTCTGTAGTAGGCAATGCTTTTGGATAGCATTCTGTGCACAGTAGAACTTCTTTCAAAATTGGAGTCCATCCTCTCAAACCCTGCCCTTGCGTTATCAACTAAGTTTATATAGTATCCTAAATCCTGTGTTGTCATTTTAACAATCTTCATAGCATCTTCACCAGGAGTAGTGGTTTCCAGCTCAAGAGGCTTTGGCTTAAGGGAATGTTGTGGCTGGTTTGATCTCCTATCCAGACCACTCAGACTTTCTCCATCTCAACAATAAGGCTGTTTTGCTTTCTTATCCCTTGTGTGTTCACTGGTACAGTAATTTTGATATCCTTCAAGAACTTTTTCTTTGCATTTACAGCTCGGCTAACTGGTGCAAGAGACCATTTTATGTACATGTTGGCCATTTGTATGTCTTCTTTGGAAATACATCTATTCAGATCTGCTGCCCATTTTTAAATCAGATTTTTTTTTTCCTGTTGAGTTGCATGAGGTTTTTTTTGGGGGGGGTATTAACCCCTTATCAGATGTATGAGTTGCAAATAAATATTTCTCCCACTTGGTAGGTTGGTTTTTCATTTTGATGATGGTTTCTTTTGCTGTGCAGACTCTTTTTAAGTCAATGTTGTCCCATTTGTTTATTTTTACTTTTGTGGCCTTGGCTTTTGGTGTCAAACCCAAAAAATCATTGCCAAGACTAATTTTGAGGAGATTATTGCCTATTCTCTTTTAGGAGTTTTATGGTATGAGGTATTATGTTCAAGTCATTAATCCACTTTAAGTTAATTTTTATATATGGTATAAAATAGTGGCCCAGTTTTCTTCTTTCACATGTGGCTGTCCAGTTTTCTCAACATCATTTATTGAAGACAGTCCTTTCCTCATTGTATATCCTTGGCTCCTTTATCATAAATTAACCATATTGTGGGGTTTCTTCCTGGGCTGTTTATTCTGTTTTGTTGATCTGTGTGTGTGTTGTTATGCCAACACCATACTGTTTTGATTACTATAGCTTTGTAATAAAGAACAGTTATTCATGAAAGAAAGGACAAATATATAGAGAGCATCTCCAGGTGGATTCATAGATACTCTTTTACTTTAACCTCAAGAAGCCCTGGAGGGCTTTCCTGTGCCCTCTCCTGGATGAGGAGTGTGATCTCAGAGCAGTGAAATGGCTTGTTCAGAGGGAAATGCTGATAATGCAGAGGCCTGGGTCCTGAGCCCAGTTCTATTAAAGCTAAAATACTATTGCATTTGGTACATCTTCAGCCAGATGCTTTTACACTTCACAGAGTCCAGATATAAACTTAAAAGAATATAAAAATAAAAATATTTTAGGCTATAATATCTAAATGTCCTGTAAAGAAGGAATTCAAGTGGACTGTGAGGGCAAAATAGCAATAAGTCAAAATGGGAAACAGAGATCTTTGGTAATCAGAAAAAAAGAAAGCAAGCTGCATCCACACTGGACCACAACTTGAAAAGGAGAATAGAGTCCCTTAATTGTTCAGGTTACCCAAGACCCCAAGAGACTCTGGTTTATAGGTGGTAAAATACAGTATGTAAGATCACTGGTTCACAAGCCAGTCTGCCACTTTCTAATGTGAGATTGGTAGTGGCCACATTATAAACTTCTCTCTGATTTTTTTTTCTTTCTCATCCATAAAATGGAGGAAGCATTATTAATTTGTAAGGTTTTGGGGAGTTTAAAAAGTGATATGTATGTTTTAAGTTAACTAAACCTAATATGACTGAATTTATAAAGCTGTCACAAGGGCAGATCAAGTGAGTAAGATATAAATTATGATGATGTGTTAGTCATTTCCTTTGGTAACTGAAACTTTCATTTTCCAATCAATAGTATTGAGATTTCACATTACTCTTCAAGTCTATAAGAAATCAAAAAGAGTTAAACTTCCTATTCTGAGCAAACAACAAAGTAGCAGAATTCTTGACTTCCAGTCATATATTGAATTAAAGCAGAATTCAATAAAACTAGCAGAAAATAATAGAGAAAAGTATCAATTAATGCAAAAATCTGTTGCTTCGAAAAGATGGATAAAATCAATAAACTTGTAGACAGATAATGAAGAAAGATAGAAGACACAACTTGCCAATTTCAGGAATAAAAAGGAGAACTCACTACAGATCCTACAGACATTAAGATGGTAATAGTATTAAAATCTTTATTCTGATAAAATTCATAATTTAGATGAAGCAGATACATTTTATAAAAGACGAAAACTATCAATGCCCATTCAAGAAACAATAGATAACCTGAATATATATTTTTATCTATTAAATAAGTAGGATTATTGGTTAAAAACTGCCCACAAAGAAAACTCCAGGCTTAGATGCCATCACTTGTGAATACTACCAAACATTTAAGGAGGTAATAATACCAACTTAGCACAAACTCATCTAGAAAATTAAGGAAGAAAAAAACACTTATTTTATGAGATCAGTGTTATCCTGATACCAAAACCTAACACGATAATTACAAGAGAAGAAAACTAAAGACAAATATCCCTTATAAACACAGATGCAAAATACTTTAACAAAATTTTAGTGAATTGAACACATTAATTTGTAAAAAGACAATGCATCATGACAAATTGGATTTTATCACTGAGTTGTCAGACTGGTTCAATATTGAAAAATGAACTTTCTTTGGATTATTGTTTGAATCATATATCTTTTTTCATCCTTTTAATTTTAAACTTTCAGAATCTTTATATTTAAATTGTGTCTTTTACAAATAGTACAGAGTGAGCTTTTGTGTTTTAATCCAATCATTGGGAAAAGAGATTATAGATTTTTCTATATCTCCCTTCAATTCTGTACTTTTTTGCTTTTTATCTTTTGAAATTATATTATTAACTGCAACAAATTAAGAAATAATATGTCTTATTTGTTTGTTGAACATTTTTTCATTATGAATTATTTCTCTAACTCTAGTAGTGATTTTTGCTTTAATAGCTTTTTGTCTGATAAATTAGACTGGATGAAAATTAAAAACCAATCATCAAATGCACTATTAAGGCAATTAAAAAAAATCAAAACATAGGTGGAAAAAGACATCTGCAACACATATCTGAAAAGAGGCATGTCCCAGAAATAAATAAAGAAATAAAGAACGTATCAATCACTAAGAAAATGTCAAATACCCAATAGAAAAATGGGCAAAATATCTGAACAGGCACTTCAAAAAATGATATTTAGAAGCAAGATGGCAGAGTAGAAGGATGCTTGTGGCTCACCCTCTCCCACAAATACACCCAAACTCACATCTATGGACCTACTCAGCCAACCAAAGAAACTGCTGAACTCCGACAGAACATCACCCTCTTCGAAAGACAAAGACGCCTAAAATCTGGTAGGAGAATAGGACAAAAGAAAGGAGAAAAAAGCAAAACAGTGCAGGACTGATCCCACAGGGAGGGAGTGGCAAAGGAGGACTGACACTCATTTGCTGGGTCTCCCCTCTCCAATGGAGAGGCCAGTAGGATGGAGGTGGAGCCTCTGAGGCTCAGATCTGCCCCAAGCACCCCTTGACCAACAGAACAGAGTTAAACAGGCACAAAGGGTCCCCACAACACCCAGCCCGAGATGTGAGCCAGCAGCTGGGGCTGGGACAGGAAGCCCGAGCCTGGCAGAGGACTGGGGGGGCTGTACTGAGGCAGCCCTGGGGGACTGCAAGTTGCTGCACACCATGGCTGGGAGGGCATACAGAGAAGAACAACCTCAGTCCCCCATAAATTGTGAAAAAAGCAAAGCAACATGGCTGGTGTGCTCTGGGAGGAGGGGCGCCATAGCCTCTGTCACCTCAGACCCGCGCCGCCATTACTCGCTCTTCTCCTGAGAAGAGAGGCGGGGCGCAGCCACAGCTGCCATCTCCTTCTGTGCTCAGCGCCCTGGAGAGGTTGGGGCTGAGACCTGAATCCACAACCCGGGGCTCCACAACCTCCTGTGCAGGACTGAGACTTGCTTACAGCCCGAGGCAGATAGGATCTTTCTGCCCTGACACCTCAGAGAACTCGGGCCACCAAGACAAACAAGGAGCTGAGAGTTGGCATGGAGCAGGGGCGGAGCCATTCCACGGTCTTCCCCGAGCCTGCCTATGGAGCGCTGACCTGAGGCAGAGCTGGCAACTGCACAGAGCAGCGGAGTGGCTGGCACCGGGAGAGGGTGGGTGGCCACCTGCCTTCCTGGCAGGAAAGCAGCACCTGACTGCGGTGCTGGGAAGGGGTGCGATCTGCCCACCTGCCTCCCCTGAGTGCACCATCTGACTGCAGCATCGGGATGGGGAGTGACCTGCCCGCCCACCCACTGGGTAAGAGCTCAGCACCTGACCCAGCGTTGGGAGGGGGCTCGATCTACTAGCCAACAGCTACTGGGAGCAGCACAGATGAGGGTGCCAACAGAGGGCCTCTGGAAACAGAAAGCTGAGTTCGCAAAACAGGGCAAAGACACAAATACCTCTTGATAAAATCATTAAGAGCACACCATCTCCAGGACAACTAGATAACTGATACTCATTAAGCCACAGTGCCAGAGAGATATGAGCAATATGAAGAAGCAGAGGAACCACTCCCAATTAAAAGATGAAGAGAAATCCCCTGAAAGCAAGATCAAAGAAATAGAAGTTGATGGCCTGCTAGATCAAGATTTCAAAAATGGAGTGATCGAAGTACTGAAGGAACTAAAAGAAAAAGTGTTTAGAGATATAAAATATGTCAAAAACGAAATTGAAGCTATAAAGAAGAGCCAAGTAGAACTGGTAAACTCCTTTGTTGAGATGAGAGCTGATTTAAAGTCTATACAAAGCAGGCCAGATAATTCAGAGGAATGAATAAGTGACCTAGAAGACAGGACAACAGAAAGTACCCAATCAGAACAGCTGAGAGAAAAACAAATAAAAAACAATGAAAACAATATAAGGGACTTATGGGATAATCTAAAGCATGCCAATCTACGCATAATAGGGGTTCCAGAAAGGAAAGAAAAAACTAAGGGGACTGAAAAGGTATTTGAAGAAATCATGACTGAAAACTTCCCAAACCTAAAGAAGGAATCAGATTTCCAAGCACAAGAGGCTCAGAGGGTCCCAAACAAGAAGAACCCAAACAGACCCACACCAAGACATATCATAATCAAGATGGCCAGAGTCAAGGATAAAGAAATGATCCTAAAGGCAGCAAGAGAAAAACAAAGAATGAGTTACAAGGAAACCCCCATAAGGCTCTCAGCTGATTTCTCTACACAAACACTACAGGCCAGAAGGGAGTGGCAAGATAGATTCAGAGTCCTGAATGAAAACAAGGTGCAGCCTAGGATACGCTATCCAGCAAGGCTGTCCTTTAGAATAGAAGGAGAGATAAAGAACTTCACAGACAAGCAAAAACTAAAAGAGTTTAGTAACACTAAACCCATGCTAAAAGAAATAGTCACAGGTCTAGTCTAAATAGAAAAGAAGCAGGATGCTACAAAAATGAGAAACTCATACTGGAAAGGAGATAACTGCCATGAATTACAAAAAGAATAAAAGAAGACATCTAAATCATTAAGAGTGGGAGAGGGAAGCAAGGAAAGCCACTGTGGAAAACAGTATGGAGATTCCTCAAAAGACTAGGAATAGACTTACCATATGACCCAGGAATCCCACTCTTGGGCATATATCCAGAAGGAACCCTACTTCAGAATGACACCTACACCCCAATGTTCATAACAGCACTATTTACAATAACCAAGACATGGAAACAGCCTAAATGTCCATCAACAGATGACTGAATAAAGAAGCTGTGGTATATTTATATGATGGAATACTATTCAGCCACAAAAACTGACAACATAATGCCATTTGCAGCAACATGCATGCTCCTGGAGAATGTCATTCTAAGTGAAGTAAGCCAGAAAGAGAAAGAAAAATACCATATGAGATTGCTCATATGGGGAATCTAAAAAACAAAACAAAACAAAACACAAATACAAAACAGAAACAGACTCATAGACATAGAATACAAACTTGTGGTTGTCAAAGGGGTGGGGGGTGGGAAGGAAAAGACTGGGATTTTAAAATGCAGAATAGATAAACAAGATAATATTGTGTAGCACAGGGAAATATATACAAGATCTTGTGGTAGCTCATAGCGAAAAAAAAATGTGACAATGAATATACGTATGTTCATGTATAACTGAAAAATTGTGCTCTACCCTAGAATTTGACACAACTTTATAAAATGACTATTACTCAATAAGAAATGTAGAAAAAGGATATTTAAATGACCATTAAATTTATGAAAAGGTACTCAACCTCATTAGCAATCAGGGAAATTTAAACTACCATCACATTCAGTAGAAGGGCCAAAATTTAAGTCTGAAAATGTTAACAATTGGCAAGGATGTGGAACAACAGGACCTCTCATATAAATCCAGGAGTACATTAGTACATATTGGTGGATATCGATACCACTGTTCTAGTAAATTTTGACCCTACACACTACATTTCACCATTTACATACCCTGCATTCTGGCAGTTTCTCTCTTAAATACATACCTGTAAGAAACATGTGCACATGTAACCAAAAATATGTATAAGAATATTCATAGCAGCACTATTCATAATTACCAAAAACTACAAACAACCTAAATATTTGTCAGTGGTAGGACGGATAAACTTGGGCACGCTAATAGAATGAAATTCCATATAGCAACTTAAATGACTGAACTATTTCATACAACAATTTGGGTAAAGATTGCACATATATTGAGAAAAAGAAGTCAGACACAAGAAAATACATACCATACAATTCTACTTATAGAAAAGTCAAAACAAACAAACAATCTATTGTGTTAGAGGTCAGGGAAGTGGTAGGGGTATAGGGTAATTTCAGGAAGGGGAGTAAGGGACTTTCTGGGGTTCAATAACATTCAGTTTATTGAAGTGGGAGGTGGTCACCTGAGTGTCTTTACTTTGTAGTAATTCATCAAGCTGTGAATTTATAATGTTTGCACTTTTCTAAATCTATGTTGTACCACAATAAAAAAGTTAATAGGGGTGGGGAGGGTATAGCTCAATGGTAGAGCACATGCTTAGCTTAGGTACTGGGTTCAATCCTCAGTACCTCCACTATCAACAACAAAAAAGGTTTTTTAAAAAAAAAGTTAATAAAAGTCCTTAACTCTTGAACTCCAACTAAATTTAAATCCTTTCCTGGGTTTCTTGATAGTGAAGCCATAAATGGAAGACATTAAAGCATGTGGAATTTACTTTCCAATACAAAGAAATATCCAGCTAGCTTTGATTCTGGGTAATAATATGCCTCCATTAAAAGAACTCCTATATAATGTTCCCATGTCAGTTCATGGGGAAAGGATCGTGTCTGCTTAGTTCATCATTGTATATCTAGTACTTAGACTAATTTCTAGACTGAAGAAAGTGCTCAGCAAACATGTATGAAATGAGTAAATGCATTAGAAAAAAAAAAGAAAACTGTCATTTGAAGTAACTTTTTGGGGAGACCTTGGCTCCCACGTTGTTGTGACTAAGTATGGCAGTATCAGCAGTGTGAAGCCTGGTATTTATTTATCATATCTCTTATAATAAAAGATACACCACTGTGTGAAGCAGCTCAGGAAGTGGCAAGAGAGGAGGCCCCACTCTTTCTTTTCCTGGCAGCCTGAGAAGTCACACATATGCCATAATCGCCTACTTCAAGCCCACTTTCTGCTTCTGCTTAGTTAAAAGCAGCCACTTGACGTGATTTATAATGACCTCTACCAGAGCCATTGCAGATAAGGGCACGTTCTTCCACTGAGCCTGCTGCTTAGCATTCCATGGTGTCAGAATTCACATACTGAAAATAATGCAATGGCATTCCTTTGAAAATATTCTGTAATTCAGCCTCAGCATCACCCTGAGTTACTCTTTAATCACTTCAGTGACTTGTGCCTGGACAGGGAGGAAATCCACAAGTGACACAGGTAGACACTGTGGACAACATGTCTTAACCCAGCGCAAAGTGTTCTCGCCACACACCTTGGCAATCGATCACCTATTGCCTTGAATTGTTATTCACTCTTTCCATAAAAAACATCTCCCACCGCTCATCTAAGCAGTGAGCTCCTTTAAATCAGGGGCTGTGACTATTTCAGTTCTCAGGGATCTTACCTGAGCCGTTAACACAAACTGACCTGAGCAGAGTCCCAGCTGTGGAGGCAGGGGGAGACCAGCTAGGATCATTATTATGATCTTTCAAACAAGATGGCGGCATGGGCCAAGGTGTTGATAATGTTGGTGTGGAACCAGGGTGGAGCCCTGAGGCCCTCCACGTTACCCATCAAAGAGATGAGGAGAAATAGAGAAACACATTGAGAAGGCATGGTCAAGGCACAGCCAAGGAGGACAAGGAACAAGAGCAGAGGGTCTTGAAATCCAGCCAAGGACAGTGACAAGGAGGGAGTGGTCAACCTGATGAAAACCACTGACAGCCAAGAAGGAGGAAACCTGAGCACATGGGATTTAGCTGCATGTGTTTTTTTGAGGGCTGGGGGGCATGGTCGGGGTGAAGGCTGATTGGAGCGGGTTTAAGACACAGTAACAGGGGAGGAGCTATAGGCAATGAGAACAGAGTGCTCTGTTGGGGCGTTCTGTCGTGAAAGGGAGTAAAGGAATGGGGTGTGACTGATCAGAGAACTGAGAGTTTTTATTTTATTATTGCTTTTAAATGTGAAAAATATGAAGTATATGCTAGAAATAAGTTTATGCTACAAAAGGGAAGATGGATGACATAGCATAGAGGGAGGAGTCTGGCTAGAATCATGTCCTTGAAAGGTTAGGAAACGATGGAATTTTAGTGACTCACCATCTTGGTTTACCTGGGACTTTCTCAGCATTGCAAATCCTGTGTCCTAGGAAACCCTCAGTCCTGGGCCAACCAAGACTGTTTTTCACCCTAAGTGAAGGAGCAGATAAGGTCAACTGACAATTAGCTTGGGGGAGGAGGTGTCAGGGATTTGGGAGTGAGGTGAGTGGGGGAGAGCCGAAGCCCTGGGCCATACAAGTTCCCAAATTCCAGAAAAGCAGAGAAGAGTAGAGAGGTGACCTTTTCATTCTCATTTTTTGGTTCCTGAGCAAAACTATCAGTCATGAGAGAAAATCTTTAGCAACAAACTCTTTGAGGTCATGGGAGAAAAATTCAATGAATGTCCAAAAAGAAATAAAATAGGAACCTTAGCTGACAGTTGGTGAAAAGAGAAAACAGCCCAGCACTTACCATATCTCTGCAGTTAATGAAAAATCACATCCTCTGTGAGCTTTTGGAAAGAGGTTTACTTGATAAGATCCTTTGAAAAAGTCTTACAGGGAGAACTATTGACCATACCATTTGTTTTCCTTCCCTTGTCTCTTGCTGCGATTGTAAACTTTGCTTGCTTGATAAGAACCCTTCATGTGAAGGAGCCATAGATAAAACCCTCAGAAGTCTCTGGCTCATGCTCAAATGATAAATCATGTCAAGATAAGGAAATCATTTGGTTCTTTAACGTTGAGAAGAAGATGTGATTAAAAATGTCATTTGGTGAATATATGAAAAGGTGTCCTATAATCAGTTACCCAAAATAAACCGTGTCATTTAACAGATGTCTGCAGGGAGACAACCAAACAGATGTTCAAGACAATGAAAGAACACTGAAGATATCTCCTACATTTAAGTGCTTTAAAAAAAGTGTCTTAATTTTGGATCAAGGGAATGAGAGCTATATGTTTATTTTTCAAACGATAGCCTGATATTGTTTTTATGGAACAGGTACTTTTCTACATCATATAGAAATGAATGCTATGAACTTTTAATTCAAATCTAGAAGGGATAATGTAAGATGAAAGTTCTGTGTAATCAGGATTTTGAACTGTAAAGAATGTCTCTTTCAAATCCACTAAATCACAAATTAGAAATCACAGGTAAACTGTGTCCAGGGTGGGTATGGAAAGAGAAAGGGAGAACTGAGCATTTTCACCATCACAATTATTGCGTTGCAGTTTCCCCTGGGAATATAAGGCAGGGGGCTTCATTCTCGGATTGGACTGTAGGCCACACACGGAGCAGCACCTGCCCTCCTTTCCTCCCCACAGCCTACTTCCACAGACAGCCTGCACTTCCTGTCTCCCCCAGACGACCCACAGTTCCTGCCTCCCCCAGACGACCTGCACTTCCTGTCTCCCCACAGACAACCTGCACTTCCTGTCTCCCCCAGACGACCCACAGTTCCTGCCTCCCCCAGACGACCTGCACTTCCTGTCTCCCTACAGATAACCTGCACTTCCTGTCTCCCCCAGACGACCCACAGTTCCTGCCTCCCCACAGATAACCTGCACTTCCTGTCTCCCCACAGATAACCTGCACTTCCTGTCTACCCCAGACGACCCGCACTTCCTGTCTACCCCAGACGACCCGCACTTCCTGCCTCCCCCAGACAATCTACATTTCCTGTCTCCCCCAGACAATTCATACTTTCTGTCTACTCTGAACACCCTGTACTTCCTGTCTCCCCCAGACAATCTACATTTCCTGTCTCCCCCAGACAATTCAAACTTTCTGTCTACTCTGGACACCCTGCACTTCCTGCCTCCCCCAGACGACCCACAGTTCCTGCCTCCCCACAGATAACCTGCACTTCCTGTCTACCCCAGACGACCCGCACTTCCTGCCTCCCCCAGGATGTTTGGCTCCTGAGGGGCTTAGGGCTGAGACAGAGCACACCAGCTTCACCAGCCAGAGCTCAAGGTCTGGAGGAAAGGACCCAGCAGGTAAATGATCCCAGAAGGTCTTCTCCTAGCAGCCAGGATGGGACAGGAAAGTGGTTGATTTCTTAAGGGGGCCCAGGGTGGGCAGGTCTAGAATCAGGAAATGGGGTGCTTTGTACAAATTAGATCTCTTCATTTATCCTCGTGGCCTGTGGGCACTGTGAGACTCAGGCAGACGCAGCTGAAAGGCCTGCTCAGCCTCCCTCAGGAGCACCAGGGTGGATTCTAGTGTTTGGAGCCGGCCTGCTTTAGAAACCTCAGGTGAGATTCCTCAATTCATGTGCTCCGAACTGAGGACAACTTGCAGGAACACTAGAGGGCATTCCTGGGTGACTGAAGAATTCCCTGTCCACGTTCTTTTCTGGCTTCTTTTTCTAACATAACCTCAGGATGCGGGCTAACATGTTCCCAAAGGGGAGTTCCTGAAGAGGCGAGGACAGCACATCAAATGTATGAGTCTCTTTTGCACCAATCACTGTTCTAGCCACTTACACACATCAAAGAAATTCCAGCTTCAGGGCAGCGGGTGAAGATCCACACAGACTTACCTGCCAGCAGCCTCAGGTAGGGAGTATGACAGCATCTCACACAGCACGAGGTGAAGGCAGGAGGTCTGTGGTTCTGTCTGGGTTGGAAGAAACTTCTGTATGTGGGAAGGGAGGGGGTAGGTGCACTGAAATTTCCTTTCCTCCTCAATTTTGAGTCCTACACTGAGCTGAGGAGGGACTTTTGCTCCTCTTCTTCCTCTGTTCCTTTCCCCCATCCCTGCTCCTATCACATCTGGAGCCCAGTGATGGACAAGAGGTACATGCAAGAGCTTGAGAGAATATGTATATTAGCGAGGGGTGGGCATTTGGAAGGAAGAAGATGGTCAGAATTGTTTGGGGAAAGAAGAGAGTTTTCTGTCTGGTGTTCTTTCTCTTTTCCTTTTTGCCCGGAAGTCTGGGATAACTTCACCCTTTGATCACCCATCACCTTGCCCATGGGTCAGTCTCCTCTCCCCCTTCCATGAGCTTCAGCATTTCTGCATCTCCCTTCTGTATTGTGGTGTCTGGCAGGAAGGGAATAAACAAATGGATGTGTACCCATGTGAAGATGAGAGGCTGGGCTTGGGGAATATCTTCCTTATCCCATCCTGCTCCAAGTTAAGAAACAGCCAATCAGGGCACGGCTGAGCAGCCCAGGCTGAAGAGGCATCTTATTTTCCTTGGTGGGAAAGCAGCTCTGTCGGCTACTGAGGCCGAGAAGAGTCCTGGAGGCTCAGGGCCTGGTCACTGGTCCATCTCTGCCTCTCGTGTGCAACACAGCATGAATATGCTTGTGTGTCTGAGATAGCTGTGCTGTCCATCCACAGAGAGCAGAATTTGAGGGGCCAAGAAAGTGGATGGAAAGGACAAAAACATACTCTGGTCTCAATGTTAGATAGGAGAAACCAAGCCACAGAAAGGGTGAGTGGCTCTAAGCTACAGATTCTGTCCTGGCAAATATTGGAATAAAAGATGAATGAAATCAATTGAAGAGTCATTCAAATTATTCTCAAGATCTTAGATAGTCATTAAAAGAAAGCACAGAAGATTGGGAGTTTGGGATTAACAGATACACATTACTATATATAAAAGAGATAAACAACAAGGTCCTACTGTACAGCACAGGGAACTGTATTCGATATCTTGTAATAACCTATAGTGGAAAAGAATATGAAAAAGAATATATATATATGTATAATGTAATCACCTCGCTGTACACCTGAAACTAACACATTATAAATCAACTATACTTAAATTTTTTTAAAAAAGGAAGCACAGAGTCCCCTCACTCAGTGATGGCTAGTGCTATTTCACTGTTCATTTTTCCTTATCTCTGAGAAAAAATGTATTTGACCCAAATGGCTCAAAACTGGACTAAGTAGGTAACAGTGCGAGGTCTCTCCCACCCAGAGGAAGTTCCCTCTTTATACCCAGGTCCTTCTTCTGGATGGTGAACAGATTTTTCTTTCCTGGGCTCTGCTGTGCTCACAGTGGACCAGGTCAATGCAAGCCTAACTGTGGTGCAGGGCCAAGGAGCAGCGACACAAGCACATCGCTAAGTTCCAGGAGCAGATGTTCAATGGTGGAGGCTTGCCCTGCACTCAGATGGACCCCTCCTGGCTCCTGGTACCCGGCTAGACTGTGTCTCATTCATCTGAACTCCCCAAGCCCATCTCAGCACCCAGGACGTGCATGATGACAAATACATTTGCTTAGTGCTATCTCCTCCCACTCCACTCTCCATCACCCAGGGCCCCCTGCTTCTAGGGTTTCACTCCCTCTGTATATTTTTCCATCGCTTGTGAAATTTACTGATACTGCGCTCCATTTTCTCTCGCTGGGGCCAGTTCTCTGATGAATCACATAGACTAAACTGGTGTTAATTGCCTCATGCTCAACCCCTACTAATAATATCAGCATTTTCACAGGGGGTCTTGAAGAGCTGGGGCAACATTATAGAAAAATGAATCCAGAAATTGTGTAGAGTAAGGACTGGGGAAAGAAGAGTCAGGAAGGAAGGGGAGGACCATAGAAGGCTACACACAAACTAGCCAGAAAATAAGGAGGCAGCGGCTAGCGTGGTTGTCGGGGACTGGTGAAGAAGTGTCACTTTGTGGATATTAGATTCTTTCATGGTTTCCCATATTTGGGGAACATCGGAATGAAGCCAGCCTTCCCTTGGTAGAAACAAGAACTTTAATGATAGTGAAATTTTTCCCATCTCCTTGGCACCTGAGGTCCTCCACGTGACTTCCACTCGGCTAATCAGACAGCCACTTAAAAGGGAAGAAGCCTGTGACTTGCAGGCCACAGGGCAGAGATCCCAGTGGGTCCCCAGTGTGACCATGGTCTATGCTATGCACGGTCTCCCCTGGGAAAAGTTAATGTGTGGTCTTCCTGACTATGAAAACTCCAAGTTCAAACCTCTGGAGGTTCTGTGAGTTCTTTGGTATCTGTTCACAGGTTCTTTTTCTGCTTAACCTGCCTCAAATGGGTTCCATTCTCACAGCCCTGATTAACACAAGAGGCCACTGAGAGGATTTGAAGAGACTGACCTGCTGATTCCTGAACAAGATGGCAAATCCTTGAAGGACCCTATTTCGTCTTCCTGGCAACCCCTTCAGGACTTAACGCTACAGTAAGCATTTCATAAGTTACGTGGGCTACTCATTCTGTTTGAGAATCTTCTGACAGTCTTAGAAGAGACCCTCGGGTTTTTAAAGCCAGATTTGATGCAATTCATACAAATTCTCACTGACCTCCAGGGCTCTCAGCCAAGTTGAGTGTCCTTTAGGGTAAGTAATAGTTCTCCATCTGTGAGCAGAGGCTGGAGGGAATACCCAGTAAGTACCTGTCGATGAAATGTACTGGTTCTGGGAAAGGATGCTGCTCCAGACAGAGCGTGGCTCGGGGGCGGAGAGACAGAATCCTTCCAACAAAGACTGAAGTGGTCTCCAACATCTGATCTGATTATATGAATTCAAGAAAGAATTTAGCATGAGGGATGCTTAAATTGGATCTGTCATTTGCCTGAATGTTTTGTGCCTTTTTTAGCTTCACTTCCTGTTTTATCTCCAGAAGGAAAGAAAAGAAAACAGAGAAGTCTCCAGCAGAGCTGAGGCAGGAAACGTTCATATTAAAAATCCTATTTGCTTGTCTGGACTCCAAGCTTGGGTAATATTCACTGCCTCCAGGAAAGCTGGTCGGGGATCACGGAGAGGTTGGATGGCTGGCACATGAGCACTGGTTTTCCACCCTCATCCATCATCCATACATCAAACCTGTCTTCCCTGCTTCTTATCTGACACTCCTTTGCTCTGCTTGGAGAGCAGTTGCCAAGAACTGGGAGAAGAATCTCCACAGAACACAGGGTAGGGAGGTGACCGTGAGGTGGGCAAAACCAAACACTGAGTTTGCAGCCTGCAGAGGAAGAGCCCTAAGATGCTATAATCATGACTAGGGTCGTGCTGATCCTGGGAGACAGGACCAAGGGGATGAGGGCTTTGCTTGGAAGCAGCTGGACACACCAGCCTGCCAGAGGAAGGGAAACTCCAAGGAAACGGAACATGGGGCTTAGAAGTCAAAACTAAGAGGAGCCAAGAAACAAGAGTGCAGAGCGGCTCAAATGGCATCCTCAGCCTTTAGAGTGAGCTCCCTCTGACATACGTAACACAGAGCGCTGCTCGCTGCCTTATAAACCTGCGTGACAACCATGGCCACTTCACAGAACAAGACTTACTCAGAGTGAAACAGTAAAGTGGGAGAAGGTGCCTATTGTTTGAATCTATAACACCCTCAATTTTAATGCCATGAAGTCATCTTTGCAATTCTGCAAAGTTCAGTGGTATCATTAAGGAGAAAATTTAAAGAGTTGGTGTTGGATTTTCACAGTCACTGAAATGTCTATTTGGGCAACTTTTGCTCTTTTTTTTGAACCAGTTTCATAAGAATAACTATTTATATAGCTTTACTGTTTAAGATATTTCCTCAACATTATCCTGCTTTATAATCCTGCATAAGAATATTTCTTCCTTTCTTCTTTTTTCTTTTTAGTGGCTTTTCTTTTTTATTTCTTTTTTTAAATTGAAGTATAGTTGATTCATAATGTTGTGTTAGTTTCTGGTGTACAGCATAGTGGTTCAATCATACATATGCACATACATATATTCATTTTCATATTCTTTTTCATTATAGGTTATTACAAGCTATTGAATATAGTTCCCTGTGCTCTACAATAGGACCCTGTCATTTATCTATTCTGTAGAGAGTATTTCTAACTTTCTTACTTTGCAGATAAGGAAACTGGGGCTCAGGGAGGTGAAACTAGCTCCCCATGTCTCACAACAGAAAGACAGGCTCCAGCTGGTGCTGGCTTCTGACCGATCCCCACGACATTCTAAATGATGCTGACCCCATCATACCACCAGGCCAGCCTCGGTTTAGCGATGGAATTAAGGCCAGTATCATCTCTCCTACAGTAAAGATGGGGAAAACTTTCAGTGGAGGAGAATGAATCACACTCAAAAATGATCAATCTGTCTTCTTTTTTGTTTGTTTTTAGATTCCACATATTAGTGATATCATAAGAACTTATTTACAAAAGAGAAACAGACTCACAGACATAGAAAACAAACGGAAGGTTACCAGAGGGGAAAGGGGGTGGGAAGGGATAAATTGGGAGTTTGAGATTTGCAGATACACACTACTATATATAAAATAGATAAACAGCAAGTTTATACTGTATAGCACAGGGAACTGTATTCAATATCTTGCAGTAACTTATAGTGAAAAAGAATATGAAAATGAATATATATGTATGTTCCTATATGACTGAAGCACTGTGCTGTACACCAGAAATTGACACATTGTAAACTGACTATACTTCAATAAATATATATATATTTAAAGCTAATTAAATCTCCACGGGAAAGTGGCAGTTGGAGGAACGGATTTGCATTTTTCTAGGTATGTTTATCATCATAAATGCCAAATACTAACAGCTACTAAACTTTCTTTTCTTTTATTCTTATTTTTTATTGAAGTGTAGTCAATTTACAATGTTAGGTGTCTCAAAATGGTATTTCATCACTATTTTAAGTTGCATTTATTTAAATTCTCTTTTTAAAGCTTTTTTTGTGGGGCAGGTAACTAAGTTTTTTTTTAATTAATTATTTTTGATGGAGGTACCAGGGATTGATCCCAGGACCTTATACATGCTAAGCATGAGCTCTACCACTTGAGCTGTACCCTCCCCTGCTAAAAACTTTCTTTAAGAGGGTCCTGTTTAGAGTTTGTTCAATAAGATTTATTTCTGACTCATTCGAGGAAAGAGGGTTTTTTTTGTTTGTTTTTGCCTAAAATGACTGTCTTTGTACAACAGCTGTACTTCTCAGTTTTCACCTTACAAATAATTTATTTTCATAAATCTTCAGGGTAATCTTGGAGAGCAGGTACCATCTCCACATTTCATAGCCCATACAATCTACAGGCAAAAAAAAAAAAAAGCAGCCACATTAATAATAACACATAAGATTTTCCTGGTTTCACTTCCATCTATTATTTCAGGGCCTCTACTCCTTGACTTCAAATCCATCTCCGTCCCAGGACCCCAGCTGCATTCAGGTCCTATTCCACCTCACTTTCTGCGTGTCTTTCTGGATGGCGTGGGTTGGGAAGATAGAAAATACATCTTACAGACTCTTGCATCCAGGGCCTGGATGGTTCATTCTGATGTGCTCTCATGATTTGGAAGGTGGAGTTGAGGTAAGGGCTGCCTGCTTGTGGCCTCAGCTGCAGCTCCTGGGAGCTACAGTCTTGGTGATGCTCAGTGTCCAGGGCCCAGCCATCAGTTTCAGGGTCATGGGATGACACTTAAAATCATCTGTTAATTCTGACAGTTGAGAATTGTCACTTTGTCAAGTTTGTGTCCTGATGCTTTTCCCACTGAAGGTCCCCCACTCTGGGCTGGAATGAGTTCCTTCAGCCACCATGCAAATACTCTGCAGGGCTGCCCAGCAGGTCTGCAAGCCAGAGGATCACAACTGGAGCCACCTGGTCTTCAGCCAGGAGGAGTACACGGAGGGTGGGAAGTGACTGGGGAGGGTACACGTGGATGTTGAATCCTGGTTCCTCCTAGTGTGACCTCCCCAAGACCATGATCACTGGTCCAGGATGTCATCTAGTGGAGCCCAGGAAGGGTGGAGCACTAAGGAGGGGAATCTCTGGACTGTAACTTGGGAAGTTACTGCTTTTGCTGACTCATGATTATAGTGCATTCCTGAACCTTTGTTTCGCCTACTCCATCATTAGAAGATGAGAGAAATATACCTAGTGGTCCCAATACAAAATTTGTTTCCTTGAGAGTCTCTTTAAGTATTGTATAATACCCATCCATATTTCTCTTAAAATCCTAGGTCTGTTCCGCTCTTTGAAAATTTTCTTTATTTCACCAATGAGGTGTCATTTTAGATATAATGATTAAGACAAGAGTTCATAGAATTGAAGAAGAAAAAATATTTAAAAATCTTTCCTTAAATTGACATTTACTTGAGTTGTTTGCAGACCTGGACCACACTCTGCCATAGGAAAAAAAAAAAAAACAGCAAGAGAGAATAAGAGGAAACCTTCCCCAAAAATGTGATTTGGGGGAAAGTTTTCTTCAGAAATATACTCAAAGGTCTCCATAAGGTAGAAAAGGGAAAAGAGAGGGCTTGAGAACTTTTGAGGGGAAAAAAAAATGAAATGGCAATTCAAGGAATATTAATTAATTTATTTGCTCAGTTTTAAAAAGTGTCCTTTAATACTGAGACCCCGAGGAGAGCAAATGGGATGTCTACTGAGGTTGGTGGGAAAGGGGATGTGGGAGTCTCAGCATACAAGTGGGTGATTCACAGAAAAGCTAAGACGCACTGGGATTGGCTGCTTGCCCATTGCTCCCACAGAGACCCAGAAACTAAGAGAGATTGTAGTCAAAACTGCAAAATATTTCCTTGAAAGATCCAACTTTGAGACAAAGGGATTGTTTACTCTCTAAATGTGCACGTCTGGAGGAAATTTTATGAGGCCTGTGTGTGTGTGTGTGTCCCTGTCTGTCTCTTGCTCTCAGATTTTAAGGTTTTTCTCTTTATCCTTTTATGTTCCAAACTTTTCCTGAAATGTATCCAAGTGTGGATTTTTAAAACCATTTATTCTGCTTGGCACATTGTGAGATATTTCTCCTGAGGTCTTGGGCCTTTCTCTTCCCTTCTAGAAAACACTTAAGCATGACTTTTCAAACACTGTCCCTCAAAAGTTCTCTCCATTTTTCATCTCTGGAACTCATCAGATAAATATTAAGACTTCTGGATTAATCCTCCGTGTCCCTTAGCTTTTCTTCCATATTTTCTTGTTCTTTGTTTTCATGTGATCCATTCTGAAATATTTTTTCAGTCTCATCTCTATTCCATGAATTCGTTCTTGAACTGTCCCCAGATCCAACTCATCTATTGAGTTTTGGCTTCAATAACTCTATTCTTCATTTCCAAACGTTCTAATTTGTTTTTTTCTACAAACACCGATTGGAGTGATGGAACTGTTACCTCCTTCACTTCCTGAGGATGTGAAAATACTTCTCTCAGTTGGTCCTCGGTGCTTGCTGCCTCCGTTTCAGGCTGCTGGTCTCTCTGGGGTGGCCTCTCCCTTCGTTATGTGGGATGTGAGGGTTTCTGGGGAGATGATCTCATTGTGGCTTCAGCCTGGGCTCTGGCAGGGATGGGGATCTGGGCTCCCGCAACATGTGGAAGCCGGGCTCCAGCCCAGCCACATGTGGAAAGTTTGCTGCCAGGCACAGACCAGGGTGGGCAGTGTAATTCTGACCCCCAGCCCCACGCCACCCCTCCTGTCCCCTATTCTGTGTGTCTGTCTTGCTCTAGACCTGGTCCACCATACGAACATGGGGCCGCCTACACTTAGAGCTGTGGGCATCTTTGTCCCTCTGCGTTGGGGTGACTGCTCTGTTTCTTATCTACAGAGATTTTCCTTTCCTTGTTTTTGTGCATGTGCTTATAAATACAGTCTAAAATATTTTTACATGTATTGGGGAAGAAGGGACATTACAGCCTGTGCTTAGTCCAACATCAGGAACCTGATACCTAGCTAGGAATTTCTCAGGAGAGGCACAGACTCCTTGAGGTGCAGTGAACACCTCATCTCTCCTCCTCATCTCTTTAAGGGGTAGGAATGGAGGAGAAATAATGGGAGAATGAAGAGAAGGACAAGGAAAAGCTGAGTTACCTACAAAGGTTTACAAAGAGGCAGTGCGTGGGAGCCACAGAGCATTGCAGGTGCTGAAGCTGAATTTCTCCCATCTTTCAGATTTAAGTCCTGATTTCAGTTTCTGTATCCCAAGGAAGGAAATTTAGTAAGTGCATATTTGTAAACACTTTTTCTCATGATCACTTCATGCCATGTGTTTGTAGAACTTGAGTCTCATAGAATAGAAGCTTTGTATTGACTGTGGTTAGTAACGTGTGGTTAGCATATATTGTTTTATTGCTTCTGCCTTTGCCATAAAAATTAAATGTAAGCAAAGTCGTTGTGTTTATTTGATAGGAGAAAGATGTATGAGGGTTGCCTTCCAGCCTTTTAGAACAACTTTGGAAGTCCTGGTCAAATTTAAATCTAATATTGAGGTTAATAACTTTGTCTCAGTGTTGCTGAGTAAGAAATGTTTCTTAAGCCAAATGGAAATCTTTGGAGTTAATAATTCAAGCCAAAGTCAAGCCCTAAGAAGATACGTCTGGCTTGATGCCCAGAGAGTCAGTATACTTGGGCTCCTAAATGCTATTTTGGAAAACCTGTTCCAAGACAAGAGTTCCTCACTAAAACACAGAATCCAGAGGCTTCTGAATTTGCCTTTAGTATTATTAGCAGATACACTTAAGCAGGTTGAATACCCCCTCTCCTGGGTTGAACAGTGACCCCAAAATGTATGTCTACTCAGACCTTGTCTGGGAATAGGGTCTTTGCAGATGCAGTTAGTTAACAGGAGGTCATTCTTCTCTAAAGTGGACCCTAAATCCAATGTCTGGGGTCCTTATAAAGAGAGGGCGATTTGGAGACCCAGAGGAAATAGAAGGAAGAAGGACATGAGGTGATGGAGACGGTGATTACTCATGGCAAGAAGTACCAAGGATGCTGGCAACCACCAGATCCTCGCCCAGAGCCTTTAGAAGGATCTCAGCCCTGCCAACATGTTGCTTTCAGAACCTGAGCCTCTAGGACCATGAGAAACTAAACTTGTGGTGTTTCAAACTCCCTAGCTGTTGTATTTATTATAGCAGCCCTAGGAAACCAGTACACATGGGGATAAGCTGACACAAAGCCCATGTAACAGCTTAATGTCTACCATTGACACCCAGCATCCAGTGCCGAGGAAGGCAAAGGCTCTCCTGCACCTTGGAGACATCTGTCTGGTGACCCAGGGTCAACTGTCCCTTGTGGCCTCCGCACCACAGACTTGTGGGGACCAGATCAGCCTTCCCCTTGAAAGCTCACCAACCCTTGACCTACACAAACAGCCACGCTCTGCCTTAGAGAAAGTCAGGATGAGGTGCGGGGAAATCATTTGCCGCAATTGCTTTGATGGCCTTGCTCCAACCACCGTATGGAATCAGAGCCTTGAGGCTGAGGCTCGCCGTCTAACTTACAGGTTCTGCCCGCTCCCATAAGTTGTCTGACTGCTGATGTCTTCTGTCCGGAGCTTAACTTCTCGTCTGTTCTACAGCCCACTTCACTGGGAAGAGGATCAAAATGGGAGAGAACAACAAGAGACGTGAACAACATTAGCTGTTACCGTTATGTAATGAGTTGGCAAAGTTTTATTCTCTCAATAGTTGACCCCAGAATTCCTCCTGGGAAGGGAACTGTCTTTCCCTGAGAAAATGCCTTGGCAAGAATTCCCAGATCCCTTCGGGCCTGCATGCTGCTTGGTACCAAGGCTGCTGACGGGAGAATTGAGAGGTTCCACTTGAGAGATGGTGAAGGTTTTAGAGGCCCCAGACTATGCAGGTGGAAGACAGAGGTGCCCAGGATGGGGGGGACTGGGGAGCAAGGGCAATTGAGGACTTGGCATGAATATGGATGACATTCACACACCCTCGAAATATTCTCACAATTCTAGTGGGTTTGAATCCCTGGGGTAAATGGCTCATTTGCTGTTGTTGCTAGGAACACCTGGCCTCCCGTTGGAGTTGATGTATTCACTCATTTGTCTAAAGTTTACTGATCACATGGAGAAGACACCTTGTCCTTCTTACCCCAGGAGTATGCAGGCATCTCAGAGCACTGCTGGAATTCCACGGGACCTAGACTTGTAGAGTTTGTGTTTTTTTGCCTAGGCTGGACAGTCTGGCTGGTACTTAGCTTCATTATCTGCTCCCTCTTCTAAGGAAATACTGCAGTTGGCACAGAGATTTTATCTCCTACCCCAGATTAGACTGGCTGTCCCAAAAAAACTTCAGGGTGGTGGTCAATAACATGTTCTGTTTGGCTTACAGTATGAAAAAATAATGGAGGCACACATTTAAAAAAATCAGAAATTTCACTTGGAATCTGGATTTCAGACATCCCTTGAAAAGTGGGAACATTATAACCACTTTGTGTTGTTCCCCAGGGGCAGCCCCTTCCGCTGGGCGGCCTCCCCGTGGTCTCATGGCACGAGGGTGGGTGAGGCCACTGTCCATCCCTGCTGTGCTGTGGTTTTCCTTGTTATGGAAGATATTTGTTGGGATTCATATCTGCATCAAAAGTGGGAAAACAGATTAACTGAGAAGCTGGAATTTTAAGTAAAATGATAGAAGCCATATTTCTCTTGAGAAAGGGCTGAGTCCTCCTGGCTACTTAGTCTGCGTACCCTCTGCTGTGATGAAAGACACACCTTAGCTTGAATCCTTCATTTATGTTATCTGTCCACCCACTGTGGATGTTCCAGCCCGTGATTCTGGGCTGGACTGACCTGGATTCTCACCCTCAGGTTCTGTCTCCATCACTTAGCGACGAACCCCATACTCCTTTATGACTTCTGTTCCTCTCATGAATTGATTTATGTCTGACCTTGTTTGTTTTATCTTTACAGCCAGGTTGTAAATTCCAAGAAGGAAGCAAATTTCTTGGCCATCCCTTCCCTTTCCACCCCAGCCAAGCACTGCCCTGTCCAGTTGGGGCTGGATAGAGGCTGAGGTCACACTGGAACTAGCCATGCCCACTCCTGCCAGGGAAATCCATCCGGGCTGCCAGCGGCCTGAGCCCCTGCCCCCTTTTATGGTATCTGGTTTGCTGTTTCCTCTGTTTGCTTGTTTATTTAATTGAAGTGTAGTCAGTTACAATGTGTCAGTTTCTGGTTACAGAATAGTGTCCCCATCATGCACATATATACATATAATCATTTTCATATTTTTTTTCGGTTAAAGGTTATTACAAGACATTGATCATAGTTCCCTGTGCTATACAAAAGAAAATTTTTTAAAATCTATTTTTATAAATAGTGACTAACATTTGTAAATCTCAACCTTGATTTGGCTTCTCCTCCAGCTTAGAAACTTGGGGTCTCCAGAGCAGGCTGCCTGTCCTTTGTGCTTCCTCCGAGCTCTCTGCAAAACCAGCACCTCAGCCTGTGGGACCACATCAATGCAGGACGTTGGTACCACATTCTGCTGTGCTGGAGCCCACCTGACACTTGGCCCCCACCCAGAGCCTGTCCAGTGTTTCCCCTTTGAGTACTGGATAGACACATGCCTCGATTTATTCAGCAGTGCATTCAGACCTATGTGTACACAGAAACACATGCCTTCAGCCCCCAAATTCTTTTAAACTTTTTTTGTTCTTTCTCTTTTTCTTTTGCTTGGGAGTGGAGGAGAGTTTTCAGCTGTTCTTTCTCATGTTCCTGATCTAAGGAGCAATGCTGTCCTCACTAGCTCATCTCCCTCCATTACCACTGGAGCTACATGCTCTGGTTTCCTACTCTGCAGAGTCAGCAAACCCTGAACGTTGTCCTCAATCCCTTTAAATGTCCCTAGTGCATTCAGCGATGGCTCCATCTTAACCAGGAGACTTTCAGTCCCACTGCAGAGAGACACCAGTGCAGGTCCTGGGACCTCCCAGAGCTCTCTGAAGTTGGGGGTGATCACACTTGCCCAAGTTCTCCCACATTAATCCAGGGAAACATGGTAAAGCACCGACTGGACTTCAAGTGTCTGTATTTGTGAAATTAGTGCAGGAATCATCAGACCAATTGCTGGAGTGATTAATTTGATTAATCTGGCATAAGATATTCTTCAGGATGGTTGACCAAAGCAATCTGGAAGTCAGCTGAGCACACTGCAAATGTTCCCGAGCCCAAGCTCACTCTGCTCACAGCACGGCAGGCCAGTAAATTGGAAGATGAGGTGTTGGAACAGGAATAATGACTTTATTGGGAAAGCTAGAAGACCAAGAAGATGGTGGACTAGTGTCCAAAGAACCGTCTTCCCCAATCAGAATTCAGGTTCCTCTTATACTAAAAGGGGAGGGGGCGTGGTTGGTTGTTGCAAACTTCTTGGTGTCGGAATCCTTTGTTCTTGCAGCTGTCCACGTGGGTCAGGTCATGTGTCCCTGAAAACCTCCAACAAGACAAATGTTATTCTCTGTTCTGAAAAATTTTTTTCTCTATATGAAGGGGAAAGTGTGCTACCCTTAAAGGTCAGAGCCTTGAGAATGGGCTGTCCTGTCTATTCCAGGCTCTAGACAACATTCTTTTACAAAAGGTGCAGAACCAGCATGACTGAGCACAGGAAACGGAGCACAGGGTTAGAGCCAAAGGGACAGATCTAATATGGAGTCAGATTTGTTCTTCCCAGTTACACAAATACTTCCATCCTCGGTTTGAGCAGAGTTGAATAAAATGCTTACACAAGCAAGAACTCAGCAAAACTTTACTTTTGAAGCCATCTCCGCAGCCCCTCAAAGCCTGTACATCTCATAAATCACCTTGCAGTGGGTTCCGCATCTTTGTTCTTCTGCTTCGGAGTCAGAGGGAACGTGGAATCTGTGTTTACCTGTGTTACTATGCTACATACGTATGAGGAGAAAGAGTCGGGAATGCAACAAAGACTAAGGCAGAACTGGGGTCTCACACAGGGTGTGTGGCCACTGGATGAGTTTTTGAACTGCTTAAAGATGGAAATGAAATAATGCATCTAACACCAGAGAAAAAGTGATCTGGAAAAGATATCGATATTTCTATGGCAAGAATGAAACTTAGAATTTTAGCAGTTTTAAATAGTAAAATTTTACCCAGCCCCTGCCATTTCTCAGATAAGGAAACAGAAGCCTGGAAAAGTCTGACTCATTTTCACCTGGTGGCACAGCTAATTAGAAGTGTAGTTGGTGTTAGAATCTGGTTTCTAAATCCTGGAGGTAAATGAAGGCAGGCTGTGAAACGTCTTAGTTACATTAAATTGCAAAATTGCACCATATGCTCAGATTTGGCCCTTTAGTTTTGGTCTGTATAAAGTGTAATGTTTTATGGCAGAAGAGGATTTATTGATTAGAAACCACGTGACTGGCTAATGAAGGCCGCTGTGAACTGGAGGAGGAATCTAAGCATTCCAAAACCCCAGCAGGAAGAGTTTGAATAGAAGGAAAAAAGAATTCAGAAGAAATAAAACCATCAAACAGAAAACATGACAGGAAAGGTCTTAGGAATTTGCATCGTTAAGTATTTTCCAAAGGGGAGGGGTGGGAGAAGTTCTGCATCACTAAGCTGATGAAAATCCCTTAAAAGATAAAAATGAGAAAATAGAAAAAGAAAAAAGAAAAACCTTCAACAAAAGGAATGAATCCCCAGAGGAAATGACACCAGAATGAGGCAGGCAGCAACAATGGGAGATGACGGGGGACAGCCAGAGACAGAGAGAAGAATGCGAAAGGAACATCATGGGGTCCCGGCACCTGGGAAACAAGGCGGGCGAAGCGGCCTCCCTGGCACCAGGAAAAGCAATTTCTGACAAGGTGCATTCTAATCAGACCGAAATGCAGGCTGAGCTGCTGCATCCATTATTCATGACTCGGCTTTGCAAGGAGCGCCCTCCTGCAGAAAGCAGAACAGAGAGAAAGCGCAGTGGTGGGGCCACTTCCCCGCCATCCACACCCCAGTGACCTTCCAAGGATTCCCCGATTCCCATCGGAGGGAAGAAATGAAAGACGCCTCCTGCGGAGGACGTCATTTTAAAAATGGAAAAATCAGCCAAGGCCTGAGAAGCCAGGATGGCCGGCAGGACCACAGGCATCGGAGTGAGCGGAGGAAGCTAGTGGAATGGGAAGGAAAGTGCATTTGTCTTTGTTGGCTGGAAGGAATGCTCCTTTGTTCTGCCTTGGTGATGAGAAAGTATCAAGAAAAGGAAATCTTGAAAATGCAATTGTTCTGAAAGGGAAGAATGATTAAGAGCCAGGCTTTCATTCTTGTTTAGGGGCAAGACTTGGGTAATTTTAATTTCCAAGGTGGCGGGGGACTTTTGGAAAGGATCAGCCATGAGATGGAGCCAGGGCAAGAATCTGAGAACTGCAGGTGGTTGGTCAGTTCGAGGATTACTTAAATCTCTGCCGTGATTGCGATCAGAGCTGCTAACAGACCACCACGTGCCCTCCGCCCGCTCCGGGTCCCGCCACCCAGCCTGTGTGAGTCTCCCGCGGCTCTGTGATCAGTTCACAGCTTCACTCCAGGCCTGTTTTGGAAGGAAGGACAGGCTTCCTTCTGGCTATGCCACCCACTTGGTGGGCACATCGGCCCATTAAAGAGTGAGTGGACAGAGCCTCCTTCATGCAGGTGACCATCCAGCCAACAGACCCTGGGCCTCACTCCCAGGCTCTAAGTGAAGGCAGTGGTTGGTGGCTTCCTTTCATCCCTTTCACAAAGATGGCCTTCCTCTCACCTCCTCAATTTAACTACATTTTTTTTTTTTTGGTATAATTGCCTTACAAGGTTGTGTTAGCTTCTGGTATGCAGCATAATGATTCAGTTTTACTTATACATGTATGTTAATATAGACATATTCTTTTTCAGATTCTTTTCCATCATAGGTTTTTACAAGATATTGAATATAGTTCCCTGTGCTATATAGTAGGTTCTTATTGTTTATCTATTTTTTAAATGTATTTTTATTGAAGTACAGTTTACAATGCTGTATCCATTTCTGGTGTACAGCCCAATACTTCAGCCACATAGGAACATACTTGCATTCGTCCTCATATTCTTCTTGACCATAGTAGTGTGTATATGTTAATCCCAAACTCCTAATTTATCCCTTTCCCCCTTTCCTTTTTGGGAAGTAACATAGTCTGTTTTCTATGTCTGTGAGTCTATTTCTGGTTTGTAAATAAGTTTATTTGTATCACTTATTTTTAGATTTCACATGTAAATGATATATAATATATATCTTTCTCTGTCTGACTTACTTCACTTAATATGATAATCTCTAGGTCCATCCATGTTGTTGCAAATGGCATTAGTTTATTATTTTTTATGGCTGAGTAGTATTCCATTGTATAAATATACCACAGCTTCTTTATCCAGTCATCTGTTGATGGACATTTAGGTTGCTTCCATGTCTGGTCTATTGTAAATAGTGCTGCTATGAACATTGAGGTGCATGTATTTTTTTGAAATGGAGTTTCCTCTAGATATATGCCCAGGAGTGGGATTCCTGAATCACATGGTGACTCTATTTTTAGTTTTTTAAGAAACCTCCACACTGCTTTTTTAAGTGACTGGCTTGAGATACCATTTCTTCTCAAACCAGCAAGTCAGGGTGTGCCTCTGTGAGCCTGGTCACTAGCAAGTCTGCATCAGTTCCCCCAGACCCCACATTGTAATATACTTATTAGTGCAGAATTCTGTCTGGAGCCATTTGTGGGTGTGCTGGTCTTGGATTCTTTGGTGTGGATGCATGTGTGCCTGTGCCATTTAGAGTGGGAAGAAGGAAAAACACAGGGGCTATTGGTTAATGTTGTTAGAACTTCATTGGTGGTTCCTAAAGGCCAATCCATGCCCTGCTGCCTTAAGAGTCTTAAATGGGGCTTTATAAAAACGCAGATTCCTGGGCCCCAACCTGGATTCTGCTTGGGTTGGTTGGGACATGATGGAAAATCTGTATTTTTGGAATGCTCCTGGGGAATGCCAATGGTTCACCACAGTTAATGATCACCAGATGAACCATCTCGGGCAACATGATTTGCCCCATGCTGGGTTGGTTCGTCTAAATCTGGGTCACCACCCACTCATGCAACAGATGTGGACCGAGGGCATTTTCTGTATCAGGCACTATAGGAGATGCTGAAGACAGAACAGTGATTGAACAAACAACTCCTGGAGTTCCAGTGTCCCGTGCCACTCATGTGGGGGAGGTAGGTCCCCCTCCAGGACTATCTAGTGTCCTTTCCCCCTTACATCTTCCCTCCCCTTTCCATGGCCAGCCCCAGCACATGTTTGTACAATAGAAACAAAAGAGAAGCTTGTTCATACAAAGCCACTCATCAGAAGAAAGGCAAACACATGGTTTTTGTAAATACATCTCCCTGGTGCTTTGGGCAGAAAGGAGGGGCAAGTGGGCCACCGGGAGGAGCGAGAACTTCAGGATGAGGAAGATGGATGTCTTGGTTTCCCATGAAAGCTTCTCCCTAGACAGAGCCTAGTGATCCTCTTTGTCAGGAAGCACTGTATCATGCTGGAAGACACGCCTGCATGGTGCCAAAAATAAACCCGGGTCATCACACGGAGGGGTTTGGAGGGGGCTGGAGGAGGACATGTGTTGTGTTAGGGCCATAAGCATGTGCTCTGCTGGAGTGGGCAGGGCCCCAGGATGAGGGCTTAAGTGGGAACCCAGATCAAATCCAAAGGCATAGACACCAAGATGACAAGATGACACATGGACTGGAAATCCAGCCCAAATGGATAGAAACATCCCTGCCTGGCCTCTGCTAATGTCTGGCCTCCCCAGTGGTCCCAAGGCACTCCCCCTGCACTGTGGGGGCGTCAGACAGGGCTGCACCTGGAAGAGAGAGTCCCAAGCAGATGTGGGGCAGGAGCCAAGTGGCAGGTCCACGCAGTCGTTTGGCCTCCTGAGTTTCAACCCGTTTTCCTCCCTCAGATGTGTCTTAATGTTGTTAGTCCAAGCTCCATGCAAAGCACTCGATGACCACGACAGGAACAGGTAACCATACACCTGGGCTTAGGACCAGACTCCAAAACATCCCCTAGGGTTTATAAACCCTTTTTTTTTTCTTTTTAAATTCAAGTATCGGTGATTTATAATGTGTTAATTTCTGGTATACAGGATAGCGATTCAGTTATACATATATATTCTTTTTCATATTCTTTCTTCTTCATTGTAGGTTATTACAAGATATTGGGTGTATTTCCCTGTGCTATGTGGTAGGTCCTTGTTGTTTATCTCTTTTTTACATAGTAGTTTTTACCTGCTAATCCCAAACTCCTAATTTATCTCTTCCCCCACTTCCCCTTTGGTAACTGTAAGTTTGTTTTCTGTGTCTTCGAGTCTCTTTCTGTTGTGTAAATAAGTTCATTACAAAAGCTCTTCATACGTGCACGTGGCTTCCCTTCTGGTTGCACGTCTCCGTCATGGCCCCTGCGGGCTGGCACCGTGTCTGGCACATCTCTGGGCACTGAAAGTCCAGCGAGGGCCCTGATGCAACTTGGGGTGCCGCCACCTGGCTCTGCTCCTTCTGTTGGCTGCCGGCATGTTCCCTGATCACACACCGGGTGTCTGGAAAGGCCAGGGGGGATCGACACCCTACCTTTACCATTGTCACATGCAGGTAAACCCTCGGAGCCACACATTGGCCTAAACATCAAAAGATCACTTGAAAACCTCCAGAAAGCCAATGTCTATAATGAGATGTCTGTCTGCTTCAAATGCAGCTTAGACTGTGTTCACCATCCTCCAAGAATTTCACAGAATATGCATTCAGAATGCAAGCCAATCACTTCAATTATTTTTACATGAATCCCTCTCTCTTCAGGCTGCCTGTTCTGGATTTTTTTCATTCTAGACCATCCTCCCAAACACACCTGGCTGTTTCACCTTCCGCTGCTCAGTCAGTGCAGGGACTTGAAGTTGCGTTCTCGTTAGACCAAGGAAAGCATGAGAAGGAACAAATGTTGCATGTACAGTAGGCTCTCCATATCTGTGGGTCCCACACCCCAGCTTCAACCAACCTTGGATCAGAAATATTAGGGAAAAAATTCCAGAAATCTCCCAAAAGCAAAAGTCAAATTTGCAGCACACCAGCCACTATTTGCATAGCATCTGCATGGTATTTGCCACTACTGACATAATGTCTACACTGTATTAGGTGTGATAGGTAACCCAGAGATGACTGAAAGTATACGGAGGGCATGTGTCGGTTATACGTAAATGCTGGGCCATTTTATATAAGGGACTTGAGCATCCATGGGCTTTGGCGTCTGTGGGGGTCTTGGAAGCAGTCTCCAGCAGACCCTGAGGGGTGACTGGGTATCTGAATCTGCATTTAGACTTAAGGCAATTGATCTGAAGGAAGCTGCATTAGTAGATTTTCTCAATCTGGCCCTACAGGTGAGCTGGCACTTCCCGAGTGTAAATCCCTGGTTTACACTTTTTGTAGAACTGCAAGCCGGAGAATAAAACTCTGATTCCATTTCACAGATCAGGCAACTGAGGCCCAGAGACCCAGGGTGTCATCCACTGGCCTGAAAAGCCAACTTCAGAGTCACTGGACCTCAGATTCTGATGAGCTAGTGTTTAAATCATTAGAAACCAGGTTTTTCAAACAAAGTGTGCTTTGCAAGCTGGTCTCTGTTACTGCCCAATGGGAAATAAAAAGATGAAACCAGGACCAGAGAATATGTGTTAAATTTTTAATCGCTAAAACAAAAACCAAAAAAAAAAAAAAAGGGAAGGAAGAATTCTTGTAGACTAATAAAACTTTTTGAGCAATCCTCCTTAGGGTGACACTCTGATGTTTACTTAAATTGCTGAGAATGGCTAGAGACTGAGGGATGAAAAAGAGGACAGTCTGCACTTGGTGAAAGAATCACACGGAGCCTCAAGTCCAATTTAACTTGGAAAACATTCATATAACCATCTTATTCAGCATCTCCATGGTGTGAGGATGATTGAGCAAGAGAATGTCCTCAGTGCCACAGGCTTTTAAATCATAAGATTCAATCCTTCAAGGCCTTGGTCATTGGAATTCGCAATAGGCTGGCCACAAGCAGACTGGGAAAGGCACACAAGTGGGATGCACAGAGCATGTACTTCCTGCTGGGAAAACAAGCCCTCATCTTCGAAAGGAGGGTGCATGGTGTGCACAGACACCAGCTCCACCCAAGTTCTGGGCGAGATCAGTGTCCACATCCATCCTTTAAAGGTCACGGCCAAACCTCACACCTATGTGATTGGCCCTTGGCCAGCTGTCTATTTGAAAAGGACAGTGCCCCTTGGGACCTGGCACCGTGATATGCGCCAAAGTCGCTCCTGAACCCCGTTTTCAGAATGAACACCCCCATCCCTCACAGCAGAGTGTCAAATTGAACACACACATATCCAAACTCTATAGAATAAACACTAACATTTTCATCGACTCTATTTACAGAGAGCATTCCCCTCTTCTCTCTTTTAAAAAAATTTTTTTTTGAAGTGTAGTTGATTTACAATGTCAGTTTCAGAGGTACAGCAAAGTGATTCAGTTATACATACATATATATATTATTTTCAGATTCTTTTCCATTATGTTATTACAAGAAATTGAATATAGTTCCCTGTGCCATACAGCAGGTCCTTGTTGTTTATCTACTCTATATACAGTAGTGTGTGTCAGTTAATCCCCAGCCCTTAATTTATCGTTCCCCACCCTTTCCCCTCTGCTAGCCATGCTTTGTTTTCTGTGCCTGTGGGTCTGTTCCCTTCTCTTTTTCATCATTCTCCACTCTGTGTGTCAGGCATTCTGATAAGCCCTGTGCATGTATGATTGCTCTTAATCCCCACTCCCCTCCGCAGCCCCGTGATGCACACACTACCCTAACCCCCATTTTACAGAAGAAGACACTGAGACTTGGTGATAGAATACTGTTCCAGGTCACTTAGCTGCCTGGGTATTGTAAGTGGGGCTGAAACCAGCTCTGTGAGTCTGCAAAGCCTGTGTTCGTACTCCCTAGGGGGTTCTGTCTCTCTGTGTGAAAACAAGGTTCAGAGCAGTGTAGGTTACTCCCTAGGTAAGTGAGGGAAGCAGAAGGCAGAGTCTGGCACCCTGCTTTATGCTACTCAGTTAACCCCACACTTCTTTTTTTAAAAAAAGTATATATATATATATCTGAAGTATAATCAGTTTAGAATGTTGTGTCAATTTCTGGCATACAGCACAGTGCTTCAGTCATATGGGAACATACATGTATTCGTTTCATATTCTCTTTCACCATAAGTTACTACAAGATATTGAATATAGTTCTCTGTGCTCTACAGTATGAACCTGTTGTTTGTCTATTTTTTTGTGTTAGTTAGTATCTGCAAATCTCGAACTCCCAGTTCATAGTTCTGCATACATTATGAGCATGGAGCAAGGGTATGTGGCTGTGGCCCTCCATCAGGCTCCTCTCCCCTCCCGGCAGGGCCACCTGGGCTCCATCCTGCCCACCACGGCCCCTCTGACCCAGGGCGCACAGCCAGCAATGACACAGGTCCCTCTCTGGTTTCATCTTCCCATTTCCTGGTTGGCCTCTGAGGGGCCAGATGATGCAAAACAGAAGTGTAGGAGGTAAACTCCTGGTGAGATGAAACTTGCCCAGCGGGGAATGGAAGATGGGAAGAAGCCACACAAAGACCCCCAAGGTGGGGGTCATTCCTACAGCCCTCTCCAGGGAGTCCCACAGGCCACCTAAACACATCTGCAGAGTAACCGGCTGCGTCCAGTTCTAGCTGGTGGAGAGGCTGTAGACGGCGGGGGAATGGGTTGCATCATGTCGCTGAGCATCCTTTCCTGCCTCACTGCCCTCCCTGCCACTGCCCTGGGCCTGCACCTCACCAATCATCTCAGCGCTGCCTCTGGCTCCACCTTCTAGAGGAGCCTGGCTCGGACAACCCCCTATATTGTGACTCTCCGGGTTGTCAATTCTGCTCACTCTGCCCTAGGAGGGGATCAAAATCAAGGTTCCAGCTCACCTGGGTTGGTAAATTACCTCAGGGCAAAGGTGGATTGGGTGGAGGAGATAGCTCAGTGGTAGAGTGTGTGCTTAGCATGCACGAGGTCCTAAGTTCAATCGCCAGTCCCCCCATTAAATAAATACATACACTTAATTACCACCCCCCAAAAAAAACCCCAGCAAAACAAAAGTGGATTAGTGTTTCTGCTTATATTCCTTTCTCTTAAAGTTTGGCTTGATAATTCCTTATTATCTTGTCAAATCTTTGATGCCTTTTCAGAAGATCTGGTTATATTTCTCTAATTGGCTTGAGTGCTTTCAGTGGGAGGGCTGATCTGGACAACCTGGCCACCCATGATTCCCCAACCTGCTTTCCTCACAGCGATCAGAATGCTACTTCAAAGCTAAATACATCTAACCCTGCCCCTGCCCCTTTCAGAACCCACAGTTCTCACAGTGAAACCCACGATGCTCATCCTGGTTTACACAGTCACACGACCTGGCTTCTGCCTCCCTCTCGTCCTCACATTTTTCACTGTCATCATAATGAGATGCTTTCCGTTCCTCCAGCGGTACACTCCTGACATGAGGCATTTGCACACACTGCTCCCTCTGCCAGGAATCCTTTTCTCCCACACCCTCGATACCCTTCACGAGCGAACTTCTGCTCACCTGTAAGTTAAATAGCCATTCTCCTAAGGGGGCTTCCTGGGGGGGCCTCTTTCAAGCTACATCAGATGTCCTTTCTCCATGTTTTCGATTTTGTAGCTTTCCTGATACTACAGCTCATTTTTCAGGGGCTCAGTGTGTTGTTTCTACCCTGCTTTAAGCCTAGGACCTACCCTAGTTCCCAGCACATGGTCACCCCTGCAGATCTTCCTTGAATTGAACTGTGTTCTTTATAAAAGAGTCAGAAGTGATCTCTGCCATCTCCAATCAATTTTTCATGAGGTTACCCTGATACCCAACAGGCAGAGTCTTTTACCTTCAAGTCACTTGTGGCCCATGAGTGACAGTCATAATTCTGGAGGCTCCACTGAGTAAGCCTGAGGGTGGTAAGGACCCCCCAGGACACCACACACTTGGCTGGAGTACTGGCTTTCCTGTTAGAAGCCAGGTCATCTTGGGCCTTTTGTAAGTGAGTTTATAAACTGTGAATTGTAGACACTTTGTCTATTTACCACATCAGCATTTTTTGGATGTCTCTTCTACACAGGGCACTGTGCCAATACTGAACACACCAACATGTAATCAGGGTGTGCTGCTCTCAGAGAGCTCTGAGTCGAGTCAGAGAGACAGGCTGTGCAGGTAAGATCCTTGTGGGGGAAAGGATGGCTCAAGTTGTAGAGCACATGCTTAGCATGCATGAGGTCCTGGGTTTAATCCCCAGTACCTCCTCTAAAATAATAACAACAACAACAATAATAATAAACAAATCTAATTACCTCCCCCTGGAAAAAGCAATAAAAAAACAAAAACAAAAGAACCAGATAAGATCATTGATATCCTAAGACAATACTCTTAAGGACCAGATGAGGATCTAAATATGGTCATTCCTGAAAGTTCCTGCAGCTGGAGAGGAGTCTTTGAAGCTGCCTAGCCTTGAAATACACCTTAAAAAAGAACTTCAACAGCCAGAAGTGAGCCAATCTGACCAAATCAGGTTTTTGGTGATGGTCACAAACTCAAAACCTCGGGGGAGAAAGGTATGTTAAAGATGCGAGCCAGGAAGACAGTAAGGAGTAGTGGGGCCCGTGGCAAACTAGAAGAAAGTGTCCTGTTTAAAAGGATGAAGGCAACTCAGCTCCTTGATGTCGTCGAGGTGTGAGAACATGGACCGGGATGCCACAGCTTCTGCTTTTAAAGGAGACGCTGGCAATCAGGTTTCTATGTGACGATTCACAATTTTTAAAAACATGGTTTCAGTTTCACCCCTAAAACCATGTCTGTATGGTGAATTTGGACCACAGAACATCTGTTTTCTACCTCTGATTTAGAACAAAGCACAGGTTTGGTAAATCACTTCATTTCAAAGGTGCTTGTGTTGTGGAAAAATGTGTTACAGCTCGGTATTATAGCTCAGGGTCACAGCTCAGTTGTGACAGCAACCTGGATCCAGGCGAGAGACAAACCAACGCTCAGAGAGTTGGAGAACTCAGGTTTATCATGCCAACAAACTTTGAAGAGTTAACAACCCAAGCTCTGGACCCCCGGTTGTAGGTTTACACAGGCTTTTATAGGCTGCCAGTTTTACACTTTGCAGCATCATATGCAAATTAAGTATAACAGAAGTTGACCAACCAGGAACAAGCTTTGTAGAAACAGACCAATCAGGAGTGAGAGAAATAACCAATCAGGAGTGAGGGGAATGGACCAATCAGGAATGAAAGAAATAACCAATCAGGAGCCCCATGCAAATGAAGTACTACAAATGGACCAACTAGAAGTTAGGGAAGTGGACCAATGAGAAATGAGAGTAATAACCAATCAGGAGTGAAGGAAATAACCAATCAGAAGTGAGTTCAGGGAACCAATAGAATTTTAGGGGTAAGTAAGCCGGTTCAGAGGCAAAAAGTGAGATAGAGCCTCTGGGCGAGGGAACCGAATGGTGCCAGCAGGAGAGTAGTGGCCCTGCTTGGGGGTCCTGCCGTTTTTTATGGGACTTCCCACCTCACTTGCCCTTGTCTTTCTGCTCAACTCCTCTGATGAATTGGTAACTTCTAAATCTTTAGTCTCAGTACCAGCCTGTGTCCTGAGCTCTTGAATCCTCCGTGCTCCTTTAACCCTCCACTCCCGCTTGGTTGCAGAACTATGTGACCGTACCTCTTAAATCTCTCTGCAATCCATCCATTTCTCTCTCTCTCTCCTCCCTGTGGTGTGGGTTCTCTAGGTCAGGCCACTGCGATTTCTAGCCTGAATGACTGCAGCAGTCTCTAATTTGTCTTGACGTCCCTGGTTCCGCCCTTTCCCACCCCGCTCTCTGCTGTGCTGCTGGAATGGCTGTTCCAGAACAGAAGATTGGCCACAAACTTCCCAGAGAGACTACCAGGAAGTGCTGTTCGCCTCTTGCTCAGACTAGTTCCTCTAGGTAGGTCTGCATCAGAGCCAACAGAACACGTTGACATTTTGTTTCATTTAGCCAAAAGGACAATTAGGCGGACTCGATCACAAGGAAAAATGATCGTTATCAGAGGAGATTAAGCGATCTCTGCACTGCCAGGAGCGTCTTTCTTCTGCCATCCTGGGGAGCACAGGACCTGGCTTGGCAGCTGGTTGCAGCATCCTCAGAAGTTGAGCAGAGCAGCACGACGGCGTGTCGAGCCGTCAGTATTGCACACAGCGTGGCTATTGCTGAGTATCAGACAGAAAACACAGGCGATCAAGGAAAGAAAGGAAAACTGGTCCGCCCGCCGATCGCCCACTCCCCAGCTTTGTGCTTCCCGGAGTGGGACGCCCCAAATGCAGGAATGGCTTCTCTGGAGGCCCCATAGGGCAAGATAAAACTGGGATGGACACAACACCCTGTGTCGGGAAAGAGTTAAGGAAGAAAAAAATAAGGGGAAGTAGGGTGCCCTCCTGCAAACCCAAAGCCAAGTGTCAGGAGGGAGAAGGCGCCCACCGCCCGGTGCGCAGGGCGAGTACTTGGAATTCAATGACTCCCCCGGGGGCGAGGCAGCCAAGGAGTGAGGGCGGGATGGAGGGCTTGAGAGGAATAAAAGCAGAAGTCCTCTTCTAAAAAAGAAAAAAAGAAAAACAAACGCTGCCTTGCCGACAAGCTTGGGTTACAGCATCAGGAAGCATAGATTAAATACAAAGTAACAGCGATGAGGATCGGATCCACACATTCTGCCAAGACCTTGATGGCGTCCGGAGCCCGGGCTGGGAGGATGGGGACCCGCCCTCTCTCCGGCGTTTGCCGCGGCTCTGCCGCGCACACCACGGGTCACGCTTCCCCGCCCTGGCTCCCACCAGCCTCGCCCGCCCTCTGAGAGTCGCCCTGCCGCGGCGGCCACGCCCTGCCACGAGGTGTGTTACCGCACGTTAGTCATAGAGGCGGCTTGTGGGAAAGCTGAAAAAGCACTTCAGATCTTCCTCCAAGCGCGCGCCTGCCATGCACATCCCTGGGAACGCCCGCGTTCAGTCCCTGCCACGGGTTCGGAGGGCAGTGTCACCTGACAGGTTTAGAGGAGGTTAGTGTCTGTTGAGGACCGACGCCACCAGCCCTGTGCATTTCAGACCTCACTCTGTTCTCTGTGCGATGCGAAGAGCCCCATTTCCTCACCCAGAGGGAAGGAATTCAAGGAACTAACTCACACTGCTGGCTTGTGGCTGGACAGGATTGCAACCCAGGCCCCTCCGGCTCCAAGGCTGTGAACACTCCCTGTGGCAGGAGTGCATGGGTCCAGCACCCACATGTCCGTCGACACCCATCTGAGGAGCACGATGTCACCCACGACGGGGAAGTGACGGCTCCAGCGTCGCTGGTGATCCCTGCCTTATATTCTGGGCCTGATTATTCCCACCTCCGCTCGTGGCCCCAGGCACGTGTGCTGGAAAGCTGAAATAAACACGCTCCCTGCCTGCCAGGCACATCCCACCTAGAACAGATGGGCCAACGCGTGGAAGGAAAAGTGGGAGGAGGTGGGGAGGAGGGAATAAGAGACACGAAAAGAAGGCCAAGCCGCAAGTGGAATAAATTACTTTCTTGGCGTTTGGTTTTGACTGAGGGCAGATGCATTAGAACCCGTCTGGGATGCCCACACTGTATATATCCGACAGGAAGACGCACTTAACTTCCAAGGGCAATTGATATAGAATTCCCCGTGCCCTGCAGCCCGCAGTCCCCATTAGAGGCCCTGTGGTTAACGATGGCTGCAGTCTGGGGCTTTCTTCCGGACTCTGCTAGGATCCCAGGGAAAGCTGCTTCAGTCTCACAGGGCTGTCTGCTGGGAAGGAACGTGGTGGAACATCGGCCATGACAAGTCTCCAAGCAGCAGTCCTCGCCCGTCTCATGGCCATAGCTTTTGCATTTGTTTCACGCTTATAACATGTTTTTACATACAGGACATCACCTGTGAAGTGGTCAGGGCAGACATCGTTACATATTATTATGATGATGCAATAGTATGAATACTTAAGAGTGTGGCGTGATGTGAGTATTACCCTCAGTTTCATCCAAGAGGAAACTGGAGTTCAGTAACGTGATGTGACTTTGCCCGTGTTCACACAATGAGTCAGTGTCAGAACCAGGATTCGAGCCAGGCCTGGTGGGTTTTGCTGCGGGACCTGATGCCAAATTCAGATACAGGTTTCTGGGGTTCACTCCAAATCTTGTATCTTCACTTTCAAGGAGGAGGTGAATGTTGAAAAATGTGGTTATTCTTGCTCATTTTGTTTGCAGCTAGCACTGTCGAGCCCCGATTTTTTTTTCCTTTATGCGTGTGGCTGGTGCATGATTAACAAGTCTGCATCAACTGAATATGTGATGACAAAATGGGTCGGGCCACACATTTCCATCCAGATTGATCTTCAGAGTCAATATATGTCAAGGTTACGAGCTTTGGAGGGAAGTTAGGAGTTCGGGATGAGCAGATACAAACTACTATATATAAAACAGATCAACAAAAAGGTCCTACTGTACAGCACAGGGAACTCTAGTCAATATCCTGTAATAAACCATACTGGAAAAGAATATGAAAAAGAATATATGTGTATGTATGACTGAACCACTGTGCTGTACACCAGAAACTAACAGCATATTGTAAATCAACTATACTTCAATTTGAAAAAAAAGGTAAAAACAAAACAGTAAAAAGAAAAAAAAAGCGGGGGCTTTGGAGGTAGACCTCTGGAGTGGGCATGGCAACCCCTGAACCTTAACCCATAGGATCCTTGATTTCCTTACCTTTACAGTGGGGACAGCCATATCCACCTTGCAGGGACATTATGATGTTAAATGAAAGAATGTAGGTAACGTCCTTGGCCCTAAACAAGTTCTCCATCAGTGGTAGCAGTGATCCTTGTCCGGGAGTTCTTTCCCTTTGTACTTCAGTTTCTAGGCGTGACACTTTCCTCCTTATCAAAAGTTGCTCAGTATAGAGGATCTGGGGCAGGGCTGGGGAAGCTCTTTCTAAAGAGCTAATCATTGTTTTAAAATGTTTACTTACAGCAATTGACTTTGGCATCAAAGCTGAGTTGAAATTTCAGCTCCACGAACATGTCCTGGGAAAGTCACTTAGCTTCTCCCAGCTTCAGTGCCCTCACCTGCTAAGTGGAGCCATGGTGCCTGATGCACTTTGCTGCCGTGAGAATGGACGTGAGCTAGCACTTGTAAAGAGCCCGGCCCCGAGTCAAAGCTGGACACACGTTACCTGCTGATCTGACTGTGGCTGTTCACAGAGGCTGAGCTGGTGTCACCTGGGGGGATAATGATGGGGCGTGTGGCTCCCTCTCCAGCTCTCCATCCACACCTGCCGATGCTGGGCGTACCTCTCCCTGCAGCTCCTCAGAGCCCCCTAGGGAGGATGGAAGTGGTTGGGGTCATTCAGCTGGAGAGAAGCATCTCAGGGCTACCTAACCGTGGTCCTCGCTATTTCTTCTCCACGAAGACCAGGAATAGGGATGCGGGAATGAGGTGCAGGAGGAAGGGTCATCGCTGTGAGGAAGAGCTTCCTGCCTAGAAGAGCAGCAAGCCAGGGGGTCAGGCACACCGTCCACGGAAAGCTTTACATGCGGGATTGATGCCCATGCTCCGGTGGTGATCAACCACGAGACAGGGGTGGGTCCAGGAAGGGCTGGGGATTTCTCCAGTTCAGGATTCCATGCCCTTTTAGAGTTCAGGATCCCAAAGATGTTCTGCGCGTTAGTATATGCTCAGAACCCAAAGTAAACCTGGGTAAACACACACACACACACCCCCACACACACCCCTTTGCTTCACTTGCTCTGTTCAAGGGGCTCTCGAAGGAACACTGCTGAGTGGCTCAGCAGCAGCCAGGTACCTGTGGGGTCTCTCAAGGTAAGGAGGAGGTGGCGAGGGAACAGGAAGACACGTCCAGGAGCAGCTCCTGGACAGAAACGGGAATCCAGGTGACGGGAATCAAGGGCCACCGGAACTGAGCCCCCGTGTGGGGGCTGCGCTGTTGGCCAGTTTCGAGCGCAGGACAGCTCACAGTGCGGTGGCTCTTTCTGTGATGCTCAGTGACACCACCGCGCAGGCGGAGAGGAAGGCCCGGTCTGCTGAACTCGTAGTTCTGACCTGGGCTGTTGAACTTCACACTCCCTTTTTGGGACGCCCCTCCTCAGCCCCTCACGTGCCTGGCTCCTGTATCCTCGCCCGGTGTGCGCTCAGAGGCCACCTCCAGAGGGGCTCTGTCCTGCGACCTGCTCTCTTTAAGCTCCTCAGGACGCTTCTTGCTCTCTAAAAGTGCCCTGTTTATTTGTTACCTATTTATTATCTCCCCTACCCCAGAATGTAAGCCCTGCGAGCCAGGAATCTACACCTTTTCACCATTTTACTCCCTCTGGAAGCCCTGCAACCAAGGTGCTCAATCCACCCTTGAGCTGAATGAAGGGTGAAGCTGCCTTTCCCATGGTCCCACAGCCAGGAGAGGGCGGGCCAGCCCAGAGCCGCCAAGCCCCGCACCCCTCTGCCTGCTGCTTCCAGAAGAATTCAAACAGGGTCAAAAATAAATCCTAGAAATACTGAGTAAAAAAATCCTCCACAGAACCTGAGGCTGGGCCTGGCCTGATTCTCCCCTCCAGCCCATTATTCGACAAGCTTCCTTGACCTCCTGTCCTAGCACGTGTCGTGAGCAATCATCCCCAAGTGAGTTTCATTTTAATGGAGAACTTCATTGACGGGTGTGCTGTGTACCATGTTGGGCCCTGGTGTATTGTCTGCCTCACACGGAGGGCACAGGCCGAGCTGTGGTCCCCCAGCCTCTCCCTGAACCAAACACTCGCTTGCCTGATGTCTGATGGTAGGACCCCAGGGCCCTGGCCCCAGTCATTGCCTCCCACTAGGAAGTAGGTATTTGAAGCCCAGAGAGGAGGCTCTCCCCTCCACCCCTCCCACGCCCTTGGCTGCGGTTGTGAACCTGGTCTTCTGAGAACAAAAACAAGGTCCTGTGTTTTCTCCCACTTGGCGGCCAGGCGAGTCCAGCAGACCATTTGGCGGCCAGACTGGGGAAGGGGGTCTCTGGGTACCGCCGGGACAGTCTGCTGCAGGGAAGATGATTTGTGTTGATGCCGAGGCCCTGAGGGAGAGGGGGGCAGGGGTGGCTCTGATCTCTGACCGGAGGGATGTGGGAGGTGCCTGGCAGCCGAGGGTCCCAGGGAGGCCCGCCGGTCTCCGGTCCACAAGGAAGTGTGCCCCAGCCCAGCAGTTACTTCAGACGTGGGGGCACAAGGCCCAGGGGCAAGCCAGGCTGTTGCTCTCACTATTCGTCGGGAAGGCAGCCAGGCAGGTGGGGCAGCCGGCTTCTCTGAAGGCTGGTGGACGTGGCGGGTGTGGGATGTCTCGGAGCACGCAATGGGTGACTTTGATCTTCTTTGTTCATCACCCACTTAGAGGAGAATAGAAACTTATTCCCAGTTCTCCTGTGCCGAGAAAGAGGGCAGGTTGCCAGACCCTTCTTCTACTAAACATAAAAGCTTGCAAATCAAAGGTTCCCAGGAGATGTGATTGACTCCTCCCGTCAACCAGGGAGAGTTGCGACCTGGGGATCAGCACCAGTCTCGAGGCTGGTGTGTCACCTTGAATGACTAGAGGAGACCCCACTAGGAGACCACCCCTCTGCCCTGCACCCCAGACCACTCCCCCACCCTGTCCCCCAGGTGACCATCCCCTAACCCATATCCCAGAGACACCAAGGGTGCGCAGGCTGCGGTGCCAGCTGAGGAGTGAGTGGCCCCTGGTTTATAGCAACTGCCACCCTCCTCCCTTCCAGGAGCCGGAGCTGTTGATCTGGTTTTACAGAATGCCCAGAAGCTGTGAACATAAATGAGCTATCAATAATGAATGGAAAATAGGAGCAAACAAGTCAAAGAAAGATGAGGTGGAAGGAAAGCTGGTCAGTTTTCTTTTAACTGCCCTCGTATCCATGAACGGCAAAGGAGGAGCAGCCCTGAATGTTTCCTAAGCAAACGGAGTGCCAGGAAGGGAAAATCTCTCTTGGAGGAGACGGGATCCACTTGAGTTGACTAAGCTGAAAGCTTTGAGGCTAGCCAAGGGAAACCTACAGGGAAATTCGATTCTCAAAGCAGAAACTGGCTCTTGTAACCTTCTCGAGTTCTCCAATATTTTAGAACAATTTTTTTAAGAACTATATCCAGCTACACAAACTGAAAAACAAGCATTTTAAAGCCCGCTTAAGTTCAGCTGGAATGGCTTTTTTGTAAACCATCTCTCCTGCATCTCAGCCATCTAAGGAACTCCCAAAGAACGCATGCTGTATCCATCCATAAACTTGAATATTCTCTTCAAAGCCTTTCCCTTTCAAGCCATTATTTTCACCTTGTGCCCACTGCATGCGTATAGTCATTTTTTGGGACAATTTAAAAATCTTTATTCGACCAAACACTGAATTGTTTTTGATGAATACAAGATTAAAAAAAAATTTACATATATGTACTGTTCATTGTTTCTAAGAACGGTTTAGAGCTTTAGCTTTTTAAACTTACATAGTTATCAAAGGAATAAAGCCAACCGCAAAATAAGAATCAACAGAATGCGGTAATCCAATCATAAAGGACGGTCGGATGCGCTCACACATATTCAAGATATCAGTCATCTAAGTTATAAATAATAAGTAGTTCATTCATGTTCTTTTTTTAAAATTGTGCATATAAGTGATATCATATGGCATTTTTCTTTCTCTTTCTGGCTTACTTCACTTAGAATGATGATCTCCGGGTCCATCATGTTGCTGCAAATGGCATTAGTTTATTATTTTTTATAGCTGAGTAGTATTCCATTGTATAAATATACCACATCTTCTTTATCCAGTCATCTGTTGATGGACATTTAGGTTGTTTCCATGTCTTGACTATTGTAAGTAGTGCTGCTATGAACACTGGGGTGCATGTATCTTTTTGAATTATATTTTTCTCTGGATATATGCCCAGGAGTGGGATTGCTGGATCACGTGGCGAGTCTATTTTTAGTTTTTTAAGGAACCTCCATACTCTCCTCCATAGTGACTGCACCAATGTGCATTCCCACCAACAGTGTAGGAGGCTCCCTTTCGTCCACACCCTCTCTAGCATTTATTATTTACAAACTTTTTAATGATGGCCATTCTAGCCGGTGTGAAATGATCTCATTTTAAGCCTTAGAGGACAAAGTCCTCTTTGACAATGAAATTTCAAGTATCAGTCCATGGGTAGATCAGGAGATGCCATCAGGGCATCAGGGTGCACCCCTTAAACCACACCATATATAACTTTGGGGCAGGAAGGGCAAACCTTTCACCAAAACAAATCACTACCAAAAAAAAAAAAAAAAGATCAGTGAATTTTCAGGAGGAAAATTAGGGTGAGGTGTGTACTAGGTACATGTCACTCATACCTGTCTCTTTCCTCTAATGAAATTTAGACTAGTTTACTTGTCAATTAACTTCCGAGACCTTGAGTTCCATTTTACCCCTAAGTTTTAACAGTGAAAATAGTGTTTTTAGCAATCCTTTTAATAAGATTTTATTCCTACAAATCTGTTGGAATGTTTTATAGCATTATTATGATGGTGATTTATTAATTCATCAAATATGTACCCACTGTGTGCTCTGGGAAATACGGAGATGAACTTATCATCTAGTATATTGGAAGCTTTTGCTAAATTTGTAATTCTAACTTAAGATTATTGGCTGTAAAAATTATTATAACACGGGGCAATTGTGTGGTAAGTGACACTTTGAAAGGGGGCAATCCAGTAGGTCATAGGGATAGCTTCTTTTCACCACTGTAGACCCAGTGCTGACATATGGTTACCACTCAGTCAACATTTACTACATTAAAAGGTGACCAAAAGAATTCTAACAGTTACATGCACCCCAATGTTCACAGCAGCACTATTTACAATAGCCAAAACACGGAAACAACCTAAATGTCCATCGACAGATGACTGGATAAAGATGTGGTATACTTATATAATGGAATACTACTCAGCCATGAAAAAGAATAAAATAATGCCATTTACAGCAACATGGATGGACCTAGAGATGATCATACTAAGTGAAGTACGTCAGACAAAGATGAATATCATATGATATCACTTATATGTGCAATTGAAAAAAATATATAAATGAACTTATTTACAAAACAGAAAGAGATTCACAGACACAGAAAACAAATTAATAGTTACCAAAGTGAAAAAGTGGGGAGGGATAAATTAGGAGTTTGGGATTAGCAGATACAAACTACTGTATACAAAGTAAACAACAAAGTCCTACTGTATAGTACAGGGAACTATATTCAATAATTTGTAATAACCTATAATGAAAAAGAATATGTGTGTGTGTGTGTGTGTATATATATATATATATATATAACTGAATCACTATGCTGTACACCAAAAACTAATACAGTATTGTAAATCAACTATACTTCAATAAAAAAAAAAGAACCCATGAAACATACACAACAGCCCCCAGAATGATAGGAGGAAACTGGGAGATGGCTGAGTCACAGATGAGATGTTTCAAGAATGAGAGCAGGGAGGAGGGTATAGCTCAGTGGTAGAGCGTGTGCTTAACATGCATGAGGTCCTGGGTTCAATCCCTAGCCCCTCCTCTAAAAATAAATAAATAAATAAATAAATAAATAAATAAATAAATAAATAGACCTGATTACCCCCCACCCCAAAGAATGAAAGCAGGTAACACAGCACTGAGAGACGATATTGAGAAACGTTCAGGACAAGGACAGTCTCAGCAAGGTGAAAAATATGTACTCATATTTGGTTACTGCTTCTGTAGCCGGATACCATTTTGAAATTAATTTGTACGGTTTTGTCCCCTCTATGTTCTATTTTTCTCCCCACTGCAACATGACTGCTCCCCAACCCAAGCCACTCAAATGGAAGGAAGCCCTGGGGGAGCTGTGCTTGCAAGATGTCTAGGGTGTCTTGGATTTGTCTTCAAAAGGCTGAAGGAGGATTAGCAGAAGCAGTAAAAGAGAACCAAGGCTTGGTTGAAAGAATCAGAGAGGCTTGGAAAAAGTCAGAGGCAAAGAGGTGCTTAATGTTAAAAAAAAAAAAAACGAGAGAGAGAGAGAGAGAGTGATGTTCCATGACTCGGGAAGTTGGAGTGAGATGATGAGGATGGAGCAGTGGGCTGCCTCACTGCTGCCCTGCAGTCCTTAGGGGCGTGACTATTGCAGAAAAACGTGTTATAGCTCAGTGTTACAGCTCAGTTGTGACAGCAACCTGAATCCAGGTGAGAAAGCAAGCAGCACTTGCAGAGTTGGAGAACTCAGGTTTATTACATCAGCAGGCCCAGAAGAGTTAACACTCCAAGCTCTGGACCCTGTCTGTAGGTTTACACAGGCTTTTGTATGCTGCCAGTTTACACTTTGCAACATCATATGCAAATATGGGATAACAAAGGTTGACTAATTAGGAACAAGCTTTGTAGAAAAGGACCAATCAGGAGTGAGCTCAGGGAACCAATAGAATTTTAGGGGTAAGTTCCACTTTCCTAGAAGTAAGCTTTCAGGGGCAAAAAGTGAGATAGAGCCTCTGGGCCAGGGAACTGGATGGTGCTGGTGGGAGATTGGTGGCCCTGCCTGGGGGTCCTGCCGGTCTTTTTTATGGGGCTTCCCACCTCATGACAAGCTCACAGAAGGAAGAGACAAAAATGAGATCACACAGCCAGCGGTGCCCAGCTTCTCCCAAAGTTCCGTATCCAGAGAAGCACGTGTCTGGGAGAGCCTAGGATGGGAGGGACAGCGGACACCCCAGCAGGAACCTGGTTGAGCAGATGGTGATGACCGGGGCTCACCATCTGTGCTTTGGTTCCTGTAACTCCAGACTCGAAGTGAAAACCCCAAATATGTGAGATAAAACTACAAACTAGTGAGAAGAGGCTAGAAATGTGTATTTCTCAGACACCTAGGGGTGTGGAGTGAGAGTCCCACTTGCCATGCCCACTCTGTGCAAGGCCATATGTTGTAGGTTTTTTTGTTTGTTTTGTTTAATTTGCTTTTAATTTTTTGGTCTTTTTTATTTTAATTTTTTTAACTGAAGTATAGTCAGTTTACTATGTATTAATCTGTTGTAAAGCATGGTGATTCAATTATACATATACATACATATTTCTTATATATTTCTTTTCATATTCTTTTTCATTATAGGCTATTACAAGGTATTAAATATAGTTTCCTGTGCCATACAGTACAACTATAAAATAAATAAATGCTAAATACAGCTGTTTATGTATCTTATATATAGTAGTGTGTATCTGCAAATCCCAGACTCCCAATATATCCCTGCCCTATGTGTTAAGTGCTTTAAGTCCATTAGTTTGTTTAATCTTCCCAGCAGCACTGTGAGTTAAGTTCTATTTTTATTTCTATTTTGTAGATAAGGAAACTGAAGAAGAGACAACGTCAAGTAAGTTTTTATTGTCTCAGACCAGTGAGTGGTAGAGCCTGAGTATTAACCCAGGCAATTTAGTGTCAGAACTCTCCCTCCTAACCACCATGGCTATTCTGGATTTAGAGTGAGGATCCAGATAATTTAGACAGAACAGAAAGAAATAACCAAAATATCTGTGTGTACACACACACACACACACACACACAACTTCAGTCAGCCTATGAGCCTCTTTTTCCGGATTTGGTGGGAATTTATCTGCACCTCCTCCTGATGAATGGCCAAGTCCAGTGATTCTTTTGACCTGACCTAGAAAAAGGATCCAGGAAAAAAAAATAATAATAACAATATGAATAATGCCAAACTTGGAAGAAAAAGAAGGGCCAATAAGAAAAAAGATGCCATGATGGTTCATTTTCTCTGCTCGTACTCAGGAAGGGGTTAACAGCAGTCAATCAGAGTCATTTGTCCTGAATAAGAAACTGATCAGAAAGGCAGAAACAAAGAGACTGGAGGAGGGGGGAGAATTGGAGAAATAAAGGTAGAGGAGGAAGGGGGAAAGGCTTGATGTGGGGAGGAAAGCGTGGAGGGAGAGGGGATGGACAGAAACTGAAAAGGGGGTATGTTCCCAGCAACCCAGCCCCAGGAAATCCTATTAGGCAGCAAAAATGAGATTATTGTCTTTTTACTTCACCACAATATGCAAATGACTCAATTTAGCTGCTAAACATGTTGTTATTGAATTCTGAGAAATTCCCCTCATAAAATAATAATATTTTTGTGACAATACTGTCAGCAAGACCAGATTGCTTTTCTATTTCAGTTAAGCTTTTATTCGAGTCTAGTACATGTCATCTATTCTCAGATTCCAAATGATTGCTTTTATGTAATTTTTGTGTAAGCAAGAAATAATCACATGCTTAGAAATGTGAGAAATGTGTTAACCTTCCCATTATTTTTCAGGGCCCAGGAGAATTAGAGGGTGGACCACAATGGGGAATGTAATTATGTTTCATGATGAATTTTTATTTATGTTAATATCCTTGAGAGCTCACATATCTGTTATTCACCACGTTCATTTGTTTCGCTCGAGCCTTTCTGTCCCACGTCTTTAATCCTTCTACTTTTAGAAGCTTTTTGGATAAATGACAAAGACTTTTCAAGCCTGTAAACAATGGATTAGGAAATCACACTTTCTATCTCTGACACATTTTTCCCCTCCTTGGTCCCATCACTCTAATTCCAACCATATTTAATAAAATAAACTGGACTCTCCATCTCTGCAGTCCCTAGCACTGTTCTATCAAGATGCAATTCATATGTTTTTTATTTCCTTAAATTTCTATTGATTTAGACGACTTCCTTGGTAGACCAGCTTCCCCCCACACCTCCAGGATTCATCAGCGAGAATTAAGGAGGGAAGCAAATGGAGGGAATGTTTGGCGTGATCCATGAATCACAAACAGTGCCTGCATACCCATATCAGAGCCATTTGGTTGCTATATCCAGCCCCTTCATCTAGACAGTTCTGTGTGGTCAGGAACAACAGTGACATTCTCAGGCATAATGACTCTGGGGAGCCAGTCAGCAATAAGGGGAGCTTGATGGCTAATTTTGTGTGTCAACTTGGCTGGGCCACAGGAACTGGATATTTGGTCAAACATTACTGCAAGTGTTTCAGTGAAGAATTTTTTTAGATGAGATTAACATTTCAGTCAGTAGACTCTGAGTGAAACAGATTCTCCTCCATAATGTGGTGGGCCTCACCAAATCAGTTGAAGCCTTAATAGGAAAAAGGACTGAGATACCCTGAGGAACAGGGAATTCTGCCTTCGGACATGAACCGCAACACCAGCTCCTCCCTAGGTCTCTAGCCTGCCCACCTGCCCTCCTGCCCTGCAGGTTTTGGACACATCAGCCCATATAACTGTACAAGCTGTTCCCTTAAAATAAACAATTCTCTTTCTATACACTCACACATACCTTATTGGATCTGTTTCTGTGTAGAACCCTGACTAGTACAAATAGATAGGATCACATTATTAGCCATTAATTGGCTGGGCTTAATGTCCACTACTGGGTCACTGCTGGTATCAAGGTTTGGCCAGATCACTGAATAGCAGGTACAGAAATCCTTTTCTAAAACCATTCTCCTGAACTATAGGCACAATTCCTTTACAGCCACATTAACAGAGGTGCTTAGGTAAATTCAGATCTCCAAGGAGACACTTAGCATAACTCTTTATGAGGGGGCGGAGGGTAATTTGGTTTATTTATTTATTCATTTATTTAATCTTTAATGGAGGGACTGGGGACTGAACCCAGGACCTCGTGCATACTGAGCATGCGCTTTACCACTGAGCTATACCCTCCCTCCCGCCCAACATAACTCTTGCCTGAAGCAAGATGATATCCGAACACTGTAGGGCGTTCAATGCATCTGTTGTAAAGACTTTCAGAAAACACAGGTGATCTCAAATGGGACAGAGACACTGAAGCACATACAGATTGAGAAGTGCCCCTAAGTTGATACAAACTAAGTCATGGGAGGGTGGACCAGTTAGGTTTTGCTCTGGAACACACACCCCTTAGTGTAAGGCTTAACGCTTTTACTATGACTCCCAGCTCTGTGGGTTCCCTGAGCTGTCCTGCAGTCAGTCCTGGGGCTGGCTGGATGCTTTGTCTAAGATTATTTACCCAGATGCCGGGCCGTGGGTGCTGGCTTGTCCACTGGTGCCAGTCGAGATTGCTGGGGTGACTGGGCTGTCTCTCACCTTTCTTCAGGTTTCCTTGGCTGCTTCATTTGGAGGGAGAGGGTCTCTAGCAGAAAGAGGAGAAAAGCCCCAGGGCACAAGCATTTTCCAAGCCTCTGCTTGTATCACATCACACTGGCTTATGACTCTGGCTAAAGCTGCATGGCCATGCCTAGATTTAAGGGTGAAAATAAATCATCTCCACCTCTTGATGGGAAGAACGTCAAAATCACGGTGCAAAGAGGCATTTAGACAGCGGTGGGAGGAGCGCGGGATCGTGTTTCCCCACCCATAAGCCATGGAAAGGCGCCACTGTAATGTCTGCGCAAGGAAAAGTGACTGGCTGTGCAGACCGTTTTGAGGAATGTATTGAAAGAAATGATAGAAATTGAACAGTAGTTACAATGATCAGTACAGCCCAAAAGAGTTTCTTTTTTCTTAGGATAAAAAAACAGTTGAAAAAAATGGAAACGAGTCAATGATGTGTAAGAGATTCAAGATTTTTGGAAAAAGAAGAAGTGCACATGAGAGAGCGGACTTAGAATTTGGAAGGGTTGGAGGCAAGGGTCTCTCAGTGCCGTGATTGCCAATCAGGCCTGGGAGGCACCCCAGGATAGAGGTCCCTGAGGGTCAGCCTGGTGGCGATAAAGAGAAGCCAAGCCAGGGAAAGTCTCCTTTTATCTGTTTCACAAATAGGACTTTGTGTAACAGTCTGTTAAAAAAAAATAAAATAAAAGGACTTCACTTATTGGAAAACTTTTGCATCAAACCACTGCCTGGATAAAGGAAGAGTACTTTTGAGATGTTGAGACTCAGAGGAAAATGGAAAGAGATTTACACAGAAAAGGACTGAGGTCAGAGGATGGAGAGAGAGTAAAGGGGGGACGGAGTCATTTCTGGGGGACGAGCCACAGAAGGCGCCGACCCTGGGTGATGGGCGTGGGCAGGTTTGCAGCAGCTCTGACAAGGATGGCCTTGAGGCCACGACAGGGGATGGACCAGAGACAGCGCCGGGAGCTGGGAGCTCACCAGTCATTGGTAGAAGGTAACACTTGCATCGCGCCATCTTTTAAGCATCTCAAGCCCAGGACAGAGCAAACTAACCACGGGGATCCCCCGGCACGGGGGTGGGGGTGCGGCAGGCACAAGGTATATAGACCATGGGAGACCAGGCCAGAAGCCGAGTGAAGTCAGGGCTGGGCGGGAGCCGAGAGAAGCCAGAAGGACCCCGGAGCCCGCAGGGAAGGCGAATCCGAGTGGCGGGAGGGCTCAGGGCTTGCGCCTTGTAAGCTGAGTGCGTGTGAGCCCAGGGTCGCTACCTGCTAAGTAGGTTCTGGTGCGACTCAGCACCGTAGATGGATGAAGTGCAAAATCACATCTCATAAATCAAATTCCAAGGGCTTTGTGAGGCTTTTGCTGTCTCACAGGCAAAGCAATCGATGTTTAAATGCCAGGGGGGAATAAACACCTAATTTCCTGCCACCCCCCTGGCTTCACGCCAGGTGACCTGACTGGGAGGGAACAGTTCTCTTCTGGTCGGGGGCTACAGAGTTTGAGTGCGTCAGGCGACACAGGCTGCTCATTTGCATTTGGTAAAATATTCATAATGGCAGTTTACTAGAAAATAAGGACCGAGATTCCTGTGGATCTGTTGTCGACACAGCATGCTAATCCGGTCTCTCCTCCTTGCAGCCCCAAAGCAGCTCTTTCCTGGAATCTTTCCTAGAATCATGAAAGAAGGTTTAAGGAAATGAACTCAGGAGTTTTGTGCAAAGGAAGAGGCACCAACTTTCCTCCACTCTAAACCCAACATGGAAGCCCGGTCAGCCTTCCATTTTCACGGTTCATCTTGTGTGCCCTGAGTCGCTACCCCACAAGACTTGTGATAACAGCTCCTGGGGGTCCAGAGAGCGGCTCTCTCTCAGTGCCGTCCCCTCTGGACACACACACCCTGTGGAGGAGGCACCACCGCACCCTCCAGATAGCAGTCTGCACAAAGCGAACTTTGCTCCGGACGCTTCAGACTTTTGGCAGGTTGGGAATTCACGGTCATCCAGGTGCACTGATTGTGGCGAGACTCACCTGGTGACAAGTGAGAGGCAGTGGGCAGGGAAGGGGCCAGTGGGCTGCCAGGCGCAGGACCAACGGCTCCAGGAGACATCAAGGAGGGAGGGAGGTGGCAGGACCAGCCAGCAGGCACCTGGCAGCATCGACGGGTCACAAGGTGAGGCCACTTCAGGAAGGCCTGACTCCTGATGTGACTCAGACATGGAGGGTCCAGCAGAGGAAGTTGGAAATGGGGGTTTGGCTTTTTAAGAAAAAGACCTTGCATTGTATTATAAATGCATCTCTTTCTCCTCGCTCTTCATCCCAGAATGAAGAGTTAAGGTTAATCCCCTGCCTGGAAGGAGGTTCTTCCTTGCTCTGCAGGCGCCCACAAAGCTGACGGTTGCCCTGGTTTTATGAGTTTCTCCGTGTCGAAGCTTCCAGAAAGAGAGGGTTGAGGGAGGCCTTCTTACAGCTGAGGACCGTGGCCCTGCAGGAGAGCAGGGTGCCCTACAGAGGGAACATTCTGTCTGCTTCTTCCTTCCCACAGCCTGCTCCCAAAAAATGATGCAGAGAGAGACTGGACCCTGCTGCAGACCCTGGGGACAAACTGGCTTAGGAACGCAGGGCTGCTGGACAGGGCTTCGTCCCTAAACGGATGAAACCAAACACCCTTCTCCCAGCTGTTCTGTCTTCTCACTGCTATTTCAAAGACCTCTCTCAGCCCAGCTAGGGACAATTTCGAGCTCTTTTCTTAGGTAGACTGTGAACACGGAAGCACCTGCTGGAAGAGACACGTGTGTAAACACACACACGCACATGCACACAAAAGCACAGCTGAGACCCCTCTGTAATCCTGCCCCACACTGAGCATTGTGCCGAGCCCAGCTCGGAAGCCAGGGAGAGTAGAGAATGGTCTGAACAGGCTGATTGACTTAACGACTCTGGATTTCAAAGCGACCTCCCCACCCTGCAGCCTCTGTCACGGCGCTGCCGGTCTGTATGATTTCAGACCTAAAACAGAGCTCCATTCTTTATTGGACTTTGGCCCTGGGGGCAATTTTGTCACCTCCCAGTCCCCTAATAAATGTAATGGGTTGTTGAATTACCTTCATGTGCCTGGAGCTTTGGCAAGGGTCACTGTCTATCAGCTGTAAAAAGATAAAATGCTGACTCTTTGGCCTTAGCCAAACGTCAGAGTCCATTGGGGTCAACTGGTCAAATGAATGAGGTGTGAGATTTAAGCAGTTGTTCTTGGTTCTTTTTTCGTTTTCTCCAGAGAGAACCATCTGATAGAAATCATCTTTGACCTCAAAAATCTCAAGTTCCTGACAGATTCCTTACCTGGTCACTCTTGGGTTTGGCGGAAGAATAAAAAAGAGCAATACTGGGGACCGGAAAGGACCACGGCTTCCCAGCCTGACCGCTGCCCCCTCCTCACCATGGTCTCCCGTCTCTACCTTTCCAGTAGAGATGCTAGCAGCTTCCGCCTCGAGGTCCAGAAAGCCCCTTGGCAGCCCTCTGTGGGCCACACCGCAGCTGCCTTCTTTACACACGCGTGCACACATCCAGCCCCCTCACCCCCACTTGCAACCCAGCACCCCAAGCTGCCGGAGACGTCTGCTTTAGGAGGTGGGCGGGGCTGGCGTCATCAAGCTCTTTGAGGGACCCAGAGAGAAGGGCCAGTAAAGTCCTTCTCAGCCAGTGGTGAGTGTCGAAGGAATCCACATAAGAAATGTTTTCACCAGGCCGGTTTTTCCCCCATCTGGGGCTTCAAGAAGAGCAGTTTTTACTATTCATCTGTTTCAAAAGCTTTTTTGTGATATTCCTGTTGCACTCAAAGGCCTCAAAGGCACACAAAATCCTTTCACTGTTTGGAGAGGCAGGAGAGGGGGCCACATAGCTACTCTAATGATTCTCAAACTCTGATGGTGGACAAACACCGGGGAGCTTCTCTAAGGCGGATTTCTTAAGCACCTTAAACATTCTGATTCCGAAGGCCTATGCTGGGGAATTAAAATCTGCTTTTTAATGAACACCCGGGAGATTCCGGCATAGGTAAGCTCGGGAACACTGCTTCAGTACAGAGTTCACAGATACTCCATGTTCACAGAATTATGATGGGTTGTTTTTGGGGGGGTGGTAATTAGATTTATTTAGTTATTTACTTATTTATTTATTTTACTGGAGGGACTGGGGATTGAACCCAAGACCCCGTGCATGCTAAGCATGCGCTCTTCCACTGAGCTACACCCTCCCCCTCTAATTATGATATTTTAACAATGGATCCATGGCAGAAAATCTAATAGAAATATAATTTAAAATGGTTTTGAGGGCATCCGTCTGAGCATTCTACTTTAACATGCTTCTTTGCGTGTATGTGTGGGGAGCGGTAATTAGGTTTATTTTTTTATGGAAGCACTGGGGATTGAACCCAGGACCTTGTGCATGCTAAGCACACATTCTATCACTGAGCTACACCCTCCCCACCATCATGCTGCTACTGGGAAAAACAAAAAACAAACCAAAAAAACCCAACAGCAACCCAAAAGCTTCATGATTTCTCCAGCATGAAATGCTGAGTGACAGTTTCCTGCAGAACCTCGCGTGTATGTGGTGCTGGCACGGCAGGCCCCAGGGGAGGCAAGCGTAGGCCCAGGTGACAGTCCTGACGCCGCTGAGGCCGCTGCAAGAAGCCAGCCTCAGCCTGCAAGACCGCACAGCCACCCCTGTCCCAGGGCCTTTCTCCCTTCACCCGTCCTTGCCTGGCAGGCAGCCCTGAAGCCATCAGGCAGGTGAATTACAGCTGGACCACCTGCAGAATCTTTGCGGACTGGGAGCCCACGGAAGACGGGGGAGAGCCAGTGAGCAGAGCGGAGCGGGCCGTGCTAGGCACTGAGAAAGCCGGTGTCTGCTGGGCTGAGTCGGTTCACCGCTGGCTTGAGATTCTGTAAATAAATGGGAGTTTGCATTAAATCACCATTTGGCAGAGTCCCTCTTTTGGCAAACATTGCGTTCAGGGTCTGCGGACTAACACAGGGAAGCTGCAGTGAGACTTCCAGTCGCCTCTGTGAAAATCCAGGCCTAGCCAGTCCGAAGAGATAGCCTTTACAAGCTCCAATTTCTGTGTGATCACCTGACACTATTTTGGGACCTACAGCCATTGAAGGAGAAAGAGCAACAAATATGTTGGGCATATTTCCATGGGCTGCCCCTGCAGCACATCCCAGGAGGGGCTAATGACCGTCAACAGGCCACCACCACCACCGTCACCTCAGTGTGGAGGACGTGGAGGGTCAGGCTGTGTCTTTAACTCCTCCAGTTAAAACCTTTTTGGTTTAAAAATGTTTCTTTAATAGATGAGAAATAAAGTGATTTGTACAAAATAAATGATACAATTAGTTAAACTAATTATAGTCCATCTGTATAACATAGGTTGAGGTTAGCTGTTGAATTACATCTTCACCAAAAGGAGAAAGATATACAAAGTGTATCTTTCGTAAATACTAAAATACGTCCTCAGATCTTGGTGGAACGGAGATGAGGGAAGGGCCAGGAGCAGGGATAAAGTGACCCCTGGGAAAAAGGCAGCGACTTCCTTCAGCCTTCTTGATGCTGTGTGAGCATTCAACAGTGTGCTGTTTAAAGAGAAACTAATTCCGGACACTGAACCTTCCTAACCTCAACGACCCTTGAGAACCTGACGTTTCTTCCTTCTGCCCCTTCTCTGGGTCATCACTGAGCGGTCTTCTTTTTGACGGGAACAGGAGGGACCTCTCCTTATTACTAGCACATGACTTTTGGCTACTTACGGCCAACCTACAACCATGATCTCCAAAGGAGTTTGATGACAAATTCTCTGCAGCATGTTCTGGCCCAGGGAAACCAAGCCTCTGCTTGCGTCCCCGGGGCTGGAAAATCAGCCGGGTCCATGCCCGCCTCAAGTCAACAGGCAACAAGTCCTAGTGAAGCTGACGCGCATGCCCCGCACCCCACCCTACAATCTCTGCCTTTTCCAGAAAATCCTGACACAGTGCGCTTTGAGCTGGAAGAGAGGCCCCAGCAGGCTCGTGGGGTCACCTTAGGTTTGTGTATTGTGTATTCCAAAACTTCACATTTTTCAGATGCCTCAAAATCCCCACGAACAGGCTGGGAGCATCCCGCCCAGGTGACCGGGTGCTCCAGGGGGATGAGGCTGGTCCCTGCCACAAGTCCCCCTTCTTGGCCTCCCCTGACAGTGACCTAGTGACAGTCAAATGTCCCAATGAAACCCCTCAAGCCTTTTGCCTGTACTTTCCACCCTGACCCCTAAATAAGGCACTTGCTCAGGATATCCACGCTCTCAGCTCCCATCTGCTTGGCTAACCCCATTCCCTTGGCAGCCCCTTAGCCTCAGATGGCCTGTTTGTTTTTTCCTGTACCCCTTCTCTGTCCCCTCTGGTGGCCACCCCTGACTGAGCATCGCATGAAAGAACAGCAAGAAGCTCAGTGTGATCAGCAGTGTGATATGGTTCCCAGCGGCAAGCCCAGAGATCTGTCAGCCAGCACGGATGCCCCGATGGCCATGCAAGCTCACTCTGAGCGGGTCGCCCACATCAGGCGCCTGATGGGCAACTCTGGGTTTAGTATCCTAAGAGAGATGTTGGAAAACGACCCTTGTATTTGAAAGCAGTACTCAGGATGAAAAACTCTCCTGATCCTAACAAAGAAGGAACGATCGAAAATACCAGAGATGTTTTCGCTGGAGAAGATGGGACTGGACGAGACGCAGAAGCCGTGTCCAACAGACTGAGAGCCATCAAAGTGAGCGGGGGTTTTCTTATTTTCATGGTTCTGAAGCACAAAACTCGGTGCAGATTTCTTTCCCCCCAAAATACAAACGTTCTAACCAAAAAAAGCGTAAACAGTTAATAACACTTGTAAAGTAGTAAGTCCCCCATAGACAGGAGTCTTTAAGGAGAGAGTAGGAGACTGTAGGCAAGGGCAGGTGCGGGCGGTATTCGTTCCACTACTAAGAGTGGAAGAGAGGGTCTTTAAGTTCTCTGGCAGCCCGAACACTCAGTAACTCTATGCGTGAATATAAGGGAAAGCCTTTTTCTTTTAATTGAAGTATAGTTGATTTACAATGTTGTGTTGGTTTCTGGTGCACAGCATAGTGACTCAGTTATGCATACATATATATTCTTTTCATATTTTATTAAATTAATTTATTTTTTATTGAAGTGCAGTCAGTTACAATGTGTCAATGTGTGATACACAGCATAACATCCCAGTCATGCATATATTCATTTTCATAGTCTTTTTCATTAAAGATTATTACAAGATATTGAATATAGTTCCCAGGGAGAGATGATTTCTGAGTCGTAGTCCTTTCCTGTGCTCCGGGCATCCTGCTGCTTTGCTGAGTGGACTCTCAGTTTGGGAGGAGACATGAGTACAGAGCCAACTAGACATCAGAAGGACACAGTCAACTGGATTTTGTGTGAGGTAGAAGGAAATCCAGAAAGGTAAGCAGCCTGAGAAGGTATCCTCCATCCCCCTTGGCACACCTTTACTTGTGTGTGGCTCACTTAGTGAGGGAATTCTCTCTGTTACTGCTCTAATTCATCTTCTCTCCTCCTGGTGGTCCAGGAAAGGTTGGTAGGAGGTGTGAGGACCCCCAGCCATCACTGGGGGGTAAAGACAGGGGCAAATTGCTGTCAACGTCCACTCAGTCCCTAACCCTCTGAAGAGAAGATGCCTCCTCTGATTGTGCACACTTTAGTTATGCTCTGTTTACAGGGCTATGAAATGTAGCCTTGAAATAATTGTATGTTTACAAAACGACGCCTCTGGAATCAGCATAGCAGGTCACACTCCCACATTTCCAAGGGGAGAACCCTTGGAGCTGTCTGAAAGCGGACAGAACTCCTCAAAGTACATGAAGTCAACTGTGTGAGCTGTGAACAATAAATCATAGATCTGTTTGGGCTTGGCTTTCTTTGGACAATCTAAAAGGTATGAATTTATCTTCGAGAAAGAAAATAAGACACAGATAATGTGTGCTTTCCCCACCACCTCCTCCCTCCCCACAGGTCCCCAAACACCTGCTCCGCACCTGGCTCTAATGCTGGCCATGCCGGCCCCATTCACAGTGCCAGACTCACTGCTTTCTGGGTCAGAGATCCCAGGAGCTTCAGTAATACGCAATGCAAACAAAACAATACAGAAATAAAGATGCTTGAGATTGGCTGCTCCAGTCACACCTGCTCTCTGGATGTCGGCATATTGTTAAGGCCTGGACCCTTCAGGAATGGTCCAGCTCAGGATCCTTACCACGGTGGGGGGGGGGGGGTCCAACCTGGGGCTCCAGGCAGGTACAATGGCCTCTGAAGCAGGTACCAAGGGCGTCTAACCAGGTCCCCTCCCTGCCCCAGAGCTGACTGTCCTACAACCTAGAAGATGTTGCAGGCACCTCATTGTCACATCCCAGAGATGCTCTCCTGAGCAGTAAGCTGCTTTCCTGCCCACAGCCAGGCCAGCCTGGGGTCTAACGTGAGCCCCCGGCAAGTCCCGCATCTCCTGAGAGGCGTGTGTATCTCAGCTGCGGCTGCGTCTCTTGGGCCACCTGCGGAAGGTGGTTCAGGCAGCCTAAACGTCGCCCCTGAGGCAGCCCTCCTGTAGGCGACACGCCCCGGCCCCGCGGCTCAGTAAGTCGGGCTTACGGGAGGGCGTCCGTCCCCTTTTTTGTCATCATTACAATCACTTCTGCAAATACACCCCCAGAGCTTACAGCTGGGGCTTTTCGGTCATAAGGTACCAAGTGAAAGAAGGCTTAAAGGCTCACTTTGGGCTTGTAAATGTCAGCCAAGTCACTCAAAGGCAGAAAACAGCTCCAGACCGAGAAGCCAGGCTGGGGCGGGGTTAGCTGGCCTCTCACGGGCAGACTCCGCCCACGAGGCCTGGGAGCGCGCTCTTCCCTGGTCCTGGGGGACGCGACCTCCTCTCCGTTCGTCCCTGTGGTCACAAATAGACACAAGGCTGTTGACCTTATTAGGTCCGAGGCGGCATCGAGCCTGGGGTGGACTAAGCGTAGCACCAAGCAACCGCCCCAAGACTTCTGCAGCATCATCTGGCCCGCGGCGGCGTTCCTAAAACGGTCTGTCTGTAGCCGTTTGTGGCAAAGGTCCAGGTCATCCCCAATAGCACTAAAAGCAGATAGTGGATGCTTAAGAGACACTGAAACAGGAAGTAATCTCCTGGTGGAAGCCTGAGTGCAGGTGGAGGAGCAGCCTGAGTGTAGGGTCTCCCCTGCGGTGACTGCCCCTGCCCGGGGCTGAGGAGTCTGTCTGATGCCCTCTGTCCGCCGTCTTCCTGGGAGTTCAGGGCCGTCACCAGGTGCCGCATGGGAACAGGCAGGACCCCTGTGTCAGGGCCAAGCAGCCTCTTAGCCGTCCTCCCCTCCAAGCAGGGTTCCGGCAGGGAGCAAAGCTCCTACAGTAAACTAATCGAAGAAGAATTCGCTCTGTTCCCTCTGGAACAGCACAGTGTTAGGATCGCTCCAGACCCGGGGGAGAAGTCAGCACGCTGGCCCCTTAGGGCCCCAGGGCTTCATTCTCAGGGAACCCTAGGTGAGAAGGACAGATGGAGTGATGCTGGTGGCCAAAGTGTCTGGTGGCCTGGCTCACACCACTCCTCTGATGACAAGAAGATGCAAAGACAATGCTGTCTTCTGTACGCTGCTCTAGAAAGTGAACACCCAGGTTGGCAGTGGATGCACGTGCGTGTTAGCGGTGTCTGGGTTGCATCTTGCTGTGGAGTTCTTGTTTCCAGAAAACCAGCCAGCCCCCATTGGGTCAGAGAGAAGCGAGCTTGGCCCCGCTTTGTGTGGGCAGCTCCCCACACCCAGGTGTGCCCCCGGTCACTGCCAGCTGCAACATTTCCCAGGTCAGTCACATCTCTATTCCCTGGAGTCCTGTTCTAGTCAATGGCAGGCTCTCATTAGCAAGTCTGGCTCTAGGGAAGCTTGACCAGAAAATAACAATCCAGTCTGTTCCCAAGCCAAAGCCGCACGTGCTGGATAAAACTCCCCCATGATGTGTCAAACCAGTGGACTTAAACAGAGCTGAAGGTGTTGATCTGGCTTCCTTCTGACAGCGAAGATTAGTTCTTGCTAAAGTAAATGTTTCCTCTCTTTGAAAACCTCCGGGTAGAGACGAACCCAGTTCCCCAGTGGTTTCCCACTGGAAACTGGTTCTATTGCTAAACCAAGGAGAGTGGGGGAAGGAGGGGGAAAGAGGCCAAAACATACACTCAGGGGTAAAAAAAATGTCAAAGAGAAAATTTAGCACATCAGTATGAAAACCATGTGGTTTGTCTTTCTTCAGTTTTAAAGGGCCGTATCATTTCCCTAAATTTCCCTGGTTTTATAACATGCAGAAGTAAAACTCAATGGGAAAAACAGTGATTTTATTAAGAGAGGGCAGAGTAAGGCTTACCCTTGGCAGGAGGGTAGCCCACATGAAATTCCAGATGCTCAGTTAAAATCGAATTTCAGATAAACAGCAAATAACATTTTTAGTATTAGAATAAGCACATGCCATGCAAAATTTGGGACATACTGTCAGAGGGTAGAACAAATCTGAACTCCATATTGGATTTGTTTCTTTCACTTTAACCTTTGTCTTCTGTTGCTTTTGCTACAAGTTCATCACTAACGGGATGTTGCCTAGAAGCTTAAATTATACGTAATGGCCCATCGCTGGGAACCCTGCCTCCCAGGTAATGAGCATTGAGCTAAAATACCTCTGTTTAGCTCACAGGAAACACCCTGACCAGGGCCACCTGTAAGTGACTGCGGGAAGAAGGAAGTCAGCACACGCCCTCTGGAGTCTGGCCGGAACCAGGAAGTGTTTGACTTTCCTCCCTCCTCTTTTAGTATGAAAGAAGCCTGAATTCTAACTCAGGCGAGATGGATCTTTGGGACACTAGTCTGCCATCTTCTCGGCCTGCTGGTTTTCCAAATAAAGTCGCTATTCCTTTTCCCAACAACTCATCCCTCGATTTATTGGCCTGTCGTGCAGTGAGCAGGAAGAGTTTGGACTTCGTAACTATACTTACGCAAAATTATTCATTTATCTGAAATTTCAATTTAATGGGCGTCCTGTATTTTCTTTTTGTGAAATCTGGCAGTCTGCTTGGAAGGCGGCCTACAGTAAGTGTCTGGGAGTCTTGCCTGCCCCGCCAGTCGGCTGCCCTTGGTCCTCGCCAGCATCATGTAACAAGGCTGTGCTCCACTCATTCATCTGAGCAATGCAGCAGAGTCACGCAGGTGGCCATGGACGTAGACATGTCCAGGATTTGTTTTCAAAGCAGTTCAAATCAGATCATCCATTCAATACAAGGTGTAAAGCCAGAGGGACCCATCTGGGGAGGGAAGGTGGCCAAAACGAGTCCACGGTGATTCTAGCGTAGTGCCCGATCACATGAGACTCCGGCCAAGGAGCCCTCCCTGTCTCTAAAACCAGCAGAGGGAAGAGGGGGTGGAGGAGGGGGCTTTCAAAGAAGTTCTGGATACCCCACAAAACTTGAGATTACTGAACTGGTGAACAGTGGGACAGGCCTGGCAATGTCTATCCGGAGGGGAAAAAAAAAATCTCATTTTAAGGGGAGAAGAAAGCAGACTGGTAGAGCATGGACCAGCAGGGAACCCTTCCTTCCAGGAGGCGAGATGAGGAGCAGCTCTAAGAGCAGCAGGGGGACCACCTGGGCGTCACCTCTGGGCTGAAGTCTGAGTGCTGGGCAGTTAATGATAGTAATACGGTGTGAACAAACACACATGTGCTCTCCACCCCCCACCCCTGCTCAAAACACCATTGGGCACAAGTACACCCTCAGGACCCTTCTTAGAGAGAGCAAATCAGAGGGGGCAGGTGGTCTCCCTGACGTCACCAGGACTGATGCCACCCCCACCCTGGCAGGTGTGGCATCCTGAGGGTTCCAAGGTGCTCCTGGCTGCAGGCTGGGGGTTGGCTGGGGCTGGCAGGAGCTGAGGAGCCCAACAGAGACAGGGCAGCCCAGAGAGCATCCTGTTCCCAGTGGAGGGGTTGTGGCTCCCAGGGTGGGTGACAATAGCCATCATCAGACATGGCGGTGCCAGTAGGGCTTGGGAAGCGGCTGGGAAGACCTGGGCTGCCTAGTGGGTCCCCTTGAGAGCAAAGGTGACACCTGGCGGGACTGGACTTGGCGCCCAGGAGCCAAACACTCCAGAGGGTGCTCCAGGACTCACTCACAGTGGGTGTTCAGTGGATGAATGAATGCAAGACTGGTGACACTCACAGGACAAGCATAAAAATCCAACCCAAACCTGAGCTGAAACACAGGCTCCCATATAAGGCAGGGTTTCCTTCCCCCTATAATTTCTAAACTGTGGCTAAAGAAAATGTCAGTTCTGTTTGGTTCAGTCCCCATCTGGCACCTTTCTTGCTGGTAAATTGATTTCAGCATCTTTTTTTAAAGCCTCATCATGAAGCTTCCATAGTTAGGTATAATTCATCAAGGTTTAGAATTAGCCCAAGTCTCTCTAACTCCTTCTTTATATTTTCACACAAGGCTTCTTGATTGTTCGTTTGGAACATTAAGATGCAAATGATAGAGGAAACACAGCACATTTAAATGTATGTGTGGGGCTGGGGCGGCAGGGCGCAGTTCTGGGAAAGAACCACCATTCTCCTGGGGTTGCTCGGATGGATGGAAACGGGGAGGGCAGAGGAAAGGAGAGAGATGTTAGGCAGGTTTGTTTGGACTCACACTTTGCTGGTCAGGGTGAAAGAACAACCTTTACAACAAGCTTTTTAAAACCTAATCGCTGATTGATGGGCACTCTTAGCAAAGCCACGGGCTCAGCAGGGCAAGGCCAACATGGGAACAGATGGTGGGGTTTCCACCGGAAGTTAACCTGAGGTTTGACCAGCTCATCTCCTCCCGTTGGAGAGTTGGTGTCACCCAGTCTGCTCCTAACACGGTGTGTGTGTTTCCTTGGAACAGAATTACAAGTGACAAAGGGGATAAAGAGTGATGATGTCAAGACAGGGGCCAGGCAGGTCCAGATGTGTTCTCCTGGAGGTGTCACCCCTACCCCTGCACCTTGAGCTTCTGGCACTCCAGCCAGGTCCCTGCTCCTGCCTCCCTCGCCTTTCCTCCGCTTCCTGCTCTGGATCCTGTCCCCCGCCCCCTTACCCGCTTCCCTTTCCCCTCCTCTCTCTCCTCCCCCTCCCTTCATCTGCCCCTCCCCCCATCTGCCCCTCCCCTTCCCCTCTGGCCAGCAGCCCGCCCCCCTAGCCCTATCCTCCGTGCTACAGACACACACACCACACACACACACACATTTGCCCCCTGGGCTGAAGCCAGCGTTTCTGAAACCCGCCCACCCTGGGAAGGGTGAGAATCCAACATGTTCTGAGGATGGGCCTTAAGGAAGGGTGAGTGTTTCCCCTTGACTCTGAGCCAAGCTTCTCTAGGGAGAAGCCCTTCACTTCTAACACGCTCGACTCGTCTGACAAGAGGGCAGCTGAAACCCTGCCCTGCTCTGCCCACCTGCTCGTGGACGGAAAAGACAGGCCAGCTCTTGCCTGGCCGCCTCCGCTGACGACAGCGCCAGAAATCTTGCCAGCTGGTTGCTGAAAGCATCTCCCAGTGCTGGTCTGTCTCTGGGTGGGCGAGGAGCAGCCTGAGGCAGGGGCCTTGAGTGGGAAGGCTCGTCATGGTGCCAGAGGGCCAGTGAGGGTCAGCGAGGACCTGATCGCCACCTTGGCCGAGGCTGTGACCATGGCCAAGACGCCAGCCTCTGCCGAGCCGCTCCTCCTGGTGGGTGGGTGCTGGGTGGGGCTGTAAGCTCCTCTTGTCAGGGCGTCGCTGGGGCAAGGATACAGGGTGCTGGAGAGCAGGGCGAGGTGCTTCCCGCCCTCTGCCCCCCACCTCTTCTCCCCTCCTTCCTTCTGGGACTTCTCAGAGAAGAGCTTTTCACTGATCTCTTGACAAAGGGGGTGCCCCTAGGACAAGTGAGGTCAGCAGGTCAGTTTTAACTACCCAGGGAGGAGTTTGCAGACAAGAGACTTGGTACCCAGTGCTTCCAGCCTTTAGAGCAAGTCACTGAAAGCATCTCTGCATCCAAGATGCTTGGAGGAGAAGGCAGCTGTCACCTGGGTCCTGGGTCAGGCTCCCCAAGCAAGATTTGTATTTTATCATGATGTGTTTTAAGATACTAAGCCTAGGAATGTTCATCTCAAGCCCTGTTTGGAAAGAGGCAAGACTTAGATACATTTCAATTAAAAAAATTTAAGAGGCGTTATGGAGAAGGTTGTCCACGATATTGATCTGGGAAGGAATTTAAAGTAGAAACTTATCCCCAGGGTTCTTTTTCTCGTCCTCCAAGGGAACAAATCTTTTCAGCCAGTGTCACACAGAGAGAAGGCTTGGGAACAGCTGCCCCTGCAGGGGCCCTTGTGCTGAGCTGGCCCCAGGGCTTCACGCTGCCCGCACAGCAGGAGGAAGCGGTGTTGGCGGGGCCGAGGGTGTGAGGCGAGGCGTCACTCGGTGAGATCAGCGCATCCGCTCTTCCATTGCGTTGTTTGTCACAGGGGAGGGAAGATTGGTGAAACTGGCTCCGCAGCTCCAAGTCGGCAGCCACTTGACAGATGTTCATTTGAGAACCAGCTCACCAGCAGGAAGAGTTCACACCAGGCATCAGCCTTCTGGTGCCCATGCTTGTTTATTCCTTTTCCTGGGGATGTGGAGGTGCCCCCAGGGTGGGGATGGGGCTGGGGTGGGGTGGGGAGGGGGTGCCGAGAGGCTGCGAAGAGTTGGGGGACGGGCGTGGAGAGTCATCAGACTCAGCTCAGTGGATGCCATGACCTCATTTTTCGATTATTCCAACAGACAGAAGTAAGAGCTTACCCGCCTGGTAATTAAGCAGTAATGTATATTTCAGGAAACCCTAAGTAGGTAAATCTACAAGTCAATTGACAAAAGGATGAAATTGACAAAAGCTGGGCTACACACAGCCTGTAAGAAGACAGTTATACTTGAAACGAGGGCTTCCCACACACTCTCCTTTCTTCCCCAACATTCTTCACGGCGAAATTGTACCCGTGCAGGAAAGGGTGAGCCTCTAACAAAAGATGTCACTCTCAGGAAAACCCCAGAAGTATGTGTGTGTGCAAGGCTCTGATTTTATGCATGCATATATATGCACACATTTTTATATGAAAGAGAACGTCTGTAAGATTTAAAACATGCATTATAAAAACTCATCTTGACAATCGCATTATACACAGAGACCGACGGCATGGGCTGGGCTTCTCGATTTGTCACAAATTTCCTCTTAAATTCTTTAACCCTCAAGATCTCTAATTTCTAAAATGTGACTCAAAATACGAGCTTGGTGCAGATTTCTCTGACATAGGTTGTCAATCATCCTATGAGACATTTCTACAAATTTCTCCCCAAAAGAAATACATGTATTTATTGACAGTAGTCCCAGGATATGAAATTCTCCACAAAATGAGAATTGATTCATTTCCTGTGTACCTGCCTTCGGTCTATCCAGACTTCAGAGTCTCTTTGTGGGGATTATAATAAGAAGCTGTCTCCAGGGCTGTCCACTGTCCCCCTGATAACTGTGCCCCAGGAGTTCCAGGATTTGAGGGCAACGCTCAGGGTACCACTTTGGTCATTTGCAGATGTGGCACCAAGTCCAAGGTCATACTGCTGGCCACATGACAGGCCGAGAAATCGAGGGACGAGTTGTTGGAACAAAGAGTAGTGACTCTATTCAGAAAGCCAGTAGACTGAGAAGGTGGCGGACTAGTGTCCCAAAGAACCATCCCACCCGAGCTAGCATTCAGGCTTCCTTTATACTAAACGGAGAGGGACGAAAGTCAGACATTTCCTGGTTCCGGCAAGACTCCGGAGGGGATGTGTTAATTTCTTCCTTCCTTCCTGTCATTCACAGGTGGGCCTGGTCAGGATGTTTCCTGTGAGCTAAACAGAGATATTTCAGTTCATTACCTGGGAGGCAGGGCTCCCAAAGTTGGGCCATTATGTATAATTTAAACTTACAGGCAATATCCCTTTAGTAATTAATGAGCAATAGAAGACAAAGGTTAAAGTGAAAGAAATGATCCAGTATGAAGTCAGACTTGTTCTTCCTTAGTACAGATGGAGTCAGCGTGCTTCGACTCCCTCTCCTCCTGGCCTCCCCCTGATGCCAGGGGGCACCTTTCTTTCTCCAGTGGAATTCACACAGCCATCCCACTTGGCGTTTGCCCCCTCCACCTCCCATCCCTGCCCCCAGCCACCTGACTGCCCAGGACACCCTGAGTTCTTCTGCAGCCCTGTCCCCCCTGGGGTGTGACTCACCATAAGAGAAGCAGCTTCTGTCTGGAGATGTCTCGAGCACTCCCATCAGCACATGGTGGTGGCAGGTACAGCACTGAAGTGTCAGAGAGATGACCTGTGAGATTCAGGCCATTCTCACACGTAAGGCTGTCCCCCCCCTCCTGAGTTCCAGATCAAGGCCTGCATGATGCCAGCAAGTCTGCAGCAGATTCGATGTAGGAAGGACGTACCAGACACCAAGCGTCAGCAAGGCAGCTGGTGTGGGCAGAAGAAGGTGTCACCAAAATCAATGTGGCATGTGTGAGGGTAACAGCTCAGCAGCAGAGTGTGTGCTTAGCATGCGTGAAGTCCTGAGTTCAATCCCCAGTACCTCCATTAAAAAAAAACAGTTAAAAAAAGTCAAAATGTCTAAGAAACATTTTGACTAAGTTTTAGTTAAGAGTATTTTCATGTTTGAAACTGTTATGTATGTGTTGATTGTTTGGGTTGGTTTGTTATTCTAGATTCTCCCACTCTCTTTCAAATACACCTTTCAACCAAGTCTCTTTCCAAGAACCGAGAGACTTCCAACCTGTCTCTTTAAGGGACCAGCTCTCTATTTCTAGAGGACCATGGAATTTGGACTGTGGGGAATAAAACAGAGTCAGTCCCTCCTGAGTTCCAGCCTCCCTGACCAGCCCACGTCCAGCTCAGCCCCCATCCTCTCCTTGCTCTGGTCATTTCCCCTCCCGCCTCCCAGCATCTTCATGTGAAATTCTGGCTCCCTGTCTTCTAGCACATCTGGTCCTCACCTCTTGTCCATTTTTCAGGGTCTGAAGCCAGTCCACCCTTCTCTTACCTCCCCTTCAAGGCTTCTCTGGTCTTACACATGCAGCTCTGATCTCTGTGCACACCTGTGCCCTGTAGCACTCATTCCAGCACTGAATTATGGTCTGTCTTGAAGACTTTGACTCATTTTGTGACCATTTTAACATCTATAACTGAAAAGGGGCACTGAGCAGACCCTGGATAAGTATCTATGTGAATTCTTTTTAAGTTAATGAAAGTTACTGAAAACCATCTACAAGATGTTTCTAGAAAAACTATCTACATGTGCAGTTAGTCCACAGAGTTGTACAATTCTGCTCTGTACAAAGGAGCTCCTTTCTGCTTCTTCTTTGAAACTCCCAGGGTATCTAATCTTGACTCAGAAATTCACTTGATTATGAAAATTTTTTAATGCCCACTGCCATTGCTTCCCACACTTACCTGAAACTCAACTTTGAGAATTTCCTTTTCTACAGAACAAATCCCATTTCAAATCCCTCACCTAGTTCCTCATCTTCAGTATGTAAATGATAACAGTGCTTCCTTTACAGAGTTGCAGAGCGGATTACAGAAATTCTGCATGTAAAGTAATTCACCCAAGAGAGGGCATGGCAGAAAGTGAGTTCTCAGTAAATTTAACTAGTATTTTTATTGCTGTTTCTGACTTCTGATAGTCTTCTGGTAACAAACCACTTACTTAACCCTGCCTAATTGCTCTTCTTCATATCTCCATGTAACTGAGGTTTGACTACACACCATCTAAGTGAAGGACGTGCAAATATTAGAAATTTGGGTCAGATCATTCTTCCAGGAATGCATAAAAGATGGGCATTTTGAAGACCAAGAGCTCGAAGAGCTATGAAAGGGGAGCTCAGTGGAACCTCTGAGTCATCTCAAAACAGCGACTGTTCCCTGTTTGCTGAGTTTAAGAACATGGGCCTTTGGTGCTTGGACTTCCTGTAGGTCACAGGGTTCTGAAAGGTCTCCTTTCTCCAAATGTCACCATGAAATACAGTGTCCTGTCTTCAGGACATCCTGTCTGGAGGCTTTGTCACTTTAAGCTGTATTTTGCCACCAGCTGGCCATTCCATCCCTTAGGGGTAGACAGTAAGGCTCAGCTCTCCGAGGAACAGTTATAATTTGTTCAGGCACATTTAACTACATGACGATGAGGAAAACTTTGAGAGTATGTTCAGAACAAGGACAATGATCTTGTTGGCCCTGACACATGGCCTGGGCGTAATTAACCCCCACGGGGTGGGGGGTGGAATCTCAGGTCTGAGTCATTTATCAGAGTGTTTTGTATGTTGTCTGTGAAGGCTGCCAGACACGTCTACATATGGACAGGAGTCCTTGACTGAGGGACATGGCTTCTTTGCCTTCACTGCAGACTTGCTCTGGACCTCTCTCAGTCCCGGAGGACATGCCAGGAAAACTGAGGTCAGACTGCTTCCCCAAGGTGATGTGTAGAGAGAGGGTCAAGGGAGGACCAGGACCAAGAGCTCGGTGGAGGAAGTAGAACTGAAGAGGTGTGGCTATATGGGATTTTTTTTTTTAATCATCTTTGCTTGAAATTTTGTGGTGAATTCTTGTTTCCCTCAACATAGAGTTTAGCAAGAGAGAAAATGTATCCGTAAAAACTCCTGATTTTCAGTCTCCTGGGCTGAGTCAAACCGGTCCTAACTGCTGGCTCTAAAGGGCTAGAAATCGCGAGGCTGGCTCGTCCCTGCCTGGGTCTCAGCCAGATGCCCAGCTGGAAAGAACAGGGACAGGCCAGGCTTTGTGATGGCCTTGTTTAGCCTTCATCCCTCAAAGACACCGGTCCAAAGGTGTTTCTCCTCAGTTACTGATGGGCTGCAATAAGGAAAAAGCTGTGTTTTTCAGACGTCATTGCTGCTCCTTGGAGGGTGGGAGAGGTCAAGGCAGGTGGGAGGGGCCAGGGCAGGTGGGAGGGGCCAGGAAAGATAGGAGGAGCTGGGACAGGTAGGAGGGGTCAGGGAAGATGGGAGGAGCATGGGCGAGTGGGAGGAGCCATGACAGATGGGAGGGGCCTGGGCAGGCAGCTGGAGCCCAGACCGCTACAGGAGCCGATCTCCTCTGACAAACCCTGCAGTGACTTTGGAATTGAAGACAACACTGAGAACTTCCGGCTGAGTTAGGAACATCAGGCCAGGATATGTGAGCACAGGAAAGGGCCGGCATCCTTGGGGTCTGGGGAAGGATCTGGCCCCAGGGAGGCGGTACTGGGTGGGTGTGTAAAATTCACCCCAAGTCCAAGTCAGCTGGAGCACGCTCCCAGGTGAGAATACTGGAGACAGTTAATAACCAGGGAAATCCCGGCGGAGGACACCATCTGCAGTCGAGCTGATGAATTAGAAGCTAAGTGACAGTGGCAGGAGCTGGAGAGCACGCTGCAGATGAGGCTGAAGGGGCAGCCCGCTAAGGGAATAGACCCTCCCCGTGAAACCGCACGGCTCGCAGAGCCACTCGCGTCCAAGCCGGCAGGCTGCCGGCAGCTGGAGGGCCGAGGGCAGCGCGCCGCAAGCTGCCGTCAGGGGTCTTCTCAGGACACAGGGGGAAGTAAGGGGACAGACCCTGGGCCTGAAACGTCCAGACCAGGGTGAGTCCTGCTTTTGCCTTGTGAGTGCTCTGTGGCTCTCACACACTTCCTCGACCTCTCTGGGCCACATGACGAACCCCCATCACTTAAGAACTTCGCAGTTCATTCTGCTTCTCAGTAGCAAGATCCACTGTCAATAGTGTAGGGCTGGGAACAGAGAGAGGGCCATATACCACACGGCAGAATATTTACAAGTTTCTACTTAAACTAAAAGGTGTGGCGTTTGCCTCTAACTGGTCCTAGCTCCCTCTTCCTCCTTTCTGACTCTCTCTTGCTTTCACAGAGGTCCCACCTACCACCTGATTAAAGCCCAGGTGGGTAGTCAGTTCCCCTGGGTGAGATAGGAACTGCCCGAAGGAATGAGACTGGGGTCAGAGGCGAGGTGCTTCCCATCAGCACCACCCACGCTGCTGGAGCAGAAGCCGTCACAGACCTTTACTCTGAGCAGAACACTTAGGGAGGGAAGAGATTAGAGCTGCTGTATCCTGTCCGAGTTACCCTTCTCTCCCTGCTTATGTAAACTGTGAGGATGGAGGGGACGGTGTCACTGCAAACTTGAACATTGCCTCCTGAGTCGTAAGAAATGCGCCCGCCCCAGAGCCCTGGAGGAGAGGGCAGCCCTTCCTCTTAAAGACAGAGCCCAGCTTGCCCCCAGGAGAGGGGACCCCTCAGTGCTTTCACTCTGGTTCTGGTCACTTTTGCATCCGCCTTGCTGGCCACAGGGAGAGGGGCTGGAGGGCTGTCATAGGACTTTGATCTGCTCCATGGCCAAGAAGAAGAGCCTGGAAAGGCTCCAAACCAATGGGTTGTGTGGCCCGTTCCTCGGTGTGTTTGACGCCCCATTTGTCTTCCTGACAGGTCTTCCACTGAGCTTCTAAATGCTAATGTGATGGAATTGAGTGTCATACTAACCTGAGTTTGAGTTCCCACCCAGCCACTTAACCTAAATTTCCTTATCCTTAAAAATGGGAAAGATATGTGGAATTAAAAAAAAAAAAAGACACAAATGAACTTATTTACAAAACAGAAACAGACTCACAGACATAGAGAACAGATTCATGGTTACCAGTGGAGAAATGGGGTGGGAAGGTATAAATTGGGTGTTTGAAATTTGCTTCTCTTGGGGAGTGATGGAAATGTTAGCTATCTTGATCATGGTGGTGGTTTCATTGCTGTATACATCTATCAAAATTCATCAGATTGTACATCTGAAATATGTAGTTTACAGAAATTATACCATAATAAAGTTGTTTTTTTTTTTTTTAAAATGGGGAAAGTAAAAGTTAACCTAGGGTTGCTTTGAGCTTTGAGTGGAGTTCTGAATGCAAATCTCTTAGACCAGTCTCTGGACAAGTTAATACTGGAAAACTGATGCTGAGTGTGACTGCATTGGGGATGGGGGTGGGGAGGGCGTGGCCAGGGCAGGCGTCCATTGGCTGAGCCCCTGCTGGACAGGCACAAGCAGAGGGGACAGTGACACTGGGCTTCCCAAGTCTCATCCACTAGGGATGTGCTGGCCATAACCACTTATTGATAGGGAAGTTTACTTTTCAAAGAAAAACCAATCTTTTCTCTAATTTAGTGCAAATTAACAGTATAAATAAGGTTCTCAGGAGAGAGAGTAGATTTTAAAGCCTTTACTTTGGAGAATGGTTTCCAAGTACTCATTTCCAAATAAAAAGCTAAGACTCTATAATCGTTCAACACATTTCTGAAAAGACTGGGAAATGGGGTGGGGGTGCTATACTGCATTCATTGCTCACAAAAGCTCTCTTCTGAAAGTATTTTGCTTCTCAGTGTCTTGTCTAGATCAGCCCCTCCCCACCCCCGCCCCGCCCACTCAGCCCAGAGATGATGGATGTGTTACAGCTCAGCTCCGGGCTGCTTACTGACACCGGGTACCCGCCACCTACCCACTGCCCCCTCAACACACACACACACACACACACACACACACACACACGACAACAGAGGGGGAAGCTGACCTGGGTTTTCCGGCTACAGTGCCTTGTGCAGGGCAGAAACAGAGGAATGTGAACAGATACTCACACCCAATTTTCCCACTAAATATCAGAAAAGATGCCCCTCCCCTCCTCCTCTGTTACTCTTGCTCTTTTTGGTGCCAGTGCAGGGCAATGGCACGAGGTGTGTGTGTTGGGGAGGAGGCGGAGGAACACTCCAGACAATCAGGGATTCAGATGGTTCAACATTTTGCTATTCTTTCTAAACTCTCTCCCATTCAAATTTTGGGCTGAGTGCTATTTTGGTAGCACTTAGCATGCAACGGGGATGATGAATTGTTTGGTGCCAGGGACATAAAATAAAGAAGGACAATGCTGGTAAAAATAATGCTGCGTGATTTATGGGGCTTCTTTATGCTTCTCCCCTTCTTCCGATATTCTTCCAACTTTTCCTCACATCTCTGAAATAGTTTTTCTGGCTGCTAGTACTTAGTCTTCCTTTCAGCCTTTCCAAAGTTTGTTTGATAATAAATAACTTTCCCCTCAATGGTGTGCGCTTAAAGAACTAACGACAACTCATTCAACAGAATTTCTCCCGCACCTACCATGTTTCAGGTACGATGGAGGAAGCAACGGTGAGTCACCAACTGGCCCCGGGCCGAGGAGCCCACCCAGCGATGGAGGACAGACAGTCTTGGATCTGCCTTGGATCCAGGGCAATTGGAGGCTCCCCACCCCAAAAAGATGGACACAAACACAACCTAAGTTTGGGTTGGGGTGGGGCGAGGCTTCTGGAGAACGCGTTGGGGCTTCCAGGGTGAGTGAGCCTTTCCTAGTAGGGGCCCCTTGCTCTGGCATCTAAGAAAGAGCATTTGAGAAAAGGGTAGTGGCGGCTTTTGGAGCCAGGTTGCCTGGGTTTGAATCCTACCACTGCTACATGCCCCCTGGCTGACCTGGGGTATTTTCCTTAAACCCCCAAGCCCCAGATTTCTCCACAATAAAATGAGGTTCATAGTGGGGCCTGTCTCACAGGGTAATTGTGAAAAAATTTTAAGATACTATATGTCAAGTGCTTCACAAAATTAGTTGCCATTATAACAACAGTAATAACAGCTCAAGCCCGATCCGGGGTGAGTTCTGTGGTCACAGATGGGACTTCCCGGGAGGAAAAGGATTTGGCCTTCCAGAAAAGGAGGTACTGGATCTGAGTGTGGAAATGAGACCACTGGGCTGACCGAGCGGCGTGCAGATGTGGGTGCTCTATTCCCAGGGTGGTTGTGAGAGGGGACCAGGCACTGAGGATGTGGGTGGAAGATGAGCACTCAAACCAGTGACCCAGCACATGGCCCAGATGAGTCCACAATTCCTCTCAGTTGCCTGGATCGGAGGCCCCACCGGCTGGTCAGTGCTCCGAGGCCCTGGGGAGGTCACGGCTGAAGTCCTGCAGGGCCCTGGCCCAGCTTTTTTGGCCCAGGGTCAGGGAGAAGCTGTATCTGCAGGTGTCAAACAGCATCGTGGTGACTGGGGAGGGAGGGTCTGAAGTATGTAGTCATATAGTCAACAAACATCCAGTAAAGTCCCTGCTGTCACGAAGTTCCATTTCACGGAGAAGACAGAAACCACAGAAATGAGGTCACCACTGCCAAGAAGCTACCAGTGCCCCCCTGTGCGGAAATCCGTGGAATGTTAAATGGATGACCCTTACAGCTCTTGGCCTCTGGAGTTAGCGCACCTGGGATCCAAAACCGCTCTGCCACTCACCTGACATGGGACCCTGGGCAAGTCTTCAGCCTGTCTGTGCTTTCATGTCCTTGTCTGTAAAAGGGGGGTGATAGCGGTGACCACTTTGTTTTTAGAAAGATTAAATATGAAGGTAAAGACTCAGATGCTTCCTAGACATGGCTCCAGTATATGTTAGTCATTCATGGAGAGGTGAGCCGTGCACGTGGGAATCACGGTCCTGATGAAAGATGACGTGTGAGTGGAGAAGGGGCCGCCAACACTCAGGTCAGAAGAGGGAGAGGAATCCAGGAAAACAATCCTGGAAGGGACAGTCAGTGAGGCAGGAGGAAAAACAAGATGGTGGAATGTTCCAGAAACCTAGGGAAGATAACATTTCAGAGAGAAGGGGTGAGCAATTGGTCCCATGTGACTGATTGAGTAAGATGAGGACTGAGTCGTGACCACCGAATGTGACCGCGTGATGCTTGGAAGTGACGTTGACCATCATTCCAGAGCACAGGTCAGGACAAAACCTGTAAGATTGGGCTCCAAAGAGAACAGAAGGAGAGAAAAACAGGGACCGTGAACGTAGACTTTCCTAAGGCAATTCAAGGGGGCAGTAGTTGGAAGGGAGGGTGTTTTAAAGACAGGAGAAATGATAGCATTTGTATGCTGAAGAGGATGACATGTTAGACCGGGGAACTCATTGACGTGGGAGAGAGGAGAGTTGACTTCACGAGGACTAGGGGAGAGGGGACAGGGTCCAGTGCACGTGTCCAGGCTCTGGCTTTCAAGAGGGGCAGACGCTTTTCATACCCTGGAACAGCAGCACACAAGGCAGAGGTGCGGCCAGGGCAGTCAGTGGGCAGGTGAGGCTGCACGGTGTCGCCACTGGCTTCCCACTGCGTCTACTTTCTCAGCGATATGGGAAGTGATATCGGTCACTGGCTGAGTATAAAGATGGAGAAGGGAACTCTAAGTCCAAAAGACACCTGCACCCCAATGTTCCCTGCAGCACTATTTACAATAGCCAAGACATGGAAGCCTAATGTCTAAATGTCCATCAACAGATGACTGGATAAAGAAGATGCGGTTTATTTATACAATGGAATACTACTCAGCTACAAAAAAGAATGAAAGAATGCCATTTGCAGCAACATGGATGTCCCTGGAGAATGTCATTCTAAGTGAAGTAAGCCAGAAGAGAAAGAAAAATACCATATGATATCACTTATATGTGGAATCTTAAAAAAACAGAGAGAATAAAGGACAGTATGATCTCATCTATAGAACAGAAACAAACTCACAGACTTAGTAAATAGTCTTATGGTTACTGGGGAAAGGGGGTGGGAAGGGATAAATTTGAGAGTTACAAATGTTAGCAACTATATATAAAAATAGATTTTAAAAAAGTTTCTTCTGTATGGCACAGAGAACTAGGCTCAATATCTTATAATAACCTTTAATGAAAAAGAATATGAAAACGAATATATGTATGTATATACATGACTGGGACACTGTGCTGTGCACCAGAAATTGACACATTGTAACTGACTGTACTTCAATAAAAAAAAAAGTAAAGACGGAGAAGGGTATTGGAGGTTTGAGATGGCACCTTGGATTATGAAATTGCTGCCTCAGGTAGTGAGATCGTGAATTGACTGAGAAGAGTTGAGAAGCTCTTAGAGACATCTGGCCATACACTTTAAGTTGATGTGCAGTGAACCAAGTTGTTCTATCACACTGGCCACAGTCAACTGCTCAGGTACAGACAGACACAGCCTATACCTGTGTATAACCAATTTTTGTTAAGGATTCTACAAGACTGGTGAGGATATATGTATGGGAGTGATCAAAGAGATGGACTTTAAGCTGAGAAAAAAATAAAAGTGAAAATATGAAAGGCTTTCAAGGTGGTGGCAGTAATAGAATGACAGTCCCCGAGGGACAGAGAATTGTTGGCGTCTGGATACGAGATGGAGTGAACTACAGAGATGGGCAGTGGGGGTCAGAAATCTGAATGCTTGAAATCGGCATTTTGGAGTCCCTTTGGATGGCAGTGGGGTGGGTGGCTGAGGCGGGCTGGAGTGTGGACAAGGTCATTGGCAGAGACAAGGACATCGGATGAAGGGTTTGTGGGACATTGAAATCACCAGGACTGGCAACAGGAGTGCCAGTGGGGGAAAGACAGAGAGACACGCTGACACCTGTGGTCCTCTGGAGAGGACCAGGTCTGCTTTAACTAGGAGATGGGGGGATGCCCAGCAGGAAGCTGATGGTTGGCTGTGATTTCCAGAGGGTTTGGGTATCAGAAGCCCTGCGAGCCTGAGTTAGACTGAGGGATGACCCCGCCATGGTGGGACACTGATCCTGAAGGTGACCAGGAAAGCTCAGGTTTCTTAGAGCAACTGTGGCAAACGGCTAGCTGGGATTATCACCATGGTCCTTAAGAGCGAATGGAAAATCAGCTCTAACTTGATCCTCCTCCTTGGCACTGGTCTTTCTGCAGAGGCGAAGAAGAGAAATTGGAGACGAGAGAGCTGCAGAGAGGAAGGGAGTGTGGTGGCCTCACCAGGAGCAGGAGGAGCAGAGGGAACATCCCATGCAGGGATGGGACCATCTTATCAGGACAAGTGGTGCTCCACGGTCAGCACAGACCAGAGTGGGGACCACCTGGGCTGGGAGCGGCCGGAAGATCCCAGGATGCCCCTGTTTAGGGAGCCCCCAGACCACTGTGCATCGTGACAGGAAGAAGACCGGACCAGCTGTATCACTTCTGTGAGAGCTGAGGCTTCACCTGCCACCTACGGATGCTCCCGTCAGGGTTGTAGGAGCAGCCTGGGCACTCTGCTTCCCTGTGTCCCCAGCACAGCCACTCCCTGTCTGTCCGCACTTTGGAAACAGCAGTGAATTAAGAACAAAAGATGAATGCAGCTGGCTTGGTGTATTTATATGCTCAACTTCCACAGAAACCCGGCAGGTAGTAAATCAGCCCCCAAAACCATATTTAATAACTCCTAGTAAAACCCAGTTGACTCACCTGCCAACCGTGGAAAAGTTGATTGCTTTGTCACAGGAACCCCATTCATTGCAGCCCATTGTAGCTGCCTGAGACACGAGAAATATATTTCCCCTTTTTTGAATAAGGATGGTGCTTTGAAAATGAGCCATAAAATAGCCTTGAAGCCAAATGCCTGCAGTTAATAATAGTGCTAGATTGCTTTATTTGTCATATACTCCAGACCTGTCTACCTTGGTAGCTGGCATCATTCCTGAATTTTTAACACCAGTCTTGGTAGGGCAGGCAGTGGAGGCAAAGAGGCACAGACTCATAAAGGAAGTCAAGAAAAGCAATGTCCTTCCATCCTGACTGATAAAAGCAAGTCGTTTGGCCTTAGCCTTGGGGGAAAATATTAGCTTACTGGATCACATCTCATGATACACTAACTGTACTATTAGATTTCCTGGGGATCTTTCTACGTTGTGACCTGCTAGCTCAGTGATTGGCTTGATCTGATTGAAATGATGTTCTCGAAGGTTTCATTTCCACCTTGTTGATTTCAGCTCTATATTGTCTGCCTAGCATGTTCTCCAACTTTGCCCTTCCCTTTCATCAATAAACTGTTTGTTCCTGAAAACAATTCCCGATGCTCTCCAGCTGTTTTCCGGATGCAAGTGCACTTTGATACAAGACATGTGAACCAGGAGAGCTGAGCACTGGAGAAGAGGCAATGATGATGCTGGCTCCCAGATAACTGAGTGCCTACTTCCCTGCCTCTTGCATCTTTTCCTTTGACGTCGAAGCATCAGTTGTTCTGAGGGGGTGAAACACTTTCTGCTTCTGATCAGAGCAGCATGGCTGGTAACCCTTAAAAAGTTCCTGTATTTCTTGGATGACAAAGAACTTGAAAACTTGCATGGGGAAGAATCTAGGGATGTTGTAATGGGATATAGATCGCCCTTGTGGGTTTATCCAGGGTTTATGTCAGCATTATTTCAGAGTTTGATGAGACAACACATGTAAAGTACTTGGCATACCATGTTCAGCAAGGTGGTTCCCTCTCCCCCTTCACTCCCCTATTCCGTCTTCCTCTTGGCAGATGCGTGCAAGGTCTGTGCTAACAAATGTGTATCCTGAACTGGGCAGGGGGTTGGTTCCACAGATATCAAAATCTGCAGATGCTCAAGTCCTTTATATAAGATGGCGCAGTATTTGCATATTACCTGTGTACATCCTCCTGTATTCTTTAAATCGTCTCTGGATTACTTATAATATCTAATATAACATAAAAGCTATGTAAATAGTTGTAAACACAATGCCAATGCTATGTCAATAGTTACCAGCATGCTGTAAATTCAAGTTTTGCTCTTGGAAACTTTCTGGAATTAAAAAAAATATATTTTTTTGATCTCTATGTTTGGCTGGATCCACAGATGTGGAGGCTGTGGGTGTGAAGGGACAATTGCACATGGAAGGAAAGCATTTGCTGTATGGATCAGATCATTCCAAAGGGACAGTTGTTTGCAGACAGCTGTAAAGATGTAGTGAGGCTACAGACAAGAGGAAAGAGAAAATACCCTGCTCTTCTGGGAGTGTAAGAGACAATGACTTAATTCTGATTTTTGCCATAAACTTGTGGTATGTTCTTGGACTGAGCCTTCATTTTATCTCCAAAATGAGAGAATTTTAGTAGATCGGTGGTTTTACACTTTTCTTTTTACACCCAGAATGCTTTCATCAAGAAAAACTTAGGCCCCTCAAAGCATATTAGTTTCACAGAGCATGATAACTTTGAGCAACTCACTGTGGCTGTCTGAGCCTAATGGTGAGAAGGAGTCTATGACAGGAGAGAAATCTGTGACGGATTAGCAATGTCTGCCAGGGGCACAAAGGGCAGACAGGCCTCCCAGGGAGTATCATCCTGTCTGGAAGACAAATCTGATAAACAGGGAGCATTTCAGGCTCAACCAGGCAGAGATGCCTGACTCCAGCTGACTGTCCTGAGCCAGCCATTCAGCTCCATGATCTTAGCATTCCTCCTAGCATCTCTTCATCTCTGTGATGCTAAATCTAAGATGCAAAATACTAAAAAGTTATGCAATACTTAAGACTTTGAGAAGAATTCGATTGTTAACTAGTAAAATTGTCCCAACCAAACTCAGTGGATAAAGTGAGACTAATATCTTCTGCATTGGGACATTAAGCCCAGCCACTCCAATATCGTCTTTTTTTTTTTTTTTTTTTGCCTTAAACCCCACTTTAATTGAGACGAGAAATAAATTAGTCTTTCAGGAAACAGAGTTACTACCATATCATCATGTTTGGCTGTGGAATGTTTAGTCTCCTCTTGCAGACACCTGCTTCGTGTAATTTACTGTCTTGTGGGATGTTTTAATAGCTTTTTTCTAAGGGATGAGTAATGTCCACTGTATTGCTTCAGTAGCAAAAAAGGGCCACAGCTGGGCAAGAAGCTTAGCAACTGTTACTGCGTTGGAGAGATTTGCCAAACTCAGCAATTTGAGGCAGTAGAAATCCATCATTGTGTTCACAAGATGCCTCGGTACCAACGAGGATGGGGACTCTCCTCCGGCAGGAAAAGAAAGACCCTTCATTATAGTCGTGGGGAGAGACCCGCCTGCATGCGCCCCAAGCCTTCAGCACTCAGCACTTTCAGAATGAGGTAGAAGCTCCTTGCCCTGGGTGCAGAGTGTCTGTTTAAGAGAACTTGGAAAAGATGAAGGGGAAGGAACACTCAGCAGCTATCCTCCGATGGCTGTAAATTGTATTTTAATGGAAAAGAAGAGACACAAAAGCCTTTGGCTGAAGCACAGTTAACGTGAATGCATGGTGTAGAAGCATACCCGGAACTACATTTCAGAGACCGCCACCTCCTTTATTTTCAGTGCTGTCTTCAAAAGATAGTTTCAAGTCTATGAAACCACTCATCTGAGGTTTGCTGGACTGATAATGCAATGATCTCGTGAGAGGATGTGGAAAAAGTGCAAAAAAAAAAAAAGATTCTGACGTGAGTGATGCCCTTCTTGCTGGATAATCAAGTCAAGATCACAGTGAAACACCAATTCCCAACCACTAGAGTGGCTGCGATAAAAAAGACAACGGCGAATGTTGGCCAGGTGGGGAGAAACTGGGACCTTTATACACTGCTGGTGGAGTGGTAAAATGGTGCAGTGCTGTGAGAAATAGTCCCGTACAGCCTCACAGAAGTTAAATACAGCCTTACCCCATGACCCAACCATTTCACTCTTAGTAATTGACTCACAAATATGGAAAATGCACACCCACTTGGACACAAATTTCCATAGCAGCATTCTTCATAATAGCCAAACCTGGAAGTAACCCCAAAGGTCCATCAACTGATGAATGGGTAAATAAAATGTGGTGTATTCATGTGATGTGATATTATTTGGTGATAAAGTGAAATGAAGTTTAAAAAAAAAAGAAACAGAAATGAAGCATTGATACATGCCGGGTATGGTGCGCATGAACCTTGAAAACATTATAATACTAAGTGAAAGAAGCTAGGCGAAAAAGACCACATATTGTATGATTCCATTTATATGAAATGCCCAGATTAGGCAAATCCAGAGGGACAGAAAGCAGAATAGTTAATGACTGGGGACTGGGGCGCTCTGGGGGAAATTATTTCATTAAATAGTTCAATAAATTATGACAAAGAAGTTGGCTAATCATCTGTAAAAGAAGAATAAATTTAGACCCTATGCTCCCAGTATATATAAAAACAAATTCTAAGTGCGCTAAGAGGTAAATAAACAAAATAACATATAAATATTTAAAAAAAAAGGCAAATAATCTTGCAATGTAGGAGGCCTTTCTCAAGAAGAAACAGGACTTCCTTTAGAAGTGTTCTAAAGAAGAAAGCAGGCAATTCTGATTACCTGAAAATCACAATTTGTGACAAAAATGACAAAAATTTAAAAATAAGTGAGACATAGAAATATTGCAACAGAAATGTGTTTAATGAACAGGATGTAGAAGGAGTTCTTACAAGTCAATAAGTAAAAGACAAACAATTAAATTTTAAAAAGATAGGATCACATTAATTAACAAAGAAATTCATATGTCCAATAAACTCTTGAAAATATACTCATGGAAATTCAGAATAAACAACAAAATGTTGTTTTTATTTTTTCACCTACATGATTGGCAAAACTTCCAAAGACTGAAAATACCCAATATTGGTGGAAAAAAGATATTCGCTCTGATGCGATGTGCATAGGCGATAAATTGGTATGCCTTTGGAGGACCAAAACTGGGCCATGTCTATATGATTCTGTATTTCTGCCACCTTTGTAGTTCCAATTTAGGAATCTAGCCTTAACGATAAAAACACCTGTGCAGGTGCCCACAATAAGCAAGGGTAACAACACTGTCCGTGACAATAAAAAATTGGAAACCAACCAAAGGGACTATTGCCAGGAGATTGCTGCCTGCACTAGGGTGCTTCCGACCATGGAACATTATGCAGTTGTTTAAGGAATATACGACCAATGGGAAGACCTCCAAGATATATTCTTAAGGAATTAAAAGCAAGTGTCAAAACAAATAAGCATGGAAAGATCCCATTTATATAAAATGGATCTGTAAATAAAGAAAATGATCAGTCATGCTAACACGATCATCACGGGGCTTATGACACCAGGGAAAGGGTCTTACTCCACTTGTTTTCGATGAATACATACTTATGTATCATCTAATTCATTTTAATTGACACTTAAAATAATGAGGGGCGTGGGTGAGATCAATTCTTAGCTTCTTTCCAGCTCTGCCCGCTATGACTTCACGTAAGCATGGACGGCGGTTGCTGCCCCGCTCCGCCTGCATCCCTGCAGAGGTGGATCAGAGGACCTGCCAGCTCCAGACTTTCTGACTTGAGGCCACACCCAAACTGATACCACACTCAGGTGTTTCAGTCCCGTGCTTTCACCCGTGCCTTCCAGAGTAAACTTATCCAGTTGTAGGTCAGATTGTGAGGCAGTAAGCTTAGCTTGGTATCAAAATCAAGCTGTTTGATGGCATCAGTCAGGAGACGGCGCACCGAGGGGTGCCCGGAGGCTGAGGGGAGTGCTGGCTTCGGCTTTCCCTAGGTAGACCGGCTGTGAAAACCAGACCCTGCGTGGACCTGTCAAAGAGGAAACCATGGGTGGGGGCAATGGGGTGCTCGGTGGCCCTCCCCAGCTGTCCACGGGCCCTTTGCTGCTCAGGAGGACAGATGGATTAGCAAGAGACAGCAGAGCAGCCTTCCTGACTGAGAGCAGCAGCTGTGTCTAAGGGAGGCTCTCGGGTGATGTGGCCAGAAGCCTGGGTGGGATGCAGGGCCTCTGGACCTGCAGGTACACGTGCAATAAGGAAGAACATATCTGACTCCGTATTAGATCTGTTCCTTTAGTTCTAACCCTGTGCTCTGTTTCCCGTGCTCAGTCCTTTACAAGACTCGGTAGAGGCATATCCCTAAAAGCTGTATTTCCACACATCAGTGAGAAATCAGCTAAGAAGGACATCCCTTCTGTCCAGGTAGTTCTACCTCTGTATCCTCACTCTCTGTGTCACTTGGTGAACCGGTGGTTTAGTTGCTGAGTTTGAACTGATTAACTCACACATTCATTCTTTCTTTCAACAGATATTTACCACGTGTCTACCATGCGGCAAGGCACCGGGCACACGGTGTGACACATCTCTGCCTTCATGGCGCTTGTGGTTTAATGGGGAGAAAGGTGAGAGAGATAATTGCACGCATCTTTCACAGGATGAAAGTGTTGTCAGAGAAACATAGGGAGGGATGAGCTGGAAGAAGAGGGAGACCAGCCCAGCCCAGGGGATCAGAACATCTTTTTGTAGGAAGTGCCCTGAGATCAGCAGCAGAAGGGCTAAGTCACCGTGCAAAGGGAGGCTGGAGGTTCGGGAGTGCCCGGGAGGGGCCGAGAGAGGAGCTCGCCACCAGAGTGCAGAGGGTGCAGCCAGAGAGACAGGGGGAGCCACTTACAGACTCCAAGCTCGCTCTGGCTGCTATGCAGAGGATGCCATGGGACAGGGCAAGCTGGTACTGCGGGCAGTGAAATAATTTACCAGAACAATCACAGCACAGGTCTGTCATCAGTTTAGTGTGGGATGTTTGGGAAACATTCAAACAGATATTGGATAAAGAATATGTGGTGCATATATACAACAGGACACTACTCAGCCATAAAAGAGAATAAAATAATGCCATTTGCAGCAACATGGATGGACCTGAAGATTGTCATTCTGAGTAAAGTGGGCTGGAAAGAGAAAGAAAAATGCCACATGACATCATTTACATGAGGAATCTAAAAAATCATAACAATAATAATGACACAAATGAACTAATTGTTATTTTGATTTCTTGAATATGTGTGAGCGCATCTGACTATCCTTTATGACTGGGTTACCGCATTCAGTTGATTCTTATTTTGTAGTTGGCTTTATTCCTTTGATAACTATGTAAGTTTAAAAACCTAAAGATCTAATCTGTTCTTAGAAACAATAATCAGTACACATATGTAAATTAAAAATGTACAGTATACTGTCTATATGTATTTACATGCAATATAATGTGTATGTGCAGTCGAACTGTAATAATTCTACAATGATCAATGATTTTCATTGATCGCATCATTCTTTAGAAAACCTGAAACCATGACCCTCGAAATGCAAACAACTGCTTTGTGAATAAAGCATCTTGCAAAAACATGTTTATCTTTGGCATTTTTGGAAACTGAGACGGTTTCGCAACTCAGCCATCATGTGACCATGACAGTACAAGTTTGTGACACTTTTCTCGTCTCTCGCCCCTTGGCTTGCTGTGGTCTGTCCTTGTGAATGAGCTGACGGGCTCTCGGGGCTCCTGGGGGAGGAGGTGGTGGTTCTGCGGCAGTGTCAGCAGGACAGATTTCTAATTAGGACCAAGTCTAGGAATCAGGATGCACGCAAGCATTGCTCTGATAATTAATAGTGACACCTTCAAAAATAGCTGATCAAAACCCATCTGCTCAGAGCTGCAGCCCAGGACGAGGGGTGTTCCTCAAAGCCACATGCCTGTGGGTGGAGCCAGAAGCCCTCCAAGTCAGGGCAGAGGGGACACTCGCAGTGGGAAACAGAAGGGACAGGGTCCGGCCTCTGAATTCTAGACCCTTTTCGTCATACAACACTGCCCCTCCTCTCATCCCATCCAAGCCCACCAGGGAGGGAGGCTGACTGCAGCCCATCTCGAGGGTTTTAGAGCTGCCGGGAGCTGCTGCAGACCCCCCTGGGGTGCAGCTGGGAGTTTTGCATTTGCAGGGATTAAGGGGATCCCAGTGCAGGGGACCCGGACTCACGGGCTTGCCTTCGGCATCTCGATGTCTTCCTCGTGATGCTGGGGGGACTGGTTGCCAAGGCTACAAGATGTGTTGTCACATCCTCTCCCGTTCCACTGCTCCTCCGGCCCCCACTCACCAGTTAACTGATTTGCCTCGAAGGTCCCTGGCCCAAAGGAACCTCTGCTCGTCTTCATCCAGGCAGGCCCTGGCTGGCCCCACTGAGGGACGGCAGCTGCTCGGTGGCTGTGTCTTCATTACGACACCATCTGATTATGACCCTTGGTGTGGGGCCTGTGGTGCAGCTCAGTTTCCCGAGGGCCCACGTGGCTCAGGAGGCGGCTCCCAAGGCCACCCGCCAGCAAAGGGAAGGGCGAGGGAAGCAGTGCGCCCACAAGCGGTGGCGGCTTGGGGCCAGTTCTTACAGGGTAGAGGGCTCCCTGCCCCCCACCCCCTTCCCTCGAGGGCCGCCTGTCCTCTGATGCTCTGAGACGCTACTTGGTGGTGGCTCCTCTCCTGCACCCCAGTGACATCGACATCCCGGGGACAAAGTCACTTCTGCTTTGAGGCTTCAGGTCGGCTGAACGTGCCTAACATGTTTGCCTCTGGCCCTCAGCTTGGCCTTGACACCCTTGCCGAAGACAGGGGGCCAGGTGCTGAGATGCTGAGACGGGGACAAGGAAGAACGGCGGTTCCCGCCTGTCCCCTAGGCTTCCTGGTTCTCTCTCTGCTCTTCTCTGGAACCATCACTCAGATGACATCTGCATGTCTGAGGTTTTCCCCACTAGTCAGACTTTCTTTCGTCCGGAAACGATGCCCAGAACAATTAGCAGGTCCGCGAGGCTGGTCACAGGCTGGCCTCTTACGAAGGACACGGATTTCTGGATGCGTGGTGGGGTCAGCGGGAATGGTGCTGACTTTTATGCATCAATCCGCTCAGAACAGGGCGCAGGGGAAAGGCCACATCCAGACAGAACGGACGCTGTCTGGGAAGGCAGGTGGCCATGTAGATTTGTCTCCCCAAAGAGACATTGGGTTTGGTGAATTGACCACCACTCCCAGTCTGGCCCCCCATCTTGCTGCCTCCCAGGGGTCCAGGCACCATTTGGACTGGGGATGTGGGCTCTCCCTAACAAAGCTCCCTAGGAAATGGAGCAGCAACCAGGATGTCAGGTTTTAAATTCAGAATGAGAAATTGAACTGTCAGGTGGACCAGATGTTCGCACTGGCCTGACTGCTAGCACATTCTCTCCCTGTGGGCAAGTTACATGGGAAGTGAAATATGAAAATGATGTTTGGTGAGAATAGAGCTGAGCAGAATGCACGTAGATATATATGTGTGTGTGTGTGTGTGTATATATTTGATGGCACTCAAGATTTGCTTTAAACAAGTATGATAGGACACACAGATGTAGAAATGCCTGTGATGAAGGAAGAAGTTATAAAGACTATGAGCAGAAAAGCTCACGGCTCCCTAGAAACAGGAGGCACAGCACACAGGACCACAAGGGAAGGACCAGAGTTGGTCAGGAGGCAGAGGGAGTGAAGGAAACTGTGGGTGGAGCCTTACTTGCGGTTTCCATGGGAAGGAACCAGTGAGGCAGGGGCAGCAGGCTTAGGACTGGCTGGTTGGGAGAATTTCAGCAGGTTCTGGGGCCTCGGGGCTGTCCCTAGCTGTCTGGGACCCAGCCCTGGGTGATTAGGGCAGATGGATGGTGGCCCTGGAGGTGAGCGCCTGATAGGGGAGGTGGTTGGAGTGTTGGCTGTGGACTGGTTGGTTTGTCTTTGAAAGGCACACTTGCCAGTGAGATGTTTGTCCGGCTTCCTTAGGAACTGGTTAACCTGGGAGGGGCAGTCCCTCCAGGGTGACCAAGGCCCCAAGATGTCCAAGCTAAGAATACAAAAGACAAAGACACGATTACTGCACTATATAAATTGCATTTGTGTGTGTGTGAATGATCTGAATGTTCAAAAGAGTCAATCAACATATTCCCTCAACATTAGTTAGATGCCTACTATGAACACATCGCATATATTACCCCTATTGGAGCTCATGATTCAGCATGAGTCTCCAAAAGCCCAGGAAGTCTGTGTCCAAAGCAAGGACACAGCCTCCTGGCTGAGACTTGCGCCTGGCTCGTGGAACGGCTCTTTTGACAGTGCTCAGATGGGCCCTGCCAACGTTTGTCTCTATGACTTCCCTTTTTTTCTGCTTTTCTGTGCCTGTCCCAACCATGTTCTGAAGGACATGGTCCTTGTTTACATCTAACTGGGTCAGAGACCACCCTCTCTGGCCTGGTAGCTCTTCAAGTTCTCGTGGGCGACTTTATGTAGCTCAGTTCTGGGCCGATTTCGTGATTTGAAGGGCATTTTTCCAAGAATCATCTTCAGGCTGACCTCCCACATTCCAAGGATGAAAACCCAGGGGACTGGTTGTAATACGTGATTTCTTAGGCCCAGATGTCCCCGGATCATAACAATTCCCACAGTCCTAGGAATTAGCCCTCATCATACTCCCCAAGGGTGGCTCTCGGGAGAGGAGAGAAAGGTTGAAATAAAACCTCCCGCTTCAGAGCCTGTGGACTCAGAACACTCCGGAACAGCCGTATGTCTTCAAGGAAGTCTGGCAGAAACGTACACAGTCCCAAAACCCTAAAAAGGAGGTCGGCGGGAAGCAGAGTGAAACACGCACTGTTGTAGCAATTTGTATCTCACAATTGGGTCCAGTTCTACAATGTGATTTTCAGGCCAGTATTTCACAACTCAAAACACAATTTTCAGCAGGAACAGTAGAAGTCAGGCTACATGCCTGTTTCCCAAAACCTGCTTCCCTTTGCCAAGAAGACCCAGCTCTGGCAGTGAGTGGCTTTTGCAAGGATTGCACAATCATCTGAAAGATGAACTCACCAGTGCAGAACATGGCAGCCAGGCAAGTGAGGCCGTCAGCAGAGACACCCAGGACCGTGGCAAGGTGGGCTCCATCCACAGTGCAAGGAGAGGTCGAAACTGGCCACGAGGCGCAAAATTGACTTGTAAGGATGTAAAAGTGGGGTGTCTTTTGTGGGTCAACTTTTGCACAAGTAAACAAGTCTTGCCTTCATCCTTCCGCCTCCCCTGTCAGCACCCAAGTTCTCCCATCCTGGCCTCCCCTCTCCCTGCTTGAATATCAGTTATCGAACCAGTTGGGGTGATTCTGGGATCTGCAGGATAGACCTAAATAAGCTTAAACAACTCTCTTGTGAAAAAACAATCCTGGTGCTCACAGGGCAGCCAGTGGGGCTCCACCAAGTCCACCAGCACCAGATTCCTTCCAGTAATTTGCTCTTCCGTCCGGGCACCTGCTCGGGGCGGGGAGAAAGGCATCTTCTCCCAGGCTGTCCTCTCCTTCCACTTACATCTCATTGGCCAAAATGTAGTCACGTGGCCACCACTGACTCCAGGAAAAATTGAGAAAGAATCTTGTAGCCAGGCGCGTTCCCATCCTCATGCACGTGGAGTTCATCTACTAAGGAGGAAGAGGAAGAGGGTTGACCCAGCCCCGGGCAATCTCTGCCCCGGAGGACGTGTGATGACAAGCCCTTGTGGGAACGTCACTGGCTGCAGCCATGGGAATAATCATCATCACTACTGTCTGCGCCGAGTACCAGGCTGAGCATTTAAAGCACATTCTCTCCTAATTCTCCTAGTGCTGCTGTGAATTAGGCGATTATCATCCCCGTTTAGTGATGTGGAAACTGAGCTCCAGAGAACACACCAGTGAATGGCGGAGTTGGGATCTAAATGCTGCAAATTTCATCTTTTTTTTTGTCCTGAGACCAGCAAAGGTCTGACAATGTCGTGGGGCCAGTCTGTGCAGGACCTGGGGCAGCCCTGGCCCCTGGCCGCAGGTGTGCGAGCTTCTCCTGGTAGAATGCACACGTCTCCTTGTTAACCCTGGGGACAGAGCTTGTCCTCCTGCCCGGGCAGGGCTGAGTGGAGACTCTGCTTTCCTTCAGGTCTCCTTGCTGCAATTTTGCTCTCATTAGCTCACGAGGTGCCCCGTCAGCCCCGCTTTCTCTTAGTGTCTGCCGTTGGTGGTTTCAATTACACTGTTCTAGTCCTGGGCCGAGAAGAGGCCGCCACCAGCTGCAGCACCTGCCAAATTCAGAACGTGTTGCTTCGGGGGCAGATGGCAGAGGTCCGAGCTGACCGCAGTGCACAGGAAATGGGGCTGCAGTGGAGACGCGGGAGGCAGAGCGGGGAAGGGAACGCCGCTCCCACACTGGCAGAGCCCTTGTGCTGGTGTTGTCGCCGATCAAAGCCGACATCAGCCTGGTGCGCTGGGCACCCTCTTTACAGACCGGCACCTCGGATCAGAGGGATGCCCTCAGTTCCTCAAGGCCACTCAAGTTACAACACAGAAGAACTGATTCTTTCTACCACCTCAGAGAAGCCAGACGAGGAGGCAGACTCAGGAGAAAGAGTAACGGCCAGGCCAGGGCTTGCAGAGGCGCACACATGGCAATGTCAGAACCAACAGTCAAGGTCAGAGCCCAAACCTAGAGGTCAAGGGCTGAGTTGGGAATGGTCACATGAGGAGGAATGCTAGGACCACGGGGGAAGGCTGATGCTGGGCCCTCAGGTCACCCGCCTTGGGACAGAGCTGATCAGTTCAGCTGGGAGGCGGACGGGCCCACCCACTGTGCCTGGTAATGCAGTTTGGGACCAGGGTGAATGGGGCCTGAAATCCAGTCTGGGTGCTGCTGGCTGAGCTGTGGGCCTGGTCCAAAGAAGGGGACCTTCTTAGAAGAACACCTTCCCTAATTCTTACAAAGATGCCCCAGAGGCCAGCAGCAGCCTTGGAAGCAGGTGTGGGTCCACCAGAGGAGGCTGCTTTCTTTCCTTGGGGCAAAGAATAATGGCATTATTAGGAAAGCCAGGAGACAGAGAAGATGAGGGACTAATGTCCTAGAGATCAAGTCTGATGGCCTCTGGAAGTTCTCCTTTCACTAAAGGTTCACAGCCCCTGATTACAAACGGCAGACGTCCCCCAGCCCCGCCAGGGTCAGGATGGCGGGTCTGTGCCTCTCCAAGGGCACGGCCCGTGCTGGGTCCTGCAGACCGCAGCTGGGCTGGAACGAGCCGGCTTGCTGGGCTGTGTGCACGGTTGCCTCGGTGCTGCATGGGGACCAGCTCTGGGCAGAGCTGGGTGGTGCAGGGGAGATGGTACCCATGCTCCGTCCTCCTCCCCCACCCCCGCCCTGCACCCGCTGCTGGGGCCTGGTTACCTGGTGACCCTGTTTGAGGATCTGCTCTCATAGACATTTCCCATCACTCCACACTTTACCCAGGGACTTGCTTTACAGAACAAACAGCAACTGGGCTGGTTTGTGAAGTGGAGCTGCCAGCAGGGAAGCAGATCAGAGCCAGGATGCTAACTCACAGAGCTACAGGAAGAAGGAGCCGATGGTCTGTTGTCAAGCAGTTTCATGGAGCTGAGCCTCCAGTTGCTATGTGGTCGCACAGGGAGCTTGCCTTCCCCTCCAGACGCCCTCTCTACGCTGTGTTCTCATGACCCCTGGAGCTCCATGGAGACCTTGACTGCTGGGAGCTGGTCCCTCAGCCTGGGAATGAGCTCCAGGAGGGGCTGGTGGCAGAGGGTGTCTGTCCAGAGGGTGGGGGCCAGTCTGAGGCCCGGGCACAGCTGTGCTCCTGCGGGGCGGGGGTGGGGGCAGGGGGTGGAGGCTTGGCAGCCCTGCTTTTGAGAGATTGTTCCCTTGCTCAGACGTGGCCACCTGAGTCTGCCCCAGGGGCTAGATATGAGCTTCTGTGTCTTCCAGCTGATCAACAAGACCTTGACAGGGAACTACTTTGGAGGGAAGGAGAAATACTTGGTTTTGACTGGGGCAGGATTGCCTTTGACCAGCAGACAGGTGTCCAGGCTGCAAAACTGACCCCCTTGTTAACTGTCCTTGAATGAGGGAAGATGTTGGAGGAAATGGTGATGTGATTTGGGGAGGGGGTTGGAAGAGGAAGTGGATGCAGAAAGACGCACACAGAGGTGAGGGGAAGGACCCACAGCAGACTTCGGGAGAGTGAAGCCTGTGGGCACCATCAGCTTCCCGGGGTGGGAGGGGGAGTCACTAAGTGTGGAGCTAGTGATGAGATTTTCAGGGACATCGGAGGATGCAGGAGGGCTGTTCTCATCCAGGAGGGCACGTGGGAATCTGCCTGTCCAACTCCTGCTCTTCATAACCCCGCCCCGCACACGCACATGTGCTCGCAGACGTAAACACAGACAGGCCACATTGGGTGTAGGGGTCTGTAAGCGGTAGACCAGTACTCCCCAATAGAAATAGGACACAAGCCAACTACACAGCTTTAAATTTCCTAGTACACACATTAAAGAAGTAAAAGGAACAGGTAGATATTTATTTTAATAATATATTCTATTAACTGAATATAGCCACAATATTATCATTTCACCAGGATATCAAAATAAACCTGATTAATAAGCTATTTGATGGGAGGAGGGGACAGCTCAGTGGTGGGGCATGTGCTTAGCATGCACGAGGTCCTGGGCTCAGTCCCCAGTACCACCAATCAAAAAAAAAAAAGAAAAATAAACAAACCAAATTATCCCCCCAAATAAGCTACTTGACTTGTCTTTACATGTCTCTAAGCTGTGACTCTGACCAGCCTACGGAGAGGAAAGGCGAGGGGTGGCCTGGGACGAGCAAGTGACGTAGGGTAGAAGCCAGGGCGGCTGAATTCTGGTGCTCACTGGGGGTCACCCAGACGGGTCACTCATTTATCTGCACCAACTTCCCGGTCTGTAAAATGAAGGACTCAGGGCAAGGGGACACCTCGGTCTGGACAAATTCAAGCCAGAACCCCACGGCCCTCCCGCGGCTTCAGGCTCCTCCCACCATCGGTGGTGGCTCTCAAGTGCCTCTTCTCCTGGGCTCAAAGCGGGACATGGGGCTGTATCTTAAGCTGAAGTCCTTCTAAGCCCATTGCTCTGTGTTCACTTAGGATGGTTGTACGGAGAGGAGAAAATTAGTGGGGACACTCTGGCTGTGCTGGCAAAGCTGCGTTCCTGGAAAAGCAAAGCCCTGATTGGTAGCGTGATGTGGACATGCGCCCTACCGCGCATCTCAAGCTCCCGATGGCATTGCAATCAAGATGCAAAATCCCACAAGTGCATCAGCTGGCTTGGAGGAGGAAAGGCAGCTCCCGGGCATCGCGGTGAGATTCTGAGTTCACCAGACTGAGGAGGATGCGATGTGTCACTTTGAGCATCAGGGTCAGCTCCCCCGCGTGCGACTGGGAGTGGCATGGGAGTCAATTCTCTATGGTCTTTGTCTTGAAATTCTCAGTGACTTACATTTTGAATTCACATTCTGTAAGAGAAGTCTAGGGGGACAAGGAAGCAGGTACCCTGTGTGGCTTCCTCGGTTCCAGGTGGTCCTTCTGCTGCGCCCCCGGGACGGGTCCTCAGATGCTGGCTCCCCAGCTCCTGGTGCCGCAGATCCCAGCGAGCCTGCCCCTCTGTGCTCCCTCAGCAACCACTGCCATCTTCCCTCCCAGTGGGGACCTGAGCACGGGCACTGGGGGAGGCGAGAACCTCTTGCTTGCCCCGATCCAGGCACTGAGTGTGTCTTGACCCAGAGGCTGCAACTCCTTGGGGGTTGCCGTGGGCTGGGGCAAGGTCCTTTGTTGTGGATGCTGGCAGAGAGGGGGCCCTGCTGAGCCCCAGGGCAGGGACCCCAGCAGCCTGTGAGGGTCTGCACTCACCCAGCGGCTATCCCTGCGTCCAAGGGGGTGACACTAAATAGCAAATACAAAACAGCATGTGGTAGACAGCGAGAGAGGGGAGAGGAGAGGAAAAAAGGACAGTTTTGAATGTTAGCATCTTTAACAGCCCCAGCTCCCTGCTGTTCGAACAAGCACATCTGCATTTCCACTTTCTGCCCGGCCTGCCAATCCCATCGCTGGCCCTGGGGAGCACTGCCTGGGCCCTGAGCAGAGAGGAAAGCAGAAGTCACGAGGCTGAGCATCTTTCCTTCCTTCTTACGGGGCATCAGGTGCACAGAATTGAGTGACCGCACTCCTAATTTAGAGGCAAACTTCGAGCCACGTAAGAGTCCCTCTTTTGCCTTTTTATCTGCATTTATCTCAGTCCCCACTCCTGCACGTAGCATCTACATTCACAAGGCTCAGAGAGGGCCACTCAATTTCTTCTGCCCCTGTTAACGGAAGCATATTTATGTTTATGGAAAATATACTTGCTTGACTTGTGTTTGTTTCAAATTTTATCCAAGTGGTACGGTGACATAATGCTCTCCCTTTGTCTTAATTCTGCCGCCACATTGTTCGTTGGAGGCTGACCGTTGGCTCTGCACACCTAGTTTGTGCCTCCGGTTGCTGCAGGGCATCTCTCATGTGAACAGCATCCTGTCTGACCCTCCCTTCTGCAAGTGCTGGACACAGAGGCTGCCCCGCACTTGACTCTCACAGGCAGCAGCAGGACGACTAGCCTCAGACACATCCCCTGTCCGCGAACGTACACGTTTCTTTCGGTAAGCACATACGTAAGTGTGTAGGATGGTATTTCCCTCCCCAGTTTCTCTAGCCACTCTCTGCCTGGCTGCTTTCCAGATTGTGCCCGGCCCCACTCCAGCCAGCCAGCCCGCCGTGTGAGGACTTCCGTTCCTCCCCCATCCTCATCACCAATTGCTAGTACCTGACTTCTGAGTTCTGGCCAATTGGTGACGGTGATCTGGATTTCTCCGTGATTTTCATTTGTATTGCTCTGATTGCTGGTGAGGCTGAGAACCTCATCACACACTCATTAGACTAGGGGGCCCCCCAACCCCATCACTGTTTCAACAGGTCTAATCGGACACATTACCTAACTTTCTGTTCTATTTAGATTTTCTCCTGGCTCATTTGCCAGAGTTCTTCACATATTCACAATACCAACACTTATCAGTTATGGGAAGTGGGTATAACTTATCCCAGGCAATACTTTCACCCATCTGGTAACTTTCAGATGCCAGTTGTGGAACAGAAATCTTGACTTTCAAATGAGTGAAATCAAAACGAATGTCCTCTGCTGGCCTGTCCTTTCTGTATTTTGTTTGAGAGAGCTTTTCTCAATCAAGGTTACAAAGATAACCACTTAACACTTCATTCTGGCTTTAGAATTTTCTATAGTTTTAAACCTATTTTCTAGCTTTCCCTGTTATAGGGAGGTATTTTATGAACGTGGAGTTTTTAAAATGTTAATGGTTTGACATACTGGATTGGCTTTCTACAATTCTGCAGCTTTATACACGGATAGAAAAAGTGGGTGTGAGCATCCAGAAACCAACAGGAAGAGGGGCTGGGACCCAGATAATCCGCTAGACTGATGAGCCGTTATGGCCTGGGATCTGGCAATTAGACGATCCAACAGCATCCCTCTGCAAGCTGAGAATTCCCAGACAGGATTACCTTTTATCTGAAGCTTCATTTGTAACCAGGTCTTTGTCCTTTGATGGGTTGAGCATTTGATGTGAGGCCCAGGGGTGCCATGCCTGCCTGTCCACTCCCCACTCACACATGCAGGGACACCATTAGCTGGGAGCCCTCGAGGGCTGCTCCATCCCTGGCACCGGCTGGATCGTCACTCTCCATCCCTCATCCTCCTGACTTTTGAGGACACAGCCACTGGGACCTGCCTGTCTACAGCATCACCAGACTCTGCATTCCGTCAGGTTCGATTTAGCCCCAACAAGGAGGCCTGGCAAAGAATCATTGCATAACTGATGCTCACTGAACTCCAGCGGCCTCAGACGGCCCTTCTTGGGACGCCGTGCCCTTCCCGTGGCCTTTCTGAGTCGGATACTGACAGTCTTGCTTCCTCCCTCCTTCCCACAAACATCCAACCAGCACCTAATAGCTGGTGACAGTATGCTAAGGAAAAGGCAAACGTTTGAATCAGAAACTCACATGCAGTTTGAAGAGATCGACATATGAAAATATAATCTGAGAAGCATGGTGGCCAAGGCAGTGCTTTGTCCCCGTGCATTTGCTGAGCACCTGGCATGTGCCTGGCAGGGCTTTGACATCAGGTGCTGGGACCCAGCTTTACACGGGATGGGGCGGGAGTTTCCCATCTAGAATGGGTATATAATGGTACTAACGATGCAGGAAAAATGAGGGGCATGAGAGGATGGCCGTGTCCCAGGTCTCAGACGAGTCCCTGGGATGCGTCCCCCCACCCCAAGTGAGGGTCCCTGACTTCCTGTAGGAGAGAATGTGTGCAGCGCCACCATATGAAAGCTCTCCGGAAGCCCGGCCCGGCTGACCTTGATTCCCTGCTCTGGGAGCCAAACGTTCCCTGAGGGTTCAGGTCTGTTTGAACTGGGTTTCTGTTAATTACAATTGAACGCATCCTAATTGACACAGAGGAGCAGGCTTCTGGTTCGGGAGCCTCGAGCTGGAAGAGGGAACTGAAATCGAGATGAAGTTGCAAGAAGACAGGCTCAGCTACAGGTGGCAGGAGCCACAGAAGCATCGACTGCACAGGGTGGCTTGTGTAAGTGGCTTCCACACCACCGGGGCTGCAGGAGCAGGCTAGAGGGGGCGGCTCCCGGAGGACTGGCCAGAGGAGCCTGCAGCGCACGTCACAGGGGAGCAGCGGTCAGAGAAACAGCACGGCCAGGTGTCCTGGGTGGGGTCTGGAAGGCCCACAAACTGCCCCGGCCAGCAGCTGGCACGGAGAAAATCTATAATGAAAAAGTGACTTGTCTTGTTTTTTAATGGAGGTACTGGGAATTGAACCCAGGACCTCATACGTGCTAGGCACACACTCTACTACTGAGCTATACACTCTCCCTTCCTTTTTGAAAACTGAAGTGTAGTTATTTACAATGTGTTAGTTTCAGGTGTACAGCAAAGTGCTTCAATTATATATATGTTTATTTTCTTTTTCACATTCTTTTCCATTATGGTTAATTACATGATATTGAATATAGTTCTCTGTGCTATACAGTAGGACCTTGTTGTTTGTCTATTTTACGTATAGCAATGTGTCTATGTTAAAAAGTGACTATTCTTAGCAAAATGAAATGTCTGCCTATTTTGGTAGCTGGTAGGCCACTGGTGGCCATCACGAGAGCCATCCAGGTCGAGGGCAAAGGTGGAAATGGAGGGTGATTCCAGGGCACTGCGGTGGGGCAGGCAGCCAGCCAGGGAGACGACCTCATCATGAAATGGAGATCAGAAAAGGGAAGAAAAAGGGTGGTCGTTAGCTAAGGAGTTTTTCAAGCTGAGAAAAGGCAAGCCATGTTAACAAGGTGAACTGAAGGAGACTGTGGGGGAAAAGAGGGGAGGCGGGGATGGTGCGTGTCCTTAAGGGAGGTGATGGAGGCGGAGGTGGAGAGCCTGGGAAAGGCTTTGGCCTTGGTGGGGAGGAGGGACTGCTCACCTTCCGTGATGGGAGGAGGAGGGTGGTTGGGGCCAGAGAGCTGGTAAAGCAGGTGTAGGACAACAGAGAGACGGGAGGCAAAGGCTGGGCGGCGCGGTCAGAGTTGGGGCATCAGCGCATACGGTTTCAAGGGGCAAGAAGGCACATCCGGCATGACCTTGGCAGTGGGTGGCTGGCCGCCGTGGGGAGATGAACCCCACAGGAGATGGAGGTAAAGAGCATCCTCCATGTGCCCACCTGACGCCAAACTCCCCACACCTTCCTCCCACCCCCCCGACACCCCCCCCGACACTCTCCTGTCCCCATCTCTCCTCAGACCCCCTTCCCACTCTTCACACAAGCAGGAAAAACATTATTTTCCTTTGAGTTTGAAAATGAATGGGTAGGAAGGGGGGCCCCTGAGGATTTTGCAGGTACTCCCTGAGCACTTAGTGTGAAGTGTCAGCCCCTCTGAGGGGCTATTCATGGCGGAGGTTCCGGGGCCAGGTGTCCAGTCTCCCGAGGATGGATGGAGATGTGGTGCTCAGTGCCAGGATGAGAGGAAAGTGGTCCAGGTGGGCTGGTTCCCATCCGCACAGAACGGAGCTCACTCTGCTCCCTTGAACCACAGGTGGCTTTTCCCTTGGCCCCACAGCATGTCTTCCGGAAGGGTCACTGCTGGCTCTACAAGCAACGAGCCCTGGTCAAGGCTCTACCCGCTCCAGACCACTTCTCCCGCTCTCCTTCCAAAGTCTGGAGACCCAACCTCAAAGCCAAGTGCGTGTTAGGTCCCGCCTGGAGGAGAGAAGCCTGGAGCCCAGCCCCAGGAAGGGGACTCCGTCTCAGCTCCCCCAGGACCCTAATACCCCTTCCGCTACTCCCCGGAGCGTGGTTCATCACACACTGGCAATTTCTAGCAGGAGCCATTCCACGGGAGAAGTTGGAAACTTCCTGCGGAAGAGCTGGCTGAGCTACAGCGCGGAAAGTGGGGCTGACCTGGTTGGCTCAAGCCCCGTGCAGGGTGGAGTTGATCCATCCGCCTTGCAGGGAGCAGCACAAACAGGAAACAGCCTGCAGGTTGTTCCTGGGTCTCTGGAGGAACGTGGGAGCCGGGGAAAACCGGTTCTGGCCACCTGCGGGAGCCAGGCACAGCTCCCAGATGCTTTAGGTTTAAAAATTTTAAACTTGGTTGGAGGGGACGAGGATGGAAATGCTTTCATGGCAGGCATTGACTTTGGCAAGGGAGATGGACGTGCATCCCTTAAAATGAGTTGGTGCCTGGCTGCGAAGATGCATTGTGAGGTCTTTTTGTAGCTCTGTTCAGGTCTCAGGATGCTCTGGCCCTCTCTGCCCAGGTGCAGTTAGCAGGAGTCCAGAGATGGGAGCCGGGTCTCCACTCATGCCCGGGGTTATTTGTAGGGGGAGGGATGGCCAGACATCTAGAGCGCCCCTGTGCCTCCTCCACGGCCCAGGCTCCCTTGTTACCAGCTCGGCTCTAAGTGACCCAGTGAAGGAGCTGGTCCCTTCCAGCTCCGGGGCACTTCATCCTTCCGGTCTGTACCAGGACCTTCTCATAATGGCTTTTGTTTTTGCTTCCTTCAAAGCCTCTTCTGGCTCATGGTTTTCAGGCTTCCAAATCCTCCAGTGCCACCCTTCCCCTGCCCCCAAACTATTCATCTTTGACCCTTTCCCCTGCTGTCCTGGTGTCTGATCTCTCACCTTCGCTCATCCAACCTCACTGTCCTAACAGACACTCCAACTGCAGAGTTAACTGTTAAAATTGAAGGCCTGGAGCAAACATTTCAGAATCATTCTTCCTCTCCTCTGCATTAATTACCAAATTAATCACTCTTCGGAGAGCGGTCTTTTCTCCCCAGTGCTTCGCCTGCGGGCCTCAGAGCACAGCGTCTTGGAATGACGTCTGTCTGAACACATGGCAATCGATCAAAGTCTGGCAACTCTCTAACATCCAAGGAGCGCGTCAGTGGTGTTTTATATTTTCCTGCATTTGCTCCAGCAAGTCTTTGTTTTATTGTGAGATTGAGTTTTCCATTTTCTCTGTGCTTATCCATCTCAAGTTCCCACAAGCTCACTCATTTAGGTCCCAATCCCTAACTTTTTAAACAAATTTATTTATCTTTAGTCATGGCAAAAAAAACATAAAATTGGCCATGGCCACCATGTTTAAGTCCATGGCCACCATATTTAAGTGTTGAGTGCAGTGGCGTTAAGTACATTCAGATTTTGTACAGCCACTACCATCATCCAGCCACACAGAGCTGTTTCCACCTTCCCCAAATGATACTTCACGCCCATAAATTACAGCTCTCTCCTCCCCACCCCTCGCCCCATTCCCCCAGCCCCTGGCAACCACCATTCTACTTTGTGTCTATGAATCTGACTCCTCTAGGTATGTCCACTAAGTAGAATCATACAGTCCTTTTTTAACTGGCTTATTTCACTCAGTGGAACGTCCTCGGGTTTATCCACACTGTGCCTTGTGCCAGAATTTCATTCCTAATTTAGGCTGAATAAAATCCCATAGTATATAGAAACCACACTGTTTATCCATTCATCCATCAGTGGACACTTGGGTTGCTTCCACCTTGCTGTTACTGTGAATCATGCTGCTGTGAACACGGATGGGTATGTAAATATCTGAGACCCCCACTTTCAATTTTGGGGGGTAATAACTAGAAGTAGAATTGCCGGGTCACATGGCCATTCTATATTTAGTTTTCTGAGAAACCACCACACAGTCTTCCATAGCAGCTGCACCGTTTTGCATTCCCATCAACTCTGCATACGAGTTCCAACTTCACGTCCTCACCAACACTTCTCCAGTCCCTACTCTTTCCATTTATGAGACAATTTATCTCAAGGCATAATTCAGGAGGGGACAAGGCCATGTACAACGAAGTCTCAGAGAAGAATAAAGGTGATACGTTTTCTCCAAGAGTCAACGGTTAACGCAGGAGGGCTCACCGTGTCAAATTTTCCAAGCAATATATTGAAAATGGTCATATATAGAGGCAAATATTTTTATAAATGAAATGCGCCTCTCTACATTAGACGTGCACATCCATTAATATCATGTACTCACGTAGCAGAACTAAGTTCGTTCACTCAAAGTCTTCTTTGAATCGGTGAAGGTAGGGTTCTATACGGCTGCATTGTCAGATAATGTTTAAACACTATCTCACATTTGGACATCAGTGTCACTGGCAAGTATAATCCTCATACAAACAAGGAGACAGTAGACGATGAGGGTAGTCAAGTTCAGTTCAATTTTACACTTCAGGGCAAAGCATTTAAGAGGCTCTGGCTTTGAAAGAATAGAACAGGAACTCTTTAAATTATAAAGAGACACTTGATTTCAGAGCTCACGTCAAGGGTGGAATTATACAAGCCATGTGGCTCCCACAGGCTAGACTCTAACTAGGTCAGTGCTGTGCCACCTTCTGCTCACTCCCCTCCCCACAGGTTCTCAGAAATGAAATGGTTTTAGGATGATGTTGGCTGAACAATAGCCTTCAGATAGTTCAAGAGCAGCAACAAAAAGAACGAAGCAGGAGTTGAGGGTTCAGCCCACTGCCTTCCGAGCTCGGCTGTCGGAAAGGGTTGCTTCCTCCCATGAACACGCTGCTTGAGTTCTCAAGTGCTGGATTTCCCGGGACACGGAGCACCCAGACTTGGAATTCTCCCTTCCTGGAAGTGGGCATTGGGGGTTTTAGCCTGCTGTTTGGCAAGCTCTCAGCCCAGATGGGGTTCAGTAATGACTCCTCCAAGGTGTTTAATCAGATCCTAGAAGAGCACATGACTGCCGGGTTTAATTATTCCAGCTCAATGGCGCATTCAGCTGGATCCTGCTTGGTCAGCAATCAGTGATGCTGGTCACGGGGAAGAGGGGTGGGGACCCAGATGCCCAGGCCATGGGAGTGTTCTGCACAGCCATAGAGGAGCTCTGCCGGGGGCTGACATCTCTGTCTGCAGATGTGTATTTACAGCCGTTCTCCGAGCCGAGTGATGGGTACTGATGGCCCGGACTTTGGTAGACTAACCCTTCATCGAGTTCTTTAATAACATAGCCTTGGCGGCCAAAGGGTATTTGCATGTCAAAGGGGCTGATTCTTTTTCATTTGCTCGTCTCAAAAACCAAGCTGCTCTGCACATGTTAGGCAGGTCTCTGATATTAGGGATGGAAAACAGAGGGTGGTCTGTGTCAGAGTCTGCAGATGCTAATAGTTGAATCAACGTTTTGGTTGTAAGGATCTAAGGGGGCAGTGAATTTTCTGATATTGAGATGAACCAGAGGGGGCTTAGAGAATTTTTTTAAAAAGTAATTTAAAAGCCCCCACATCTTATATGTTAAAAATGCAAGAATGTCACCTTTGGAAGTGATGCTCATTTAAACCCTTTATAAATTTCATGAGGAATCTTTCTTTGTGCTTAAGTTTCTGCCTAATTCCTATTATTGAAAGTCAGAAAGCTGGGTCTTTGGGTTAATTTGGAGGTCATAGGGCAGAAACCCAATGCATTCCTTGGATTTTGGCAGGTTTCTTACTACTTTCTTTCCTGAGGAGCATAAACCAATACATTTCCCTCTCACCCGCCTCGGACCAGGTGTTGAATTAAACCCAGTCCATTCCATCTACTTTATTTTCTTACTAGTGGGTAGTTTGTCTGAACTGTCTCCACCAGAACTCAGGAAATGGCTTTAAATTTGCAAGCACCAAATCCACAAACACTCAAGTGAACTGGAACTTACCATATCTTACTTACGAGTCCTCCGAAAGAGCAGAGCGTCTGTAAAAACCCTTATCACCTCTTCCTGCAAACCCCCCAGCCCCCAACTTGGAAATTCTGAAGCGCAAACCCTGGGGTGGTTATTTAATAATCTCCAGAGGCTGGGACTAAAAGTGGTGGGCCTTTGCCCCTTACAAAGATTGGCATGTGTGTCGTTGACAGTGACCATGGGAGAAGGTGGCTTTGCCACAGATGATGACTTGTTCACCTTCCTTGTTGGAGACAGGGTAGGGTCAACTCCTCAAGAGGTCACATCCATAGCTTCTCCACAGCCGGCGGGCTCTTCAGTTGGTCAGTCTAACTTCCATGTCTGTGTTCTCTCTTTAAACTGCAGTCCAGGTTTCTCAGGCCCATATTTTACCCAAAGAGCAAGTGATGTTAATATCCAAGTATTCCACTAGTGACCATGGTTCCAGTCCTTCGTGGAGACACCTATGAAGAGCATGATTCCTATATTTTTTTTATAGGTATCTCTTTGATCTTTGGCTCTGCAGACAAAAAGCTATGGTTTATGGCTTCCTGAGTTTGATGGAAACTCCCAGTTGATGACATGTAATCAAATTCTGCATTGTAGTGGGTTAGCAGGACAGCAGACTCCTAGCATAAATGTAGTATCAGCAAAGGCAGGACTGTATGGCCATGTCCCTCTGCCCTGCCCACTGTAACTCGTATTTTTAATGATAAACCTGCTCCCTGATGCTGCGAATAGCAGCATAAAGCCTCTAAAATACAAATTAACTTTGCCACCTGTGAGAATGGTCTTCATACGTAACAGATCACTGTATGTGGTTAGAAAAAAGCACTGAGAATATTAAAACGAATATACGTATGTTAATGCATGACCGAGACACTGTGCTGCACACCAGAAATTGACACGAGTTACAGTTACACTGTAACTGACGGTACTTCGATTAAAAAAACAATTCTCTCTAGAGTAGAGAATCTATGATTCCAACCCTAATAAAGACCAATTGCAAAAAAAAAAGCACTTTATTACTTTTTCTAAAATCAAAATGATTTTTAGTGGATATATTCTAATATTTCATTAGTTTGTACCCAGTGAGTGCTTACAGAGAGTCAACATGTTTAGCTGCCAAGGGGTGTATTTTGGAAGTCACAGTGCCCACCAGGATGCCAAGTTGCTCAAAACCACAGGCACAACAGGAGCAGGACAGGATTTTTCCACAGCTTGGTCTTGGACTGAAAATACCCATTCAAAAAAAGTTGAACAGGCCAAAAGTCATTTGGCCATGTTCTCTGGCACAGCCCTTTGGAGGCAGATGTGAGTGATGAGTCATTCTTTGCTAGTAAAGACTGAGACGTATTTCTTCAAAAAATATCTTCCAGTTTCATCGATGGGTGCGCCTCAGGAAGGGGGCATGGCTCTCCGTTCAGCTAGGTTTGGGTCAGGGCACTTTGTGTTCTCTAAGCAACGTCAACCCTTGCATCAGCTTGGTTGCCCCCTAAAGCAGCAGAGTCCATCCGTGCCCAGTGACGCAGAGAGCTGGCCAGGCCAGGAGACACAACTGCTGTGAAGCTTTCTCTAAAGGCATGACATGTTTACGGAAAACTGGTCAACATGCAGCTCAGCCGTTCCCCTGAAGGGCTTATCCCTGAGTCAAACCTTTTCCTGCTGTCTCCCACCCAAAGGCAGATCTGTGGGTTTCCCCGCAAAGACGTTTTCAAATGTGATGGGGGGACTGCCTCCTCCATCTTCTCCGCCAGCAGCATCTCTCACCTACGTGGGTCTTCCTTCTCTGCTCTCTCCTGCATCCTGGGGGATGGTGGTCAGTGATGCTAGTGGTGACCTGAGCGCTGAGAAGGGCTCTTCCATCTTTAAAGGGCAGGAAATCAGTTTTCTTTTGTAGGGGGGCGGATTTATTTATTTATCTTCTAACAGAGGTAGGGAGGATTGAACCCAGGGCCTTGTGCATGCTAAGCATGCACTCTACCACCGAGCTATACCCTCCTCCCCAGACTTTAATAGACAGCAGTTTGTGACTTCCACAGCCTGAAATAGTTACAGCAGGCCTCACACAGAAAGCCTGCAGACGCCTGTCCCAAGCGAGTCCTCCTCCTTTAGACGTCAGAATTCTTTAAAATATAGGATGTATCGTGCCGGCCGCTCTCCTGTTTCAACAGCTCCCTTTGGACTTCGAAGAAAGTCCACACTCCACCACGGCCTGGAGTTCATTAGCGACCTGGCTTTCACCTGTCTCTTCTGTCTCCTCCCACTTTCCCGTCACTACCTTTCTCCTCTAGAGCCTGACTTTCTACAGCATCGGGGCCTTTGAACTCGAAGTTTCCCCCCAGTGTCCCCTGGCCTGCTCTTTCTCCACCTTCCGAAGTCCCCCACCCACGGAGGTCTCCCCAGTCGCACAGCCCACACCTCCACTCTCGCCTGTAAAGAGGGACCTGCTGGAGTAGGTGTCCCTTTGGATTCTGATACAGACACATAGATCACACGGCCCGTGATGACAAGGCGGGGCTGGTCTTGGTCTCGGCTGGCTCCTCGGCCCGCGGCCGGTGTCTGGCACATACTGAGCAGTGGGAAGCCGGGAGGAGGGAGGCAGGCATCTACCTGGTCCCGGGTGCTCGGCTCTCCGAGAATTCGCATTCACTGGCTGCAGCCTAGAGCTGCACCTGTACCTCCTGGAGGGGGCGGCTTCAGGAGACAGCCTTGTGAAGTCGACTGCTACATCCGATGCAGGGACGTTAAGGGTATTTTTCAATGCAAGGCTGATGTGAATGAAACCCAGGGCAGAAATCCCTTGGAGGGTGAATTCTAGGAATCACTCTGCTTCCTCCCAATTCTCGATACGGTTTCTGTTCTCAGAAGGTGGAGAACTTTGTCCTGTAATTACTGTGGTTCCCTTCCCACTTTGACCCATGTGCTGTGTCTTCTTTCTGGCATACATTTGATTCAAATGTATGGTTGACCCCTTCCTGATCATTTTTCATATTCCTACTACTTTATCATGTTTATTTTCTTGTAAGCAAGACAAAACTCTTTGTGGAATAAGATGAAAACTTAAAAAAGGGCAACCTTTGTGAATCACTTGACTCTACCCTCAGTTTACCGAGCTGTACGATGGGAATCCCAGCACCTGGTAAGGGTACCACTGGGATTCAATGAGACGGATGAAAAGTGCAGAGAAGACTGTCTGGCATGCAGCAGGCAATCGTCAATACCAGTTACTCTTCACTTTAATCAGGTTGCGATTCTGCAGGAAGGCTACGTCGTATTCAGTACGGATTAAGATCCTCGAAGACCCAAAATAAATTCTCAGACACTCAGACCCATGAGAGCATCAAAATCTACATTCACCTGACAACACTGTTACTTATGTGGACTCTTTTAGACATTTATTTAAAAAAGCAGAATGTCTGTTCATCTCAGATCGAACAGATAAAAATGATAAAGCAATACAAACAACTTGTTACTAGCAGCATCCAGTTGTCAGACGGTCCCGCCCCGCTCCTCTCTTCCCTCCGGCGAGCTCGGTCTTCCCTGAGCTCGCTGCCACCCACACTGCCCTCCATCGTAGTGCAGGTGAAACCCAAGTTTATAAAATTAACAATTTAAGGTTAAATAAGCTTAAATAAGGGTGTCAAATACAAGATGCTTCATCAAAGCTTCTGTACAAAGATAAACAAACTTGGCATCGTACAGGTGGTTCCGCTGGGTCACGGCATGACGGGGGAGCTCTAGCCTGCAGGCAGACTGACTCTTTCTCAGCAGAGCGTTAACTATACAAAAGTGAACTAAAGGTTGAAGTGACTACCCAGTGAGCCATTTACAAGGCATATGTACTTTTTTTTTTTGAATCAGAACACTGTTATTAATTTTCAGGCACCGTTTGCTCCTGCAAATAAATAATTCTCTAAAGTAACTGCATTCGAACTCGTGTTAAACACATCAGTGCTGCTTCTCTGCACCCCCCCACCCCAACCCGACACGGCTTTTCTGACTATTCATTCTGCCCCTTTCTTATTGCTATGATAATGTGGCTGTGGAAATAAAACTACTGTACATCCAAAAAAATAGAGCACCTTTAACATTAAAGTATATGTCTGATTATTTGTTCTCACGTTTATTTTACAATTCTAAAGCCCAGACTGTGGTCAGTTGGTTAACATCTCTCCCGGGTCACCTGATACACAGGAAATAGAACCCAATTGTCTTCCTTCGTGAGGTAAGCCCACGCCAGACCTCCGTTCAGCAGCGTCTCAAAGGGCAAGGTCCACACCGGCCCCGGCGATGACATTCACCTTGACATCGGCCTTACATTCATCTCCGCAGGGCGCCGCTCTCCGCGCTCCCGACCCGGCTGGGTGATGCTGCGAGACAGAGGGGAACAGCACAAAGAGCTACGATTGGCTGGAAGCACAGCTGGAAACCGCATGTTGGCGACTGCGAGGGGACACCAGGGCCCCCCCCCCCCGGGGGGGCTCCCTGGCGGGGCGGTGGCCCGGCTAGGGCTTCTTGTCGATGGTGTTGAAGAACCAGTCGGTGAACTTGCGTAGCTGGGCCGTGGCCGTCTGCGACTCCTCCTGCAGCCGCAGGTTGTCCTGTCGCAGGTGCTGCACCTCTGCCTGCAGCACCGCCTTGTCCTGCTTCTCCTGCGGGGCGGGGACAGCCGGTCAGGGGCCTGATGACGGACACAGGGTCCCCCCCAGCTGCGCGCGAGAGCCCTTACCCTGCCTTGTTACTGACTTGCTTACGTATTCCTTGAGGGGAGAGGAGAGCTGACTTCCTCACCAGTGACTTGCCTGCTCCTGTTTTCTACCAAAAATTGGGGGGGGCTGCGGGGTGGGGGGGCACACACTTTTTCCTTTCCTCCAACTTTGCTCCCAATGGAATGGACACAGTGGTTCTACGCAAGGCTACACATCATGGTCCATATTATCCTCTATCCAGAAAAGGGGGGCTGATGAGAAGTTAAAGTGACAGCCTTGGATGGGAGTGCAAAGCTTTCCGGGAGACCCTCCTTACTAGACAAGTCAGCATCGGCTTAGCTGTGACCCTGGGATGTTTATAATAACCTAAGTAGGGAGGTTGTAAAGCTTTCCCGGTACAGTGTATTTCCACAATGACCTTCAAAGTCTGCCATGAAAAACTATGTAAAAATAATCAAGATTTTTCAGAAGATTCACATCTGGAGTTTCCAATAGAAGGTAACAAAAATATGTAACCATGCAAGCTTGCCAAAAGGGTTGTCTTGCCCCAGAAAGAGACAGAAGTCATTGTCACAGTGCCACATGTGGTATTTTTTAAGGGAGGTGACTGGATAGCTAAGACGGGCAGACGCACCTGCAGCCCATGTGCAGGGCAAGCCAGGCCTCTTCAGGAGACTGGGCCCCTCGGCACGTCCGGCTCTGCCCTCGGAATTTGCTTCTATCTCATCTGTCCTCAGGCTGTCCCCAACACCACCTGCCTCATCTCTCCACCAAAGACACGGGTCCCCAGAGGCTGGCATTAGAACTGACCACTGACTCGGCCCACCCAGGTCCTGTCTCTCCTCAGTCACTACCAGGAACCCAAGCTCCGGTTCACTCCCAGGAGGCACTGGGACACTCACTCCCAGCCTGGCCCAGATGCTCCCACGTCCCTGCTCCGCTCAGGGGCCCAACTCTCCACCACCCCTCAGCATTATTTCCTTCCCAACTGGATCATTTCCACCAGCTTCTGTGCCCGCTGGATTTCTCCCTTCCTCTACAAACAAAGGCCTTCCCACAGCACTCCCCGCTCCCACCGTCACCCTCCAGTTACTGTACCCTGTCTCATTTCCCTGGATGACAGAGCGGCTACCTAGCACAGCGCTGATGATCCAACAAGAGCTTGGCCAACAACTGTGGAATGAGTTACTGAACATCTTTCGAGGACCAACCATGCAGAGGCTGATGGGTAGACCAGAAGTTCCAAGGGGTGTGGTGCTCAGTGTGAGGACAGCTGCTTGGGGAGATCAGGCTTTCTGGCAGCAAGGAGCTCCTCTTAGGTCCGCTCATAATTCGTTGGTGCAAGTGATAACTCACTAAACTGAAAACTGCCAGCCTGCTGCGTTTCTACCTCATTCTGAAGACTGGCCATCCAAGGGCTCATCCCTATTCAGTCAGAGCTACAGTGACCTTGTGTCCCCTCTGATGAAATACAGTAGTTGTGGGCAAGAAGATGGAATCAGACCTCCTTTATTGTTGGGTTGTGATTAGGGCGGTTATTTTTGAGTTCTTCATTTTTATTGCTAGTGGTTAAAAGGGGTTGATTGTGCAAGAGAAAGAATTTTTTTTTTTAAATGGAGGTACTGGGGATTGAACCCAGGACCTCAAGCAAGCTAAGAACACACTCTACCACTGAGCTACACCCTCCCCACAACAGAAAGAGTTCTGATCTTGGACTTTTAATAGATTGCAGTACCTTGCGAAGGTCGGTCTGCAGCTGCCGAAGAATCAGCTCCAGCTGGTTGACTTTACCCGTCAGTGTGGATGGAGACTGCTCCCTAGCAAGGAACGAAAGGCTTAGAGACTCGGGAATGCTGAAATCAAGACATTTCATCCAGAATTTTCATTGGTGACATTTTCGTGTAAGAAACTGTGTCATGTGCTCAGAGCCCAGCAAGAAAATAAATAGTATTATGTCAGATTTTGAAAGTGAACACATTGCTGCTTTAGCGGAAAATTCCTCCTGGGTCTCTGTTGATTTAAAAAGGGATTCAGAATGTCTACAGACATATACAGGGGTAAGAAAACGAAAGATAGGTGATCTAAACGCATTTAGGCAGCTGGGATTAGATAGACCAGCACAAAGTCCTGGGAACCAGATATAGATGCAATTTCTCCAATTTGCCTTTCTCTGCCCAGGAATTAGCAAGAGTCTCATTACCAAGATGAACGTGCAAGTTATTGGTAACTCATGCTGATAGAAAAGCTGGAATTCGGAATCGATGACACTAGTAGAGAACACACATACCTTGGGAATCAAGAACACAGGGACAGAGAGGGCTGGTTCTTGACACACCTCGGCGGGAGGCACGAGGCTGGGTGGAGGACCAGGGCACTGGAGGACGTGAGCCCTCAACAGGTGGAAGGCTGATGGGCCAGGTGTCCCTGTCCAGTGCTGCAGTGATGAGGTGGCAGACACTGACCTGGGGCCACACCTTCCCACTTGGTCAATGAGCCTCCCCACCAAAGGCATGGGCACCTGTCTGTCCCCCTGGATCTACCACCATGCTCTCCAGGGAGCAGAGCAGTTACGCTGCCAAGCTCCGTCCACCCCAGCAGGGCAGGGAGCTAAGTCAGGCAAGCTCAGTCCCTTTTCTGGATCCTGAAGGACTAAGGAAAGGCAGGTGGAAATGGTAGCCTTGTTGGCCTAGGGTGAGCCGAATCCCTGTTCATCACTGGAGCCTGGGACAGTGGGAGGGAGGCAGTCCACGGGGGCTCACGTACCCAGTTGTGTCCATGAAGTCTTTGCCACTGCCTGGATCGACACATAAAGGCAGCTCTGGGGCCCCTTCCAGGTCCTGTCCCTGTCGCATGTCTGTCAGGGTACAGAAGGATGCCACTCTCTGGTCTGGGGGTGGGGGGACACACACAGAGAGAAGGCTTGGTAACAGCCACAAAGCACTGCTTCTTTGTGGAAACGAATAGTTACTAAACAAAACCTCCCCCTCCTCCCTCCCGTCAGTCATCAAACGAAACAAAGAAAAACAAACTCAGGCAAGCCGCTGACAGTCAGAAAGCACGACGATTGGCTGTCCTCTGGGCTGCACGGCATACGCACATCGCGGCCAAGGGGACAACTGGCAGACGCTGGTTTTGCCAGAGCCAATCTGCTTCCTCCTGCCCACAACCCCAAGAAAGGCCAAAGCTGCCAGCTGTGCATGAAATCACGGTGCTGAGTGATGACTTGGCGGATTGTCAGAACCAAGGAGAGGACCTCATCCTTGAGACATGATGGCCCGGACACATCTCCCTTAGGCGTCCCCAACCCTCCGCGCTTCCATAACCATGCAGACGTGCAGACATATGAAATATGAAGAAAAGGTTATGGAGCACTAAGAGCCCACGATCAGCTCCAGACGATCACCTAGATAGGACGGGTGGTGACAGGGCAGCCCGAACTCTTCATCTGAGTCAAGACCTGAAATAAGATTTAGAATTTTCCTATGAACAGGAACATCTCTGCTCACTTGAGCGTCTCTGGGGCTCACATGAGCCTCAAGTGATGGGATCCTATGCAACACAGCTGCGTGTGCACACTGCACGTGTGGACACGTGCGTACATGTCTGCGTGCGTACGTGTTGTGCTAAACCAAGAACTGCCCCTGAGAGACGCATTATGCAGTGCCAAATGAGGTGGTTAGATCACCTGGTCCATGTGTAACGGTTCTGGCTTTGTGCACAACAGAGATATGTGTGGCATGCAAGCCCGACTGTAAGGACATGTGACCATTTTGGATTTGCTTAAATGACCCGCTCCCTGAACGTAAAGATGGTAGTGGTGAGGGAGATTAGCTACATGTTCTCCCTAAAACCCTGTGAGGACGATCTGAGGGGCACAGGGTTTACAGCAGTAGCAGCAATGATCGGCAGGACCACCCCACCTGAGCACAGGGCCATTTCTGTTCTTGGCACCAGTGACTTCACATCCAGCGTTTTCCAGAGCCAGGCAGGAAAGGGAATAGAATGTTCTTTGGAACGGGCACCAGACTGGCCCAGCTCTGGGCACTGAACACTGACACAAGGACACTGGCCCAGAGGTGCTGAATGGCATGCAGAAAAAGTCCTGCTTTTGAGCGAGGAGAGGTGAGAACCAGGGACGCGTCTAATCACCCGCCCCCTCCCCATCTCCCGGTGCCGGAGCACAGGTGCTCATCCACAGTCAGAGTCCGAGGGATACAGCAGGTGCATTCCTGCTGCAGCGTCTTTTCACACGATTTGATTAATGGCTGAGAAACTGCACTTGGGTCCGTGTCAGGGGGGTTCTGTTCTTAATTTATCCCACTCTGTCTCCCTCTGGCTGCCGGACTAGGCTCCTAATGAGGCTACCTGCCTGTCAGGTTTATGGAGGGTCATGCGCTTCCCGTTAATTAGAGAGGATGGTGGAGGGGCCAGGAGCCCTGGAAGGACCCCGGGCTGCAGTGCCACGGGCTCCGAGCTGGAGGCACCGACAGAGACCCGGCCCTCCTGCAGCTGTGCTGAGCGCCCCACAAGATCAGTCACACAGCAGGGCCCCCACCCCACGTCCCTGTCCTACATCATGACACCTCGACAGCCACGACAGGTACCCAGGTGTTCTTCAATCAACATTCCTATAAAGCTTTTGGGGGTCCCTCTCCATGCTTTGTACCCTCTACAGGACAACAGAAGTTCTGTGACTCCATTTCCGAGAGATGTCGTGCTCCCAACGTGGTTGACTAGCAGGGTTTTTGCCTGTGACGAAATAATTTGTGAATTTAAATTTACAGCATGATTTGGGGATTGCCGACTTTCACCTCCAACAGGATGTGACTGGTGGAGGTGGGGCAGGAAGGAGGGGGTGCACTGGTCCGGGGGAGGCAGCTCTGGGGAGGGCTGGGAGGGTCTGGGCTGCTCTGCAATGACCCCAAACCAGGGAACACCTTGCCCTTAAAAAGGTGAACAGAAGATGCATTTTCATTCCACGGTAAATTTAAGGACTGCCAAAAAGGAGTGTCAAAAAAAAAACAAACAAACAAACTTAAATCACCTTTTCAGGGAGATCCACAGATTCATCCATATTTTATACAACCCAGTGATAATTCGGTTAGTTTCTATCTTTCTTTATCTATTTGATTCTGATGGTTCAGTCTCAGTATCTCCACGAAAACAGCTCGCTTCATCTTTTACTGTAATTGATAAAATATCCGTATATTTGAAGACACAGAACTTGCTACTGGCAGCCAGTCAAACATTCCTCGGGGAGAAACGAGGTCCTACTGGTCAGGAGGCAAGACGCCAAAATGCGCGCTTTGCCAGCAGCGTCATTTCACAAAGAGGATTTCACTTGGAGTCTGAAAGGCCTGGGAGGCTGAAATGCAGACAGAATGCTACTTGATTAAGTACAGACACTGAACTACTTTGTAAAACAGCTAATCTTGTGACAGTTTCCAGTGGAAGCTTTATTTCTCCACAGCTGACTTCTGTAACGATAAATAGTAACTGAGCGATCACTGCTGTTGGACTGAATGGCAGAGAAAAAACTGTAAGAAAAGGGAGGCTCGGAGTATGAATTTCGTGTAAATGTGAGCGCCGCAAAGATCCAGTCTCCCACAAGCTACAGGTTTGTTTGTTCCTCTTCTGTTCTTTCCAGTGCAGGCAAATTCGGCTCGGGGGCGGGGGAACATGAGGCATGGCTTACACGTAGGGCAATCCTTCCCTTGATGTAATCTTTAAAAAACCTTATTTCAGTGTCAGTTTCTTCTTTTAGTGCATTTAGCACTAAATGAGAGGATGAACAGTCTGCAGGCTCTTTCTCATCACTACAGAACTGAGATGGTACAGGCACAATAGCGGCCTGCAAATAATCCCCACGACCCGGGATAAGCCGCGTGGAGCACATCGCAGAACCGTAAGGCCAGGCCGGCATCGGGAGGGATCAGTGCCGGGGTCGATTAGCCATGTCTGCTGCGGGCCAGGTATCTGCTGCATGCGACATGCGAGCCGGAGGCTGGATGAAACCACACGAGTTTCCACAAAGCTGTTCTGATATACATCTTTGCTACAACCACAAATTACAGAAAAGCTAGGGCTCCGTAGCTACCTGCAGGAAATCAGAGGTTCTGATTCTGACAACCGTGGTCATCAGACTGTAGGAAGTTGACTTAACGGACCCCCAGGAAAAAAAAAAGTTACACAGAAAATATCTTGATTTAGGCTTTTTACAGCCTATTTCTGAATGTAGGAAGGTAATGGTCTAGAATCTGAGTAATGAGCAAAGGAAAGCTCTGGGGTTGTTCCTTTTCAAATTTTTTAATTTGTGGTTTATTTATTTTGGGGGGAGGTAATGAGGTTTACTGATCGATTTATTCACATGCTCTACCACTGAGCTATACCCTCCCCTGGGAATTACTTTACATCTTATAACTTTTGAAGAAGAGACTCTACCTCCCTCCCCAGCTTCCCGGTGGGACCCACAGGCAGCTTTCCTAGTTGGGTTTGTTCACCTGACCACTCGGGGGATGAATCTCTCCGTTCCTTGGCCCCCCATACCTTGCTCATTCTACGTCCTAAAGGAAATCGAAAGCACCGCGAGGGTGACAGATGACGTCTCCCTGTAGAACGCCGATGCAAGTGTTGTGCTGGGGTTCTGCCGTGAGTGCAGAGGGTCACACTTCACCGCCCCCGACAAAACCTGGCACACACGAAAAGAAGCCGGAACTGGGGCTTGGCCAGTTTTCAAGCCTGATGGTCACAGGAGAGGGGAGCGGGAGGCCTGGACCCTGGGGAGAAAGGCTCTCTGCATATGATTCACCTCCCTCACAAGCCCACTGAAGGAGTTTTCAATGTTTAGACCTCAGTTTCCGGGGTAAAGTTTGGTTATCCATCTTTCGCTTCTTAACTAATTTTTAATAATGCTGCATTGCATTTCTCCAGTGGAAGCTTCTCTATTCTCTGGAACCACTGCCAAGGAAGCATGTTCTCAGGAATTAGATTTCTGGTCAAGGGGTGGGTTTTTTTTTTTTTTTTTGCTCTTGCTACATATTGTCATAGCATTTGAACAAAAAGATGGATCATGTTGTAATCTTTATAATGATACCAGCTGTAGGTTCTTCATAGCTTCCCAGAGCTGCTGTGTCGTTTTTCAGACTCAAAAGGTGTGAGCTGGTAGCTGGTTACCATTTAAAGTTACACGTGTGGTTGAACATTTTTCAAGTCCTTATTGACTTGCGAGCCTTCCTTTGGTCTGAGCATCCCTGTGCCTTGATCGTATGTTTATTAGGCATTTGGTAATTTTTTGCTGGTCAAGTTTCTTCATTCACTTGTGATACCCTGGTTTTATCCAGTGCCTTTATTACAAATCTTTCTCCAGAGTCCCCAATTTCCCTTTTTATTTGAATGTTCTCTTGCTGGTTAATAAAAGATCTAAATATTTAAATACTTTTATCTGGTCATATTACATTTTGTATGTTCTCTCATGACCCTGTGATTAAGGCACTGCCATGCTTCCAAAACGTTCATCTTTCCTCTTTTTATTTAAATTATTTTTGTGGGAGGAGGTAATTAGGATTATTTATTTAATGGAGGTACTGGGGATTGAATCCAGGACCTCATGTACGCTAAGCACGCGCTCTACCACTGAGCTATCCCCTCCCACTCTTTCCTCTTTTTAGAATTGACTTTTCTAATTCCTTAATCCAAATGGAATACTTATATCCTATTTCCATTTAAGTTGTAAATACACTCAGATTTCAGTCTAGGCTCTGTTTTTCTTTTCCTTCAAAAGGGTTCATTTCTATTTTTTGAATCATTATCATGCTGTTTCTATCATTACTGGCTTATAATAAACTTTTTTTGCTGAACATGGTTCATCTGTTTTCCAAATGGGTGTGGATATCCTTTAGATATCTGAACAGAAATTGTACCAAACCTGTGAATTAACTCAGGAAGAATCTCATCTTCCACGTGTGATTTCTATCCATTCCTTTCCTTCCATGTGCTAGATCAAAGTGTCTAACAGTTATCCAAGTGTCTGGTGCTTTCTCTCACTATAATTCCAATGATGACTTAACTCTCAAAGAATTTATAATAAGTGGCTGTTTTGCACACACCACCCCTCACACTCGGAAGTAGAGCCACTTCTACCCTGGGAACTGGGCTGGCCTTGTGACTTTCTCTGTCCAATAGCATGTGGTGGATCTAATGTTCTGGGTCTTGAAAACCCCCAAACCCCCCAAAACTCCTGCTTTTGCTTTCCTGATTCCTTCAGCCACATGTGAAGAAGCACAATTACCCTGCTGGAGCCCAGGGTCCAGCCGGACCCCAGCTGTTCCAGGTACAGACATGTAAGCAAGGTCACCTTCCTGCTCCAGTCCCAGCTGAGCTCCCACTGAACACAACTGCATGTGTGCCCTCAGCTGAAACCAAAGGAAGCAGGAGAACCACTCAGCTGAGCCCAGCCACCCCACGGAATCATGAGCCATCACACACCATAGTTGCTTTCAGGCAAAAATTTGGGGGTGGCTTGTTATCCAGAACTAGATAACTGAAAAAATGAACTAGGCTTTGAAATGAGGCTTATAAAATATGAAATACACTTTTAAAACATCTCACATACTTAATTTTATTATTTCTAATAATCTTTCTTAATTTTGTATTTTCTAGATATAGAATCATACTTATAAATATTTCTTTACATTCAAGATGTACTCCATTTTTTTTGTATTGCTTACTTAAATGTCCAAGTTTCCAGTACAAAGTTAAAGGACATGGTCTCCAAGGACACCATGTTTAGTTTTTGGACTTACAGGATCTGCTTGAAAACGTTTTTCCATTAAGTGTAACTATTTGGAATAAAGTAGATATTCTTTGTTAGGCTGTGAAAGTATCTCTCAAAATGTTATTTTTATTAGAAACAGGTCCTAATTCTATTAGAAACAGGTCCTAATTCTATTACGTACACCCTTTTTGGGAAATTGGTATCATTTAATCACTTCATTTACTGTAACTTATTATAACGAAAAGTTTTTCTTTTATTAAACCAGCTAACTTCTTGCCAATAACAACAGATATGTTTTTAATTTACTAATGAGTTTCATCTAAGCCTCCTCATGTCAATATTAATGACTAGGACGGTCTTCTTTTAAGACATTTAAAAATTTTTCTTTTTTGTGTGTTATCAGGAAAGAATCCTATTATGCAAAAATGGTGATAATACATCTCAAGAAAAACTTATACAAAAGCATCATCATTCTCTTCAACTTTAAAAAACAATTAACTGTATTAGTTTCAAGTGATATTTGGGATTTGGAGATACTCTTGCACAACTTTTTCAACGCCCTCCATGCATCAGTCGCCTACTGTTTCTTACGGTCCTTCTCCCCATTTTCTTGTAAGAAATATCCAATTATCTTATTCCTCAGACTTATTTCTATATAGGAGTAAACTGACATTCCTAAATGTTCTTTTAATCTCTCATGTATTTGTTAAAACGAATCTCCTGTCTCATTTCTAGTTTTGTTCATTTGTACTTTTCATTTTTTGATCAAATGTATATCGGTATACCAATATTTAAAGAAAAACTGATCACTGACTTTATGAATTCTACTGAAATTTTAATTGCCAGTTTTTAAAGAAAATCATTTGATTTATTTTCTTGTTTTCTGTCACCACTTCTGCAGAATTTTTTCAAACTACAGTTAAGTCAATTTTCCTGGTTTTAATTTTTCCATTTAAATAAATGTTTCGGAAGCAACACATTTTTGTTTAAGGACTTTGAGCTGCAGCCCAGGTACTTTAACAGGCAGTCTCTTTTTCATCTTTGCTTACTAAAAAAGAAAAAAAAATGCTCTTATCATAGTCTTTAAATCTCCCTAGCACAATTATCATTAGAGTTACAATTAGAATGTTCTGAATGGTTAGGGTTTTTTAGTTTGTGTTTGGTCTTATTTTCCTGATTTAATTCTCTCTTCGTGCCTTGTGCTGGGAGGTGTGGTGGAAATGTTCCTTCTCTTTAAGGGAACACAGGATTCTTGGAGACCTTCCACCCCAATAATACTGTGACCTCATCCCCTGTGCACCCGTGGAGTTTAAACATATTTAAGCAGCTGTGCTTGGGGCAGACTGATTCAGTGCCTCTGCTCTCCTCTTGAATAGCACAGTCAAACTAAATTCTTAAACTCATGCATCCAGCGTCCCTTTTAGCTCTTAGACAAAGGGGAATACATCTTTTGTCAAAGCGTGGAACTTAAATGTAGCATCAGTGGGGAGGAGGCATGTCCACTGGGAATGAATGATGCTATTGGATTATATGAGGGTCATGGGACCACAATCCAACAGGCAGACACATCCCATTTTTAAAAGCCTGTTTTCAGATGCACTACTTACGTCAAAGGATGGACGCAGCCTTATCCCAGAGCGGCCTGAGCTCAACAAGGCATCTTGAACTGCCTTTATTAGTTTGTAACAATTAAACAGGCACACAGTGGGGGGCCTGGGGACTATCTTTTCTTCATGATCTTTAGTCTAGCTCAGAAATGGCGTTGAGAAGTGGTACAAAAAGATCAAACCACAAGCAGGGCAACTGGGTTGTCTCGGTGAAGACATTTTTCTTGAAAGTGCTAAGGGTACTGATCACAGCCAGCGATCACATCACGCGGGCTCACATCAAGAGTGCAGCTGATACTGATACAAAGAATCTGATTAGCCAAACGTCTGGAGTTGCAAATTCTTGAATTTTCCTGAGCTGACCATTGTCTGCAGGAGGTGTGTTACCCTACAGAGTAGCACCGGAAATTACTAAGAATTTTAAATACGACATCAACTCTTTCTGTATTTCCCATAAGTGTTGTTTGCAAAGTCCAGAAAGGTCAGATAACCGAAGTCCTCTCCCCTGACCAACAGAATCCCACGTGGTTCCTGTTTAACTCAGGTACCACTGCGCCGGAGGCTCTGGCTAGCTGGGGTTCCTCTGCTTTTTCTCCTTGGTCTGAAGGTGCCAACTCCCGCCCTGGCTTCCAACTTCAGCTCAGGATGAACCGAACTGCAGAACTGGAGGGTGGAGGGCTGGAGGAAGCCTTCCACCTTCTCAGGCAAAGGCCTTCATTTTATAGATGAGCCGGCTGAAGCCCAACAAAGTGTGGAGTCAAGTGACCTGTCCTAAGGCCCAGAGCCCAGCAGCAGGGCTGCAATTATGACCAGAACACGTGGATGGGCAATTCAGTCACTGCTGCGTGCGCCATCTTGCTTTCTCAACTGCCCACCCAAAGCCCAGCTCCTGGAAAGGATCGATTTCATAGCAGTGATTTTATTCTGAAGGGGGTAGAAGGGAACAAGCCAAGACACAAATGAAGGTGGAGATAAAGAGATTATCTATTGTTTTAAAGCAGAAAAATGAACACAAAATGCAAAAGGACCTCATAGGTTAAAAATTATGCCATGAGCTGGGACAGCTCAAGGCTGCAAAGGACCCAGTGTATTTTATACCCACTGGCTCCTTTATGCCAACTCATCTCGTTTTCTCTTGCTGTATGTTTGATAAATAAAGATACATTTAAAAAGCAGCCTTCCCTTGAGAAACTCATCACCTAATAAGAAGTGACAGGGACGTGAATAATGTAGAGTTGAGCATGGTAAGCACTGTGCAAATATGTATGCAGTGGGGGGACAGAGAAGGCAGGGGAGATGTTCTGACACTCTCTGAGGGCAGAGCGACAACAGTGTGTACAGAACATGTCAAGGAACATGCTGCCCCATCCCACTTGGCTGGCTCTGGACATAGGGGAGACTGTGCTCCCACCCTCTGGGGCTGGGTCACATTGGGGCCAGTGCTGGGAGCCCAGGAAAACAGCCAGGCCATGGGCCCGGGGCTTTTACAACACATACAACCAACTTCTGGGCGGGAGAAAGGAAGGCTGCCTCCCTGACCAGGCGAGGCATTCTCCAACCAAACGTCTCTCATCCGCTGGCGTCGATACCAACTTACGGGAGACGCCCACCGCAGGCCTGCTGAGCCGGGGAGGCCCGTTAGTGAGGCTGTCAGGGCAGCAGCCCTCCACCTGCTGCAGCAGCCTGACTTCAGGGGCGCCTGCCCCTCCCTGTGGGGCGGCTGTGAACACAGAGCCCCTCTGGGATGCCCCGACCCAGACACAGGGCAGATTCTCAAACAGGGCCCTAAATCTAGCCTGCCCCCATCGCGGGGTTCCTGCTGGTCACCCAGGAGCAGAGGCTGCAGTTGTGGGAAGAGTGTAGCAGCAAATGGCAAGAGGGTCACAAGTCAGGTCCCCAGGGTCCCCTATACCCACATTAGGTCCCAAGGATGCCCACGAGGCAAGCATCCTCTTGGTGGTGGCCCTCTCGGTCTGCGAGTTGGAGAAAAGCTTTTCCCTATGGAGCAGCCTCCCTTCTAACACTCACAGCGCCAGACACGGTGGGAGGCAGCAGGAGGGCCCTGGGCGTGAGCCGACCCCGCCCCGCCCCTGACCGCCCGGCTGGAGGAGGGAGCCGAGGTCCGGACAGGGAGCCCTGCTGGGCCAAGCAGGCCACGCGGCGTCTGCATGGACCTCCAGCCACCAGATGCCCCGGCCTGGGCTTGTCCTGCCAAGCAGGGCAGCTCAGGACCTTAGAAGGGCCTTCCCCTCCTCCCTCACCTCATCACACAGGGAGGAAAGACAGGATCTGCATCCTGGATCCACATTCCAGGAAAGAAAACAGAGGTGGAAGAGGAGAAGGGGCTCCCGCCAGGTCACACCTGGTGCCTGACGTGGAATCGGGTTTGGGATCCTCTGCCCCTTGTTTATTTCGAGAAATGCCTGAGTCTCCCTATGGAAATGCCTTCAGTCTCGGCTCAAGCCGCCCCGTGTGTTCCTCCTCCTGGAAGACGCGCAGAGCATCCACCCAAGGACCAGGACGACCCCTGCGTTGCCACCCCCCGCCCTGGAGGAGGCTGGGGTCTTTACCTTCAAACGCCCGGGCAGCGTCCACGAGGTGGGACCAATCTAACCCCGTGGCCGTGTCCGGAAGGGGCATCAGGCCAGGATCTGCGCACTTGGACTTATCCGATATGGACCCATCGGAGAACCAGAACTCATCTAAACAGAAACAAAACCAGAGCATCAGTCAGATCGCAGCACGGGTACCGGAGGGGCCCAGCGAGCTTCTCCTAAAAGATCTCCTGCCCCAGTAAACAAGGAGACACAGCGCCGCAGTTACCCAGAGACACACCGCCAGAGAAACAAGCTCCATGGAAGGGCCAAGACCCCCAGGTTCACTCAGAGGCTGGCCGGCAGGCGGGGCCGGGCGTGAGGATGAGGACTGCGCCTTCGCAGGTACCCAAAAAGCAGAGGTGCACCTCCCCGGGGTGGGCTTCTCCCCAGGGCACGGCCCGAGTCCACCCAGCTGCAGGACCGTGCCCTGCTTTCCTCGGGGTGACCCCCACTATGTGACGAGTGTCGCAAGCCTCTACTGTAAAAAGGGTTTGGTTTGCTCTCTCTCCTGGTGGTTTAAAAAACTTCCCAACCAACACAGTTATCTAAGCTGAGTGTCGCATATTCTGGGTGCCTCGAATATCCGTCTATTACAAAAATGCAGAAAGACTCTCTTTGCTTTCTTTATTAACAGACGGGAGTGAACGGGAACGGTATTTTTCCATGCTATACACAAAAATGGTGGCTGGATTACATTTTGGACTTCATAAGCTGGATTGATCGCTGGCTAAACCAGAAATTTCTCCCCATCCCACACCGAACGTTTGCAAGTCATCCTTTGACTGGACGAGTGAACCTTTTACATTTTTCTTCTCCTCTTTAAACTCTGGGTATATGACCTGAAATGTTTACGTCACTGATAATACTGGTTGTTAAAAGACTCGTTCGGCATCTGAGGGCAAATTTTCTGAAGGCTTCAACTGGACTTTCTCTAATATGCCTTTTTCGAACCTGCCCAAAATGTGGCGTGCAGCTGCTGCGGACACATCTGACTAATTAAACCAATCAAAGCGATGACCACCTGGCTGTCTGAGCCCGCAATTAAGTAAGGGACGTAATTAACCAAATGCACCTGTGATTTTTGCTCCCCCATCCTTTGGGGTGGCCGCGAGACGCTGGCGTCTGGGCTAGGACACAGCGCACTTGTGACGTGGCCTGGAAGGACACTGACACCCACCCTCCTGACATCCTTCACAGGACGAACCTCCCCAGGTCCCGCCGTGACCCACAAGTTTAAGGTTCAGCCCGTGGGCAGAAAGGTCAGGAGGCCCAGGGATCCTCAACCACGTGCCAATCATGTCCTGTCTCCCAGATACATCGGCTGCTTTGCTTTTTAATGCAGGTTTTCTGTGCCAAGTGTAGAGACGTTATTTGACTCGGTGGCAATTACTTTTGCCACTGACTTCCCTTCTGTTCAGGAAGAGAGTGTGTTGCAGCTCCGTGATGGGTGCCCCAGGCCGGCCCCTCACCCTCTGCCTCTCCTTCCCTCCCTGGAGAGGAAAACAGTGGGGGGGAAATTCACCTAAATGGACGTTCATACAGAAAGTGCACTCTTGGTCATGTTTTGCTAAGATACGCCAGCTTGCGGATTTTTCTTTGCCTTTACGAACAAATAATCCTTCCCTCGAGCTTCTGGCATCTTAAAGCCTAAAATCAACCCTGAGACACGCTCTGTCCGCCTGCTCCCCCAGCACCGCCGGTCAGCACCCTGACCGCCTCCAACGGGAGGAGACAGAGAGGAAACTAACAGGGCACGAGGGGAAAATGCGGCCCGAAAGGAGGGCTGGGCTCAAGCCCCTTGTCCCCTCCTCATTCCTGTCCCTCCTCCGGCCGTGGGCTCCAAAAGCCACCTTCCCCAAACACCCCGCGGGGTATTGACAAAGGACATCTGGCCGTCTTGGGTTAACGATCGGAGCTTTGATGATTCTAAGCACCCTGAAGTTCCATGAGCTGTGGCACGAATCTGAATCGTGGTGGCCGGGAAGCTGCTGTCCAGGCACAGTGATGTGGCAGCAAAGGGGACCCCGCTACCCGCATAGCAGGGCAGGCCAACAACTCTGCAGGCATCTCCACCTGCTGCCCTGTACACAGCTCAAAGTGGCACTGAGGACTGCGATCTGGGAAAGTCGAGTGTCACAGCCAGGAGCAGGCCTTGGGCATCCTTCCAACCTCCTCCAACTTTCCTGGAGGACCAGGGAGCCAAAGAAGGGACGCTGTTTGCGATATTTCCTCTTTCTTACAAACGATGACCTGTTGTCAGTGGGACTTTCGTGTTTATTTAATGCTGTGGAGCCAGCAAGGGCGATAGGTAAGCTGGAGAAGATGCCCTTTCTCAGGAGAGCGTTTAGAGTAAGATCCACTCAGCCATCAGTGGTGTGTTTATTAAACGCCGACTGCATGCTTGTGATGGGGCTGAGCAGCAGGTAAGATGGACAAGACCCCTCCTCTCACAAAGCTGACATCACACACGACAGGGAAAGAGAATAAACGAGTAAACAGGTCTCTCAAAGAAAACCACACAGGGAGACGTGCCCGCAGAGGCTGGCGGCGGTTTGGGGGAAGGCCAATCCGAGGAGGTGACAGTTGCCAGGACACAAAGGAGAAGCGGCCGCTTAAGGAAGGGCACAGATCCGGGAGAAAAGCTCCACGAAAGCATGGATTGAAGGCCAAATCCATCATCCTTCAGTACGCAGGAGGAGCCTAGTGTCAACGACTGTCACCTTAAACAAAGTAAGAGCCATCGAGATTCCTCTCTGAATTATTGCTTGGAGAAATCATACAACTGGGAAAAAATCACACCCCCCACCTTTTTTTGTTAGGTCTAAGACTCCAAACCACCCAGAATCCTTCCTATTACTTTGAGGTGTCACTCCTGCAATTGCCCCGATTGCTTCCTCAGCATCCTCTGTATTCCAGGGACCACCAGGTACTGTATTAGCACCTAGGGATGGACGGAATGAACAATAAGACGCAAGCTCTGCCCTTGAAAGCCGTCAAGGAGCAGGTGAGTCCTGTCGGTGCCGGTCTGGGGGCCTGGGTCAGGCAGGTGTGCACCCTGGCAGCCGGGGGAGTGTTTTCTGAATTTTCCAGCTGGGGAAAGAGAGGCATGACTTGGGAATAAGAGCCTGTTATTTCAAGGTTTGGTCTCCCAGGCCAGTGTTACAGGCGCCCACACGGCTCCTCTGGCCATTCCAGGGTAGAAGGGGACTCACAGATCCCGAGGGGTGGCTCGCATGCAGGCACTGCTGCCCGGGCCTCCGCTCTTGGGCTCCCATGTGCATCTTGCAGCTTCCTGTTTGTTCACCCCGACCATGAAACCCCGGGGCCCATCCTGATCGATCTGACTTCCCTGCTGTTGTTATAAAGGCCCAGGAGCCTTCCTGACAGCACTTCCTGGTGGTCACAGAGCTGAGGTTTCCCAGTGACTCTCCAGAAACCGGCGGACGTTTATTACTGGGAAGACCAAGAATATTGGAAAAAAGAGGAAGAGATGTGACACCGAGTCAGAGAAAACCCTGCCTCTGTCGGTGCCAGCTGAAGCCAGGGTGACCCTTCTGGGGCGGACAGCTCATCACACTACGGCATCTGCACTGGAGTCTGTGGCATCTCGTGTGGGTACTAAATTATAAGGAAAGTACTAATTTTTAAAATTTATTCTAGCCCCCACCACCCCACATTTAAACTTCCAGGGGCACCCTTTATGGGAGCCTAGGTCACAACTATAGATTTGTGAACACATACAACCTAATACTCTGTTTTTATTTTTCAGAACTTCAGAACTCTTGTTAGTCTATCTGTGTAAGACTTCCTCCATTCCTTGGAGAGTGTTGATCTCCATGCCATAAAAAATCAGGGATTCTCTTGAAACACGCTATAAACCTGCCAATGGTTGGACTGCACTGAATGAAGCCAGGTGACCACGTGGTCATGGAGAAGGATGCTAGCATGCTAGTCAATATCACTGGTTTTCTGGTCTGTGAATTGGGGGTCAAAATGGCCATGCCCCATTTTTTCCCCCCTATCTGGGCCACTACAGAAATTCTACTCTGGAATCCAATGATGGAAATCAAGGCCTCAAATGCAATGCAGAAATAGTTCACGATTATTTTCAGTTGCTCAAGCCAGTCGTATTTTTGTACCTCTGAGTCAAGGACATCATGACGCAGCACACTGAGGGACTTCACAGGAAATATGTATGATCATGACATGAGTCACATGCAAAATGTGTTTGCTAAGTAGCTGTCTCCCGAGGTTGGATTAAGATCCTGCTCTCAGGAGAGGCAAGATTCTGAGACAGGTGCAAATTTGAGACACGTAAGAGCGAAAACCATCTGGATGAGAAACCTGGGATGGGATAATTCCATGCAGAAAGGGTGTGGTGATGTGGTCTTCTGAGATTCGCTGTGAAAAGACGGGCTTCCAGCCCTTCCCGGCACCATCATCGCTCCAAATCAGGAATGAGATCCGAGTGAGTCTCCACCAGTGGAAGGTCAGATGTCTGCCAGGAACACTGAGGCTTTAACTTCAGAAGACCCCCTGTGTGTCCTTGCTCCTCCCACAAAGCTATTAAACTGCCCGGTGCTGCACACTCGGGAAGAACTAACCACTCCAAGTTTTAATGTGAAGCTAAGTCTCCTATAAACCAAGGGAAATGCCTGGACGACCCCACATAGCCCTCATTTCTCACTCACAGATGTCTGCTTGGCACGAGCACCCACAGATCAACTCTGGTTTGTTTCCATGTCAGACTCTCACACGACTCAGCAAGTGGGATCGTCTCACAAGGGCCCTGCTGAACCAGCAGAAACCACAGGAGGCAAAGCATGATTGAAATCTGCCTTGAGTACATACAGGAGCCATAACCACACAGGCGAGTGTGGGAGTCAGGGGTCCCAGGGCGTGCGTCCCCGATGGACAACCAAATCCTGGGGCAGGGCAGAGGGAATCAGAAAGTCTAGGGGGGAGACACATTAATTCAAAGTATTTGCAGATCCCTTATTTCCGTTTTGTCATGTTATCCATCAAATCCAGGGAATTTTTTTCTGAGTAGGTTGTGAAGTTTAGAGATTAGAGGAGTCACACTGCCAAATAAGAAGGTTTCACTGGAGAAGAGCAGACAGCAAAGACCATTCTTACTGCTCTTCCTAGAGAAACAAACAACGAAGGCAAGAAAGACAGTTTTTAACCCAGAGAGTGAACAGTATACCTGCCTGTTTCCAACTGTGCCTTTATACTTTGAACATACTAAGAATCAAGGGATACAGCCCTTCAATATGTAAATGGACAAATAAATCGGTACATCCAGACAATGGAATAATAGCCAGCACTGAAAAGAAATGGACTGTCAAGCATGGAGAGACATGGAGGAACATTAAATGCATTTTACTAAGTGAATCACTTAAGAAGCCAATCTGCAAAGGCTACATTGTATGTTGCAACTATACGACATTCTGGAAAAGACAAAACTATGCCGACAGTAAAAGGACCAGTGATTACCAGGGGTTAGGGGGAGGGAGGGATGAACAGGCGAAGTACAGAGGGTTTTTAGGGAAATGAAAATATTCTGTATGATACAATGGCAAACACACATTATGATGCATTTGTCCAAATCCAGAGAATGTACGGCACCAAGAGTGACCCCTAACGTAAACTATGGACTCTGGGTGATAAGGATGTGTCAGTGGCTCTAAGAAACGTAGCACGGTGGTGAGGCATGCTGACCTTGGGGGAGATTGTGCCTGTGTGGGGACAGGGGTCATGTGGGAAATCTGTGTGCTTTCTGCTGAATTCTGGTGTGAACCTAAAATGATCCTAAATAATGTTTATTAAGGAAAAAAAAGTGAAGCTAAAAAACAGAATATACAGTTGACCCTTGAACAACACAGGGGTTAGGGGAACTGACCTCCCCTGCAGGTGAAAAGCTGCATTTAACTTTACAGTTGGCCCCCCTGTATCCAAGGCTCCTCCTATCTGAGGTTCCACACCCCCTGATTCACCAACCGTGGATCATGCAGTACGTACAAGTCGATCCTTGCAGTTCAAACTTGCATTGTGCAAGGGTCAACTGTCTATGTTTCACATGGAAGTAAGTTAGTGCAAGAACGTAAGACCTCTACTAAATGTATATGCCATGGATTTCACAGTCACATCTCAAGCATTTTAAGTGAAAGATGTAACACTGGCAAGAAAATAAAGTTTCACTGGTTCCAGGAAAGCTTTTAAGAGGCCATTAAAGTTACCTATTTACAAAAAAGGAAAACCATTTGGAGAAATATTGGGGTATTAGAATATGCTCGTCTGACCTCTCATACCTTTTTCAAGAGGGAGTATAAAGGTTTCTCCAATTTGGGCAAATGGACTTTTTATAACAGACAGCATATTATGTTACGTAAAGAAAGACATTAAGAATTTTATGAGACTAGGTTCATTTCCAATTATGTTAAACATTAGAAACATTATTAGAACTTTTATTTCATTTAGCCTGGGACTTCTATGTGTATTATGACGTTCAAATTGGTTCTAAAGATAATGCTTTCTAAGATGAAATTAAAAAAAAAAAAACCTGACAGTGAATGTATTTCTGATTAAATTCTCATTCTTCCTGTAGAATAGAAATTAACTATGAACAAAGGAAATACAGCTAACTAATATTGGAAAAAAAATCACCCTTCAACACAGACATGATAATAAAGAACTAATACTATGTAAAAATGAAAGATTTTAGGATGTGAAGGAAAATCTAGAAATTAACTAGTCAGCCCGTGGCCAGGAAATTGGAGAGGACTGGACACAGAGAATCCAAATGACGACCCGAGGACGTGATGCTCCCGCGGGTGACCAGGTGTCCGATACCCACCTGCCACAATCCCCACCACCACGTGTAGAAGGTCGAGAAGAAGCAGACACAGAAGGCTAGAAAACCAGCCTCCCTTCTTGTTCGCGCTGCCCACCGGAAAACCTAACCCCTGCCACCATTTTCTCTTTATAAAATCCAGTTTTAGACACTGTTTTTTTCTTTATGGATGTACTAGGTGAGCTACAGTAGAAGGGTCACAATTTCACTGGATAAAACTGTTTAATATGGGTTTTTCAATTTTCTGCAAAATTGCTGGTAGCGCTTAACTTAAAAAATATCCACTTTGGGGCTTTTACTGCACTTAAGAATTTCTTAAAAAAATGAAAAAAAGAAAAAGAAAGAAAGAAAACAGACCGCCAAATGATACATCATTTAACAAATAAACGCACCCCCCCCAAGCCCCGCTAGGAGACCCTCGGAGGGCCGGCGAGGCAGGCGCTGTGCAGCCCGGGGGTACTTACTCCGCAGGCTCCCCATGCTGGGCGCCGGGTGGGTCCGGGGGGGCAGCGTGCTGTGGTAGGGCGGGGTGGTGCTGAACAGGATGTCGTTGGGCAGGGCCTGGTCCAGGATGGAGCTCCGCGAGCTGCCGAAGGAGGACCCCCTCCGATTGCTGCAGACGCTTTCGTCAGAGAGGGTGCGGTACAGCGAGCGCCGGGGCGACAGGTTCCCGTAGAACGAAAACTAGGGGCGTACACGGGGAGCGGGGGAAGCAGACGTTAGAAAGCCGAGAGCAGGTGGGTCCGGGGCAGGCAGGCAGCGGCAGCCTGAGCTCGGGAGAGCCGGAGCAGGCGTGCTGCTCACCCAGGCAAATGCACTTCTTGGGCTCCCTGCACTGACTGGACTTGAATGTCTTCCCCTGGCACTGCGTGACATGTGACCGTGAATTACACATGCACAGCTTTATTAATTCTGAAATGTTAAGTGGAACTCCTGTAACCTTGGCGCAGTGGCGGCTTCTGGAAATATAAAAGGTTGCTCTTTCAGGCAACAGTTATTCAAAACTACACCCAGTGTGGACTTGATTCTCATTTGAAATAACTGCATTTTAATATTAGGTAATTTCTCTACCAATCAACTACATGTGAGGTTTGAGCTAATTGAGGTAATAGTTAATAATAATAATAATAATAGTAATAATTTTGAGCAATGCAGCTTTCTAGGCAGTATGAGTGGGTTCAAGAAAGACAGGGTCAGTCCAGCCAAATCTTACTGTCTACATACTTCAAAGTATCGCTCACAAAAGCCTATCACAGTTGAAAATTGAGTTATAGTAATCTATCTTAACCAGATTTAAAGAAACCATGAAAATTATTGTGTGGTCAATCCCAGACGGGAGGGAAAAGCCTCAATGAAGAAGCAAGTGGTCAAAAACTCAAGAAAAATTAAATGAAATCTGAATTTCCAACTCCTTCTTCTAGAAGTCCTGAACTGCATTCCTTTCACATAAATAATAGTAAAAGCCAGAATGTTTGCATCAGGCAAATATAGAAATGGCTATTTACTCCTGCGAATGCAGCCCGAAGGCTAAAAATATGTCTATTGTATGAGTTCCTTCCATTCTGTCATCTGTCCAACTGATGAATGGGGCCCAGAGCGTGTGCAAACTACAAAGTTAAGTTTACACTCTGAAAAGAAGGCGATTTGTCTTAGAAGAAAAATAAAAAAGTCCAGGAGAAGTTCCTTCCTATTAAAAGAAAAGCTATTTGAACTTTTTGTAAAACCGTCTGCATCCAGGCTTACACAGTACCATCTACATGATTTGATACAAGTTTGAAAAAAAAAAAAAGGCTCATTCTGACTGAGTTCTTCTGGGATTCCCTCGTCACACACGACCAGCAGGCTCTCCAGAACAGGATTACAAGCCCATTAGATTAAAGCAGCTTTGAGGTAGCATCTAATCAGAGTGTTATTCTAAGAACACAATCAGGTCCATAGCAGGTCCACTGCTTTGCTACAGGGAAGACAAGCACAAAGACTTGAGTTTGCCCCGATCACAGTCAGTATGACAACACCTGACTTTTTTCTTTCCTTTTTGTTTGGACAAGAGGGCGCTGAGTTAGCAGGGAGAACGTCTGTGTTCCACAGCCGACCTGGCCACCAAATATTTACGTGAACTTCGCCTTTCACCATTTGGGGCCTTAGTTACTTGCAAAAAGAGGAGAGACTGGGCTAGCTGACCTGTAAGTCCCTCTTCATACTTTCCGTTACATAACAAAGTGGTTTAAGAGACTGCAATAAAAATAAAATAGATAAACAACAAGGACCTACTGTATAGCCCAGGGAACTATATGCAGTTTCTTATAATAAGCTTTGATAAAAAAAATCTGAAAATATGTGTGTGTGTGTGTGTGTGTATATGTATAACTGAATCACTTTGCTGTACACCTGAAACTAACATTGCAAATCAAGTATACATCAATAAAAAATAAAATAAGAGACTGTAATAATAAATAATAACACTAAAACTAGTAAGGACGGTAAGTAATCGACCAGAAGCAAGGGACGGCACCGTCGTGATGAAGGTGTGACCCTGACCCCGTGAGGTTTGCGCGCCTGGTGTGTGGAACCTCCCTCGTGAGTGAGGACAGATTTACACAGCACGGTGCAAGTTCCATCCTATCTACAACACCCGGCAGGCAGCAGAGGCTCTAACTCTAGCCTGTTTCTGGAGCGGGACTACATCTAAGTGGGGTGGCTTGCAGAACGCTATCCTCGGGAGAATTCTGGAGCAAGAGTCAGGTGGTGTGAATTTTCGCAGCTGCTGTTCCCAGTCACCTGTTCAGTCCAGGTACTGTGCGAGGCTGTTTCCTATCTTCGCTAGAACCCTACAGAGTGCACGTATCACTGCCTCCTTTTTTCAGAGGATGGCACTGGGCCAAGAGGTTAAGTCATGTGCACAAGATCACGCCGTTGACTGAGGCCAGGCCCGCCTGACTCGAGCTCTTGCCGTCCATCTAGAAAGCTGTTCTTTCTGACCTCACTTCACTCCCTGGCGGAGTAACAGTGAGAATGGCCAACCAGGCACGGAGCCGTCGGCAGGATCAGGAGAGATACCACAGGTGGGAGAATTCCGGAAGCCCTCTCACCCCTTTAGGCTTTTCCGGCAACTTGCAAACCCCGGCAGAGTGGCTAACCTTTCTTCTCCCCTCCTCCGCTAAGGGGCTGTCCGGGAGCATCAATTTCAGGAAGTCCTCCTTCGACAGAACGTGCTGGGTTTCCGGGACGGCGTCTCCCACCACCGCCTGCGGCTGCACCGCGGGGGACAGGAGCCCCAGCTCCCCGAACAGCCTGTGGAGACAAACCAGACGGGAAATTGGGACGAGTAAGGTGCCTGTAGCCTGGAGAATTAAAATCCAGTAACCAGTTCCAGCGACCACCTAGACAGACACACGGCTCTTCAGCATTTAATGGTGTACTTTTCCTCTGCTTGCTCCAGACCCCTGGGCCACTTTACATTTGTGAAACGAGCTCGTCTGCAAAGTTAAAATCAGATCCCGCAAGCTCCGGGTGAGAAAAAATACAGCCAACTTTAAAAAGTAAGGCTGCGTTTCCCCTTTCCTAATCTGTGTCAGAAAACGCAGTTTCAATAATTCATCAGAGAGGATCCTGTGTTCTTTGAAGGAACGCTGTGTGTCAGGAACTTAAAAGAGCCTTTCTCTTACGGCTGGACCACCGCGCCCCCCACCACCACCCCAGCAATACGGAGGGATGGACCCCAGGGAGCCAGACGGTTAAGAGGAATCGATCCGGGGGCGCACCAAGCATTTTTATTATCAGCAATCTTGCAAAGCGGGCGGGTAAGTGAAGCATCTGCACCCCTTAATTACCAATAAATAAAAATGTATTTATGGACAACCAGAGACCGTCTGGCTGAATTATTCTTTTCAGCTCTTTTCAGGGGAGAAAACTGGGGAGTCATTTTCAGATGGTTTTGTCTGCATGTGCAATCCGAGGTCCGGAACATTCCTGAAGACACGGTGGGTGGAGAACCAGGGGCTGCACTGTCAGCAGAAGTGGACGGTCTTTGCCACACGAACCAGAAACATGATGCTGCAGGAGTCCCCGGCCCAGGGTGCAGACCAGAGGATGACCTGTGTGTGACTGTCCCGTGTCACCGAGATGGCCCTATGTCAAGTGCAAGGCTATTCTGTCATAGTGAGACGGCCCATGGGGAAATGATTGGGACACGACACTCACACAGACAAGCTCCAGACTGAGAAGGATTTATCCTTCGCTACGGCTCATGCTTTGTTCCTGCCGTAGGTCAGGTCTCCTGCACAGCCCAGCCACGCCAGCAACATGGACGCAGCAACTGGGGAGGAAGCTTTGAAAACGTTTACACGTGACTGAAGATCTGAGTGGCTGGTAGGACGGCAGGACATGCAAATGGGTGCTAAGGAAGAACCCGAGACCTGAAGGGGTTGGGAGGGTTGGGCAAAAGCCAGGTGGGAAAACCAACCATGGATGTTTTGGGACAAGGAAGGTCAGGAAGGGCCTGCTGTGGGTCCTGAGATCTGGGGTTAGGAGGGCTCAAGGGTTCCAGGCCCTACGTGCTTTGGGAAAGATGTGTGGGGGGGAACAAACCAAATCAAACCCAGGTCTCATCAGTAGCTGCTTGGATAAAAAGATAATACCTAGAAATGCTAAGACATGTGCTCGTCCAGTTCCCTATGTGTTTGAATAAATATTGTCAGCCTTTTCTGCTAACTTAGTGATTTTATTAAAATCGCCAAATGTCAGTAAGGATGCTCTGAGGGTCTACTCTGTGCCAGTCATGAGGGAGTACAGAGGTGAGCAGGATGTGGTACTCTCGGAGGACCCTGGTCTGGGGGGTGTGTGTGTGCATGCATGTGTAAGTGCAAGCATGAACAAGAGAGTGGGAAGTCACTGTGTGCAAAGTGTTGGGACAGAGGTGTAAAGAAGGGCCCAGCTTGGGAGAATGCTGGCCCAGACAGCCGGGAACAGCATTTAGGCAGAGGGAACCACATGAACGCAGGCACAGAGGCCTGAGACAGAACCACCCACTGGGGCAGTAAAAACAGAGCTGGTTGGAAGGAAGTTGAGAGGTCGGGGTGGGTGAGCTAGGGCGTGGAAGCAGGTAAGGGACAAATCAGGAAGGATTACATATGCTGTGCTGAGCAGTTTGCCTGAAAATACTAGAGTTTAACAAGATTATAAATAGAGAAGAAGGGAGGTGGGGAGGGTATAGCTCAGTGGTAGAGCACGTGCTTAGCATGCATGAGGTCTTAGGTTCAATCCACAGTCCCTCCATTAAAAATAAACAAATAAATAAATAAACCTAATTACGCCCCCAAAAGTCAGTGTCACTAAACCAGCATTAAAATGCACAAATGCTGGGGGCTCTCTGGTGACAAGTATCCACGTGAGCTCCTTCCCCCTTTCCGAGGTCTTCGAGGGAGCCCTGACCCGAAGCACAGCCTTACACTGATGTGCGAAGCACTTCTACAAATAACTCATGGACGTAGGGGCTCAGGGTGGACCTGTAGTGAAGCACTGAGAAGACGCGATCACACAGAAATACCAACGTGATTGCGAGAACACGCGCGTTTACGATCAAAAACGTCTAGTGATCTCAATAAAATTCCTCTCAATGATTCGTTTGCAATCATCAGCAAGATGGTTTTATTTATTTTTTAACAGACAAGTTCCATGTTCAATTTCAGCACCAAAATTGTTTTTAATTTAGGAGACAGCGTTCTGTCAGACATATTTAAGAAGTGGGGTCATTTCTTTAAGGGAAAAAAGTGATACTAGTTCACGGGCTAAGTTAAAATCTCAAAGAGCTCTCTGAAAGCCCCGGCAGCCCCCGTGTCCCCCGACATCTGACGATGCTATCGACACATGCAGTTGCAGCAAAACACAGACGACCTCCTACTTTAGTGCACGTGAGGGTTTTTTAACGGCTGTCCTTCCAGAAAGTAAGCGAATCCCCAGCTGCACAGCCCTGCCCAGCCTTGCTCTGCGTCCCTGAAATGTGATCTTTACTTGTCTCTTCAAAGAGACGTCCGCAGAGTTTTAACGCACGTTACAGAATAAGTTATCAGTGTTTTCACCCCTTTCTTTTTTCCTCCCCTCTTCCTGCCCCTCACAAAACCTGACCCCTGAAAGGGAAATCAAGTCATGTTAAAATTAGGTAAAACACTTTTTCTTTCATGATGTCACGTACACAGCAACTTTAGGAAACACACACACACACACACATACACAAACAGGCTCTGTGGGAATTAAGACTATTCTGGACCTCATTTACTTACAGAATCTACACTCCTGCCATCAATAGCACGTTGCTGTGACTTTTCCATTGCACACAGCTTTCCAAATACAAAAACAAGGAGAAACAGTGATGTCTTTCAGTCTTACATGAAAACATCAAGGAAAGAGAAAACGTTTAAAGAGAAAGATACAAGCCAATCTTTAAAGAGTTTTACAAAGCTGTTTCTAGAGTATTCTTTTGGAGAACATCGATTTCTGCTTGGGGGAAAAATACATCTGCTGAACCAGCGCCCCAGATGCCCAGGGCCGCCGCGAGGGGAGCCGCCCGCCGCCGCCTTACCCGGGACACTCGGCCACTCCCGGCTCGTCGGGCGGAGGGCTGCCTTCCGACTTCTTCCAGCCGATGACATACTTGTTCAGCGCCCCTTGCCTGTGGTAGGGCTTGGACCCAGGGATTTGCTGACCGCTGCTGTGCGACACGATGTAGACTTTGGACGTATCCAGAGAGCCGCTAGTTTTAGAACAGTGAGCAGAAGGGCTTCCTGAGTGGTGGGAACCACTGGGGAGAAAGAGAGACAGAAGCTGAAGGCAGGACAATCAGATCCCAGCCGCGTTGGCCGGTGGCCCGACTCAGCTGCGGCGCTGGACTCCTGGCCCGCTCCGTGAGCAAAATCGGGCAGAGAGAGGCCGAGAGGCTATCTTTGTGCTGCGAGCCTTCTTAGAAGGCCCCACTCCCCATAGGCCGAAGGTGTTCATGTGCAAGTTGTATGCCTGTGGCCAGAAGGATGTTAAAAAACATGGCCAGGGGAGATCTAATAGAAAATTGGGATCCGACTCCAACTGATGCCACAAAAGAAAAGAAACTCAAATGGTGAAGAAACACAAGAGAGGGAACTCAACCTCAGCCGTCACCAGGGAGATGACAGTGCAAACTAGAGCACACTATCCTGGCATGCTCACCAGACGGGCCAAGATGGGAGCATGTGACGCTGGACGGCCAGCATCTGGGGCAATGGGTCCTCCTCCTGCTGCTGAGGGTGAAAGTGTGCACAGCAGTTTGGAAAACCGTCTGGGCATGACCTGTAAAGGTGTGCGCTCGCCCGGCACAAGACCCAGCGATTCCACTCCTAAGCATACGCCCCAGATAAACCCCCGCAAGGGGACAGCTGGAAACAGACAGCGACACGGACAGGAGCGCTGATCCTAACAGCTCTCCGGAGCTGGCACCCTGAGTCATCAGCAGTGGAATGATGGCCAATTAATAAAAGCGGTAAAATTATAATTAAAAAGGAAACTCTAGGAATGAATGAGCTGAGGCCACAGACAACTGGGGTGAACTTCACAAACCTCCTGTGGACAAAGTCACACAGGATGCGTCAGGCGTGACTGCGTTTTCTAAGAGTTCATAAACAGGTGAAAACGAACAGTATAAATGTATGTTTGGGAACGTATAAATCAGCATGCAAGCTGCAGAGAAAAGGGAGGGGACGGTTATCACGAACGCCAACGGTTATCAGTGGCCACCTGGAGGGAGAAGAGAAGGCTTGTGATTGGACAGGACACAGGGGGCCTCTGCCACCACAGTGCTTCATCCAGTACAGTCATACGGCTGCTCGTTGTATTACCATGTGACACAAAATAACATGTAAAAGACAGAATCCCTAAAAACAGCAGAAATCTTAAAAGTCAGTGGTTCGGCTAAGACCGGAAGGACTTACAGCCCCGCCTGTGCAGGGGTTTACTGGGGTGTACGCTTAGGAGCGGAATTGCTGTATGACCATCCCCGGAAATATAAAAACCTGAAGATTTTTTTTTAATTCGGGAAAACCAACAATACAATGTTTTATGAAAAATGAGTCAAAATAGAGACCAGGAACTACTTTACAAGTACTTAAAGTTTCAAATACTTCGATGACAGGTCTAATGGCAGAGTTTCGGAAGGCAGGTAGGCGGCACTGTCAGCCAGCCCGACGCGCAGGTGTGGCCCGGGGCTCTGGCCCGATGCCAGCTCCGCCCTTGGCCCTGGGAGGCCCCGGGCGAGTTCACTAATCTCAGTCTTCTCATCGTGGACGTGGATGTAACACTCTCCACCTCTGGAGGGTTGCTCTGAAGGTTATCTGAGTTACTACCCGTGAAGCACTAAGAACAGGGCCTGATACAAGTTAAGCATTATTCACACGTAGTTAATGTTTTTTTAAGTGATGTATGAAAGAATCAGTCACAAGTTGTTGCTACTGAAAGAGTTTATGACAGGGTTGCTTGGGCGATAAGCTCCTTGGAATCTAATCTTGTTCTGAAATCTCTGATTAGCATGTACCCTGATTGAAAACCCTATTATAAAGGAAGTAATTCAGTGGAGGAAGCAAATAAAAAAAGCCTAAAATTACGAATGATATTAACAATGGACTTTTTACAGATTCCAGAGGAAACGAGGAAACACAGTAAACTAGCTCATCTCTGGGTCTTTGCATGTTGCAGACACTGTATTTGAAAAATTAAACAACAAAATAAAACAAAACACCTTATCTGTCTACCTCCCCTGAACCACGTGGTTGCTGGCAGTGGGTCTGGTGTCCCTGAGTGCGACTGAGGTTGCTCCCACTTTGGGGTTGAGGACTGGGCCCTGGGGAAGGTGTTTTAATGTCACATGTTAAACATCTACAATTAGAACATAATTCCTTTCAATTTAGCTAGACTTAATTTTTTTTAAAAAACGGACTGTCCGTCTGAACACACCTGCCTTGTCAGACATAGTCCTCGAAGGGGCCCGTGGAACAGGGGAGGACCGGGCTCGGGCCTGTGCCTTCATCACTGGGCGTCACACAGACGACACAGCGGCCACCCCGTGTTACCATTCACTGTCACCTGAGCACCGTCTAGGTTGCCACCGCCTCTCCTAAAAACTTCGAGACTTTGAGACGACAGACTGGACTGGGAGAGAGATGAGAGGCCTGACGGGAGCAATCAGCATCTCTGTTGAGTGTTCTCTCAGATTTAAAGAGAAAGGAAGTGGCTATCACCGACAAGGGACTTCTTACTGTGCAAATTTCAGATCAGACTTTGGAAACAAGCATCTCCTCTGAAGTCAGATGGCCTGGCGGCTGGCGGCGTGATCTCAGGGGCATTCGCTCCCACCCCAGCACGGGTGGCGCCCAGGGGCCCGGGTACCCCACGCGGGTGCTGGCCAGCGGCGCAGGGAGGCCCTTACCTGGAATGGGAGGAGATCTCGCTGAGGTCCCCCATGCTGCCGTCGGCAGCACCGCCGGTAGAGACAGGCGCGTAGCCGTGGACCGCGTACATCTTGGCCTGCTCGTCCTCGGGCCCCGGGATGCCGGTGGCGTCAGCCCACTGCTCTGCCCGGCCGTGGACCAGGGCCCTGCCGCCCGCCAGGTGCAGGGGGCCGAGGACGGCGGCGGGCACGCACGGGGCCGTGTCAATGCCGCTGTCCGTGGAGGCCCCCTTGATGTAGGTCAGCCCCAGCAACTCGGGGTCCATCAGGTCCCCAGACCCAAAGTGCTTGTCATCGCTGTTGCTGGAGGTGTTACTGGAGAGCGTGTTGCTGCTGGAGTGGCTGGAGCAGCTCTTATCTCCAATCTGGAGAAGGAGAAACGGGAAGGCTTCAAACAGACCCCGTACTTTGCTTCCGTATGAAGGTGCTGATTGTCACCCAGACTCACAAAGTTATAAACCAGAGGACTTCACCCAAACCCTTTCTACTCACACTTCCATGTAAGGCAATGCAAGCATTTACTTAAAAAAAAATCCTGGTTTTAGGGGGAGGGTATAGCTCAAGTGGTAGAGCACATGTTTGGCGTGTCTGAGGTCCTGGGTTCAATCCCCAGTCCCTTCTACAAGAATAAATGAATAAACCTAATTACCTCCTCCACCAAAAAAAAAAAAAAAAAAAAAACGTAAATAAAACAAAAAACTTGGAACACATTTAAAAAAAGCTTGGTTTTATGTAAGAGTCCCTGAATCATGATTCCTCCCACAATTCAAGTTAAAGGGGTATCTTTTTAAGTCTTTGCTCAACTCTCTGTACGTGATGCACAAAACTCCTGCCACGGTGTCACCAACCAGGAAGCAATTAATGGAGGTTACAGAAGCTGGGAAAGCATGTGGGAAATTAACAGAAAAGGGAGGGCAGCCTTTTGTCCAGAAAATGCTCCTATGATGAATGACAGTGTCAGTCCTGGGTTTGGGGCAGAGACTCGGGTTGGGATCACAGTGGTGGGACTTTGGTCAGTCACTCAGCCCCGCTCTGTGCTTATGACATGGAGCCCAGTGATTAACGTGTGGACCCAATGAGCTATTATGTACAGAAGGACACTGCAGCCACAAAGCACAGTGTATGCACGAGCCGTCTCTCCAAGAGCCCAAGTCAGTGCAGCCCCGGGGCTGATGAGAGGGGGCGCTCTTGAGAGTAAACGGGACGGCTCTGATGTCCCTGGGAGACAGAGCCGAGAGAACGGGGCAAAAGTCCGTGTCTGATGTGCCTGCATAGACACGGCCCCTCTGCTCAGCCTGGGGAGACTAACAAGACCTGAACCATCAGTAAAGGGCTGTGACGTCGTGAGAGCCGGTCCAGCCCTGATCTGTTTTCCAGTGGTTTGGCCTTTCCTTCCTTCCTTCCATCTTACTGGATCCCTAAGCAAGCCCCCCTGCCCTTTGGATCACACATCCATCTTCTCAAGTTCACTCCCACCCCCAGCCTCCCTGTGCAAGTGGAATCAATTAGTGACATGAGGCCGGCGGGGTCGGGACACGGTGAAGAGAGGGACGCCACACGTGTTCGCCTGGAACGCTCAGCTGTAAAGCTCGCCGGCCACACGCGGAGGAGGAGAGGAACAACTCGGGTCAGGAGCTTATAAAACGCCTGCAAATTCTGAAAAACAAGCTACTTTATAATGTTGGCTTTACTGGCCAACTGCAATTCCCGTTTTCACATTTAACCAGAAAGTAAGTTTCACTGAGCTACCATCACCCACACGGCTGGCTCACCCTATAGGGTTTTCGCAAAATGTGAATCAAACCACTTGGGTGTCGTGTGGATCCTGCTGTGTGTTAGTATCAGCCGTGGCTGTTACTAATCAGGCATCGTCTGCAGCTGCACATGGAGTGGCCAGTTCCAGGCGGGGTATCTCTGACCAGACACCCCACTTCTCAGTTTCCGCTGCTGTGTTATGTCCACAGGTGGATAATAGTTAACAGATTAAAAACATCAAGGATCAAAGGCCGAGGCTACAATCTTGCCTGTGCCAAGTAATCTACTGTAGGACCTTTCTTTGAGGTTCTTTACAAATCAAGGAGAAAAAAAATACTTAACTTTTTTGTTCAGTTATTTTTTTTCTTACTTCACCCAAGAGCCTTGTGCTTTAAATGACACACCCCTGAGAAGCCCTGGCAACAGCGCTAATAAACTGGTCAGAACGGCTGAATGAGCATTTGTTTTTGGTGAAAGGACTTACATGAGAAAGCTTATTGGGGGAGTCTTTGCAGCCTCCGTCTTTCTGCAGGGCTCTTTCTTTATAGGAACTCAGGACTTTGGAGGATGGGCCATGCCACTTGGTTTCTGCCACACAAAGAGAGGAGACTTGAGTATCTCACTCTGAGTGTTAACAAAAGAGCAAAGAAATGCAGGAAACCAAAGGAGGGTTGGGTGAAAGCGAACAGGACTGTGGTTCCAGGACCTTTTGGTCTTAACAACAGGTATGTCCCAAGAGCAGGCAGAACCACCACCATGAAGTTAACACTCCAATTCCCAGGCACTGAAACCACAGCCAGTGTGACCACGTCCCCAGTGATGCTGGGAGGTCCAGGGCCCACCCAGGTGGGTGGCTCAAAGGCGCTCGGCAGACACGCGCCGAGTGAGTGGAGGAGTAAATGAGCGATGGGAGGTGGGGCAGGAGGGAGGGGCGAGGTCCTTCTTACCCAGGTGTCTGCTTCCTTCCAGGGTGTCTTCCCGCTCCCTGGCCCCTTCACATTCCAGAGGCCCGGAGCCCTGGTGCTCGAGCAGCAGGGGAGACTGGCACCTGGAAAGGAAACAGAGCTGAGCCCTGCCTTGCCCGCCCTGCCAGTGTCCCCGTGTGCACCGGTCCCCAGAGGGACAGGCCCAGGACCTGTGATCAGAGGCTGTGTCCTGGCAGATGGAGGTGGGTCTGTTGGCTCAGCCCTGCCGGAGAGGCTTAGAGCATCTGGAACTGGGGGCTCTGATCTCACCCCTGGGTCAACAGAGGCACTGGGCTGGCGCCATTTACAGATAAAGAAGGCGGCTGCCAGGAGGTGGAAGGGCTGTCTGGGGTCAGACGGCTCGTCCCTGACAGGCTGAGGGCGGGCTCCCTGCTCTTGCCGTTGCTGGTTTTCTTCTGCCGAGAACACGTGCACCATTAAATACATCTTTATATCAAAGTTGTTAAGGGAAGAAAATCAGATTGATCAGCTCTAGACTACACCCAAGTGGACTTTGTTTCGTGAAAACTCCAGCTATGACAATATACTCCTCCCTGAGAAACTGCAGAAGATTTATTCGCATCACCAAGAGGTCCTTACTTACAGAATCCCAGTTCCAGATCCTGGTTGGCAGAAAAAGCCAGACATGATTTTTCCATGGATATAAAAAAAGCTCCCCTCTACTTTGAAAACGCAATGACACTGAGAAAAACGTCTTTATGTACAACTTTTAAGAACCCCACGTCTGGAGGGGGAGGGTACTTCTTAGCCCAAACCAGAGGGAAGGAGGGTCCCAGGCAAAGTCCTCCTCGGCTGACCTGGCCCTTCCCTCGTCTACATCAGGGCAGCCAGCTCCTTCGAGGGGCAGACGTGAGACTCAGCTGCAACGACACACCAACACTGCTGCCAGGAGAGAGCAGGACTCCACTGCCAGGGCCCTCCTCCCCGGAGCGCAGGTGCGTTTCCCCTCAGCTACCATATCCATCAATTCTGCGCCCCCCGTTCGCAGGCATCCTCAGGCGCAGCCTGACGCACCAGCTCCCGGACACACACGGACTGGCCCACCCAGTGTGGGGGGCAAGCGTCCACTCTTCTCTAACAAGAGGCCAAGAAAACGTGTCGATGCTAAACCCGCCTTCTCCGATTCTGAGCTGGGTTTTGGAGAAAAAGCGCTTTCAAGGGAGGCTGTGAATTTATTCTCTGTCAGCAGTTTAAATGAAAGGGAACCTCTCAAGGGCCACCGCCCCCAGATCCCCAGATCCTTAATTTTCACATACTCAGAAAGACTCTCCTTTATTAAAAAGAGAGAAAGAAAACAGACAAGCTCAGAATATAGACAAATGAGGGCTAGCTCACTAGAAATGATGAGCTGTCCAGCCTGCACAAGCAGTTTACCAAAGACCTGTCTGCAAGTTTCTGTCCCCTCCATGGCTTTGTGTTCAGCAGGTGCACAGTAAGTGCTTCTGAATGAGCCCCAGAGATAAGCCCCCCTGCCCAGGGGCCCCAGACGGGTAAAACTGAGCCGTACCCGTCATAGCCAACTTGCGGTCTCCAGGGTCCGCTCCCGCCGGGTCCCGGGTCGCTGGAGGAGGACTGGTTGCTGGGCGAACTTCTGAAATGTTGACCAGAATCATTAACAGGGCGCTGAGGGATCTGGGGGGTGTCAGCATCTCGGCCTGGCTTGTTTTATAAATGAATTCATTTTCACAATGACAAAGGAAAGGGAGAAACACACACTGCAATGTGAAATGGAATAAATCCTGAACAAATAAACGAAGGATGGGCGAGGCCATGAGATTTCAGGTGGTTTATGGTTGGTGATTTATTACACGAAAGAGACGTGGCAGGAGCAAGGCCACACCGTCTAAAGATTTAAAGTGCAGACGCTGAATCAAGTGAAACAGGAGGAACAGCAGTAGAACCCTCCCAAAATACAGAATTATGGGAATATCGCTACTACGTGTTCTGTGAAACTGAACGCAAGGCACGTTTTGGTTCTATATTTAAAACGGATGCAGAAAGAAAACTCTAAATTTGGCAAAGCATTTATTTTCACACATCTATGGAATGCAAGCCGACTTATTTCAGACACACAGACACAAGGAACGCTCGTGAGAACTCGCTTGATGCAGACGTGCTTGCCAAGTTTCCCTTCTGCCATCAGAACCCGTCGCTACAACTTGCTAAATTCTCCACTTGTAAGGGAGGTTCTGAGGACCCCTTTCCTTCCTGATGTCACTCCTATCACCTGGGCTACTGACTGTAGGCATTTCTCTGAATATGGGAAGCTGATAAACTCATCAGACCTTTGATAAAGGAGACGCAGAGTCAAGATGCTTTAATGTCAAATTACAGGGAGGGTGTAGCTCAAATGGTAGAGTGCGTGCTTAGCATGCACGAGCTCCTAGGGCCAATCCTCCGTACCTCCATTAAATAAATGAATGGATGGATGATGAATGAATGAATGAATGAATAAACCTAATTACCCCACCAAAATAAAAAAGCTTAATTAAAATAAAGATGATTTAATGCCAAATTAAAGTAACACCACTCCTGTGCTCATTCTAAGAATAAACTGGAGCAGAGGAAGACTACATGTTTTAATCTCATTAACTAATTATTAACACCTATATAGGCTTCCTATAATGCAAGGACAGTTCTAAGCAGTTGACACCTGTTGATTGACGCAGCCTTCAAAATGCCCTGTGGAGGTCTCTTTTACTGCCAGGTTTATTTTTCAGATGAGAACACTGGAGGCCAGGGAGTTTCAGATTAGCCGACACAAACTACTATATATAAAAGAGATAAACGACAAGGTCCTGCAAGGAACCTGTAATGAAAAAGAATCTGAAAACCAATACATGTATGTACACATATGACTGAAACATGATGCTGTACACCAGATGTTGATGCTACATTGTAAACTGACTCTGCTTCAATAAAAATTAAAAAAAAAGAAAAGAAAATTGGAGGCTGAGAGAGGGCTAGTAACAGGACAAGGTGACACCTGCTGACAATCAACGTGTGATCTAGACCAGAGCCTGACCAGACACTCTGAGGAAACTCACGGTGTCTGTACGGCCTGTAAGTTACGTTAAAGCTAACACAGCAGGAGTATAAGTCAACAACAACAACGCGACAAATTTACTGTTCTGTTCACTGAAAACTACCTGTGCCAATGACTCAGCCCCCAAATTCCCACCACTTCTCACACTAGTGGACTTAGGTTTTATTTTTATTATATTTTTTGGGGATTGAGCTTTGAGTGCATTCTCTCAGGGGGAAAACTGTTTAATTTTAAAGGCAACTGACTTTGCTTAAAATCAGAGAGAGAAGCAAAGAAATGCTAATGCTCTTGGGACCTCTTACTACCGAGAGGAGCATGTGAGGAGCTAATCACGGATTTTGCAATTTTGTTTGATTTATCCTCAGAAGTGTTTACATTTGCCTAGAGACTCCTGCAGGATGGTTTGTGGGGTCTCTTTCCCATGATGGTTTGGAGAGCGAGTTGGCAGGAGGGTGGCGGTGGAGAGGGACAGCCGCGGCCCTGGGGGGCGGAGTCCGTGGGGAGGACCTGCCATCAGCCATCAGCACCCTCGCTGGGCCAGGAGAGGGGCAGACCCCAGGCACCGCAGCATCGGGGGTCTCTGTCCAGCCGCCCTGCCTGCCAGGTTGGTCAGAACAAGCTAACTAAGAAATGACGAGGGCCATCAAGGTGCCCCCAACGATCTGAAGTTCTCACTGCAGTTTCCCCAGGGCAGTCCCTGAGCAACCGGCACCAGCGTTACCTCGTGCCATCAGGCAGCTTCCGGTCGAAGGAGGTGCTGCGGGGGATGGCGGCCTGGTTCTGCGGGAGCAGCGGCTGGCACTGCAGCCGGTCGGGCGTGCCGGGGACCGGGGAGGCCCTGGGCAGCGGCTGCAGGGCGGGCGTGGGCACCCGGTGCCACGTGGTGTTCCTCCGGAAGGGGGTCTTGTACTCGCAGGGAGCGCCCTCGCTGTCGAGTTTGTACTCCACCATGGGGATCCGGCAGAGCTCCGAACACCCTCTGTTGGGCCGAGAGGAGATGGTGAGAAGGGATGCTCGGCGCCGAGGCGGCGCCGAGGCAGCATCACGGCCCACAGACCCTGATGCACAGCCGTCTACCCTGAGGCACAGCCCTGGTGACCCTGTCTATTCAGTACCCAGCCTGGGTCAGAAGGGTCCAGTCATGCGTGTGGCTTCTGGTTAACCAACAGATACCACACTCAGGTATCACACCCATACGCTCTGTCTCTGTATGTAGCTTGCCAGCTTCTTGGACAGACCCAGATACGTCACTAACCAGTCTGCATACATGGAATCACTTGCACGGAGCATGGGCAACAAACGAATTTTAATAGATTAAAAATGCCTCATATATAACCTGAACAGGCATTTGAAAAGATGATTACATCATCAAGAATCATAGTCACGTGTCACTTTTTTTTGAGTCTGAGACAAGCAAAAAGCGAACTAAGGAAAAGCTGTCACAGTCAAGGGAAGACCTGAGGGCCCACCCTGTCCAAGTCACGTGTGGTCTCAGTTACCACGGTCCCTCCTTTAAACCAGCACCATGGCTCCCCACGAGGTCACCTCCTGAGTGCTCTCCCGTGGGCTCCAGTGATCAGTCAGGGACGTAAGACCCTTCATCCTGAAAACTGTCATTTGAGTCAGATACCCGTCAAGTTCCCCGCTAATTACAGAGTGCACACAGTACTGCTGACATGCGCAAGGTCAACCTGTGAAGCCAACTGGTGGAGTTTGGCAAGAACACAGGAAGACGGTGAGTTCCACTTTTGAGTGTCGGGGTAAGTCACCCCAGTCCACCACGCTGACGAAGACAGTGCCTCTCCCTAGACATTCCAGAGTCCACAGAAAAACTCTAGCAGTCGCCCTCTGCGAAGTCTACAAGGGCAAGGTGCCGCGCTGCCATTCTCAAGGTGGTGAAGTAAGAGGTTACACCTCTTTCCAACCTACTTAGAAATCATAAAGGTGGGATATTACCGTCTACAGCAGAACATCAAGAGCACCTGCTCTTGTCTTCCGTCCCAACCGCTGTTCCCTGCAAGTCCCTGGAGGTTCACCTGAACCTCGGGCTTTGGTGTCTCAAAGGCTGCGGTTGCCTGAACAGTACAAGCCAAGTAATCTTGAATGGAGACTCATGGAAGTTAAAGGTCCTGGAGTTACGTTTTGAATGAAAGGAACGTGAGCCTTGAGTCCCAGGGACCAAAGGGAAACCTGCATTTCCAGTGCTTGCTTGGGTTTCAAGTTTATTGAATTTGTTTCAAAAGGAAGGAGAAAAAGGAAGGCGGGTGACTGAGCAGTGTGCTGTCTTTAATTCATGCTCATAGATTGCAGTCCTCAGGAAGATGCTGCAATTTAGCTTCAATCTTGGAAGAAAGCTGTTATATAAATGCATAATCATGACTAATATCTGAGAGACGGCTGACAAAAATGTGTGCAATGCATGAAGTTGAGGAATCAGGGTCGAATTATTTCATTTCCAGTCTCTTGCACAAGGTCATATGTGAGTGATCTTTTAATACTAAACATGGCTATTCTTTTGCCCTCATAAAAATCAACTTAAAGAATGGCTTTGTTTTAGAATCAAAATGAATTCTGTTACTAAGTGACATTTTTATAGCAACTACTCTTACAAACTAGATTTTTGCTTTACTTCTATGACCAAGACATCAACTGCTATTTGTAATAATGCTAATTGTAACGTATCATCAAACCTAGTGAAACTCAGTTCTGCTCCATATGTATGAGGAAGTCCTTGAAGGATACATATGGAAATTCAACCAATTTTTAGGGAAATGGGAAGAGGAATAAAATAAGAATTAAAAATGAGCCTGCAGAGGCCCTCACATTGCAGCATCTACGGTAAACGGAGCTATACCGGCCCCTGCACACACTCCTCTCTCCCCCTGGGGTGGCCCCAGCTCATCCGAGCATCCAACCTGGCTGCTGTGAAGGGCACACCACACACATCTCTGGCTGGTAAGTAAAAGCCAATCAAACCCAAACTGACTGAATGCGAAAAAGACCTAGCACACGAAGACGTGCCACAAAAAGTGAGCTGCTCGTCGTGTACGCAATTGCAACATTTTTGAAGACTTCCGTCTTTTGCTTTCCTGCCTTAGTGCAGAAATTCAGACCTCACTGACACATATGCTTGGTCTCCTTTAAACAGACCAAACTGAGTCAGTGGATATGACCTGCATTTGTAGCTTCTGGGATTGTTTTCATGATGTAGTTGCCAAAAGGAGGCACTTAAGACACTGGATGAGGTGGTGGGGGGAGGTACAGCTCAGCAGTAGAGCACATGCTTAGCAGGCTGAGGTCCTGGGTTCAATCCCGAGTCCCTCCTCTAAAAAAAATATAAATAAATAAATAAATAAATAAATAAATAAATAAATGTAATTACCTCCTCCCCCAAAAAACAAAAAAGTAAATAAAAACGAATATATATATATAAAGACATTAAATGGAGGATCCCTTACACGTGGGCATACCGACTCCCTCTTCGCTCAGTGACAAATGAACATGTCATCTGATGCTTCTAATGAACACTCCAGGTAGAGAGCAATACACACCCAGCTTCAGGGTTCAAAATAAATATAATTTTCACCACTGCCTGTCTAGCCAGTAACTTTGCCAAGTCTGATCTTTCTCATTTGTATATCCTGGAAGGCAAAACATTCCGTAGACCAAGAAGGGTTAAAAATGCGCTAAGTGAAAATGTGACACTACGAGGGGGGGTGGTGCATAGCTCAGGTGTAGAGGGCATGTCTATTGTGCACCAGGTCCTGGGTTCAATTCCCAGCACCTCCATTAAAAATAAATCATGAGAGAGGGAGGGTATAGTTCAAGTGGTAGAGCGCATGCTTAGCATACACAAGGTCCTGGATTCAGTCTACAGTACCTCCTCTAAAAATAAAATAAGTAAAATCTAATTACCACTCCCAAAATAAAAGAATATATTAAAAAATAATAAATACCTAATTACCTCCCCAAAATTAAAAAAAACAACCTTTTTTTAAAATTTAAAAAAAAGAAAAAAAGTGACACTACAATATGGTCAGAATCACAAGGCATTCCATTAATTGGAGCCCTCAGAGGATCTTATGTTTTACTGTTTTATTCTGACAAATAATACAAACCAACCCAGCATGGCGGACTCCCTGGGGTGGCTTATTTCTGCACAAGGGACACTCATTAACTTACATCCACACTCATCAGCATTCTTCCCTGCTGCCTAAAGCAGGGTCTCCCACCAGCAGATGTCTAGTCTCCAGCTGCTGCCCCTTCCCGGCTTCTGGGCGAGCTCTGCACCTGTGGGCCTGTGACTTCAGAGACACCCAGCAAGGTCGCAGAGATGGCATCCACACACGGCCCCATTCCTTTCAAGTGATGCCTCCAGCTTCCTGGAAAGACCCTCCACTGACCATCAATAAACGGGCACTTGAAAGTAAAATTCGCTGCTGGCTGGGCTGTGGACTCAGTTCTAAAGAAGCACTTTAACCTCGGCTGCCTGACCATCAGGACCAAGGCTGTTTGAGCCCAGCCAAGTGGCACAGTTTCCTCTACTCACTCCCAGCACGAAGCCTCTATGGCAATCACACTGCTCTCCACTGAAGGGAGAAGCGCTGACTCTGGGGTCTAGACCCAGACCTGCCAATGGGTAGTTCAGAAATGGGATAATCTCTTTGGACCCAAGCATCTCCTCCTGCAAGTGGAAGAGTAACAGTGTAGCCTGTGTTGGATTAAATTCTACAAAATGTATATAAACTTCCCGAAGTGACAGCTTCAAAGAAATTAGTTACAAACTGATAACATTACTTAAATAAATCTTTTTGCTTCTATAAAAGAGAGGAAACCAAAATAAAACAGCAAAAGACCTATGTATTTTCATGAAAGCTCTTTCTAGATAATACATATTTATAGAACTCTGGAACTGTAAGGTTTAACAGTAACAATCATAGCTGCAGACAATCAGGGCTGTGAAATTTCCTGTGTCCATTTACCTATAAACAATGCGCCATTATCTTCTTATTTTATTCTTTCATCTTATATCAAAGTAGGACCCACGACTTTGTGCTACTTTAAAGGGGGAAAAGCCCCAGGGATAATGAATAGGGACAAAGACTGTTGAAGAGTAGTCAAAACAAATCAAAAACAAAAACTAAACCGAAACAAACAAACAGACAAAAACCCCCCAGAAAACCTAGAGAACTGAGAAAGTTTAAAGGAATGAGATGTATTCTTACCAAAAAAAAAAAAAAAAAAAAAAGGAACAAATTAGCAGGACCTGCAGCCACAGCTTAATCATGTAATTATAACTTGCATTTGCTCTCAAATTGCCTATTGGTTTTACTTGGCTTGGCTGCATCACAGCGAACCTTTAACTGAACCCACTAGTCTAATGAAAAGCCTTCCGATGTATTGCAACGCTATCCTTTACTTCTAATCCACACTTACCTGGTACAGCACTTGACAGGTTTCAACAGACAGGACATCATTTCAATTTCGCAAAAATGTTGGAGGCAATACAAAGGAAACCTCCAACGATTTTCAGAAGAAGACTCAGAGAGGCCGGAAAGGTGAGACTGCTTATCGGGGACAAGTTCACCCTGACCATCAGGACCAAGTCTGCTTGAGCCCAGCCAAGCGGCAGTTTTCTGAATCCTCAAAACCCTTGGCCGGGATCTCAGAAAAGTACCAAAGAACAGCTGATGTGGCCCACATCATGTCACAGTTTCCAACAGGAGCTAAAAGAATCTTTGGAAGCAAAAGCAGATAGTTTCCCCTCAAATGAATGAACTACCTGCTTCTTTCATATTATGCACTTTGTAAAAGAGCCGTTTTACAGCCCTAGGGATTGAAGTAATCACCGATATTTTAATCATTTTAACATCTGTTATGCTAATAGACTGCTAATGGCTAAAAGACTCTTTCCAAATTATCCAACAAGGTGACAGGGGTAATTGATGCTCATTCACTTGAATCACCAACTCTTTCTTTCTGTTGTAGAAAAAATCAAAAGCTCCCAACAGGGAGATAACCACTGAGGATAACTTCCTGTGAAGGTTAGGGCAGCCTCATACATGAAATAGGCATGAAATGAAATAGTAATTAACTTTTCTACTGATTTCCTTAATTTACAGACAGAAGAGGAGAGACATCTCGACTGTAGATAGCAAGACACACCCAGACCATAAACTTACTTCAGCAAGCCCTTTGAATAAAGGTCCTGGACCGAAAAGGTTGAAAGGCGTCATACGACACAGGAGGTGAGGCTGTCTGGTGCTGAATAATTCATCAGCTTCCCTGCTCTCCTTCTGACCAGATGCAGGGACCACTAACCTAACAGAGCATGAGACCTCAAACAGGGCAGAGAAAGTTCCTCATGCAGCCAAGCACTTCGTTTTCTTTCTTTTCCCTCAGGAAGCTAGCTGAGGAATAACATTCTATTGTGTTGTGTACATCACAGTTGAACAAAAGATTCTCAAGAGCTATCTGATGCCTGATTTTTTCTGTTGCTGGTGCTTTTTTTGGTGCGGGGAGGTAATTAGGTTTATTTATTTATTTAGTAATGTTAATGGAGGTACTGGGGATTGAACCCAGGGCCCTGTGCATGTTAAGCATGCGCTCTACCCCTGACCTATTTCTCGTCCCCCTCATGTCTGATCTTTGATGAACATGTTTCCGTGAAACAGAGTATCCACTGGCTGCCTATCGTCACAGCCCGGTGTAACCTGTCCATCATGAGACAGCTACTTGCCTAACTAACAGAGAACTCTGGCTTCACCGTCCCCTTTTGTATTTCAGTCACTGTGTCAATGTATCACATTTCAAGTGGCAAAAAAAAAAAAAAGGGTCGTAGGCACTAAGGTGCGGATTATTCACTGGAGTGGGTGAGAGTGTTTTTAGCGATGGGATGCTTATTTTTAAGTAATAAGCTGTCGGTCTAGTTTGAGAAACCCATTTTTAAATAGCAAAAATGGGGGGAAGGGTAGAACTCAGTGGCAGAGTGCACGTTTAGTGTGCACAAAGGTCCTGAGTTCAATCTCCAACATCTCCATTAAATAAAAATAAAAATAAAAAGTATTTTTCCCACCAAAAAAAGCAAAAAATAAAATAAAATTTAAAATAGGAAAAATGTAACTGCGAAGGACTGCATTCAGAATGCCACACAGACAAAAAGGAGTCAGGTTACTCTGAGAACCCTGACTTCCGTATTTTCTTCACAGTTCACATAAAAATTCATTACCGGAGGTACCGTGAGACAATACCAAATATAACCAATTTTCCTTTTCCATCCAAATAAATTGGAATCCTAATCTAAAGCCTCACTTTAAACCCAGATTTCAACTCACTATTCATCTGTTGATCCATCCATCCATCCACCAACTGCTAATCTGACAAAACTGAGTTTTCCTTCCCGTTTCTATTCGCACGTCCCCCTCTGCATACTTCAGGGACGGTCAGGCAACAGGCAGCAAGACAGAAGGCAAGAACGTATCGCTTCCATTTTACAGGATGGTCAGAGAATAACGATTTAGATTCATGACGACATGAGATCGTTTCCACTGTTTTCCATTATATAGAACAATATGTCTTGGAGAGTGTGTCAACAAAGTATGAGAAATCACACAAGACAGATGCACCACAGTAAGGAATTTCATTTCCATTTTTACTGGACGCATTTCCGAAATCACTCACACTGTACAACAACTCGTGCATAATTCTGATGAGCTGTTATTTCCTTTATATTAGCCTTTTAAGTTGATGTGCTTTAAAAATGACATTGATAGGATGTCAGCGACCTTTGAAGGCTGGGGACTGAGGCCACACCACGCCTTGCACGAAACCAAGGAATGCTTAATGAACCCTCTTCTAAACGCTGCTCCATCTTTGCCACAGAGACCACCTGGCTTGGGAAATAGCCTCGCTCCCTTTCAAACCTCATTTCCATCTGAAGAGTGCTATTCCCTCACTGCTTCTTGCTACTCTTCCCCAGTCTACAGAAATCCATTCCTGGACCCAATCCCAGCACGTGATCACTTAATGCGCATTCCCAGAGGGAGCCTCCCTGGCGTGATGTTCTCCGTTCTCCGGAACTCCAAGAGGAAAATAAAAAACGGCCCTGCCTTCCTTTCAAGCCGTGGGACGGCTGAATTACCACCTCCCCGAGGCCAGAGAACCGGACTTCAAAACGCTGGTGCCTTCTGATTCGACACAAATGCTCTCTCAGCGAAAGACTGCATTTACTCCAGCAGCTTCTGGGTCATAAGCAAACACCCCCCGACCTGGGGACAACCGGGAGTGAGTCTGTTCTCACTACAGGCCTCCCCCGTTGAGGACAGGTGCAGATGGGCTCCAAGGACAATGCCTTCTCCTCGATCTCCTGCAGGACAAAACTCGAAACCGATGAATGGCAAAAAAGGATCCATGCATCCTCTGCTCTATTCTTCACCATGTCATGAAGACTGAGAATACCTGGCAATTCATTCACTGGCCATTCTTTTTGACTCTTACATTAAAGACAGCTTCGAAGAAAAAAATTACACACACACGTCCATTTAAATCAATGGATTCTTTCGGCCCCCTCCATGACAGGCAGTTAAGAGCCAGTTTGTGAATGATGGGTAATTTCCCAGGGCACAAATCAAACCTGCAGTTTTACCTTGAGAGTCGCCTTTGTATATTTTGCTGTCGGAGTCGTGGTACTTTGCTGAGAAGGTGTGTGCTTTAATTTTCAACATGAGTGGAGAGCTACTCATTTCCTCTTAGACATCCTCCCCTACAGTTTCTCTAAAAACGGACCTAATAATGCAGAAGGCTAAATTTGCCTACAGCGTGAATGAAATGGAAAATGACGTTTCATACTTAACATCGCAGACTAAGGCAAGGGACTGTCCCTGCAAGGATGGCTTCCTGTTACGTGAGGCTGTCTGACAACAGCCAGTACTTTTATCAGGCCGCCCAGAGAGCCACAGGCGTAATACGAATCCAAAATGAGCAAAAATATGGATTTGCAAATTTACAAATTCAAAGTCACAGAAAATTGGAAGACTGAATTGGAAGACTCTGAAATGACAGGCTCAGGACCTTTGTGGATTACAGAAAGGTCGCAGGTAGGCATGCCAGTTTTGGAATGTTACTACTGGGCAAATAGCTAATTCTCATCTTGGCTAAGGTTAAATTCCAGGAGACAGTTATTCCAAATTAATCAGGAGAAAATTCCGGATCTTTTCAGGGAATGATATTAGTGATGAGATTCTGAGGAAATACAGGCAAAATCTCCAAATATGTTGAATAGCTTCAATAAGAGAATTTGCTTTAAAACAAAGAATTAGTGTGTTGTGTAGACCAAAGCAGATAACATGTCCTTGGATCAAAAAACAATAGGCGGAACTTTGAAATAATAGTTTTTGTTTGTTTATCTACTTGAGCTGAAAACCAATTCAGCATTTCTTAGGAAAGTCTATTTTTCTAAATCATATGTTTTAAATACCAAATATAATGATAACTTTAACATTTTTATTAACCAGATCTCCTGAATGCTTAAAAAAAGTCTTACTGAGCAACAGTAGACTGAAACTAAAAATAGAAGAGAAATGCTGTTTTTGAACCCAAAGGGAGAACATGGTACCGGTTTTGTCTAAATCTATAGAAGTAACCAACCTCTAAGACAGATGAAAAGCCTCGATGCCCACCATGAAATTTACAAATCTGTAACTCTAGCAAATGAAGACAGAAATCTTCCCATGTGGGAAAAACTTCTAATAGCTGGCTTAAATTTTATTTTAAAAGACTTTCATGTCCAAATACTTCAGCTTCAAGGGCTGAACGATTTCCTTTCTGCTACTTCCAAGTCGCATTTTTAATAAAACAGTTTTTGTCTCTGATTTCTTCCTCCTCATACCACTGGGTGATTTATGGGACTCCTGAGGAGCAAATGGATTTAATGGGATAGAATCCAGCAAGGCAACAAAAGATGGCTTATATTTCCGTGACATGCGACTGCTACTCTCAAGAGGAATATCAGCTCGTTGACCTTTATTTTGTAAACCTCTTGGGCAAAAAACCTAATTGGGCAAATCGCTATTAGGAAACAAGACCATAGAAAGTCAAGCCGGGAGCAAATGGAAAGGTAACCAACAGGAACACACTGGCAAAATCGCACACGTTAACCAAAGAGGAGGGTGGTGTGTCGCTGGTTTGTCTTTTAAAAAAAATGTCATGGTTTAGAACTGATCCACCCAATATGGCAGCTACTAGCCGGCTTGGGGCTGATGACATCTTCATTCATTCCTTACAAGGAAATATCCATTTCCTCAGCGTCACTCATCACATTTCAAGTGTGTGCGAGTCACATGCGGCTGGTGGCTCCTGTTTTGGACGGTACAGATACAGAACACATCGATGGAGGAAGCGCCATCGGACAGGTTTAGGAGATGCAGAGAGGAGAAAGAATGAGCTCAGGAGACTGCAGAAAGAAGGTCAGAACGTGGGCACCGTAATCTTGCTATCTCTGAGTGTGAATTTCCCATAGAGCCCCAAATTCAAATCAGTATCTGAAAGTTCTACTTTATTATTTTTTTTTTAACTAAAATGAGTGGGGTGATGGTTCTGGCAAAGGGTGCTAAGTGTTTTACGTACACCATCTTATTTCATCTTGATAAAGCAGTATGAGGTAGGCAGTACTGCAACCCCCATCTTGCAGAATATTAAACGAGGTGTAGAAAGAGCAGGGGGCCTGCTCATGATCACATGTCTAATGCCTGGATTCCAAGCAAACTTTACCCCTCCTCCCAAGCCAGAGCTCTCGGGCAGCTGGTAGGCGCTCCATCTGAGATGCGGGCAGAGGGAGTGCTGTCCAGTTGGCACTCCTGACACTGCCGTACAAGGTGGATGGCTTGTTCTTAGTGAGCGTTCTTTCTCCTTTTGGCCTAATGTTTCCTTTCCTTTTCTTTTAATAACTTCTTTTCCTTTTATTTTTTTGGTGTTTTTTTTTTGGGAGGGAGAGGTTAAGTAGATTTATTTATTTATTTTTTTGTTTATTTATTTACTGGAGGGACTGGGGATTGAACCCAGGACCTCGCGCATTCTAAACACGCGTTCTACCACTGAGCTATGCCCTCCCCACCCTACCCCTGGTATTTTCTTGATGTTGAACATCATTACTGTCTATTGACAATGGAACGGGTATCACTTTCCAATCTATCCTTGCCCCTCCCCCCCACCTACCCACCTCTGAGCTTTCCAAGTCCAGGCACCTCTTTCCCCATGTTACTCACAACAGCTTATGAGGATGCCCTGGACCAGCTGGACCAGCTGGACCAGAAGGGAGTGGTCACCAAACAGAGTGTATCTGATGCCCCAATAATCCTGCACACACATGGGTACTGTTCTCTTAACTCGCTAATCAGTGACTTCCACGCCCCAGTGAATTGCTTAGGAAATGACAGTTTATCATCAGTTACACACTAATGACATCTTCAAAGCTCTGTTAAGTTGCACTAACAGTTCACGTCCAGACAACTCTGGTCGAAGATGCCTTTGACCACATTTTCTGCAGTCCTGGCAGGAGCAGGTAGACCAGCACCTGAGACAGTGGCCACCAAGGGGCGAGCCGTGGTGGGAGCCTCCCGAGCTTACCTCCGGGGTGAGCCGTCGTCATGGGGCTGGATGATGACCACCTTTACGGTCACGGACGTCCGGAGAAGGTCGATCATCTGCTCGTGGGTCAGCGTGGCCACAGCCACTTTGCAGATCTCCACAAGGCGGCTCCCCTGGCGAAGGCCGGCCTTCCATGCAAAACCAAAAGGTTCCACATCTGCAACAATTCCTTCGAAGTTCACGTGGAAGCCAAGCTGGCCCAGCCCATTCCTCCTCAGGGTCATTTCCACGGTCTCGCAGCCTCGGGTCACGATCTGAGGAGGGAGGAGGCAGTCAGAGGTGCTGCTGGGGGGGGCACCCTGGCCACTGTGCTCGCCCCTCCCCCAGGATCACAGCCCTGCCCCCCCGGGGCCGCGCAGTGACATGACAGCAACACATTTCAACCCAGACTTCACCACAATTTGCCGTGGCATCATGTGCAAAGAAAATAAAAGGAAAAGGATGGTTTCAATCTTCAAAGGCAAACCTGGTAACAGGTGTCCTCCTTTTTCTTAGAGGCCACCGACCCAGAGCCCACGGGCTTAGGACAAGCTCTGATAATCCCTCCTCTCCTTTCTATGCCAACTGACTTGGCTCTTACACATGGAAATTCCATTGCTCCAGATGGGCTGCAGCAACTGACAAAACACAGACTCTTACCCATCGAGCAATGAAACCTATTAGACAATTTGATTCAACTTAAAGAATGGCCTGGCCCAAAGCACTTCCAAGCTCACCCTGAGGGACCAGCTCCCTGCGTGGGCAGCAGCGGGAGGTCAGAATGTTAGGGTAACTGTAAGCACTCCCTGTGCCCGGGCCCTGGAGACAGCCTGCTCTATCTTCCAGGACCTCTTCCCTGGATACTGGCTGCCCGGGCTTGCCTGGGTGTAAGGACCAGTCAGATCAAATACGTGCCAGTCGGCCAGCCAGCCTCCTTGGCATCTGTGGACAAGGGCAGCAGGCAGCATCTCACTCCTGAAGGCAAGCACCCCAATCATTAGTTAGCACCACCCTCAAAAGTGCTTACTGAGACTAGCTGACATGCACTGAAAGAAAGACATGGGCTCCCTGAATATCGCTGGATAACCAGGCATCACTCATTTGTGGGAAATTTAAAGCCGGGAGGTATCAAACCTGCACCCTGCAAAGCACAAAGCTAATGCATAAAGTTTCAGTTTAATAAACGCTCCGTTTCCATGAAACATGCTCGGAATACACGGGTTCCTACTTAATAAGACCTATGACTGTAAGTACAGCTGTGGGACCGGAGCAGGTTTGGTGTATCACCCGTGTGGCTGGCGTTTCCATGGTTACCGCCGCGGTGCACACATTGCCAATCAGTTTCTCGCAGACACACGAGAGAGTCCGGGGCTTAGAAAAATGGGGAAAGGGACTGCTGGTCTTAGAGGTGAAGTTCTGAAAAATTGAAGCTTCCCCAATTATGGACTGAACTAATTTAAAACTGCTGAAAAAGTACTCTGGCAACATACACAACTTGAACTGATCTTCCCTTCACTTCATTATCAGCTTTGTTTCAACTAAGCTCTCCTACCAAAGACTGCACGTACGACACGTGCCCTGCCTTCTTTCAAACATTAATGTGACTTTCAGTTGAAATTTAACATTTATATATCAAGTTGAAGAGTGAATGGTCCAGCTGTCCCTGAGTCTGTTCTATCTCCTCCCCTTATTTCATCCAAGGACCTGCCACATCCTCTACTTTTGGCTTTTCAGGATTTCTTTATCCCTTCCCTTGCTTCTTTTTTGGGGGGGGGTGATTAGATTTATTTATTTATATATTTATTTTTAAATATAATGGAGGGACTGGGGATTGAACCAAGGATCTTGTGCATGCTAGGCATGCCCTCTACCACTGAGCTAAACCCTTCCCATTGTTCCTTGCTTAACATGTGCAAAGGTTGAAGGATCATGCTCTCCATTTACTTGGAGCTGCTCACGTCATTGCATGGACACAACCATCACATGAATATGGTTCCCTCCTCTCCAGGTACCCGAGACTGGATACATAATTTGCAGGGTCTGGTGTAAAACAGAAATGCAGGGCCTCTAGGTCAAAATTTATTTAGAATTTCAGGGTGGGGGGAGGGATAAATTAGGACTTTGGGTTTTGCAGATAATAACTACTATATATAAAAGAGATAAGCAGCAAGGACCTACTGCACAGCACAGGGAACTATATTCAGTACCTTGTAATAACCTATAATGAAAAAGACTACAAGAAAGAATACGCATATATACCTGTATGCCTGAATCACTATGCTGTACACTAGAAACTAACACAACATTGCAAATTAACTGTACTTCTATTTAAAAAAATCAGAATTTCAAGACGGTGAGAGCAGGGCCTTCAACCAAGCCTGGGTTCTTCTGAGAGCGACCGGTCCGCCTGCCCATTTAGGCGTGAGCTCTCATTCCCTATATGTGTCTTTACTTGCATCACAGACACCTGTGACTTGACTGTCCACCACTATAAAAGGCGCAGCGTTTACCATCTGCAAGTAGCATCGAGTCCCAGTATCTTTACGATGACTCGAGCAATCTCTTCCTCTCCATTTCTGTTGCTACTGCCCAGTACCAACCTTACGTTCTAGCCCCTCAATGTCTTTGGATTGGTTTGTTTCTAATATGTCCTGTTGCAAGTCCTCCGAGACCCAGAATATCTTTCCTTGAATAAATTCCAAGGGGGAAGGGTATAGCTCAGTGGCAGAGCGCATGCCTAGTATGCCTGAGGTCCTGGGTTTAATCCCCAGCACCTTCACTGAAAAATCAAATAAATAAATAAACAAATCTAATTACCTGCCCCCCTGCAAAAAGAATTTTTTTTAATTAAAAAATAAAGTAAATTCTAGACATCGGGCACCTTAGTCACATGAGCAATACAGTCACTTTTTTAGGAAAACGGTAGAATGGAACCCACAGGACAGTGAATGTGTAAGAACCTATGAGACGTGCATTTTTTCTCTTTTATTTTCTTTATTTCTTTTTTTTTGGTGAGGGAGGTAATTAGGTTTACTTACTTATTTATTCTCAGAGGAAAGTACTGTGGATTGAACCCAGGACCTTGTGCGTGCTAAGCACGCGCTCTACCACTTGAGCTACACCCTCCCTCTGAGATGCACATTTTGGTGGCTGGTGAAGGGGCATTCACTGGTGTTGGAGTTTCAGGAGCACAGATTATGATGACTCAGTGAATCTCCTTAAAGAAAAGTATTTGCAACATTACTGAAAGCACAATGTGTCTTGAGACTCAGAAGGAAAACTCAATTCTCCAGATACACAAACGAATCATGTATTTAATCATCACATCCAGGTTTGTGAACATACACCCTACAATCCTGCTGAATACGCTGAAGCCTCTTCTTGTAAACAGTGTCTGCAAATAATGACATTATTTCTCCAAGGCTGGCTGACACCGACTCGACCGCATTGTCTCCTCCGTGCGGTCTGGAGTGACAGATTTATATTTGGTGGGAGGGAAGCGGGCAGGGAATGGGTATAATTTCTCCTTTTCTCATGATTTTAATTGACTAAATCTTTTCTAATTAATGAAAGATACAGTCCGTTGGGGGAAGATTTACACATGAAAAATTCTTTTGCCAAAGCATGTTTTGCTCTTACGTTTGATTTATTCTTACAATTCTATTGTATATACTCAGACTAATGTCTACATCTTCCTTTGTTAAAATATGAAGTAGAAATACAACTGTTATCTGTACTGAAAATAACCATCTCTCTTACGACTTTTTTTTTTGTCTTTCTAACTTAATAATTCTATAAAACCTCTGTAAGAAACTGCAGCTACAAGATGAATAACATATTTAATCTGGCAGACTAAACAAAAATACCTACTGTATAAACATGCACAGAGTGGAGGCTGCAAAGAGGACTTAGTGTGACTGTTCGTACGGTCAGCAGTGACTCTGTGCCTATTAATTTCCCTCTAGGAAGGGACCATCATGTCACTCTCTGCAGACAGACGTAATACTGAGTCAATTCTCTTGTCTTTTCTTTAAACCCTATAAAAATATGTCCTGATGTTCCCTTCTGAAAAATGCCTTCCCTCTTCCTTTCCAGGCAATTTGTAACAGGTGCTTCTCCACCATTCATGGATTCTGCAACAGCTCGAAAGGACACAGCATTTAATACCTAAGTTCAGACTCCCAGACACAGAAAACAAACTATGGTTACCAGAGGGGAAAGGGGAGGGGAGGGATAAATTAGGGGTTGGGGATTAACAGACACACATTATTAGACATAAAATAGATAAACAACAAGGACCTACGTATATAGGACAGGGAACTATATTCAATTTCTTGTAATAACCCATAATGGAAAAGAACGTATATATGTATCTACATGTATAACTGAATCACTTTGCTGTACACCTGAAACTAACAGTGCGTATCAACTACACTTCAATAAAAATTTTTAAAAAATAAAAACATTAAAAATAAAACCCAGTTCTATCCATAAGAAAGTCATTCATTCCCTGGGTGCCATCACCAGCAAGGAATTTCCACAGTGGAAGCGATCGTGAATCTGGGATTGAAGACTTAAGGATGGTGGGAAAAATGAAACTTTTACTTACTCCCAACCGCTGAACAACCTCCCGTATGTCTTCCGCACAGTTATCCACCGAGGACAGGAGGATGCATTCTCCTCGTTCGTAAAACACTTTGATACTCATTAATCCAGATGTCCATCCGATGACATCCCTGCAGGAGCAGTTAAAGACCACATTCTTGGAATCCTTCTCGATCAACATTATGAACTCATTGGAAATCCCAAGGAGACATTCGATGTCGGCGGACTGGCCGAAGTCCCGCGCTATGACGTGCCACATGATCGCTCCAACGCTGAACAGGTGGGCATCCTTCCTGGGCTTGACCTTCTCCTTTTTCTTGGCCCCCAGGGTGATGAAGCTGAACTTCACAGAGGTATCGACGGTCGCGGTGGTGACAAAGTTCTCCGCCAGATCTTTCAAGTACTCCTGCCTCGTTCGCGTGGCCATGGCTCGAAACTTTTCAGATTTGTGGGCTGCGTTCTCTGCATTGATGACTTTGGCTAAGAGGAAGTCCCGAAATACCGCTGACTTCGGAAAAGTAACGCCTTTGGGAATTGGTGGACCAAACGGGGGCACATCTTTTGATCTGGAAACGCCAACACTGAGGAAGGAAAAGGAGACACAAGATGAACTGTGACACTGTGATGGTCACCTTCAGAAAGGTGACATATTCCCGTGCGTTTAATTGAAGTCATCCATTTGGTAGCTTCTTGTTAACCTAATTTCTGGATACCAGAGGGGTTTTGTTTGTTTGTTTTTAGGAAAAATTTTTCAAACTTAGTAGACGGGAGGTTTTATGGGCTCAGTTGTGGCCACTCGAAGTTTGTAGGTTGAAGCCCTAAACCCCAGTACCCAGGAATGTGACTGTGTTTGTAGATAAGAACTTGAAAGGGATGATGAAGTCAAAATGAGGTCATGAGAGTGGCCCCTAATCCAATCCCACTGGTGTGTTTACACGAGGAAACCTGGACACAGAGAGACACCAAGGATGCACACACACAGAGGAGGGACCACGTAAGGACACGGCAGGAAGGCGACCATCTGCAAGCCAGAGAGAGAGAGAGAGAGCACTCAGGAAAAACCCAACCTGCAAACACCTGGATCTTGGACTCCAGGCTCCAGAACTGCGAGAGACAAATGTTTGTTCCTTAAATGACCAGGTCTGTGGTACGTGTCATGGCCGTGTGAGCTAAGATAGGGGCTGATGGATCCGAAGCCAGGCTGATGCTCTAACTCTGCAGCTGGTCCCCGCTGACAGAGTGACACTCCCAACAGGAGTGAGGTTGGCCCCACTGGCTGCTGCAGTCTCACTGGCCCTGGACACAGTGATCACACTTATGGGGCCAATATTTCTGAGTGTCACTTTTTTTCTTTTTTAAGGAAATGCTCACTTGATTGGTCACATTTTGAACAACTAAATGAAGACTGGATGGATGTAAAGTTTTAAGAGATTCCAGGGACTGAAAGGATCAAATGTATCGTGACAAATACCAAGCATCTCAATATGGCAGAACCAGCCACCTCGCCTGTATCAGACATCAGCTCTGGTTGTCTCACATCCTTTTTGGAAAGAGTAAACGAATGAACGAACAAATGAAGGACTAGAGTGAGTGAGTGAACGAGTCCCCGGGTGTCTCCTCCCCAGTTACCGAGTAGCCTCTGCTCCAAGAATGGGAACCAACCCCACACCTGCCCAGGTGGGTATCTTCAGTGCTGGAATAAACAGAGGAAGAAATTGATGCTTCGTTTTCGCCACGGTAGAAAATCCAGAAAGAGGTGACTTGAGGAAGGAGAACTTTCAGTCCGATTGGTTCTGTTAGGCATGAATTCCTTTTCCAGGATGTGGCTGGTTCGACTAAAAAGGTGGCAGTCCCCAGGGCCTCTCAGCTTCACTGTGACCTGCACACTCTCCAGCAGAGTTCACTGCTTCCAGGGAAACAAGCTAATGGATGGAAGACAGTCTGGGTGGGGCCTTAGCTGGTGTGAAAGGGGAGGGAAGGACTGCCTCCCTTTGGGACAGGCGACCGAGTGCACTCACGTATGGTAGTTAGGGCACTAAATCGGGGAAGACATGGGGGACAGGATTCATGTCTTCCAAGAAGGTCCTAGCAGAGGTCCAAGTGGCTTAGGGGCTGACATCATACTGGACTAGTCTTTCCCTTCCTCCCACCCTTAGGATGAACGCTCTAGATCGGGCAGGAACAGGAATTATTAACTCCTGGAGAGTTGTCTCTGAGCTCCCTGTCTGGACTGTGGTTAGGCTAGCCGTACCTGCTGCCTCTCCTCTGGACAGATCAACAGCTCGAGTGACCTCTCTGCCCTCTGGACCCTGCTGTCCCCACGCTGGCCACCATCCTAAACTCCAGTGATCGCCTGTGCCACGTGTGGTTTTCTCCTCCAGCGATGGGCGCAGATTCCTGGAAGTGTTCTACCCACAGGATGCTGAAGAGGGCAAACCCCACTTAACACCCTGCGGGGCTACTTTTTGCGCTTAGCTCTGTGGAGCTCAGCTGCTATCTGACTACAGCTTGCACGCACTTCAGCCAAGGCATCAGCGCAAACTTTGTATCAAAATATGTTCAAGACGGCTCTCGCTGGAGAGCTCCATAGTGAGCAGAGAGAGACATCTGCTACAGGGGCGATTCCTTTTGTCCCAAATTATTAACCTGGGGATCTGAATGGACATGCACGCTACAGTATATGGTACACGCTGCCACCCTATGCATCTCAGATCAAAGTTGTACATGCTTCAACTTGGCAGCTCTAGGGTCCTGCGTGTTTCTAAGATCTTGGCTGAGAAGAAACATCTCACCACCATGATGCATACACTCCTTTCGGGGAAGACCTGGGAGGGCCTGAGTGGCCTCACCTGCCTCCGAGGCTGCTGCCCATTAAGCAGCGGTTCTGGCAGGGGCTGGATGACGTCTTCAAAAGCGAGGACACGTGTGACCTACAATTGTGAACTGCTGGGAATTTCGCTCTTTCAAAATGGGAAGAAGGTCATTATTTCTTACAAAAAGTACCTGAGGGAGGGGGTGGAGGAAAAAGATGATTATGGGGTTAGAAATAATCATTGGAAAACAAAGATATTTCGGGAAGAGACGTCCTGTTGAAACAGCTCTGGGAGCGTGAGATGCCGGGGGCTGCTGACTCACCTGTAACACACATTGTCGGTGCACGGATTGTGCACCTTGACGATGACGAAGACGTGCTGAAAGTGGGACCGGATGCTCTTTGGAGTGAAAGGAAGTGCTCCGGGCTCCTGGAAGACGATGGTCACGATGTCATTCCCTATGTGCCTCTTCCTCAGGAGCTGCGGTGAAGAAAGCAAACGTACACAGTTACAGAGAAGGTCTTCTGTGAATGTAGGAGCTGTAATAGAGACACAATTCACTCAGCTTTCGGTTTAGAGGAGTTTTTTTTTAAGAAAACCAGAGTTGCTTTTTGGAAGCGAGGCCTCCTCGACGTGGCTGCGTCCGAAGACCCACGGAGGGAAAAGCCTATGTAGTCAGGTTCATTTCTTTCACTTAATTCGACCCGTGTTCTCGCTCCTTTTCGGCTTTGTCTTTTAACCCGGAAATAATACCACGTTAGAGCCGAAATCACTTTAAGGAATTCTGCAGTTTAAGCCCTTTAACTTAAAAGCAGGAGGCAGCACAGCGCCCAAGGGGAGGGAGAGTTAGTGACACCAGTGCGTCCGGCGGCTTAATTGTGTCTGTGCCCCCACAGGCACGTGCGTGCCTGCGAGGGAAATACAGAAGCCTGTGATTCTGGTGGCAGTAGATTCAAACTAATTACCTGAAATGTAGCCTTTGACATGTATTTCGGAAACACAGAATTCCACCAGATGAACAGATGGAAAACCTAATAAATTACAAACGTGGCCGGAGAGAAGGAACCCCAGAGCGGCAACATGTTAGCACCTTTACTTCTGATGTTCCTTCTGCCAAGAATGCCCCCTTCACCCCAAGTCTCTCCTGGACAACTCAGGTCTCTGATTAGCTATCCCCGGGCCGGGAAGGAACCCCCCTGGCGAGCCTGCTCGGGCCCTGCACCCACACACCCAGGCCTGTTGCTATGACAACAGATGTGGTACCCTATTCTAATTGTTGGTTTCTTTCTCCTGCATCACATCTTCATCGTCAGGTGGGCAGGAGACGTGTCTGATTGATTTTGGTTTCCGAGTTTCTAACGGCCTGCCCAGGACTCAGCAGACACCCAGGAGACATTTGCTCAAGGAATAAACAAGTGACACAAATATACAATCACGGCCACATCATACCGCGCGATGAAACCGTGACCATCTCTGAACACCGGGAAGTCTGCACACATAGCACTTCTGCGTGTAAAGCCCCTAGCATCTGTGCTCACAAAGTCTGTGGTCGTCAGCTTAGATACTGCAATCCTTACATGAGCGGGTGATGTCACTGCAGGAATGGGATCATCCCAGGCAGTAAATCTCTCTTTACGAGCCGTAATAAAGACAATGAGCTTGCCCTTACATTTATTTGGCACCCACATACTTCGCTATAAAGAGCAGTAAGTTCAACTCTTAAAAACCTTTTAAACTCAGATGCAACGAGGATTTCATTGCCAGGCCCCTGACTCGTGATTTTGCATGATTAAAAAGGCCTGGAAAAGGGGGATGAAACATCCATCCTTCCAGAGTTCACTACGTACCAGTTAAATCCCTGATTCATATGTTGGAAAATTCCTCTTTGAATCCCCATGGTTAAAGTTATAAACACCCCAAAATCATTTTCCTGCCTGAGTGCAGTTTTGAAAGATATGGTAATATACCTTAAGGAGCCATCTGGAGTTTTAAAAATGTTTGCTGGATATTTAAGTAAAAGGTGACATTTTGGATCTATGTCAGTAGCAAACTAGTCATAGTTGCATGGTGTTATTATTTACCCACACTCTGGTGGACACAGATGTTCACTCCAGCAAACGTTTCATGTAAAGAGAGCAAGGCAAGGAGATGTATCTAAAACAAGCATCGACAGACACGCTGAAAACTCAAGGAAGCTAAGATGTTCTTCCCTCGTCCCCCCAGTAACGGAGACACGGGAGTCACACGTCCTGCAACAGGACAAGGGAAATTCAGGAACAAATAAATGAGATGCTGGGTGCAGGTTTCCACTTCACCACGGGAATATTTAAAGCAGCAGTTAAAGGCAACTTTAAGGCCGGTTTCTTTGACAACCTGCTGGCTAGCTCCCCCCCCCCCCCCGCTTTGTAAAACTGGCTACGCAAGTTTCTCAAATACAAAGTGCAGGGTTACAAAATGCACTCTGTAGACAAAATAAAGTATGTGGAAGGGGAGCAAGGAAATTCATTAAGAAGATAAAACCTAAATTTCTTTGCAGAGAATCAACTGAGAGAAAAAATGAACACTTTGTCCATGAAGGGGATACCTGAATCTTTCTAGCGACTAAAGAAATACGGCATTTGGAAAGGTCCCAGAAACATTATTCATCGCTGGACATTACATAACCTAAGTATTTCTTGGACTTTGTATCTAAAGGTAAATGTTTTCTTTAGCAGTGGATTATGTCTTTTTCAAATCGGTCAATGACATTCCGTATAATTAGAGTCCGGAAACGGAAGGGCAGAGGGCGAGGCAGCCCACAAATCAGGACAGCCCAGCAAGACAGGGAGGTGAGTCAAGCCCCTGGTCGCCAAGACGCTGTCTATTTTGGAAATTAAGGAATGACATCTTCCAGGCTTTTCCAGACAGGAGAAGCTCCCAGAACGTTTTCAGCGCCAAGAGAACCAACTCAGGGTCTCCAACCACAAGCATGAGTTAGTAAATACTGTGTTAGATTTTCACAGTTGACTCTACCAAATTCCCCAACACTTGATCCACGCTGTGAAACAGGACTAAGCGCCTGTCATGACAAGGAAAGTGAAAATGTGACTCTTCACCCAACTCCATGACAAAAAGCATACAGATGAGACCAAAATAGCAACCTTGGGGTGTATTTCCCACGCCTTAAACAAACGTCAGGGTTTTGCAGGTCCAGCTTTAACTCGGAGCAGCCATCCAAGGCAAGTGAGAACCAGCACCCCTCCGGCAGCCACACACGCGTGAAAAACACCACCAAGTTCCACTCGGTCAGATCTGCTCGCCTCTACCCAAGTAGGTTCATTTGCTCAATTCTTTTTTTTTTTTTAAACCTAGCAAGATAGGAAAAAGGAATGTCTGGCACCTAATTCTGGAGGAGAGCGGGGAACAGGCTGTGAAATATGAAAGAGAAACAGTCAGGACGTGGCTCAGAAGAGGTCTCTAAGAGTCAGTCAATGACGAGGAAGCTGAATTTGAAACTAGAGCTCTCCAGAGAGTTTCTTCTCTTAAGAAGCAGGTATGTGAAAAGCAGCATGATTTCAAAGAGGAAACTGCATCATTTAACGATTACCTTGCAAGTTTTGAAATTCAGAAAGATGAGCCCAGAAGTGAGCAAAAAAACAAAATGCATCCCCATTTAAATAAACAAACAAACAAAAAAAACAGTTGTTAAGTTCTGGATCTCAGTCCTCGGAGTGGATCTAAAAAGTCCCGGCAGGTAGAGCAGGGCTGACAAAGGCGGGTTTGGCCTGATCCTTCCCGCAGTCTGATGTCAGCGCATGCCCTCCCCTTCTACACGCCACCTCGCTCCGGAACACACCTGCTTGCTTTTGCAGGAGGGACCTTGAGTTTGCTAATTCCCCGCTGAGAAAGGTTCTCCCCTTTACTTAAAGGGCTAGCTTCTTCTCCTTCAGAGACCTTCTTCATTTTGCACGCATGCACACACAACTCACACAACACAGACCCTCAGACACTCTATACCCAAGGGTGTGCACCCGTGATGAGAATTTTGCTTTGATTCTTAAGAGACATCTAGAATTTCCTGTGGAAAGACACGGAAATAGTGAACATAGAACAGTAGTCTGAGTATTAGGAGAGGGAAAAGCTATACACATTACAATATAAAAGATCTAAACTTAGAGAAAAGAGAGCCTCGCCCCTGGGCTCCCACAAAAAAGTGACTGCCAGTCACCACTCTCATCCCAGATCAGCAAGATATTATCAAATTTAATCACCGTCTCAAGGTTACCATGTTATATAAGCAACACACAGCTATTATATAAAACTTGTTACCAATAGCAAGTAAACAGACAAGCCCGTAAAGCAAGGCTGAAGGTGTTAGAAATGGAGAAACGGAAATGAACCAAGAATGGGGATTTTTAATGATTTATTAACACGGTAAAGATAAGAAAGGATTATGAAGACACACGTACTCCTCTTCTGATCCCAGGCAATGCCAGCCCTTTTTCTAAGCAATAATTCTTGTTATCTGGTATACGTGTACATTCTTATTTCTGGCCCCGGCAATAAAGCTAATTGTGGAAAGCTGAATAAGCATTTTATCCTCCCCAAATATTCCGGATTATTAATTACAGGCTCACCCAAGAGCAGTGGGGACCTGCTTGGACAGCACTTCATGAGGGCGACTCCGCCAGCGTGAGTGGTTCTGCAGCCGTACCAATTAGGGGCTCGCAGAAGTGCGTACACACACCTTTTAAGGCAGGGGTTGGCCATCTGTCTAAATTATCTGGAGAAGGGGTTCCTGCCCAGCTCAAGCTTAACAAACTGTGTCCTCATTACGTCTGTAGGTGCCACGCCCACCCCTAGGCTAGGACCAGAATTCTGCAGGCGGAATCTCAGAAAGCCAGGGGTTTGGTCTTATTCCTAAGGGACCTCCATGGAGCTCGGACACCCCAACCAAGCAGAGCCGTTCGAACTTGACATGTGCATTAAAAAATAATAATAATAAGGTTTACTACGTGCCAAGAACCATGCTACCTTTATCGGTCTTGTATATTCAGTTTGAAGAAAAGGTTTCTCTGCCAAAGCGAAGTCTGAAGCTAACTGATGGGGTTCCTACCACTGATAACACCGCTTGAGAGCTTACCTCTGATTTGTTGGAAGGATCGGCCCGTGGGGGAGACGGCCCTGGGAAAAGTGGACTGACTGCCAGCAGGCCCAGAGAGAGACCTGGGGGCGTCAGGGAAAACACTGCAAGAACCAGCTTCCTTATCACGCCCTGGGTCTGGCTAGGTTTTCCCTGTAAGAAGCAGGCATTCCAAAGACTGAACGTTTTGCAACTGTGGTGAACTCTCTAAAGACTTTGAGTACATCTCGGGATCAGCTTTCAGCTTGATTTATTACCAGAACAAACACAAGCAATCCTATCTGATGTGGATGCGTCTAGACCAGTTAAATGGTCACAAACACCGTGGTGCTAATGAGGCCGAAGTTAGAGGCACGATTCACGGACAGACCAGTTAACGCTGCTGAGTTCCGTGGCCTCACGGGGCAGTCATGAGCCCAGATGGTCATTGCAGACACTTAGGCCCTTGGTGTTAACGCAACCTGTGGGTGGGGTTCCAGGATTGCACGGTGCCACGGTCTATCTATGAACAGAATATTCTGACAACTCGTGGTTAGCAAAATATTAAATGTCAAAGTAAAAAATCATTTTCTGTCATTATTGCTCAATTAGTCGCTTACTTTCTGAACTATTCAGACCTTAGCTTTTCGTAATAGATCTTGAGGACTGGGAACAGGAAGATGAAACACAATTAAGTCATCTGCAACATTCATCCTCCGTATCTCCTAAGGGATAAAATGATAAGAACACCTAAAATGTATCTAGCACATTCGGTGCCAGGCGCTATTTTAAGTGTTTTACTGATATGAACTCATCTGATTCTAACCATCACCTAAGAAAGGCTCATTAACTCATTCCACAAACGTTAGTCGACTACTTACCACATTCTGGGAATGTGTCTGCGGGCAGAGGGCATCTCGGTGAAGAAAAGAGTAAAAGCCTCTGCTCTCAGTGGCAAAGGAAACTCTAGCACAGAACATTTGCCCAAGGTTGCAAGGCTATTTGCTGGGATTCCTAGCCGGGAAGCGGGGCTCCAGAATTCTTGCTCTTAACAATTACATTTTTCTGCTGAAGCTTTTTGTCCAACTTAGAAGAAGGAAGCCTCAAAGAAGGCCCCAGAATCACAGAATTCTAACACTAGGAGGGAGATGTCACGTACCATCTTGTCCACACACGCTCATGTGTGTTGCACCTCCCCGGGTCCAAACCCCAGGAAAGTATCTCAGAAACACAGCACTCTCTCCATCTGAGCCCGGGTGTAAAATCCTTCTCAGGGCCAGGCCCCCGGCACCCGCTGTTGGCCATCTAGACCGTGCTCTCCTTATGCAAATATCCAATTTCTTGAGAAACAAAGACACTCACCCAAGTTGTCAAGGCAAGGGACTGACTGCAAGGCCAGAACACAAGTCTAACCTCTCCTGTCCCACTCAACACTCAGCACTTCATATATTACGATGACTTGCCCACATCCCATATGGAGTATACAGATTTCTCAAAGACATGCATGATTACATATACTCTAGTAAGAGCAATTAAAAAGCCAAAATCAACAGTTTTTTTTTTACAGTGTTCACCTCTGATCCATCAAGCATAATTTATTCAATGCTATGAATACTCACTCGGGTTAAAAAACAAAACCAAAAATGGAACCAAACAAGGCTTTAGTTTGTAATGTACAGGCTCAATGTACAGGTTTTGTTTTGTTTTTTTTTTTTAAATAAAACCTCCCGTTTGGGAAGCTGAAAACCCCCATGCATTCCACTCTCTGTCCCCCATCCTTTCAGCCACACTTTTACATGTGGGACTTTTCAGGGGTGGTTCGGTGAAAAAAAGTCAAGTACAGAGAACTCATAAAACCACCATTGTAATAACTCTTTAATGAAGGCGGGTGGGGGAAGCCAGTTTTGAGTTCCAGTAATAGCACCGTCAGGCGGACTTCCACATTCCTGAGGTGCCCCTCGGGGAAGCGGCAGGGCTGATTCAGTTTGGAGCCCAGTGACTCAGGGCACCAGGGAGCTGGAAGGGCCACTGAACACTCGAGGAGTGGGGGCCAAGGAGCACTCGCTGTATTTCCACGAACGTCCTGACAGGTCATCTTGGCCTGAGTCAGCCTTACGGGTTTTCTGGGCAACAACCCACACAGAGTTTAATTCCCAGATGATTCAGAGCTGCAGGGATCTCAGTGAAGCTTCTTAATATCTAACCAGTCTCTATGGCATTATTTCAGATACACTTTTCAAGTGCTGAGATTCCTTTATAACATCTATGGATACACCCATGTGATCTAGTGATTGTAACACCATCTCATAAAAAACATGAAGATATGAGATCAAAAGATAGCTCCTTTCAAGGTAGTGGGCAGAGCTCCGATTACTAGGAAAAACTGTAGAAAACGCAGGAAAGGCAAGGGACTGAGGTTAAGGATTAGGTAGAAAAACCCATCTAGCAATTATCACGAGAAGACGAATAAATAGAGGAGCTGTGGTCCCCAGTGTGAGGACCTGGGGCTGAGGACCAGGGGCCTCTTTCTCCTTCCAGCTGTTAAGATCCAAGGTGGTTCTTGCAACTGGGGGACGGGGCAAGGGGCCTCTTTGGAAAAATACATCCTTTGACTACCTTCACTGAATTTCATGAGCATTCAGAAAAAAAGAGAAAAAGCAAGAAAAAGTTCTCTGCAACAATTAAGTTTCATTCATTTGACAAACATTTACTCAATAACCACCATGAAGTCTGTGGTGTGTTATGTTAGAGCAAAGGAGTGTGGTTAAGTGATACAGGAAGACTAAGCTTTTAAGCATGAAAGCAAACTTTGTTTGAACCCTGGATTTAACCCTAATACAATCAAACCGCCTAAAATTAAAGAATGCCATGAATGAATTACAAGATTTATTCTCACAATATTTTCTACATATAAATAAGTTCCTGATCCATATGCAGAAACCGAAGTTTGGGTAACAAAGTTGACTTTTTTTTTTTTTTTTTTTGTAATTAATACCATTGAAAGCAGTTTCCCTTAAGATGTTGCCTGGCAAGCAATACAGGTGAGTATGGAAGAGTTTCTGAGTTTTGTAAGAAAAAAGTGTAAGGAAAGCTTGTGCAATGATACTCCCGTTAAAATCCAAAGACTTCCAAATGATAAAAGAGCCAAAGATTATTAATGCCATTCAAGAAAAAAAAATCAAGCGATTTCTGACAAACCCTAAATACATTAGCACCATACGAGGGCTGCGTTCCAAGCCGGCACCTGACGCGGGAGGAGGGAGGGGAGGACGTACCTGCTGTCTGTTGTTGGGCATGTGGGGGAGCATGGTGGACACGTGGAACATGAGTTCATAATCTTTGTATGTGGTGTAGAGGGAGTGCGTCCCCGTAGAATCCGCTGCAAAAAAGATTCATCACAAGGAGAAGTTAGCAAGTGCAGTACGAGCCACATGACGCTTAGGGGTCGTTAGTACAAAAGGCAACTCAACGGATAAGAGCAAACTGGCCGAGTCTAAATGATCGGCCTCTTGGTGGACGTCCCACTGTCTCAGGCGCTGTCTCTGTCACTGTGCAGCCGACACCTGCACCCTGGGTTTTCTCCTGTCTGCTTCCTCCGCCTGCTTTCTACTGCACATAGGCCTGGTTTCGCCTGTCTTTCGTCCTACATTCTTGCCTTCGCATGACTGATCCAGAGGAGCCACGTGGGGTGCAGTGCGTCAGCCAGGGGGAGAGCGGGGGAGCAGAGGATGGATGGAGGCTCGTGCAGACCTGGATGTTATTATTGGATGGGTCTGAGCCAGCGAGAAGTTATCCTTGCCCCGTCGTGTGCGTGCACGTGTGTGTGTTTACAGTTAATTCCTAGCTATCCTTGGGTACCTGATCCTCCAGGTCCCAGAAAAATGAAACAGGATGGACTTAATATGGAAATGGGGTCAACAAGTGTGAAAGCTTCTCTTCTCTGAATGATGAAAGGCATCTTCTTCTCTTTTCAGCTGGCCACGGGATGATGCAGTCACATGATCAAGACCGTAGAGAGCGAATGCAGTCCCTTCCTGTGTTTTCTGCACTGACACGTGTTAAAAGCCTATGGCATCTGAATCCCGTTCATCATACAACTATTCATCTTCTGAAAAGCAGAAGGGTTCTGTGCAGATTCAAAACCCACGTGTGTTATCAATCGATTACCTCGGACTGAGAGTTTCAGACACCCAAATCATCCTGGCGACTACAGAACGCGTAGGTAATAATTTTGGATGGAGTTTTCAACCACATTGCATACAGATAAATAAAGACAAAAAGATAAACAGAAATTAAGATGTAAACAGAATTCAGGGCTGCCTTTCTCAATCCTTGACCTTTATATGTTTTTCGACCTTTTTAAACAGCAGGGAACAATCCTGCTCAATATTACTTAAGACAAACTTCACTCCACTGTGTTTGCTGGGGAAAGTCCAAGTAGTCATCTTGGGCTAACCTTTTCCTCATCTGAAAATTGAAATTTTTACTGTAAAAACATTAAAACATTTAACTTTCATGGGCCTTTATTATTTTCTTTCTAAATCATGCAACATGTTTTTATTTCTAATACTTACATCTGACTCAGAAATAGTCCTGAAATCCCCTAGGAAAAATATCATATACAGTTTGGCAATGAAAAGGTACTCACAGAGGGCAATTTCATGAATAAGGGGAGTATTTTTTTAAATGTTTATCTATATGTATCGATCAATCAACTTGCAGCTGCTCAGAGAGGATACTCACTTAATAAGCTGTAGAGCACCTAATCCCCAAATAAAGACCTTTTCTCTTCTAGCTATTCATTTAATGCATATTTGTTATTTTTCATAGGACTTCTTAGAGAGTAACATTTCATTTCAACTCTCTCGTCTCAGGACCTTGAGCGTGAACGTGGCTTTGGAAGTGAGCAGGCCAGGTCATGAGAGAAGGATGACCGTTCCTTTCCACGAAGAACTGGTTCACTGACAACGATACTGAAGGTCAGGGAGGGAACTAGCCCCGCAGATGCAATGACTGTTACTATGCTTGAAATTCAGGAAGAGCAAGGCTGACAGATGTTTAGTGGTCTAGCCGACAGGCTTCAGCTTCAGGAAATTGCAGTGAAAAAAGAAAAATGCGGATTTTGGACAGGCGAGGGAGGGACACTTTTTAAAAATGTGATCACAATCTGTCCATCCCCAGCAGCGCTTCACATGAATTTCAAAAATGAAGTACTTTAAAAAGTTCTCGTCTTAAAACATCAGTATGGGAACAGGGTGTCCGAGGGCTGGCTACAAATATTCCTATTCAAAAAGAGACAGAGGGCCATCGTGGTGGTCTCTGGATTTACTATTCTCTGCACCCAACCAAAGAAAGGCTGCCCGTGGCCTGGGGTCCATTCACCACAGGTGAGCAGGGCACCTCTGTGGCTCACAGCCCCTTTCTTCCTACCTAATTCAATTTTGAACTTAAGGGAGGAACAAACCATTCTCAGGCTGGAAAGGACATCTCAGATAAGCTAGCTCAACAATAAATTTCCCTTATGAAGAAATGAGGCCCAGATTTGACCAAAATCCTGTGGGCAAACAGAATTAAAACTGAAACACAATTCTCCTGAATTTCAGAAGGAAGATTTTTTTCCCTTTTTGCCCATGGCATAAAAGATATTATTTATATTTCACCATCGCATGACACATAATTCTTAGAAACCTCCACTCCACTAATGGAAGATCACGATTTCCTTGCATCTCACAGGACACCTTGCTCCTAAAAATAAAAGATTCATTGATGATCAGAATCCTCATGTCAAAAGCTTGTTCTTGTGTTAGCATTTCCTTGAGCTAAGGTGCTGAGCACTGCACCTGCAACGCATTAAAGACATGTCTTGGGTCTTAAAAATTCAAAGCAGATGCCAATTCTATACACTGGAAAATATCAGCATTATCTATGTTGTAGTTTTATAGAAAGTACAGCTCAGAAGCTCTTAAGAGGTTTCCTCCACCCAGCCCACTGCAGAGGGATGGCAGAAACGCGTAGGAATGTGCCCACGTCGGCTTTGCAGGAAGGACATCCCTACGGGCAGCAGCTTAGCACCTCTGGGGTGTGTGTGGTGGTCTGCAGGTAAAGGGGAGTTTGCCAAGAAGAAAGAAGAAAAATCAGAAAAGATCTCACTGATCTTTCTTAAAGTAGGTGGACATTCACAATGGGTGTCACAAATTATTTTCTAACCCTTGCATTTCTGAGCCATGAGCAAAAGGCATCCAATTTAAGTCAAACTGCAACCCTGGCGCACAGGGAAGATACGCAGTGGCCCACGTGTGAGTGAACGCCATCTCCAAGGTCCTGTGATGTATCCTCCAAGTGTAACTTTCAAAAACGGATCAAAACTCCAGAACTGATGACAGGCCAGGTACATGGAGACCACCAGTACCACCCTGAGCTAGGCAAGTGTCCCCCAGGTGAGTGGGCGCTGGGGGCAGGGGACCGCAGGGCCTTGGTTCCAGTCCTGGCTTGGCCTCATGCTAACGCTGCAACAGGGAAAGGATCCCACATCACCGCTCCTACCAGGAGGGGCTACACGCTCTCCCAGAGCCTCCAGCTTCAGAAGCCATTGGCTCATCCTTCATTAAAACAGCAAGCAGTGAATTGCGTGACAGTAAGCAGAACCTCCCCAAATACACCAAAGTACTCTGCTTGGTATCTTAGGTGCTGATAGCAATTAAGTAACAGTGCAAATGCCAAAATAAAATATTTAGAATTTCTGAGGATCGTAAGGAGTAAGATTGCCAACATGAAGATACAAGACAAATTCACACATTGCAGGGAGGCATAAGTCAATCTGGCATCTTAGCGCTCACCAGGGTCCCCCTCAAGGGAACCTGATTGAGGGTCTTGGAAAAATAGGATGCATCAGGTTTTTAATCACAGCTTTCGCTCCCCAGGTAACACCAGGAAAGCAGAAATCAGCAAGGTCAGTGAATGTGGTAATGTTGAGTCTTTTAGGAAGGAATACAGGGCTCGGGCTCGTCCTTGCCGTAGTGGAACAGGGATGTGATGGAGAGGCCAGAAGAAGAGACGAGGATGTCTTAGAAGCACTGGGGAGCCTCTGCTGATGTTACAAGAGAAAAGAACTGACCTTTGGAGCTTATGTGGAACACATACCTCCAAAGAAATGGACTTCCTCTGCTCCTCGGAGGAAATCTCAACTCTATTCCCAAATAAACTCATCAGGCTGATTCTGGGGTCAAGAACCGGGGGCATGTGACTGCTGCTTCGATGGACGTGGGATGCCTCCCTTTGGAGGCTGAAGGTTCGCGCACGCACACAGATACGAGGCTTACTTTTATTGTCTAGCTGCGCTCGGTACTTGCTGAATCCTTTCAGCCGCACCCTCTGGCCCAGAAGATCAAGGAATTCTTCAAAAGCCGGACCCGCTGTCTCGTTGTTGTACATCTCCTCCTCTGTGCTCTGGCCTGCTTTGCAATAGAGGACCCCAATCTTGTGCTGAAAGCTCAGCTGAAACGCAGGAGAGAGGCAAGTCATTATTTGGCAAAAAGAAAAAAGAAAGTATCAGACAAACTAACTTTCGGTCAAATTGAAATGACAGTTCTGTTCTCAGGGAAGTGCGCCCAGAATAATTCCCATTAGTTAAAGGCCAAAGATTCAGCCACTGTCACTGGACAAAATACTACAAATACACCACAAACCCAGAGACCCGAAAATAACAGGCTGGAGAAATATCAGACCTCCCAAGAAATATAATGCAGTCCGCGGCCATGTAGAAATCGCCAGCTTTCCGTAATGGACAGACAGGTTCAAGCACTGACTCAAAAACACAGCTGTTGAAATGCTTAACCACATACCCTCCCTGTGGCAATGAGACTTATCTTCCAAGTTAGAAAGGAAAACAAGTTTGCCCGCTTTAAAAAGTTTGCCCTCTCTGGTTCCTAATGCTTTTCTGTTGCTGTTATTTGAACATTCGTGGAAATAGGAAAGGCTGTCATGAAAAAACAAATGAAATGAATGCCTGATAAGGGAAGACATCCCACTGGAAATTGTCTTACACGTTTGTAGATAGAATAGTATTTTGTTTCCATAAAAGTAACTTTGTACAATTCCAGTCATCTCTACATTTTTGACTATCTTGGAAAGGAAACCTCGGTTAAATGTACCACAGACCACAAAGAATTTTTATAGCCATTGAAGAGTTTCAGCTGCAGTTTGATTTCCCATCCGTCCCAGATCTCGCTGGAAGCCACAATGATGCTCTCTCGTGAGGCTGGGGGGAGGCCAGACCCACGTCTACAGCTTTCTTGCTTTCCCCAAAGAGAAGTGGCTTCTCCTTCACCAGATCAGGGCATTTAATCTTACCACCAACAATCTGAGCCTCCGAGACCGACAGATTATCAGATCTCACCTATTCCCCAAAGACCTCCATCCGTAACACTGTTCGCTCTCATCATCAGGCTGTAAAACAGAGCCTTTAATCAAAATTCAGAGCTGACTCTGTCAGTAAACTAAGAGAAAGCAGCACTTGCTTCCGGGAGCGGCAGTGATGAACGCCGTCCCGTCCACGGTGCCCAAGGACAAGACGTGGTCCACGAAAGGAGGGGAGTCGCCTGCTGGGGCAGGCTCCGCAGACCGCAGGAGAGCCTCGCTGCGTGCGGGGTGAGCTCAGAGAGGGGCAGTCACCCAACCGCCCACACGTCCCGAGCGCCCTCCACCTGAACTGGGTCTGTGCGGGACGGGAGGATGCAAAGGAAACACCCCCTGCTCACTGTCTGCCAGGATGTCTACAGTGACAGCTCCCATGGCTGGGGGACTGTGCACAGGCCTGGGGCTCTTGTCTGAGCCCTAGTCACCCACTGAAGACAAGGATCTATGCAGGGCCGGGCAGGACTGTGTCATACCCAGTATTAGGACTGAACCAAACATGTTCTTTAGCAGTGCCAAGAAAAAAAACAAAAACGGGGGGGAGGGTAAAGCTCCGTGGCTGAGTGTGTGTTTAGCACGCACGAGGTCCTGGGCTCCATTCCCAGTACTTCCACTGTATCTCCCACGGCTGACACACGTCTTACACAGCGCAGGTAAACTCACTGACTGTCAAACCAGGAATGCATTCCAAACTCCAAGAAAGCGGAAAGTGACAACATATCCTTTAATAATTCTTTTGAGATTATACATCCTTAAGGACAGTGACAGAGAATTGGCCCATCCCCACCCTGGGCAGATTTTCAGGAAATCTCCCAGGATTAGGCAGATTAGGAAAGTGGTTAAAAATAGCACCACCTGGAAGAAATTCTCAAACACCCTAACAGGTTAGCAGCAACTTTTACAAATCCTTTAAAAACTAGGGTGTTAAAAATGCTGTCTAATATCTTTTGCAGAAAAAACATGGTATCTCTTCTTGCCGTGAAACAGGAATTAGATACCACCAAGAGTTGCAGGGAGTTAAAATGTCGCATTGTACACCATTAAGAAAGCATATCAAACAAATATAATATCAAAAGCAGAAATAAATGAGGGGAAGGTATAGCTCAGTGACAGAGCACGAGGTCCTAGGTTCAATCCCCAGGACCGCTGTTAAATAAATAAATAAACCTAATTACCTCCCCCCTAAAAAATTTTTAAAAAAGTAAACAAAGCACAGAGAAATGCAAATCAAAACCATAATGAGGTATCACCTCACACCAGCCAGAATGGCCATCCTTCAAAAGTCCACAAATGACAAATGCTGCAGAGGCTGTGGAGAAAAGGGACCCTCCTACACTGCTGGTGGGAATGCAGTTTGGTGCAGCCACTGTGGAAACCAGTGTGGAGATTCCTCAAAAGACTAGGAATAGACTTACCATATGACCCAGGAATCCCGCTCCTGGGTTTATATCCAGAAGGAACCCTACTGCAGGATGACACCTGCACCCCAGTGTTCACAGCAGCACTATTTACAATAGCCAAGACATGGAAACAGCCTAAATGTCCATCAACAAATGACTGGATAAAGAAGCTGTGGTAATATTTATATAATGGAATACTATCCAGCCATAAAAAACTAACAACATAACGCCATTTGCAGCAACATGGATGCTCCTGGAGAATGTCATTCTAAGTGAAGTAAGGCAGAAAGAGAAAGAAAAATACCATATGAGACTGCTCATATGTGGAATCTAAAAAAAAGAAGAAGAAAAGAACATAAATACAAAACAGAAACAGACTCACAGACATAGAATATAAACTTGTGGATGCCAAAGGGGCAGGAGGTGGGAAGGGACAGACTGGGATTTCAAAATGTAGAATAGATAAACAAGATTATACTATATAGCACAGGGAAATATATACAGCATCTTATAGTAGCTCAGAGAGAAAAAAATGTGGCAATGAATTATATATATGTTCATGTATAACTGAAAAATTGTGCTCTACACTGGAATTTGACACAACATTGTAAACTGACTATAACTCAATTTAAAAAATGTGAAAAATAAAATAAATAAATAAACCTAACTACTTCCCCCCACAAAATTAAAAAAAAATTAAACAAAGCACATTGCCGAGTTCAAAAAAAAAAAAAAAAGGCAGAAACACATGAGATACGACCAGAGCTATACAATGCATCTGTCTGCTTAAAAGAAGAACCCAATGTTCAAAATTAACTCCTTGACCTCAGACTGAAACAGGTGTTCATTAGAAATATCCACAATGTTTAGTTTAGGGAAAATTCCTGAGCACAGCAACGTTTATAACCTTCAATGCTCCTTACCGGCGTAGCTTCTGGACCTCATCTGCCAGACATCCCACATGCCCGCTTCATCTGAGAGAAGAGTCACCTATGGATGCTGAAGCATCTCCTGGGCCTCGAGGGCCTCGGGGTCCAGGCTGGGGGAAAGCAGGCCACCCACAGAGTGCCCCGCAGCAGCCTGAGGGGACAGGGCCCTCATCCGCCAGGCACCTGCTTCACAGCAGGTACGGGGACACGTTTTCAAGGGAGAAGCAACACACACTAGGAACTTCAGGGACAACGAGCCCCCGGGACGGCACCTCCTCTTCCCTGGCTCTCCTGCAACACGGAATGGATGCTGCTCTTTTCATCAACCTTGTCGGAACTCAGAGTCCCTGGACCAGCAGGGAAACACCCTCGCCATCTCTCCACGGTAACAGGACTTCCTCTGCTGCCTCACGGCCATTCCGAACACTCCACACGCGCTGTCCCCACGATGATCGTGGTCAACTATACTGTGCACTGTGTGACTTGAGAAGCCAACTTCTCAGGGTTCAAGTTTCAGCTCGGTTTAGTTTTTTGTTTTTGTTTTTTTTAAATATGGCAGCCTTCATTCTTGAGACAGACAGAACTCAGGATTACCCACTCTGAATGTCACAATGCCTGACTCCTCGGGCTGAGAACACAGTGTCAGCTCATTAAAGCAATGACATCTTCATCTCTTCTAGAATTCCAGCCGTCTGAGTATCAGACTCCGCTAAAATACCGCACTGAGTGTCACTGGGTCAGCCAAGAAATACCTCATTCTACCTTCACAACCGGCAACAGCATGTTCCTTGGGAAACCCTGCAAGTATACATCACAACTCTCCTTTTCTTTTTAAAGCACGTATTTAAAAACAAATCGACTCATTTAAAGTAAATTGCATATGCTTGGGCACCTGCCTCCCAGTTTCGCCTACAAACTCTCTTGTATTTGAAGGTAAAAGACCTCTTTCGGTCTTCTGGACCACCATCTAGATCCTGCCCATCGTTAATTCTCTCCTGGACAATGACAACACTCACATGGTGGAGCTTCAGGCCACCGAGTCTCCACCTTCACCAGCCTGTCCAGTTCCCTTCCACCAGAGCAATCTTCCTAAACGACAGCTCCAGACTCAAGGGACTGTGTTGTTGTTGTTTGAACTCCCAGCCTCCCTGGGTGGGAGGCCCTTTTCTTGAAAACAAACTAGTCGTAGCTCCTAAAAGACTCACATCTCCCTGTTGGAGTGCTGCTCAAGTCCACAGGCCCAGTGTCAACGCCACCGCCTTCAGATTTGCCCCATCAGGTGCCATTTCCTCTTTTCCCAGAACCCTCGCTGCATCCAGACCTCCAAGATCCACCACCACGTTCCATCCTGCAAGGGCCTTTGTGCTCTTCGTCTCAGCACCCCCGTGGGCAGGGACCAGGTCTGAGTCAGCCTCAAGCCGCCTAAGGCCTTCTGTCCCCCCATCTGTGGGCATGACGCTTTGCACATAGCAGACAAGCATGAATGTTAGTTCAGGGAAAGGCCCAACGCGAGGTCTTTAAACTCCGGAAAAACGTGCCAGCAATCTCTAATAATCATGGATCAGAGGTGCTCCTGTTAGCGGGGCCATCCTCAAACCTTGGTAAAAACAATGAAGTCACACTCAGCAGAGGGTGTCTTATGCTCTAAGGCATCACTTTTCTTAACTAGCAACAAGGCATATTTGGGAAAAACTAGAGAGAAAATGCTTTAAGGCATTAAAAATACATGATCTTGGTTGGGGGGTGGAGGGATAAATTGGGAGTTCAGGATTTGCAGATACACACTATTATATATAAAACAGATAACAAGGTCCTACTGTACAGCACAGGGAACTCTGTTCAATAGCTTGTCACAGACTATAATGAAAAAGAATGTGAAAAGGAATATGTATATAACTGCATTACTACGCTGTACGCTAGGAACTGACACAACACTGTAAACCAACTATACTTCAGTAAAGAAATTGAAAAATCGTTTTTAAAAATACATTATCTTAAAAGAAAACTGGACGGGAAAACTCGCAAACACTGAGAGCCACGGACACAGAGTCCCACCCCACCCCCCGACACGTATGGTCTCAGACACGATTACTCACTCCTTGTTCATCGAGCTTGAGCAGCTGCTCCGAGACCTTGGGAGAGTTGGAAGCCTGTCTCAGGCACTGGATGCTCAGCTCAGGAATGACATATTCCAGAACCTCTTTGAGGGGCAGTCCCCGTGCGGTGCCATGCCTCGCCGTAGAAGGGATGGCATCTTCTAAAATTGCTCCTCTCAGTGTTGTTAGCTGCAGGGGCAAGAAATAACATCTCGGTTAATAGTTATTCCTGGCTTACCTCTTTAAAGCGTAGCTTTTTAGGTACCTTAATGAACTCATCTACAAAACAGACACAGACTCACAGACATAGTAGACAATCTAATAGCTACAGGGAGGGCGGGGAAGGGGGTAGGAAAGGATACATTAGGAGTTCAAGATCTTCCAATATTAACTACATATAAAACAGATAAACGACACGTTTATACTGTAGAGCACAGCGAACTATATTCAATACCTTGTAGTAACCTGTAATGAAGAAGAATATGAAAAACAACCTATGTATGGATATGGGTGACTGAAATGTTACGCTGCACACCAGAAATTGACACATTGTAAATGACTATTTCAATTAAAAAAAAAAAAGGATGACTATGAAAAGAAGAAAAGGACCAAATGCGAAAAAAAAAGAAAAAAAGAAGAAAGTCAAGGCTCTTTTCGAGCGGGGCAAAAGAAACTACGAAGTTCTCAGTTTGAAAGGAAGTTCAACGCACAAATATTTTATCAGTGACAGAAGGATCCAGGGATTAGGATGCAGACAGGCGGGGCTGACACAGACGGATGGACCTGAAGCGGGGGAGGCGTGGGGCGCAGCACGGCCGTGGGGACAAAGACATCCCACAACTCTCAGAACCAACTCTCAGAAGGACACTCAGGAGCCGCCGGAGGGCGTGAGGCTGGGCCTGGCCACAGTCCCCTCCCGGCCTCCTTTCTCTTTTTCCCGCTGCCTCTTTCCCCCACATCATCTTCTTTTCTTCGACGCTTTCTCTTCTTCTTCTGCTGGACTTTCCACTGCTGACAATTCCAGATGCTGAGTGGGGCCATCTCAGGACACCCACGGTTGGGGGATTTGGGGCAGAGAAGACCACCACCAGGTTCCGCCTCCCAATTGGTGATGTGTCCCCAGAGATGTCATGAAAGCATGATTCAGACACATCCCATCTAATCCCAGATCTGATGCGCTGAGAGAGGGAATCCCAGCACTGCAACTCAAGACACCTGGCTCTAGGCCCACCTCCTCTGACCCGGGGAAGAGAGCTGTTACAGAGAAGCTGTGTGATGGTGGTAACAATGTCCATCACCGAACGGTGCCTAATGTTTGTGTAACGCCCTGTGCACCGCTGTCCAACAGACCTTTCTGCAGTGACGAGGACATTCTCTCCCTGCACTGGCTGAGGTGGGAGCCACCAGCCCCTTTTCTTCTTCTATTGAAACTTCTACTGCTGACAATTCTCGAAGCCAAGTGGGGCCATCCTGGGATGTGCTGAGCACTTGACCTGTGACCAATATGACAGAGGAACTGTACTTTTAATTACCATAAATTTCAATCTCTGCAGGTGGTTAATGGCTACCGCACTGGACAGCACAGGTCAGTAACTTAAACATGTCACTTCAAGAGTGGGCTTTCGTTCCTACGTATCCCCCGGACCCAGATCCCCGGAGCACTGGGGTGCCGGGCTGGTGCAGGGGACCGGCAAGGCGGATCTGGAAGGAGTCAGCTGAAATACACAGTCCCCTCCAACTTAAATGGTCAAGAGGATAAACGGTCAAGTGCAGGCCAGATCTAGTTCCTCATGGAAGTCCAATCCCCGCCCACGTGGCTCCAACACATCGTGACATCTGTGGAACGATGGCGCTTTGCACTCAAAGCCAGCCCAGCGGGGAACTCTGCTGGGTCCCAGGCAGGATGAAGTGTGTGGGTGCACAGAGGCACTGTCCCTACAGAGACGCCGTCCCCACAGAGACGCCAAGCCAACACTCAGCCCATGGGCGGCCGTCGGTTTTTCTGCATTAGATTTTAAAGTCGGCCTTAAATTCTGACGTGAATCATAGCGGTCATGTTTGTTCCCCATCTCAGGCCCAAAAACCCTACCTCCTGATGGTTTTATCTTTCCCATCTTGTCAGGTGGCAGTAAAACTCCTGCCTCTTATTACCAGTCACTGGTTTTCAGATTTTTTATTTGGGATAAAATAGTGTCCACCCTTTCAATTATCTTCACTGTCATGATCAACGGTAAAGACAGATGCAATACCTTGTGGCAAACAACCTAAGCAGGGACCCCGAGGCTCCCGCCCCGGACGCCCCCGAGCACCCGCACCTCGCTCGTCCTGAAAGCCACCCGGTAGTTGAACTGGGACCCTTCCTTCTCCTTGGGGTCCTCCACCTTCTCCCTCCGGATGCTGACTGCCACAGGGCCGAGGTTCTCGTCCATCCCAAAGTAGTTCTGGTGCTCTGCGACGGAAGGAGAAAGGAACAAAGATCAGGATGGGTATCTCTCAGCCCGTGTGTCCCGTCCCCGAGATACACCTCGCGGCTCTGGCACAGGATTCCCCCAAATGTGTCTGATCAAAATTTCTGCCTGCACATCAGATACACTTTCACATCTCATTTTCTACTACTTCCTCCTCTCATTCTGTTTTTGACTAGTTCGTGGGCAACACGGGCCCCAAAGCTGGGAGTTTGGTACCACAGGAACAGCATCCCTGGTATCATGGGAACAACATCCCTAGTATCACGGGAGTAGCATCCCTGGTACCACGGGAACAGCATCCCTGGCACCACGGGAACAGCATCCCTGGTACCATGGGAACAGCATCCCTGGTACCACGGGAACAGTATCCCTGGTACCATGGGAACAGCATCCCTGGAAAGAGTGTGTTGCCACATTGGAAACTGTGAAAAGGGGAACCTGGTGACTTAAAGAACTGTCAGTGAACAGTTTTTCTCCAGCTGGGAGGGTCACCATTTCTGACTGACCAAGGGCACCAGAGGGGCGCTAATCAGCCACTCAGACCAGTCAGATTTATCGTGGGGAACAGTGAGGTGGCACAGACCACCCTTTCTTTATGACGTCACTAAAGCACTGAACAATCTAAAGCAAAACTGAGCAGCGGACAGAATGAGAGGTCATTCAGCTGCCAAATCCAACTTGCATCCACCCAACCTTTAACTTAGTTGACTATGTTATCAGCAAATCATTTTCTTCCCGTAAAGTTGCTGGTCCCAGAGGGATCAAAGTGCACACAATCTCACTGCAGGGATGGACTCTGAGGTCCTCCTGTCCACTCAGCGTGGGGATTCCCAAGGACATTCTTCCTAAGATATGGTCACTAGTTCTTATTCACACATTCAACAAGGATGTGCCAGGTACTGTCTGGGGAGCGCGGACAAGTCCAGAAAACACCCCTACTCATGAAGCTGACTGAACAACTGCGTGCCAAGCACTGTTTCAGCAGTGGGGTCATAATCCAGGAAAAATATCCCTGCTCAGGATAGGAGGGTATAGCTCAGTGGTAGAGCACGTGCTTAGCATGCACAAGGTCCTAGGTTCAATCCCCAGTACCTCCATTAAATAAATACGTAAATAAACCAAATTACCTCCCTGCCCAAACCACCACCACCACCAACATCCCTGTTCATGAAACATATGTTCTAGCCTGAACGCTGCCAAGGACAGAAAGCTCACCACTTTATGAGTAGTCCCTCTGGACTTGTGAGTGGGCTCTGCTAAAAGAAGTAAAAATGCTTCCTTGCAACCACATTTTTTAAGTGTTGTCTCCTGAAAGGACTCAAACTTAACACCATACTCAGATGTAGCCCGATCCACAAAAAATAGAGGGTGCAATCACCCAAATGTTTATTTACGCCACTTCTCAACTTGAACAGCCCCGTCATACCAATAATCCATGCAGAGCAAGGGGAACCTGCAAACCCCCAGGGTGTTTTTCATTTGTTTGCTTCATGACCTGCTGTCAGGTCCATCCACCGAGATGTACACAGGTCAAGCTCAACAAAGAAAAGCAGCACTCGCATCACTCAGAGCAAACCTCATCCAAAGCCGCTAGTGAGCACTGGCTGTGTCTTGAGAAGGCAGATCGTTTCCTTTTTACTTCTTGCAACCATATGAGATTAATGCTGGCATCATTTCCCTTTTGAGCGAGTTCAGGGTTAGAAGCAGCAAGCCAACTATTTTAGGGACTGAAAGGTGATTACTGACTGAGTCCGGATTTACAAAACAGGAAACGAGACTCTGTTTTTCATGGCTAACTCATCCTTGTCAATTATGTCCTGAGAACAGCCTGGTTCACTGTGACAAACGTGCACGACTCCAGCGAAATTAAACACACGTTGATTAAGAAAAAAAAAAGGGCTGAGGTTGAGGAGAGCTGACCCAGGAACAGTTATTTGTGCCTTTAATCAACAGTTTAAAAATAGTCAATGAAAACAGAGACTAACAGTTAACTGTTTCAGGTGACTAGGTACATTGCCATTACTTCTTTAGTCTGCTACTGGTAGCTACTACACTACTAAGCTGCAGCGTACTATATATAGCATATATACACACTACACACTATATATATACACTACATACACACTATATACTATATATAGTACACTACAGACTATATGCACACTATACACTACATACAGTATATTATCTGTACTATATATACTATATACTACATATAATATACTATATATACTATATACACACTATATACTATCTATACTATATACACACTATATATACTATATATTACATATAGTATACTAGCTATACATATATACACACTATATACTATATATAGTATATTATATACTATACACACACTATACACTATATATATACTATACATACTATATACACTATATACTATATGTACTATATTATATATAGTATACTATCTATACTACATATATACACTACATACTATATATAACTTATATACTATATACTATATACACACTATATACTATACTATACTATATACACACTATATATACTATATACTATATATACACTATGTACTACATGTATTATATATATACGCTATATATAGTATATACACACACACAATATGTCATGATACTAGGTCCCAAAGAAAATGCATCTTTATAACTAAAACCAAATCAATGCAGAATTTTCTTAGTTGAAGTCAGCAAACGTCATAACAAGAACTTTCACTTTACTGCAATGAGCTCTTTATCCTAAGCACTAAGAACCTATTTCAAGAAGTTACTCACAAAAATGCCCAGATCCCTTTCAGGCATCTGATGAAACCTGAGAGGTGAATCAAAAGAACTGCACATTATTTTAGGGAGAAAGAGTGGACAAATAAACAAAATCCCCTTTTAGGATAAAACTGACAGCCCGTATTAAGCGAATCAAAACATTAACTGTAATATTTGACAACTAAAAATCCTACTGCGTGCCTGCTGCTCCCACACTCGGGGCGGATGACAGACCAGGGGAGCAGGTGCAGGGGCTGACTCGGGGGGACATGGGGGACTTTTCTGGGGTGATGGCGCTCTCCTACACCGTGACTGTGGTAGTGGTCACAGTCCACATTTGTTTGTCAAAACTCTCAGAACTGGACACTTACAAGCGGTGAATTTCACTGTGTGTGAAGTACGTGTTTTACAACTGGGGAGGAAACACAGGTCAATGAGAGGAAGAGCTGGCAGTCTTGGCAGATGGGTGGGTCTCTGGCACAGACACAAGTCATGACCACGTCACTCACCCAGCACTTCCATCCCCATTGCCTTCAGCGAGCAGAAGACTATTCCTCCTCAAGTACGCACTCTCTCTCCTCCCATTTTCTCTACTACTACTTTACCCTCAACCCACCTCGCACTGTCTTCTGCACTGCTACTCTGTTCGAGAACTCCAAGGCATCTCACTGCCAAATCCAACACCGAATACCTTTCCGTCTCTGCCCGGGCAGACCTACCCGCCATGTTCCCACGGTTGGCTGTCCGCTTGGGGCTGAGACCCTCCACTTTCTCAATTTCTGTGACACCTCCTCTCAGGGGGAGGCAGCTTCCAGGACTTTCCTTCTGGGTCTCCTTTGTGGCTCCTTCTCCAGCCTCTCCTTACAACAGGACTGTTTCCCAAGGTTCATTTTCTGCCCCTGGCTGTCCTTTCTGCTTCTGCTTCTGTCTTCATCCTTAACTGTCTGAAAGTCCATCCTTCCATCCATCAAACCATCTTCTCCTTCAAATTCCTCAATGCTGTCATTTCAAGCTCTCTGCAGGCTCTTCTCTCAAGGATCTCCTAACTCATATGCATTTGCCCCCTCCACCTTCCATTTTTTCACTTGACGTTCTTACTCACCATTCAAGACTCAATCCCTTTAGTCCATTTTGAGATTACGTTTGCATGTGGTGTGAGGAAATGTTCTAATCTCACTCTTTCACATGTAGCTGTCCAGTTTACTGAAGAGACTACCTTTTCTCCATTGTATATCCCTGCCTCCTCTGTCGTGGATTAATTGACTGCAGATGTGTGGTTCTATTTCTGGACTCTCTATTCTGTTCCATTGACCTATGGGTCTATTTTTGTGGCAGTACCATGCTGTTTTGATTACTGGAGCTTTGTAGTATTGCCTGAAGTCCGGAAGGGTCATGCTTCCAGCTTTGCTCTTTTTTCCCTCAAGCCTGCTTTGGCAATTTGGGGCTTTTGTGGATCCATATGAATTTTAAGATTATTTGTTCTAGTTCTGTGAAAAATACCATGGGTATTTTGATAAGGACTGCATCAGATCTGTAGACTGCTGTGGGTGGTAGGGCCATTTTAACAGCATTCTTCCAATCCAAAAATACAGCATATCTTTCCATTTCTTTACAACATCTTAAATTTCCTTCATCAATGTTTTATAGTTTTCAGAGTATAGGTCTTTCATTTCCTCAATTAAGTTTATTCCTGGGTATTTTATTCTTTTAGATGCGACTTTAAATGTGATACTTTTTTTAACACTCTCTTTCTGGTCATTCATTATTAGTGTATAGAAAAATAACAGTTTTCTGTATATTAATCTTGTATGCTGAAACTTTGCTGATTTCATTTATTAGTTCAAATAATTTTGGTGGAAACTTTAGGGTGTCCCATGTCAAAAACTATGTCCTTTGCAAATAGTGACAGTTTTGTTTCTTCCCTTCCAGTTTGGACATCTCTTATTTCTTTTCTTGTTGGATTGCTGTGGCTAGGACTTCCAATTCTTTTGTTTATTTGTGTCAGATTTATTTATTCATTTATTTTTAAATAGGACTTCCAAATCTATGTTGAATAGAAGTGGTGGGGATGGGCATCCTTGTCTTGTTCCTGAATTTAGAAAAAGGCTTTCAGCTTTTCCTTCCAGTCAATTTTCAGTGAGATTTGTTCCCACGTAGATGTATTTTTTGATGTGTCTGTGCGGGTGGGGTGGGAATTGAGCTCCATGTCCTCCTACCCCGCCATCTTGATCCATCTCAGTCCTTGAACTTTTATATCCTGAAGGTTTAGCATTACAGAGCCTGAGAGATGCTTAATAAACTGGTGCTTAATAAATTGTTCTGAAATTACTGAACCAAAGTAGACTCCCCTGGTATTGCTCAAATGTTAACAGTCATATCTAACCTCAACCAGGTATATCAAAATAAAAACAGGGAGGTAGCTCATTTCATGATGGGCAGTGGACAAGATACTTTGAAAGGTCTTGGGGCCCAGAAATGTAGCAGGAATTCTTCTCAGTGAGAAGGGAAATGTGGTTGCTTGAAAAATTTGTGCAAGTATTTACAAAACAATACAGGAAACTACACTCTGTTAGTCTCCCGTTACTACTACAACACATGACCACCAACCTGGGGGCTGAACACAGCACCTACTTATTGTCCTGCTGCCCTGGGGATTCGAAGTCCAAACTCAGCTTTAATGGACCAAAAAACAAGGGTCTGGCAGAGAGAGCTAAGCTCCCTTGGGAGGCTCTGGGGAGAATCTGTTTCCTTACCTTTTCCAGCTTCTAGAGCTGCATTCCTTGAATTCCTTGGTTCATGGAGGCCCCTTCCTCTTATCTTCAAAGCCAGCCCTTGAACTTGCTTCAGCGGCCACACTGCATTCTTCCACATCAAATCTCCCTCTATCTTGTATATGGACAGTGATGACTGGATTTGCATTTCCCCAGATAATCCAGCATCATCTCCCACCCTCAAGATCCTTAACTTAATCATGCCTGCAAAGCTGCTGTTGCCATATAAGGTGACATACACATGTTCCAGGGATGAGGACCTGGATACCTTTCAGGAGCCAGTATTCAACCTACCACACAGACTTCATTCATTTCCATTCCTTCACTCAAATATTGAGCACGGGATAGGTGTCAGCTCTGTGTAAGAAATTGAGAAATATGGGAGAGCATCTAGGTACATGGTTTTAAACAAGATAGCAGTCCTTGTTCCATGTTTCCTCACTCTTGACTCTGTTCCCTCGAAACAATTCTTTTCCGTACTGAGTGTTCTCACCCATGACTACGATACATCTCCTCCATTTATTTGAGGTTTTCCTTGCTCTCAGTGACATTTTGTAGGTTTCCGTAGTGGTCATTCCTATCTTTGTTTAGATTTAGTCCTAGGTCCTTGATGTTTTATGATAATATAAATGCCTTTTAAAATTTTTCCATTTCTATTTGCCTGTTTTTCTGTATATGGATAATCAGGGTTGTAGATTTGATTTTTCTCTCCTTTTAGTTCAATCAGTTTTTGCTTTCCATATCTTGAAGCTATGTTCTGGGATGCTACAAGTTTAGGGAATTTATCATTAGGAAATAATGGTCCATCTTTAGCTATAATGGTCCATATCTTCCTTTAAAGTCTACTTCCTACTAGACGGATCAGGTGGGGACTCAACGGACCAGCTACCTGTACAGGTAGGACCTTTTGCATGAGCACGTCCATGTCCCCAGAAGGTTCTTCCCTTCTCCTGTCTGGAGGCACTGAGCCCAAATAAGTGAGCAGGGCCGGGCAGCTCACTGTGTCCACTTTCACTTAATCCCCCATCTTTTGTTTAGCACCCTGGCTCATTGTCTCCAGCACAATCCTCAGTTTTCCACCTGGGTGAGGGGACAATAGGAAACTGACCTTGAGGGACAGGAGGGAGAATCCAGCATTTTCAAAGCACTGAACTAGTCCCCTTTTTCTTATGCCCCAGACCTTCAGAAGTGCTTCTGGGGCATGGCTGACTAGCTTCTGATGACCTGTCCCCTCCACGTGCTGCCCGCCACCGCAGGGTGGGGGTGGCATCCTCAGCCTGCAGGACGTGTCTTGCTCTTCCCTCTGCTTTGGCACCACTTGCCTTACACAGCCTCTTCGGAGTTCTCTGCTCCTTTGTGACTTTCTGCCCTTTGGGAATGCCTACACCCTCATTTTTTAGTGGTGTTTGGAAAGGGGAGAGATTACATGCCATCAAATTGCCACATTTAACTGGCAGTCCTAAACTCACTTACTCTTAAATATCATTCAAATGAGCCTACTAATAATTGGTTTCTGAATCTGAGCTTTCCTACTTATCACCTACTTAATCTTGGGTTAATTGCATGACCTTTCTTAACCCCAGCATCTCCACCTGCCCCTCAAATACACACAATACATTTATCATTAGCCTGAGAGATGTATTATAGTTGAAAGCAGGCATATTATTGACCAAAAACTAAATGAAAGACAAAAAAGGGAGTGAACACAAAAGAAACAGCACTATAGGGCATTTTGATTTTGAAGCCAGCAGCCCTACACAGTTCAAGAGTGACTAAAGGAGGTTCATACTTTTTTTTTAAATTTTATTTTTTATTGATGCATAGGTGATTTACAATGTTAGTTTCAGGTTTACAGCAAAGCGATCCAGTTATACATACACATACATATCTATTGTTTTCTTTTCAGATTCTTTTCTTGTAATAGATTGTAGGCCATTACAAGATATTGAATACACTCCCCTGTGCTCTACAGTAGGACCTTGTTGTTTATCTGTTTTAAATATAGTAATGTGTATCTGTTAATCCCAAACTCCTAATTTATCCCTCCCCCACCCTTTCCCCTCTGGTAACCATAGTTTGTTTTCTATGTCCATGAGTCTGTTTTTGGTTTATAAATAGAATTTGTGTCATTTTTTTATTCCACATATAAGTGATATCATATTATATTTGTCTTTCTCTGTCTGACTGACTTCACTTAGTATGATCATCTCTAGGTCCATCCATGTTGCTGCAAATGGCATTATTTCATTCTTTTTATGGCTGAGTAGTAGTCCATTGTGTGTGTGTGTGTGTACACACACACACACACACACACACACACACACACACACCACAGCTTCTTTATTTAGTCATCTGTTGATGGACATTTAGGTTACGTCCTTGTCTTGGCTGTTGTAAATAGTGCTGCTATAAACATTGGGGTGCATGTGTTTTCTTGAATTACAATTTTCTCTGGATATATATCCAGGAGTGGGATTGCTGGATCACGTGGTAAGTCTATTTTTAGTTTTTCAAGGAACACCCCACACTGTCCTCCATTGTGGCTGCACAAATTTACTTTCCCACCAACAGAGTAGGAGAGTTTCTTTTTCTCCACACTCCAAGGAGGTTCATACTTTTAATCTCAAATGCTGATCTGTAATCAGAGGTTACGTTGCATTCAGGGTCATCTTTTAGAGAAAGCTGTGGCATATATAATACTTCACTGAATTATTTCTATCTGGAACTGACTGGAAAAAAAAAAAAAAAGAGGAGCCCAAAATGTGTGTATGACCCTTTTCACCAAAGATGGCAGGCAAATTAGAGAGAAAGACATTTTTGTCCCTGATGCCTACCTCCCTCAGCCATGCCCCACGCTCATTTGTGATTTTTCTCTCTCCATCTCACACAGACACACACTTTTGAAAGGTAAGCAGAGATGACATTTCTGCTGCTTACAAGCATTAAGCGTTGGACAGGCCTGCTCTGAGGCCCTAGAGCTGTTTTCTAAGAGATCTGTCCATGCTTCTAATTTCCCCAAGGAACATTGCAGGTTACCAAGATGTGTTTCTAAAGAACGCACCATTTTCTGCTGCACACCGTTAACACACTGTCAAGCCTTCATACAGGGTGTCCCACACACCAGGAAGGTAAGAGCAGGGAAGATGACCCCTGAGGTTTCTAGGAGGGAGCCAGGTTAACCCTCTCACATGACACCTGGCTGGTCCCCTTCAGGACAGCTCAGCCCTGTTCACCTGCACCAGAAGAGCCTTTTCATCTGCGGGAACAGGACAATGAGCAAGCACCCCCTCCCCATCCCCAGCCCACCCTTATCCGAGCACATGATTTCCATAAAATTGCTTCAAGGGTGAATCGCATAAAACCCTTCCTTGGCAGAATGGGAGCTGTGAAAAGGCTGTGGAAAGGCTGAATGAAAACCTATATATCATGCAAATACAACAGAGCCAGATTTCAAACAAAAAAATTCAGGTAACAAGATTTCAGTGTAGGAAATGAGATTCAGGGCATCTCCGTGGTGCACTTTGGCTGTTCAGCAAAGAAAAGAATAATTTTAATTCGGAAGAATTTAAGAAAATAAAGGGGGGGGGGCAGAGGGGAGCTCCATGGAACCTTAGCCCAGACCCTGCTTCCAGGTCCTGTCGTATCCAGGAGGGGAGATGTACTGGGTTCGTCACTAATGTTCTGGATGGGTAAGGACCACCACTCGACAGGCCTCCCAGGTCAGCGTGTACAAGACAAGCCCTGTGGCTCTGCCGCATGTGACTTCTTAGTGTGGCAGCACCCCATGGGCCATGGGGTCATGAACAAGCCCACCGGAGCCACAAGTGACCAGCGCTTGGTTAGTTACGCACCACAGAAGCTTCTGTTTAATGGTTCTCTGCTCTTTCAATAGCGAGTTGATCATTTAGCTGTCGGCTCACTGCCCATCTGGGTTAAACCCAGGCCTGCAGGTGGCTGCTGTCCAAGTCCTTCCTCTGATGTATCTCCTGCCACCCTTCCCCTCCAAACAGCCGCTTGTCTGCAGTTTAAATCACCTCTCCTGTTTTAGCAGTCAAAAAGAAGTCAACAAGGGATGACGAATAAATGAATGAATGAATGATTGAATGAAATGAAACAACAGGACCTGCTTTTGCAGATAATGTCATCAGAGACATCAAAGAATCGCAAACTCCATCCTGATGTTTCATGGATTAAATTACGGAATTTATCACGATGGGGGAAAATGATGCATTTTCGCTATGCATAGGCTCCTTGGGCCAAAATCTACCCCAAGCCTTAGCTGAGCCTGAGAAACCTGAGGTACTACAGTGAAAAGAAGAATATTAAGCATAACTTACATAAAGTAATTCATGTCACCTCTCTACCTATGAGCAGGTATCCCCATTTTAAAGACAGTAATACTGAAGGACGTGCTCAAGGTCACAAGCCAGGTGACAGGATGCAAACCGAGGCCGTGCGGCCCTGGAGCACTCCCAGGTAAATCACCTCAAGGCGGATGAGATTACTGTAAAGCTTTAACTGACAGAAGTCAACTTATGCTCAGTAAAATGAACACAACTTAAAGATGAGACATCATATCGGTCCTGAACATCAGGATGGCCTCTTGGGAGGCACAATTTTAAGAAAACCTTGAATAAAAAGTGAAAGTCTAGAGAAGTAAGGCAGCTATCATGGGCTTCCTGAGATAAGGCATGATTTTTAGTGTTATTTGCTAGAAGAATGGGAAGGAAAAAGAAAACACTGGCAGAGCAAGAAACGGTTCACTGCCTAAAAGCCGAGAGACCTGGGCCGTTGCTAATAGGAAAGGTTGCCCGGCTTTCTTCAGTGGGACAAAGAGTGAAATCAATTTTGGATCTGAACAAATACACGGCAGGTGGGTTTTATGAAGCTTCTAGGTGCTCTGAGGCTTTATGTTCCAAAGACTTGAACTTCCAGCTTATGGTACCCGTAGGAAAATGCAAGGGAGTCTGCCCAGTTAACTGCTGTATCGGCAATTATGCAGAAATATTATAGTATTAATAGAGAATTAATTACTCTTCCTAGAGAAATAGGAGAGCATGAGTTCTTCTTCCTCAGTAAGCGACTGGGAAGACATCTGAGGCCAGACCTCTGAGGATGGAAGCCGTGACCTCCCCAGGGCAGTGCACACGTTTCCCGGTCCCATCAGCCACGCAGAACCCAGGCGACGCTAGCCCCCAGGCTGGATCTCCTGTGCAGCTGGGCGATCCCTCTGTGCTAAGAGCCCCGCTGGGGACCTCAATGGGAGCTCTGTTTGTTGGAGGCACCGGCCAGGCAGTGAGGTTAAGAACTGAGTGGGTTTTATCTGCTCAGGGAGGAATTTGCATCTGAGAATAGTACTATTGTTCGGTGGTCCTCAGTTCACCCGTATGAATTTAATAGTGTCCAACTCCCTCTTAATTTTCTTCAGTGACTGTATAAAACCAGAAGGACAAAAAAAAGAAGCCACCAGGCATGAAATTCAAAGCAAATGCGGCCATGCCTCACTCAGCAACGGGGTTCATTTGATGAATGAGCTTCCGCCCACAACTGCTACATTTGGGAAACTTAAGTGCATGTGTTTGGAACCAGACACCTTTCCCCAGGGTGCACCCTGCCACGTGGTCCTCTCTCCTTTTTTTTCCTCTTCATCTTTTATCCATTAAAATAAAGTACTGCCCTTTACATGCTATACTTGGGTGGGGACAACAGTTTATTTTTAAAGAGATGTCTCAAACACGTGTTTAAGAACCAGTGGGAGAAGGAAGAAGTACACCATGTAAAGGTGCTGTTCTAAGCCCTTTTAGGAGCAATTTTTATTATGACCCCATTTTATAGATGATGAACTGAGTCACAAAGAAGTTTAATAGACTTGTTCAAAACTGAGTTGGGATGTAAACCCAAGAGGCTGACTCCAGAATGGTATACGCCCTTAAGATGCACTGCCTCGCCCTTTGTAGTTGGATGCACAGGCCTCCACCTACAAAGAGAATGGACGGCTACCTCTGCCTGATGGCAGAAATTCCCGAGCCACAAAATCGTCAGCTTGTATCAACAGTGGGGAGAGGGCTATTACACACACTCCAGAAGAACTTTTTCTTTTTATTTGTTCATTTGGCATATGTATGTACAAATACCATTCTTCGGTTAAAATACGAATGATCAAGCGTACCATTGGAGAAGGGTCAATTTACATAGAGCTCGGTGAGAGCAGTTAAAAAAAATTAGTGAATTTAAAAATGCTTACAGAAAACGGGCCCTGGAAACAAGGCCTGGAGATATACTGCAGATTCAGCAGAGGAATTCACTCTCAGGCCCTGCAGGTGGCCAGCCAGGGCGGGGCCGGACACAGCAAGGGTCTTCAAAGCTGAAGGGCTGGCATCCTGGGGCAGAAACAGACCTTGGAAAGACCAGTCTTGTCCTTTACACTGTGGTATGGATACACCTTTTGTTGGCATCCAGCCCACTCAGAATCAGCTAAAAATTCTTTTCTGGAAAGTTCCAAGCTTTTCAAAAAGAACCCCAATCTGCCCACCCCTAAGAAGTCTTGTAAAGCTGAGATGGGAATGAGACATCAAAGAAGTTCTCTGTCGTCTTCACGGGCACATGATGCAACTACAAACACCAGGAATCCTAAGCGCCAGGCAGAGGGGAGGGAACTGGGCAAACGAAGACTCTTTCATACGCACTACAGAGTCTGCCCTATACTCAGCTCCTTACACAGAATTTCTACAGGATCCGTATTTCTTTTGCTGTACTTGTTACAGAAAATTGCAAGAAAAAAATGAGTGGGGCACAGAGGCCTCCTTCAGAGAGCTCAGTGAAGATTTGGAAGCCGGAGTGCCAAGGACATCCCAAACATCTCCCCCCAGCCGCCTCACCTTACCCTGCAGATTTCAGGGGAAATTCACAGGGGATGTCTTTGTGCATTTCAGCAAGGACAGCAGGAAAAGTAACAATTCCTCTGCCCCTCAAGGTAAGTTTGAGAAAGATAGCCAAGGGCAAGAGTGTCCAGGAAAGACCCCATGAAACTGACGTCTGGTCACTTTCAGTCTCCTTGACACACAGTGGAGTCAGCTGCCCACAGAAATCCTGATAGCTTAAGAAAGGAACAAAAACCTGTCAGTTTGCTACTTTCAAGAACCATATAAGTATCTTGCTTTCTTCTTAAAGAGTCTCATGTTAAACATATCATGAGAATTTACAACTTATATTTTAAGAATTTATAACTCACATTTTAAAAATGTATGTAAATAATTTAAACGTTGTTTTTGATGTATAGAAAAGCTCCTAAGATAGTAGGATTCTCCTAGACCCTCATCCAGTTCCCTAGCTGTTAACAGCTTACATTATTTTGGTACATATGTTCAACTAATGAACCAACACTGATAAATTCTTATTAACTAAAGTCTACATTTTACGCAGATTTTCTTACTGTCTACCTAATGTCCTTTTCCAGTTTGAGGATCCCATCCAGGAAACTACATTACACTGTGGTCCTGTCTCTTTAGGCTCCCTCCAGGCTATGACAGTTTCTCAGACCCTCCCCTTTTCTGGAGGACCTTGGCAGTTTTGAGGAGCACTGGGCAGGGATCCTGTACAATGTGCCTCAGTTGGGACCTATCTAGTGTTTGGGGTTTGGAGAGGAAGACCACAGAAATGCCACTCATCACGTCAAGTGTACACACTGTCCATGTGACTGACCACTGCTGATGCTGCCATCATTGCCTGGCTAGGGCAGGGGTTGGCAGACTTCTCCACGGGAGTCACTCCCTCCTTCCTTGCTTTATCCTTTCAAGGGGAATTACTAAGCACAGCCCACATCCAAGTGGCGAAGGGCAAGGCTATGACATAAATTTCTATGATATTTCAAATTTTATGAAATTTAAACTTTTTTATATCACTTTGCTTTTCAAGTAAAGATCTGTTTGTTACAATGGACATTTCATGAGTATACTTGACCGGAGTGGTTTTGCAGGTGGATCTCAAGGGGAAGAAACAAACGTCTCTTTATCACTTTCTTTCTATCAAGTTGATAAGCTGTTTGTTTGAAGTAAATACAGTCCTTAACTCCTCTGTCCAAACTGGGGTTGGCAAATACCAGGCATCTCCCTGTACATGCACGGTGGATACATACAAAAATAGATTTAAAACAAAAAGCAAGCTTCTTCTGTATCACACAGGGAACTATATTCAATATCCTGTAATAACCTTTAATGAAAAAGACTATGAAAATGAATATATGTATGTATATGCATGACTGGGACATTGTGCTGTGCACCAGAAACTGATACATTGTAACTGACTGTACTTCATACTTAAAAAATTAAAATAATTAAAAAATCAAAATAATTGATCATGGCCCTTAAAGTGCTGATGCAGCTCTGTACAAAATTTACAAATGTTCAGATGATGGAAATGTGATTACCCAAAGTAAGTTCCACAGCAACAGCTACAGAAGGCTCCAACACACACGTTTATTTGCATCAGACAAAACCTACCAAGATAGAGATGAAACTGTTCTTGGGGATTCCTTCTTGTGGGTTGGGGTGATTTTATTTCTTTTCCTTTTGTTTCTCTACCTTTCCTTATTTCCCCATAATCATTCCATAATACTTAAATGTCGCTTAAAAATTCTAAGCCGAAAAAAAAAAGATAAATATGGTCAATCTTGGTATTTTTCCCCCTACATCCAGAGGACACATATTCCTGTACCAGTGGAAAGGTTCTTGTAAGACAATGTTCCCAGAGGCTCAGAACAGTTCAGCCACTTTTCAGTTCCCTCCTGAGGCATCAAAGACACCTAGCTTCAGCCTTTGCTCTGGTTTTGAGACTGGCCGGGACCTGGGACCTTGTGCTGCAGGGCTCACACCTGGACAAATGTCTCCTCGAGCAACAGAACAGAAAGAAACTATAAGGGGCTAAATACAACTGCATGCACTGGCAGTGAGGGCAAATTATGAACAAGACACAAAAACCCAACTGCCATTTCTGAAGTGCCAGGAGCAGAAGCAGGGGACTGCGTAAGATCCCTGCACACAGCACCACCAAGGGGGTGGGTGGACCACCTAAGCCACCACTCCAGCCCCACACACTGATCTGGCCCCACCCTCACCCCATGTAACAGATCAGCTCACCCCTACCCAAGTAAGGAGCAAGGAACCGGTTACTTGTTTTTGCTCCCTGGTGCTATAGCAGGAATCACAACAAAGCCTTACCTGAATTTCTCGTCTGGCCTCTTATTGATTAAGGAGACCAAGAACTCTGGTCGATAACAGTCTGACCTCTCTTTACCCCAAAGTGACTTACTCTGCCTTCTGGAGACACCCTTGTCTGTGTGAACCGATGTCAGACACAGGGCAGCTTTAGAATTTCCAAATAATTATCAAGTGTACAAGTTCCTAAAAAGTACCAGACACCCAGGAACCCACAGCATCTCTCTGCTGTCCCAGTGGCTCCGGCTTCAGCCACACTGGTGACAGCCTGCTGCTGGCCCGAAGCTCTAAGTGGCCCTAAGCACCAGGTGGTCTGCTGTGCTGCAAGGGAAACTAAAGGGACTTCAAATCAAGTCTCCGGCGGGAATCCCTGTCTAAGGGGCCCCAGGTCCCAGAGGAGGGAATGGCGGTTTTCCAAGTTTTGTGAGAGAAAGAGCAGCCGGCACACAGCACCCACCTGTCTCCATGGTCACGAAACATTACGGAGCACTCACTAAGCTTGCTGCAATCCTCACGCTCTTTTAAAAAGCTGTTTCACTAAAGGCTACAGATGGATTTGCCCAGACAAGTGATGCTGCTTCACCGTGTATCGACCATGGCAGGCTACTCCCCTGCATAAATCCCTCTGCAAAGTTACTAAAAAGCCGTTGGTGACTATGTATCACAGGAATACACCCCAGGTGCAAAGGGCAGCCATTTCACGTTAACAACCCAACAGAGTCACCCCCATGATTAAAGCTCAGTGCTTTAAACCTTTCCCAGCGATCAGGGGCCATTTCATCCTTTTGGAAATGAAGCTGCACACAGAACAATGAAGAATGGAGAAAAACAGAAAGGCATTCTGGAAAGCCTCAAAAGATTCCCTGAGAGCCTGCTTCCAAAGAGAACAACTTGAATGAAGGGGCGGGGGAAGGAAAATAGAAAAGCTACCTGTGGAAACACCCTCTCAATCTGGGCCAGCCTGCCCAGAGCGTCTGCATTTAAACACAGACAAACAAACACACACCACGATGTTCCTGAAACTATGGTGTTGGCCGCTCTGAAGTCCACTCGTTGAAGCTGGTGTGAATCTGAGTGGATGTAAAATGGGGGGGGGATTATTAATTTAATCATTGCCCTCTGTATCTGGTAAACAAATGCTTTTAAGTGTGTAGTCCATGGGGAAAAGCTGGGCTCCATCCCCATACACAGGCGGCCTCGGCCACCTGACCCAGGGAATCCAGGCTGCCGCTGCCGTTTTCAACCCTTAATGACTCTGCAGAGAGACGAGCCAGAGCCCAGCAGTTGCTGTTGTAGCCAATTGCGTTCTGAAGTGATGGGCCCGCAGGGAACAGCTACACACATAGGGGAAAGCAGGCATGGTTCACAGCAGCAGGGAGCTAGGGCAGAGGGGCAGACTGGGGCTCCATCTGAGCCGGTCTCCTCTGCTCCATCGTGGCCCCAGGTCCCATTAGCTGCACAGCAGTCACCTTCCCCAGCACAGAACTGCAGGTCATTGAAAACAGAGGGCCTCAGGGATGGCCGCCCGTTCCCTCACTTTGCAGGCTTCGTAGAGGAGGCTAGACTTAAGCTGTCTGGCTCGTTCCCAGACCCAGAGGGAGCCCAGCACCCCGAAACTGTCAAACCACGTGTCTGCACCCACGCTCCACTCCCCCCCAGGGCATCTACGCTCACTCAGATCTTTCCTTGGAGCTTACTGATGTTTTATATCACAGTCCAACCCAACAAGTTTGATGATGTCATTTGTAAAGCCCTGGAAAATCCTAAGCAGCAAAGCAGAAAAAGTGCCTCCGCCCACAGACAACCCTTTAAAATTCTTAGGAAGTGAGAGTTAAGAGTTCAAGGGAAACTACAGAAGGGGGTCAGGAGAATTAACAAAATCATCTCTCAAAACAGACCCTAGGAACATTAAAGGGTGGCAACCCTGGGTGCAGAAGACATCAGTTCTTTATTCTATTTATGCTGCATAGACTTCAGACACTGAGATGTGCAAAGGAGTGAAAATAAGATGCTAGTACTAAACACGCATGTATACATATACACACATACATAGAATTCTTACGTTCTGATATTTTAAAGGGTGAATCACAAACTACTTATGAAACTAAGCAGAATGACTCATTGCCTGAGGGTTTCAGGGCATAATCATTCTAAGAGACTATTTTATTGCTAGCACTGACAGTCATGGCTTCATCGATTTAAAAAAAAAATCTGAAATAGTTAGTCCATTTCTCCATGGTCCCCCTTTCCAAAAATAACTCACTTCCACCTAGAAAGCATCTGTGAGCAGAGTTTTTTAAGGCGCTGCCCCTGCACGTACAGTCGTGAGGGCCAGGAGTTATTTCTGGAGTAGAACTAAAAAGAAGGCCTGAGATTCTGTGAGTTCACTGGCTGGGAGGCTGTAATCACAGTGGTGAGACCAACGTACACTGGGAGCCAGGACTGAGACCGGCGTGCAGGGACACTGCTGGGGACCCAAGATGCTGACAGAATCATTTCAGCCCCACCAAGTCAAAAGACCGAGAACAGAAAGACAAACTATGTGACCAGTCGCAACGCACGTGCCTGCTTTGTTAGCTACGTTCTTATCAACATCACAGTCTTTCCGCTAATGTATACAATTTCCTAATACTATGTTGTTGGCTGACTGGTTCAGTCTAGATCAATGCAAAAATGTGGGGAAATGGTTAATAACTGCACTTGGTGGGGAGGGTATAGCCCAAGTGGCAGAGCACGTACTTAGCACGCATGAGGTCCTGGGTTCAATCCCCAGTACCTCCTCTAAAAAAATAAATAAACCTAATTACCTCCCCTCTCAAAAAAATAAAGAAAAAATTAAATTAACAAATAAATAAAACATTAAAAAATAGTAATTGCACTGTATCTGGCTTGTTGTCCATGGGAAAAGGCACCAAAAAGGTTCCAGGTACTGAGGTGGATGGAGTGACCTCCTGAGGCTGAAGTGACACCCCAACCTACCCCAGAAAGAAACAGCTGGGGTCAAAGACTAGAGGCAAGCATTCTGAAGATAGAAACCAATTTTAAATAAATTCAAAGTACCATCAGTTCACCATTATCCACGCCGGTGGTAGGAGAGTTTATTCATGAAGCCACAGAACGAAGAGAAAGACCCCGGGGCTGGCTGGACCCACCCCCGCCTCCTTCGTGTTCCAAGACGTGACACCTGGGAACAGCAAGGGGTACGCAGGTAAAGCTGGAAACAGAAAACTATGACCCTGAAAAGTATGCTGTCCTAGAAGGAGGGGCGGAAAGGAGCAAGTCACACCCACCAAGAAGGCAGGGCCAGTGTCCCCGAGGGCTCCCTTTGCCCTGTGTTACTGACATATGCCTCAACACGTTTCTCTTTTAAGCCTCTCGAACAGAGTGATTCTCATGTCCCTGGAATAACTGAGGACACTTACTTAAAGGCTGAGGACTCATCTACAGGACTTCCGAGGAATGCATCCTTCAAGCCTTACCATGTAAATAAAATTTAGGGAGGGGGAGGGTATAGTGCTCAGTGGTAGAGCATGTGCTTAGCATGCACCAGGTCCTGGGTTCAATCCCCAGTCCCTTCATTAAAAAATAGTAATAAATAAAAGTTAACATCATTTATTTTACATATAATTAAAGAATTTCTAAAATAACAATACCACGGAATTATCTGTGTCTTAACCTTTACGCCTGTTTGTAGAATTTGAAGAAAACAACATTTGTCTTTCGGGCTAACTCATACATTCTCAACAAAGACTTATTTAACACCCCCAATGCATACAACAACGCCGTCAGAGCTGCAAAGACGTAAGATTCAAAAGACGAAGTGAAGGTGGAGGAGAAAAGTACAGAGAAGACTAGGAGAGAAGGACCAGAATTATGCACCGTGAACAGTGTAAGAGATGATTTCGAGCAATGAAAGGGCGATCGTGTTAATCAGGGAAGGGGTGGATCTAAATGAAGTCTACGTGTGTGATGCCCCCAGGCCGGTAGAGAGAGAGAGAGAGAGGAAGGAGGCGCTTCCACGTCAGGGACTGTGAATCTGCGAAGGCAGGAAACGGGGGGCTTCTGGTGGGGGGGGATACTCTGGCAGCGACGGAGGGTCCGGGATGCGGAACAGGCCCGAGCGCAGGGCACAGTGGCCTCGGACGCTCCCAAGGACGCGCTGGGACACACGGCCGCGCCCCGCGGGCGCCCCGAGGACAGCGCCCCGGGCCCGGCCCCGGCCTACCTTTGCCGTAGAAGAACTTGCGGTAGTAGTAGGCGCCCAGGTCGATGTGCTCTATGATGTAGCGCTTCACCTTCTCCCGGTGGATGGGCTGGTTCTCCCTGGGCACCTCCAGGACCGACACCCCCGCGTTGGTGCAGTGGGAGCTGAGCGACGACTCGAAGGAGCAGCTCTCCCCGGAGCTGAAGGAGGACGAGCTGGCCCTGCAGAGGGCGATCCTCCTGTCGCCCTCGCCCCCCGTCTCGTTCCGGAAGTACGGGCAGCTGAGGACCAGCTCGTTGCTCTTGCCGTCGCCCTCGTCGGCGTCCAGGTTCTCCTTGCAGTTGAGGTCCTCCTTGCTCCCCAGCGGGGACTCGCAGCCGCCCGCCTGGCCCGCCGGCACCTGGGTCTGCGAGGCCGCCGACGCGCCGGTGGTGATGTTCTTCCTCTTCCCCACGTTGGCCCGCGTCGCCATGGCTTCGTTGATGTTAAACAAAATGCTCTGGACGTCGTAATGTGCAAAGCAGCGCTGACAGTGCCAAGGGCGGACGCCCCTCTCCAGGCGGCCGTCCTCCGGGTCGGAGGTGAACCTGAAGGTCTCGTGTTCGCTTTTAACGGTCCGCAGCTTTCGGAAGAGGGACGTTTCCACCGACTCCGACTTCAACCTCCGTTTGAACGGCCTGTCCCTGTCTCTCCCCATCAGGAGGCCACTGTCCACATAGTCTAAGCCTGAGATGCGGACGAACTCTCCTCGCGAGATCTGTGCCGCCGCGTGGAGGCTGGGAGAGATCGCAGGATCGCAGGGGAAGAACTCGGGGAACCCGAAAGGGGCCATCGCCTTGTGGTCGTAGTTCTCCACCCGGTACCCCCTGAGCATAGCGAAGAAGTTTTCCCCGGACAAGCCCTGCCGGTCGATGGAAGACGTGCTCCCGTACTCCCGGTGGAGGGCCGCCCCGGTGTTGGGGTTCACCGCGTTTTGGTCTAAGACATCTTCGGCGTCGATGTCACTGATGGTGACGTCACTATTGCTTCTCTGTCTTATGGGGTGAAGTCCCCTTTGAGGCGAGTGAACGAAGATGTCTCCCATTGTGTACTTGGCCTCCACGAAGTCTAGGTCAAGCTGCGCCTCTGGCTGGCCGTCGCTCTGGTCATTCTGCCCATTGTGCATAATGGATGTGACGCTTTCGTAGCTGGTCTGAGACCGGCTCTCCCACAGGGGCTTGCAGGGCAGCTCCTTGGAGCAGTCCTTTTTAGGAGGCCACTCGGACACTCTCGCTCTCACACCCATCTTGGGCACGGCTGGGGTACCATTAGCCGGACCGCCGCTCTCGCTGGAACTCGGGGCATTCAGAGAGGCGGCAGGTCCCATGTTGCCATTAAGGGCTTTAAATTTTCGAGCAAAATAATCATCGGACTGCATGATCCTGGGAGGATCCTTGAACTTGGAAGAGGCTCTGCCAAGCTTGTGCTTCTCTTCTTGTGACTGCCTGGGGTCACTCATGTCTCCCCAGCCGAGACGCTCCAAGTCTCACGAGGAGGACGGGTGTAAGTCTAACGACATTGTTATTCACCAAGGCTTCTTCTACAGCTGTGGTTTCTCTTCTTAACCAAAAGCAAACAACATTTTCAGAGTATGGTGTCTCCGAAACCCACTTGCTTCTCAGCTGTTGTAATAATTTTGTGCACCTCCGTCCTTTTCAAAAGCATGCTTTAAGACATCCGGCCGCATTTCCTTCACCTGAACTGAAAAACAGAAAACAGCCATTAACAGTGATTACAGCTCAAGTTCAACACATTCTCCATATGGTTTCTTCTCTGTCCTTTGCTCCTCCTCTTGACCATCTTCAATTCCCCACGAAAGGGTCATGCAGTTTCCTGGTCCTGCACTGGTGTTCATACCTTTCCTTCTCTCCTAACGCTCTGCCCTCCTGCTCTACTTGGCTGCCTAGAATTCACAGCACAATCAAGCAGTACCCTCTCTAAGAAACTTTCCAGGACCTCTCCCACCCTCAGCCCACATCTGAGAAAAGCATGCTTCCTCTGTGTTTCCATAACACTCCACTCACACGTACCACAGCCGTTCCCCTTACACTCTCAGTGCTGTTTACCCATCAGTCTTCTCCGCTAGCTCACTGCAAGCTCCTTTATGTCAGGAACGCCTTTCATCTCTGTATCAACATGGCCTATTAATGGAGCCCGGCTCGCATCAGGCAATCAAGCCACATTTCAGTTAGTTATAAGAGTAACACAGTGATTATGTAATTGTTTGAGTATTATTAAACTTTCAAAACAGTTAAACTCAAAACGTCCAGGAGCAAAAGGGGCAATCCCGGGCATTAACAATGAGTTTTCTGAACGCCCTCTTGCAAGCAAACAGGAGCTCACAGAGCTACAGCGGGAAGGAGTCTTCAGGAATGCGACGTCTGAACAGGCACAACTTTCGAGCTCATCACACCACTAGCACCCTGACAAATGCGCAGGGGAAATGGAAGCTGAGAGACGGAAAACACAATTCACCTGTGCGGCTGGTAGATACCTGACCTCATCAACTCTCCTCTTTAATTACAAATCATTTTTTTTCCAACTTATTCCAGGTACTGCATATTTCCCTAAGTGATGGCTGGCTGAGAATCTTACTGGCGGCGCAATAAAAGAATGACGCTACTTCTGAAAATAATGATGATATTAAAGTATAATATAGTTGACTTCCCTCAGCCTTCACCAAAGCAGAAAAAATAACTGCAGTCCTGTTAGAAATTATGCTAAAACTCCAACTAGCTGAACAGTGGAAGAACTGTTTTCAGTGGGCTCCTACTGGCTTTGCAATGACCATGTGGTGGTCTATTGGAATAGCAGGCCTTTACTTATGATAGCAGCTCGCTTTCCTCCTCATTGAGGGGAAAAAATCAGCCTGGCCATGACAACATGCTGTCTGTTCCCAGGGCAGCTTCATAATCGAGGAAATATGATATTTTAGGATGTGGGAAACAGAGCAGGAATGAGCAGTCAGATGCTTCCGTGCACCAAACAGAGCAGCACTTGCCCGGGGTTCTCAGAGGGAAAGGAGAGCTGACCGTGTCCGTCTTAACTATTTCACTTAGAATTCATGTGTTTAAAAGAATCACAGATGATGCTGAATTATAGTTCTAGACTGTATAACTTAGATTATCCTCAAATCTTTTCATGAAAACTGAAAAAATGGCAACTGAGATACGAAAGAAACAACTTTCTCCCTGATAGCTCTCTGCTGAAGTGGCATCTGACTTGCTGGATGAGGCTTCTGCATAATCTATACATTCAATCGATAAGTCTGCTGCTTACAGAACCCTCAACAAAGTTTGAAAGAGTAAGAATAACCTCTCATGGTTAGCACAGAGCTGTGTGGATTCTCAGTAGGCTGTAAAATGGTACTCATGTTCGTTACTGACCACTAACTCGCAGGCATCCTGTTACAGAAGGAAGAACCAAGCCCTACCTGACCTCAGTCTCAATCACTGAACTGTGCCGTTTCTAGAAATATAATCAGGAACTGAGGGCTCACCATCTTAACAAATTAGGAAAAAAACAACAAAATGTACCAAAGGAAAGAAAAAATGAATACAGATAAAAGCTGAAATTAATGGAATGGTGGGGGTGGGGAAAAGGGACCCTCCTACACTGCTGGTGGGAATGCAGTTTGGTGCAGCCACTGTGGAAAACAGTATGGAGATTCCTCAAAAGACTAGGAACAGACTTACCATATGACCCAGGAATCCGGCTCCTGGGCTTACATCCAGAAGGAACCCTACTTCAAAAAGATACCTGCACCCCAATGTTCACAGCAGCACTATTTACAATAGCCAAGACATGGAAACAGCCTAGATGCCCATCAATAGACTGGATAAAGAAGATGTGGTATATTTATACAGTGGAATACTACTCAGCCATAAAAATCAACAACATAATGCCATTTGCAGCAACATGGATGTCCCTGGAGAATGTCATTCTAAGTGAAGTAAGCCAGAAAGAGACAGAAAAATACCATTTGAGATCACTCACATGTGGAATCCAAAAAAAAAAAAAACAACAAAGATACAAAACAGAAACAGACTCATAGACATAGAATACAAACTTGTGGTTGCCAGGGGGAGGGAGGTGGGAAGGGACAGACTGGGAGTTCAAAATTTGTAGATACTGACAGGCATATGCAGAATAGATAAACAAGATTATACTGTGTAGCACAGGGAAATATATACAAGATCTTGCGGTAGCTCACTGCAAAAAAAATGTGACAATGAATATATGTATGTTCATGTACAACTGAAAAATTGTGCTCTACACTGGAATTTGACACGACATTGTAAACTGACTATAACTCAATAAAAAAATGTTAAAAGAAAAAAAGAAAGGACAAATCCAAAAGGTAGTTGTTTTTTTTTTTTTAAAGAGGAAGAAAATAGGTAAGACTCCTTCCCGAGCCTGAAAACGGAAAAGAGAGAAAGAGCAGCATCACAGCCATGCGGAAACGAGACGGGAGACACAGTCACACACACAAGGAGATACTGAGATGAATATAAGTGTAAAACAATTACCCCACAAGCAATCTGTGGCCATACGTTTGGAAACAGAGAGGAAACTACTGATTTCCTGGCAAAATACAAATTCCCCAAACTAATCCAAGAATGGAAAACTTAGAGTGATTACCACTGAAGAGAGTAGAAACTTAACAAACCCTAACTAAAAATATGACCTTGGCTGACAATCCTTTGAGACTTGCCATCTTTCTCAAGATGAAAACCTAAACCCTGGCTTGCGAGTCTCTCCCCAACCTGCCCTGCTCTGAAGCCTCATCTCCCAGGGCTTGCCCCTCTCCTCCCCTATGGGGGCCCAGCCATCTGCAGGGTCTCCCAGTCTTCAGGCTGCCCCCTCTTCAGGTCCATGTCCCTCTAAACGGAGCATCCATCACTTGCCTCGGCCAAGGGGACAGCGGTTCATCCTCGTCCTTCCCATCCCCGCCCAGTGTCCCCGCACAGGGTCCGTGGCACCCTCTCCCTCCTTGTGGACAAGCCCATTTCCACATCTTTCAGTGACTTCCAGTTTCACTCCCTGTAACTCTCTGTGAGGCCCCCGAGCTGCATCTGTTCCCCACTTCAACTGCCATGCTTGGCACCTTTTCCAGGATGTGGTAGAGATGCTCAATAAACGTTATTCAATAAATCAACAAATTACTCAATATATATGACAGGCAGTAACCTTTATCATAATATAAAGTATTTAATATGTGGGGGAGGGTATAGCTCAAGGGGTAGAGCACATGCTTAGCATGCACAAGGTCCTGGGTTCAACCCCCAGTTATCTCCTCCAAAAGTAAGTAAATAAATAGACCTAATTACCTCCCCTTCTCCTGGCCAAAGAAAAAAAAATTTTTTAATATCATATGCTATCACTTATATGTGGAATCTAAAAAATGATACAAATGAACTTATTTACAAAACAGTAAGAAACAGACCCACAGACATAGAAAAGAAACTTATGGTTACCAAAGGGAAAAGTAGAGGAAGGAGGGATAAATTAGGAGTTTGGGATGAGAAGATACTGACTACTTTACATAAAATAGGTAAACTACAAGGTCCTATAGTATAACACAGGGAATTATATTCAGTACCTTGTAATAACCTATAATGAAAAAGAATAGATGTCTACCTGTGTAACTGAATCACTTTGCTGTACACCTGAAACTAACACAACATTATACATCAACTATCCATCAGTTAACGTAAATAAAGAAGCAAAAAGTAAAATATTTGATATTTAAATGGTAGGCTTTTGTGCTACTGAAATCTAGTATAATCATAAAAGTTTAATAATTTTGCCAGAAACACATTAATTATAGAGTTAATTATAACTTAAACACAGAGAGTTGTTAACTCTTTGCAGGACACTTAGACCCAAATCCTGACAACAGGCTGCCTCGACTCTAAATTCAACAGCTGCTCCACTCTGAAAAGAGGGCTTCCCTCCCCTAATTCTGTACCAGATAATGAAGTGATGACAGACAGGTCTTCCAACTGCACGGAAAGGAAGAACGCCATGCTTCACCTTCTAATTGTCTCTGCAGTGTGTCCAAGAGGCTAAAGGTCCGGCCCCAAACAGGACGAGAATGAGACCCACATGGCCCGCCCCACCCTCGGTCTCTGACCCGTCCTGGGTCAGGCAGAGCAGCTGATGGACCGCAGAGCTCCGTTTTCCTGCAGGTGGCCCGCTGCCAGCTTCCTGGGGAGCTGGCATTATGCCTGCGAGTGGTGCCACTCCAAAACAGGATGGCAAGCGGGAACCGCACAGTCAGAGGACCCGGTCAGAAGGGCATCCCTCATGTTCAGTTAGAGATGAAGGTATGTGACCTGAGAGCCCCGCACGTCATTTGTTTAATGGACTTCTGTTAAGTGTGCGCCTGTCCTTCCTCTGTGATTTTACACCATTCTGCTATTCTGCCAGGTTATGATGGTGTTCAACTGGCCAATGCAGAGTTCTCAAACAAAAATGCCATAGCATTTTCCTGCAAAAGCCAAAGTGCTATTTCATGAAATATTAAGAAAACATAAAATAGGGTGGAGGGTATAGCTCAGTGGTAGAGCACATGCTTAGTATGTGTGAAGTCCTGAATTCAATCCCCAGGACCTCCTCTAAGAATAAATAAACCTAGATACCTACCCCCACCAGAAAAACATTTAAAAAAAGAAAACAAAATAGATGGGGGAGGGTATAGCTCAGTGGTAGAGAGCATGCTTAGCATGCACTAGGTCCTGGGTTCAATCCCCAGCACCTTCATTAAAATACATAAATGAATAAATAAATAAACCTAACTACCCCAATTCCCACAAAATTTTAAAAAATTATATATGTAAAAAAGGAAGGAAGGGAGGAAGGAAGGAAGAAAGAAAGAGTAAAATAAAAGGGACCCCTATATGTGCGTGGCATGGGTACCTATCTCCCTTACCACTTGTTCCCTCCTGCCTTAATTCTTTTTTTTAAAAGAACTTTATTCTTTCAGAGCAGTTTCAGGTTCACAACAGAACTGAGCAGAAAATAACGAGTTTGCACATAGCCCTTCCCACCCACACATATATACTCCCCTACCTGGTGCAATCGATGAACCCACATGGGCACATTATTATCAACCAAAGTCCATAGGTTACGTTAGGGTTCACTCTTGATGTTGTACATTCTATGGGCTTTGACAAATGCATAGTGACATGGAGCCACCACTATAGTATCATACAGGGTAATTTCATTGCCCTAGAAATCCCTTGTGCTCCATCTATTCATCCCTCCCTCCCTCCCTCCCTCTCCCCAAACCCCTGGAAATCAAGATCTTTTTATTGTTTCTGTAGCTGTGCCTTTTCCAGAATGTCATTTGGTTGGGATCATACAGTTTGTAGCCTTTTAGACTGGCTTCTTTCATTTAGTAATACATCTTTCAAGTTTCTTCTATGTCTTTCATGGCTTGATAGATTTTTTTTTACTGCACATAATATTTTTTAATTTACATATATGTACTGTTCATTGTTTCTGAGAACGTTTAGATCTTTAGCTTTTCAAACTGACATAGCTATGAAAGGAATAAAGCCAACCACAAAATAAGAATTAATTCAAAAAGATACATACACCCTGCTATTAACAGCAACATTATTTATGATTGCCAAGATATGGAAGCATCATAAGTGCACATCAACAGCTGAACAGACAATGGAGGTGCAGCATACACACACACACACACATATGTGTGTAACGGAATACAAATTCTACTTAAGAGTACCCTAAATGAACTACTTTCCTAACTTCACGGCTAAATGAATTCACCCTGCTCTCTTGGTGTGGTTACCAAGCAAAGTTAAACATCAAAGACAATGCAGAGTCACCGAATCCCTTCCTGAGGACTTTAAACAGAGAGCAGGCTGATAACCTGCAGTGAGACCCAGTCAGCGGCAGGACAGCCTCTTCCCCAGGGAACTGCCCCAACCTGGATCCTGACCACTTGCTGGGACGAAGGATGCAGCGTTCATCGTAGAAGGCTCGTTGATTAAAATGAATCGCTAGGTACAGCCACTGTGGAAAATAGTATGGAGATTCCTCACAAGACTAGGAATAGACTTACCATAGGACCCAGGAATCCCACTCCTGGGCTTGTATCCAGAAGGAACCCTACTTCAAAAGGACACCTGCACCCCAATGTTCACAGCAGCACTCTTTACAATAGCCAAGACATGGAAACAGCCTAAATGTCCATCAACAGATGACTGGATAAAGAAGGTGTGGTATATTTATATAATGGAATACTATTCAGCCATAAAAATCAACAACATAACGCCATTTGCAGCAACATGGATGCTCCTGGAGAATGTCATTCTAAGTGAAGTAAGACAGAAAGAGAAAGAAAAAGACCATATGAGATCGCTCATATGTGGAATCTAAAACAAACAAACAAACAAAGCATAAATACAAAACAGAAACAGATCGATCCATAGACATAGAATACAAACTTGTGGTTGCCAAGGGGGTGGGGGGTGGGAAGGGATAGACTGGGATTTCAAAATGTAGAATAGATAAACAAGATTGCACAGGGAAATATATACAAGATCTTATGGTAGCTCATAGAGAAAAAAATGTGACAATGAATATATATATGTTCATGTATAACTGAAAAATTGTGCTCTACATTAGAATTGGACACAACATTGTAAAATGATTATAAATCATTAAAAAATGTTAAAAAAATGAATCGCTAACCTGTTTCTACAGTGTCCTTCCATTCTTTGAGTTCATTTTTAATACCAAGGACATCCTCCCACAATAGTTTCCAATTATTCTTACATTTCATCAAATTCTGTGGCTCTTGTGCCCCAGGGGGAAAAATTGTCACCAGCACTTCGTGGGTACTTTAAAACTCGATAAATGGACCGGTGTGACCTCCCGGGTGGTGGGACTGCCTTGAGTGGGGCAGGACTAGAAGGGACAGCAACCCACAACTCCGAGAAATGCAAGAACGTCAGAGCCCAAAAGACGAATCTGTTCTCATTCTCAGTCTCGGTCATGACTTCCAAAGGAAAGCACCAAAAGAAAGAAAATGTGGTATTTAAGCCTAATTGTCTTTCGATAGAATGTTTTCAAAGTTTTCTAGAAGACATCGGTGAGTCTTCGAGAACAATATTATAAGTTGCAGTTCAGCCACTCAGCAGGATTGCAGGTGGAGGAAATGGATGGAAAACCACAAAATGCACAAATTATGAGCCTCATTTAAAGGAAAAAATGGTTAAAATTATATGACAGATTTATAATAAAACGATAACTACCGTAAATACATTTATTTTTCATACTCACATTCCATCACCTCTAATACTGATGTGTATAACTGAGCAGGGAATAAACAGAAAGGCATACCCTCGCACCCCTGCCCTCTTTGCGGCCAGGAAGGTGACGGAGTGCAGGTGAGCTCAGGCACCAGGTACTGTCACCTGAAATGCACTTACTGTAAAATCACTAAGTTCAGGCACAATCAGCCTGGTGTTAAATGAGCTTATGGCTAAACAGCTATAAAACAATCCATTAACTCAAATTTTTTATCACGGTAAACCACGGATGTCATGGATCTGAGACAATTTGACAAAATGGGCTATAATTAAGTGATAATGTAAGTAATGATGGTCATTAATGGCTATAACAGCTCCACAATATTCATGCTTTGCTAAGTTTTTGGTAGCTCCGGATGGGAAAATTAGTTCTTAGACATTTATCTTGAATTAAACATTGAGATGGTACCAAAGATAAATATTTGGGGGCATGACAACACAAAAACCCCGCAAAATGTATCTCCCTGATATTTTATTACATAGGGGTAACCTAGGATTTGGGAAGGAAAAAATTTTTTTTGGAAGGGTGGGATATTCACGTTGGTGTCAGACAGTTTTCTGAAGCACTGCACGCTGCTATTTGGAAAAACAAATACGCGATACCCCCCAAAAGCTGGTGTCCTTGATGTGCTTAAAGATTTTTCATTATCAGAGTGAAGTAGAAAACCCAGTAAAAAGTGCCTGAAAGACTCAGTATCCACTGGAGCCCCACAGCATGACCTGACGTTACGCTGAATTATAAAGGGGCCAAATCCGAAGTCTGCTGGGGGGGCTGCCGTGTGGCTGTCTAAGGGAAGCACTCTGCTTCCCATCAGCGTAGGGACCTGGTCTACTGTGTCCACTGCCCGCTCCCACAGCCCCGAGAGCCAGGCTTGGCACTCAGGTGGCACTCATCACCAGCCTACATCCCCCCATCTGAACTGGTTGCAAAGCAAACTACCCCAAAGTGCTGAGTCAGCACGTCACCATGACACCCGCATGATTCCTGATTCTCCCTTTGCAGTTTCCTTGCCGGCTCCTCCTCTCGTCTTCCTTCCGGGTCGATGCTCCTTGGGGCTTATTCTAAGCTGCCTTCTCTTCTAATTCCGCACACTTTCTCATGCAACGCTAGCAGATGCATGTGTCATCTCTATGCCGATGACGCTGAAATCCATCCCTAGCCCAAAGAAGTCTCCGATGCGCTGTGTATCGCCTTGCCCTCCCCTCTGCACCTGCTCCTCCTCCCGCCCACGTGCTGCACAAGCCGAGCACCTGGGGCTCACCCTGCCTTCCCCGCAGAGGCCACGTGCAATCCGAGACCTGCCGGCTCCACCTTCTAGGCGTTCTCAAATCCACGCAGACCTCACTATCTCAACAGCCACCACCACAGTTAGAACCGCTGTCTCATTTTCCGTAGATCACCCGAGAACCCTTCACTAGTCCCCCACGTCCCCCAGAACGGAGCCGGACTGCTTTAAGGTGGCGCAGGTCACTCATGAGTAGCTACTCAGCACCCACCCCCGCCCTGCCGCCGGAACCCCACACACCACGCTGCCCTTCATTTGCCATGGCCGGGGCCCTGCACAGGCTGCTCCTCTGTTCAAAGATGCTCCAGGACCCCTTCCCCCACCCTGCTAATGGGTGTTGGTAGTCAGACCTCAGCTTGCAGACTGGGTTCTCCAGAAGCCTTGCCAAACTCACCGTTGGTTCTAAGTCACCTTAACATGGGCTCCCCTGACATGCTGTGCTATTTCTCTCAGCAGACATTACAGCACACGACTGCACACCAGCCTGTTTACACGCCGCTAACCTCCTCTCGACTGGGAAGGCGTAGGCACGTCTTTGCACACAGGTACTCAGCAAGTATCCGGGCTCCACCACACATGAGCTGAGACTACAGCAAAGTTACTTGCCCTCTCTGAGCCTCAGTTTCCTGTCTTTAAAATGGGAATAATCATAGCTATTTCAAAGAATTATTCTCAAGATTCAATGAGATCTAGGTGCAAAGGCTGGTATCCACGTTTCCTAGATCCAAAGTTCAAAAGATAATAGTTGGAAAAACTGGTTTAAATATGAACAAATATTTATCGATAAACTTGACTATTTATTGATAACGGACTTCAAACTGAGCAATTAAAATGGGTACAGCACATAACTAACCCCCAGGAGCACAGTCAGTCATGTTTACAAAGATCTCACGTGGTAACTGCACGTTGACTGATGTTCAAAGAATAAGAGGAACACAAAGCAGTAACTGCCTTGCAATAGCTAAGCTGATTCTCCAAGAGGCGAACGGAAGCTGTCAGAAGGTGAGGGAGAGGCCCCAGACAATCTGCAGGCAGGCACTCCTGTCTTCCCAACTACAACTTCTATTCCGATTACTTTAGGGACTGCCCTGTATTATGCTGAGATGATTCCGGCGTCCTTGACTTCCGGGGTGTGGATGAAAAGCAGATACCCGCCCGTGGTAGTGAGCCACTTCAGCTAGCCCTCCATCCGCCCGTGTGCCCGTCAAAGGGAGGATAAACAAAGAGCCATTTTGTTAAACAGAATATTTTGATCCTGGAATTTTTTTCAAGGAGACAGAACAACACCTTGTGGGTACTGACTGTTTCCCATTAAATCTTTTAAATCGGAAAGAGATAAAAAGAGGTAAGCCCTTCACCTCCTTCCCTCAGGAGGTTATTAGTCACGGCATTTTCTTCAGCCATGTGGTCCCTGAATTACGGGTGACCCAGCAGGAAATCAGATACTCCAATTAATAATTTAAGCTGAGGCATTTGTGTCTTAGGAAAACACAGCAAGAGAGGAAAAGAATTTCTATTTAGTGCCAACTGATTCAGACCGCACCTCTGTGGTTTTCATTTAACATTCGTAGAAAATAATCTGTTCTCTTCTTTAAATGAAGGTTTAGTGACACTGGGTGACCAAGAAGGGAACCTGAGTGCTTTATAATAAAAACCTGGGAGGCTGGAGCCTTAAAAAAATACTCTGAAGGACCCTTCCTGTTTATCTCCAAGAGAAGCAGTCCTCACGGTGGGGAGGGGACGGCTCAGCGGTAGAGCATGTGCTTAGCATGTGCGAGGTCCTGGGTTCAGTCCCTTATCCCTCCATTTAAAAAAAAATTTTTTTTTAAAGGAGAAGCAGCCTTCACTTTCTTCTCATGTGTGGTATTTTCCAGTGAATCCACAGTAAAAGCTCTTGCAGAGCGAAAGGTGTGTCTCACCTTGCTGAACAAAACGAAAAGCAATCAATACTCCTGGAAACTGTTAACTAGACGTACAAAGGGACTATCTTCAATGTGCTCTTTGTTAAAACCAACAAGTAGACCAGAAAGCCATCAAATCCGAAGATGCTTCCTTTCAACTGAGCGTAAAGAGCATGAAAAGAAAACCCTGTCAATCTATACAATAGTCTGGTATTGGGTTTTTTAAAAAACAGTCATTTTAGCAGCAAACACACAACAAACTCCCTTCGCTAATCACACGGTCTCGAAGCCGTCTTCACAATGTTCTCGTGTTTATCTGAATTACAGGACACTGAGTTCTGCTGAACAGCTTTATGAAGTTGATTATCTGATACAAAAACCCTTTTGTGACTCCAGTAAATAAACGTATTCAGTTCTATTAGGCGCTGGACTGGATGCAGGGGGAGGCGGGGGGAGCACTAAAGATGAATGACAGAGCTTCCTAATCTTCAAGAAACTCGGCTGGTTAAGACAGGCACAAGCAAAACAAGCAACAGGAGAAATGAAGCTAAAAGAATCGGACATCGCTTCTGCCTCTAGCTCATTATAAGAGTAATGCACGTGCGGGCGTGCACACACGCACCCTCTCCGTGCTGGTCAGGGTCCAGGGAAGGGGTACCCTCAGGAGCTGCAGACTCCGAACAGCAATAAAGTCAACTGTGCAAACCATCTGACTCATACATATCTGTATCTGAAAAATCTAAGAAATGAGAGGTGTGGGAGACAGCTTATACAGGAAGATATTCACTCCAGAAGGACAAGAATGAAAAATCTGCAAGACGCTTAACAGCCAGTGGCCAGGGGTAACTACGATACATGCGGTAAATACGGTACAATGAAGTATTACATGGCCCCCAAGTTTCTGAAGAATGTATGGTATTGGGGATTGGCAATATTATATTATGTGAAAGGAGGCAAATACAAAACGTTATGTTAAAAATCTGGGGGGAGAGGATAGCTCAGTGGTAGAGCACACGCTTAGCATGCACGAAGTCGTGGGTTCAATCCCCAGCACCTCTGTTACAAATAAATACCTAATTGCCCCCCCATTTTTTTTTAAAAATTAAAAATAAACAAACACACACAAATGCAAAATATGCGTAGGCAAGGAAGCAGATGGAAACCCCAGGCTGCCTGCTGACAAACGCAGAGGGAGGGTCAGGGAGGTGGCCCACCTACTGGGGACTGTCCCCGACAGAACACAACTCGGCTTTCCAGAAGGCCAGGCCACAATAAACCAGTGACCTCCTGGGTGAGGGAAAACGTTGCAAACACCTGTTGTAGCTGCCACGGTGTCCAGTCCGAATTCCCCCATCCCTCTCTGGCAATGAAAGTGTCCTAAGGGAAAACAGGAACCGTGGGGCACGGACACTGAAGTCAGCTACACTGAGAAGGGACACTGAAGGGTTCCGCACTGTCTGGTTTTACCCAGAAGTGTCCCAGGTACGCTGGCTCGCTGTCGGAAGGCTCACTCCATACCCTAGAAAACAGAGTCCTGTGAATTCAAATTCCGGAGTGATGCCAGAAGGAACCCTTCAGGAAGTTCCTCCCACAATGCACTTCCTTGATCAGGCACCTGCTCCCAGGGCTCCGTGTTCATTTCACCCATCAGGGCCCACATTCAGGCCCATGGAGGGGGCGCTCTCCCTCAGCGGGATTTATTTGGAATTTTGAAAGCATGAACTGAATGCTGTGTATAAACCACCTTTGATTACAGATGCATGCTAATTAACTGAGGCTGATTATTTATTCAATAAAGTTCCTAACACCAGAGATCTTTACCTGAAGGAAAAAAGTAAGAGAATAATTACCTAGTGCGATACATAGTATTTCATTAAAATAACAAACCCTATTTCCTTATCACAATTATGGTCGTGGGAAATCACTACTTCCTTTGAATTTCTAGGTTAATGAACAAGAGAGAGATGCAGAAATTACAGTTCTGAGCCTGTTTTGAAGCATAAACAGAGCATCAGTGAAGGAAAACTGATCTCATGTCAGCAAGTATGCAAACCATGTGTATCACCACAGGCTCCCTAAAAACCATGGGTAGCCCCAGGGAGTCTGTTTGACTAATCAACGTCCTTTATCATAAAAACGTTTGCCCTGGTACATTCCATGCATTTAGGGATTTACCATTGCCAAAACCCTTTTCTGTTCCTTTGATCCTAGGAAGACCTCTGAAGAGCCAAGACCGAGACGGCTCTCCCATTTAACAGAGAAGGAGAAAAATCTTAGGGCAGGTAAGTCAGTAACGGGCTACAATCAAACAACTGTCAATCAAGACGATCAGAGCTGGAATCCAGGTGGCTTCATTTTTTTTTTTTTTTTTTTTTTTTTTTGCTACAGCTGGGAAGCTGTCAGACTGGATACATACGATTACTTTTAAAGTTCAATCTTTTTTTAAAGATAGACGTCTTTGCATAGTTTCAATCATGTAGGTTGTACAATTTAATGTCCTGTTTTTCGCTTAATAGTCCATATTTTCCAGGTTGGTGCCTGGCCTGAAAAAATGTTTTTAATGATACAAATCCCATGGAGGGGTGTCATATAACTCACTGTTGTCCTATTATGAAAACTTAGTGTGTTCCCAATTTTTCACTGTTATCTGGAGAATACTTTCATGTGTAAGTTTTTCTTAATATATCTAAAATTCTCATGACAATAAATTCCCAGAAGCGAATTTGTTAGATCAAAGACTTATAAAAATAAAAGCTTCCTTTTGGAAAAGAATTCAAATATACGTAAAAAGTGTGAGTAATAAAATAAACTCAATTTCAACAATCCTCAAGAAAAATTACATATTTCTCAAATTTACACATGGCCTTTAAAACTTAAGAATAAAAACTAAACACAATTACCGATTTTGTCCAAAAGACGCCAACCTAAGCCAAACTGGCTAACTTAAAGTAAAATATAGGTACCAATCTCCACTGAGCCCGGGCCTCTGAGGCCCAAGGAGAGGGACAGGGCTGGGGGAAGCAGAAGGTGAGCACGCACACAGGGAGGAAGGAGGGACCATGAGAGAGGATGCTCTATCTAGGGCCTGCCCTGTATCCGGAGGGTCGCTGTCGGCAGCGAGCAGCATCTCTGACTGGGAGGGAGCTTGGGCAACCCGGTGGGGCACGTATTTCCCTCCGGGCTCTCTCCACTGCTCCTCCTCCTTCACGGGGTGGGCAGCTCTCCCCTTCGCCCATCCCAGCACCAGACGGATGGTACAGCTGGACGTGGGCCAGAGGAAGGCAGCAGGTCCTCCAGCCCAGCGTTTCCAGAGAGGCCTGTGCATGGGCCCAGCTCGTAAGCAAGTGGGTCCAGCCAGGTGGCTCCTGCCAGTTCCCCGAATATCCCAAGGGAATCTCAAGTGTTTGCTTGGCAGGGCAGATCCGACGTAATGCAGCCACAATCCCGCCCAGGAGGCACATCCGAACTCCCACGAGGCCACTGGCAGCAGCATCTTTGTTGGTCCTTCTGGTTTTGCCTCCAAGAAACATCCTTTCCTCCTTTACACCCAAGACCAGCGTCTGGTGTTCTTGGTATTACTCACCCACTCGGATTCACAATCACAACCTTAGATCTCAAGGGAGATGGAAAATCTCTTCTGACGCTCTCACTTTGTAAACCCAGAAGTTAACTGATTTGCCTAAGGTCACCCGACCTGTTAGGAGCAAAATGGATTTCCTACAGGGGCCCCCGAATATCCGTTGTTCGTCACTGTTCCTTTTCCTTTTTCATCTGAGTGGGATTTTAATGGAAATGGTCAGTTTTGGTTCACGCATCTCACTACAGCTGAGACCCACTGTATAACCACCCCCTGGGCCCTCCCACCTCTATGCTTTCTCGTATAATTCCCCTTGCTTGGAAAGTCTTTCTCCTTCCATCAGAAGTGAGAAAATCTAGAACACGCGCACAGCTACCACCTAGGACTCATTCCCCCTCCAACTCACTCTGGGCTACCCTGAAACTTGACCTTGAAAGTACTCTCTGTTCCTTCCTTACACCGTGGTCCACATCGTAATTATTCATTCATGGGATAAACACCTACTAAGTGCCTACTAAGTGCCATGCTGGGCACAGCAGGACGGAGGACAGGGCTTTCGGCTCCAAGGAGACCCACGAAAGCGTCCAGATGAAGCAACCTGCTGAGCAAAAGGCTCAGGAGCAGGAAGAATGGCCCGGTGAGGATTTCTTGCTTTTGCTCCTGGTTCATAGGATCTAAAGTCATGTTCAGTGTTGGGCACCCCTCCTCCTCACACCAGCCACCAGGATTAAAAACCCAAACATCTATAAACCTGGAGAGTAGCAGGTAAGAAATCACAATTCTCTTCTCTCTTTCCTCAGTGACAAGGAGCAAAGAGCTTCCAACTTCACCTGTTTTCTCATGGGGAGAAAAAAAAAAGGTGTTGCCAACTCTGGCCACCATAAGGCAAGCGTAAGCCCTAAGAGGTCCCTTTTACATCTTGTGTGTGTCATAAGCCTCATGTCATCACCACCAGGCTGGGTGATGTGGGAGAGAAGTGCTGGGTCCCAGACTTCCGGATGAGTGTCACTAGGATCAAAGCAGAACTGCTCTGACCCCTCGTCACTGAAGGTGAACCAGCCGGTTTCTCCCGTGTTCTGTCCTGTTTGACCAGAACGCTCATCACCTCTCATCATTCATTCTACTTGCATTCATACTTCCTTTCGTATTTCAGCCACAGATTTTCTTCCTTTCAACACAGGCCTGAGTCCCTCCAGAAAGAGGCTGTAAAACTAAGAAGGTGTCTTAAAACCTCAGAACCAATTTCTGAACAAAAAGGTAAATATTCCTTGTCACTACGAACAAGCTGGGGGTAGTTTTGACCAGGGGTTCCCAATTTCCAAAACTACCTAAGAGATCTTCATACCCGGATTGCTGAGCCCGGAGATACTGGCTCAGAGGGCCTGGGGTGAGCCCTGCAATCTGCAGCTATAAAAGGTGGTTTCCATGCACAACTGGGATCAGAAGTTACTGGTTTAAACACAATTTTAAAAGATGAAAAAGAAAGCTAAAGGTGTAATTCTAAAAATCCTCTTATCTTCCCCGTTCTCAAAACTAAAATATCTCACTCAGATGTAACAGCTGAATTCCTGGCGATTTATTTACTCACAGTGTTCTTTTAGTAAGTTTTAGGGAAAATAAAGGAAATCTGAAATTGAGAAAGTTCTAGAAACCATTTATATGAGTCCAAAACATGAGAAGTTTCTACTCTGGTGACCACAGTCTAGGCTTGCTCTGCTGACAAGACAGACTCTAATCACAACACTGACTGAGCACTTGGTAAGTACCGGGCACTTTCTAGGCACCTGTGACGTATTACCTCCAATAATCCTACCTGGTAGGAATTACTACCATCCCCAATTTAAAGTCAAACTTTTTGAGCCCCCCAGTATGGCATTTAAGGTCCTTCCCCAAGTTAGCTCCATTTGACCAAGACCACCTTTAAACTCTCCCTGACATCTCCCCAAAAGCCAGCCCCTTCCCGCCTCTGTAACTTTCTTCTCGGAGCTCCCGCCCCAGAACGTCCATCCTGTTCCATGATGTGTTATTCAGAACTCAGACGTGGACATTGGACCCAAGCTCAAAGCCTGGCTTGGTCACTTACTCACAGTGCTCCCCCCCGGGTAAAATTCCAAACCCCCGGATCTCGGGTGCATCACCTGTAAGAGAGGTTTCACTGTATATGTTCGACGGAGACCTGAGAGCCCGCTCCGTTCCGGGCACCGCTCTAGGACACAGTAACAAATGGACCAGAACAGGCCCTGCTTTCTCAGAACTTCTAGTCTGGCAGACGAAGTCACATAACAACGAGGAACATACAAACATAACCTGTCAAGGGGCAGCGGCATCAGGGGACAGGATGAGAAGGCTGGGATGTCTGGGTGGGGTTTTGTGATAACAGAACGGGCAGGCGGCTGCGGGGAAGGGCTGGAGGGAAGGATGAGGGCTTGGACCACACAGGCGGCCAGGAGGAGGGCGGGGAGAGGACTCCTACCTGTGAGGGGAAACGAAACCGGAGTTGGGAGCATGCATAGAGTATTCTAAGAAGAGCGAGGATCCTGGGAAATGGGCTGCAAAGGTAGCAAGCAGGGCCAGATCATGGCGGGCTTTTGTTCCAGAAGGTTCTGAGCAGAGGAGTGAAGACAACCCTGTTGCTGCAGTGAGAACAGTGGGCAAAGGTGGGAAGAGGGATGAGGGTCTGGCAGCTGCAGCAACCCAGGCAGGAGGGGGTGCGGGAGCTGGAACTGGCTGGTGAGATGTGACACACTCTGGAAGGGAGACTGGATTCGCACGGGGAGGTGGGGCCGGCAGCATCAGGCGATGAAGGCGCTGAGGAGGATGAGGGAACAGAGGTCAAGGATGACTCTGGGATTCAGGGCCAAATTAACAGGAAGGATGAAGCCGACCCTCACGAAGAAGAGCAGGGGGTCTCAGGGCCACAAGCAGTCACGTGTGCAAAGTGCTTCGTAGCTCGTGCCTGAAACACAGTACGAACCTGACACGTACTGAGAGCTGTTTTTGTGGCTGTCACCATTGTTCCAGGACGAACCTCGGCTCCCCGAGTGCTCGCTGCTCCCTCCCTACCATAACTCAGTTACACGTTCCATCCACGGGGGCACGTAATCGGCCTTGCACTTCCGTGCCGTTTTCCTGGGGGTGAGGGGGATGAAAATTCAGCTTCCAAAATGGTTCGCACACTTTGCAGGGGTAATAAAGCACATTCCGTAACACGTGTTAAGATGAACGGCAATGTCTGGGGAACCGGCATGTATATTCTGAAAAAAGGATTCCGAAGCTTAGCTGCTCTCCCATCCAATCTGAACCACCACCCGGACTCCATGTCCGTGTAAGGAACTCAGAGGCAGAGCAGGGCCAGAGCTTCCTGCTTTCATCGTCGGGGCGGGGGATGCTGGAGAGGACTTTGGAAGTAAGGTCCCTGGAGTAGAAAGCAGAAGGTGAGACTGGGTCCAGGCAAACCCTGCCTTCAGGGGCAGGGCTCTCTCTGCCGTGAGCTGTGTCCAGGGATAGCCTGTCGGATTCTGAATGCAAGATTCCGGAACTGGAAGAATGGATGGGTCACGGCTTCCCAAAGGCCTGTCTGTGGAGCAGGGCCAGGCCAGTTTCTGGAAAATTGGCTGAAGCGAGTTTGTTAAAAAAACTAATTCCTGAACCACTCGCCTAGGGATTCTGACTCATGAGATTGGGTGTGGGGCCCCCAGACGGTTTTTCACAAGTTTCTCAGGTGTTTCTCGTGTTGATTCATCTTGGAGAATCATGAAGCAGGAGAGTGCTTTGCAAAATATAAAACATTACACAAGCTCACGGTGTAACGCAACCATTCATTCCGAAGCAGCGTTAGTGGCTGCTCCTTAAAGACACCCCCAGTTCCCTTCCCTGTGGGGACTGTGTTCAGCCAAGTACACTCTTCTCCAGAGGCTGGACCCCGGCCGGTCCAGGCACACGGAACAAAGAGCGGGGCAGGGAAAGGATCTCTACAGAATGCTGGAGTCAAAGTCTGAGACCATCAACTGAGAAAAGATGGAAACAGGTTTTTAAGTCAGATTAGGCATCCTGGGGTCAAGGTTCAGGCTCAAATATGACAGAGAACAGGCAAAGTAATGGTTAGAACACAGAGGACAAAGCTGGCCCACAGACAGATGTCCAAGGCAGGCAGAAAGCACAATGGGAAGAAAAAGATGTCACACTCTGCTAGACCCAATATGTGACATTCATACAACTTCCACTTAAAGAAGAGGAAGCATTGTGTGTGTGTGTGTGTGTGTGTGTGTGTGTGTGTGTGTGTGTGTTTATACATATACATATAATGGAATACTACCCTGCCATAAAAAATAATGCCATTTGCAGCAACATGGATGGAACTGGAGATCGTCATACTAAGTGAATTAAGCCAGACAAAGACAAGTATCATATGATATCGCTTACATGTGGAATCTAAAAAAAAAAGGACACAAATGAACTTACTTACAGAACAGAAATAAGACTCCCAGACATAGAAAACCAACTATGGTTGCTAGAGCGGAGATGGGGTGGGGAGAGATAAAATGGGAGTTTGAGATCAGCAGATAAACACTACTATATAGAAAACGGATAAACAGCAAGGTCCTACTGTATAGCACAAGGAACTATATTCAATAGCTTGTAATAACCTATAAGGAAAAAGAGTATGAAAACGAATATATGTATGTTCATGTATGACTGAAGCACTGTGCTGTACACAGAAATTGACACAACACTGTAAACTGACTATACTTCAATAAAAATATATACACACAAAAGAGAAAAAGAATATGAAAAGATATATATATATATATATAAAACTGAAACACTATGCTGTACACCAGAAATTAACACAACATTGTAAACCAACTATACTTCAATTAAAAAAAAAAAGAGGAAACAGTAACTTAGAGACATCTAAGTTGAACAATGTGTTAAGTGGCAGAGCAAGAATCTAACCAGGTCTGTCTGGTTACACCCAAATCTGTGCTCCTGCTAACAAAGAATATATATTTAAAGGTATCAGACTCAGATAAATGGAAAAAACTGCCATGTTCATGGATTGGAAAACTTAACATTGCTGGAGTGTCAATTCCACCTGGAGTGATCTATGGATACCCCAATGATGTGCTTTGTGAAAACAGAAAAGTCCTAAAAATTCATATGGAATCTCATGGGACCTTGAATAGCCAAAAGAATTTTGAAAAAGAAGAAAGGTAGAGGTTTCTCATAGGATACGGTTTCAAAACTCACTACAAAGCTACAGTAGTCAAAACAGTGTGGTTCTGGTATAAAGACAAACACACGGACCCACAGACTGGAATACAGAGCCCAGAAATAAACGCTCATATATGGGGTCAAATGATCTTCGACAAGGAATGCTATCCGAGAGGTGAAGGACAGTCTCCTTCTCCTTTTTTTTTTTTTTAACATTTTGTATTGAGTTGTAGTCATTTTACAATGTTGTGTTACAATTTTTCAGTTATACATGAGCATACATATATTCATTGCCACCTTCTTTTTCACTGTGAGCCACCACAAGATCCTGTATATATTTTCCCTGTGCTATACAATATAATCTTGTTTATCTATTCTGCATATGCCTGTCAGCATCTACAAATTTTGAAGTCCCAGTCTGTCCCTTCCCACCCACCGCCCCCTGGGCAACCGCAACTCTGTGTCTATGAATAAGGACAATCTTCTTGACAAATGGTGCAGGGACAAATGGACATCCATATAAAAGAAATGAAGTTAGACCCTGACCATACACCATATACAAAAATCAACTCGCAATGGATCAAAGCCTTAAATGTATAAGCTAAAATTATGAAATTCACAGAATTTTATAAGAAAACAGAGGGCAGAAACTTTACAACCCTGGATTTAGCCGTTCCTTGGATAAGACATTGAAAGCAGAGGCAACAGAAGCAAAACCAGATTAGCAGGACTTCATCGAAAGCAAAAACTCCTGTGGGAGGTGGGGAGGGTGCAGCTCAGTCGTAGTGCAGGCTCAGCATACACGAGGTGCTGGGTTCAGTCCCCAGTCCCTCCAATCAATCAACCCAAAAAACCAAAGAAAAAATTTAAAAAAAAAGGAAACTTGGGCATCCAAGGACCCTATCAACAGAGTGATGGGCAAAGGCAACCCACAGAATGGGAGAAGCTTTCTGCACATCATACACCTGATGAGGGGGAACGCAAACAGCCCGTGCCCTTCCCGCTGACCGCAGATGCCTGCACTAGGCTGGGCATCACCACCACAGGGCGCTCCTGCTGGTCCGGCAGGCAGCGTCCTGTGGTGTGGATCTTTGAGGAGGCAGCCTCTCTGTTCCAGCATTTATATCCAGGCACTCAACGCATCTTCCCGTAACGTGCTCCTGGACACAGATTCCAGGTTCTCACGACTTCAAGTACTTCCCCCTCCTATTTGAACAGTCTATGAACATAAATTAGCTGCACAGAGTATCTGCTGAGCTTTGACAAATGGAATAAATCAGCTGTAACTGGTAGCTTTATACTCGCAACCTAGAACGGCAATTTAAGCTCATAAATGTAATACGGTGTGACAGGACAGAATTACTTCCATGGTCAACATCAGGTTTTGATCCTGCACCACTGGGTAAGACACAGTTCCCCATCGTCAGACTCGAAACTCTTAAGTTTTGGGTCCACGCGCCCAAAGAAAGATAAAAGAGAACTTAATAAATGGCAGAAACTTCAAGGAGCTAGGTTCCAAGTCTGCCAAAGACAATACACTCACTGCCTGGGAAATACCCACAACATATGTTTTCTTAAAGCTGTCATAATTTAAAGTCTCTCTAAACATCTCCTGTTTAATCTAATTTTCCTTCCTGAATGTTTGGCTTCAGTTCAAATTGAATCAACATTTCCATTATAAATCTCTATTTTCACATTTCCCTGGATTGCCTGTAACACATCTTTGGTCTGAAATATGACACAAACAGAGGCCTGGATTTTAATGTTCTTCGTTGGCAAAAAGGTTTTACTACAAAACCAAAAATTACAGTTTTCTGCAAGCCAAATGTCTAAAAGTCTAAGCGAAATGAAAAATAAAACCCTGTAACATTTTCTGCAGTTACAAATTTCCTCCTCGGTTCTTTACAAGAAACAAAAACTCCTGCTAGGTATTTTATTAACAGTAATTGCCACCCATGTGACGATATCACACTTAACTTTGCCTCTTTTTTTTTTAATTGAAATATAATAGTTTACAATGTTGTGTTAATTTCTGGTGTACAGCATAGTGATTCAGTTATACATATATATGTGTAAAACTGTGTGTGTGTGTATACACTTTTCATATTCTTTTTCATTATAGGCTATTACAAGGTATTGAATATAGTTTCTGCACTACACAGGACCTTGTTTATCTGTTTTTATATATAGGAGTCAGTATCTGCAAATCCCAAACTCCCAATTTCTCTCTCCACTCCCACTTTACTCCCTGGTAGCCACAGTTAACTTTGCCTCTTCAATGTAGACAGGCACCATGAACTGTGGCCAGAGGCTGTTAAACACCAGTCATTACATTCACATCAAATACACCCCCAGCAGTAAGGACTTCTGTACCACATCGTCATAACAATTCTTTTAGGGAGTTGCTCCGTAGTGTGTGCATTATAAATGCAGAAAAGCAACAACAGCTAAAACTCTGCGAGTCATTTTTATCAGGGCTACTGATTTTATATATATTATGTCCAAAAAATCAGGAAGACAGACTCTGCATGGAAGAGATTTAACGTTCAGTCACAGATATAAAGGCTGGAGTGCCCAATAGAATTAATACAACTTTGTATTTCTTATAAATTTGTTACAAATACAACTTTTTATTTCTTAATTCTATTCAAAATAGGATTTGTTCCAAGAAATAGGGCATTCTAAAATTACAAATTGCTTGGTACCACCCACTTAACATACAATGAAAAGGAATTCATCTATATGTATGACTGAAACATTACGCTGTGCACCAGAAATTGACACAACATTGTAAACTATGTGTCAACTAAGAAAAATTTTTTTAAAAACCATTAAACCAATAATATAACAGTGAAACACTTGAGTTGCTTCCAAAGAACAAAGGGAGCACTTCATCCTTCTGTACTGTTCCCAAATTATATACCGATAATTCACAGATCTGAAACGTGAAGTCACAAGGGATACATTATGAAGTAGGAAATCCATTTCCCTAACTTGAAAATTCCCCAGACTTTACTTTTGTGCCCACCACCCTTGTTTGACAGATTTGGTGTCACGATGGATGTGCAGTCAGACAGAGAATCACAGCTCCACGCTCACGGACTGTGCGACTTAATGCAAGTAACCTGCGTTCCTGAGTCTGCTCTCTCATGTGCAAGATGGAGATGACAGGACCTGCCTCGCAGGACCACTGGGAGCGCTGAACGTGGTAACACAGGCGGGGTTCAGAACAGTGCTCCCCCTCGGCACCGAGTCCAGCAGTTCACACTGTCTCCTCCTGACCTTTACACCCGCCTAGCGTGGAGCATCGCTCCCTCTGATGCAGACACCTTAAGCTTATCCGTTGCTTATGCATTCCAGTCATCTGGAATGACAAAAATACTCTGGGTGCAACCCTTTTTGTAATAAATATTACAGTTATCTGTGATGGTCTCCCAGGAAAGTTCTATAACCCTGCCAGTGCCTGAATAGCTGGGTTCAACTCTCATTAACACTTGTGGACTATAAACCAAAAAAAAAAAAAAAAAACTCAGTAATTTCAAGGGCAGAGGTGCAAAGCTCTAAATATCCCCATTCTCACGCTGGTGGGACACTGGTCAGGTAGGCGGGACTCAGCTCAGGGTGTGAACAGCAGGCTTCACGTGTCTCCACGTGTGAGGCTGGAGAGGAAGGGGCCTGGAGGGAACGCAGGGTGTTTCCAACATAGCTAGACTAGCGTGGCCCGGGACCCTACAGACAAGCACATCCTTCTCAACTAAGACGGAGGGCGGTCACTGACCTCGGTAAGGGGTCATACCTCCAGAAGGACTCAATCAGAGAACGCCTGCTGTCACGGCGATTTCTGGTTCTTTCACAGCATCATTTTATAGGAGCATAGGCTCCCTTTTCCAGAAAACCTGCCACTACCTTCCATTAAATGGTACTCAAATAACAGGACCTACAACGGAGTCCCTAAGCTTGCCGGTTTCAAGCTTCTGAAGAGCCACTATAGAGAAAGTTTAAGAGCTATCCTTCTGCTGACTTCTTCTCTGTGTAATCTTGTAATCCCCTATGTTCTGTGTTTTGTTCCTGCACACACCCCCAGAAGGCATGTACACACACACATATATAACTGAGAAGACAGGAAGAAACTATTCCCGGGCCTCTGTGGCCATAAGAAGGGATACAGATGTACTGATGCTGTGAGCTCAGACTTTCCCTGACCAGTACTGGTCCCCCGAGAAAGCAACCAGCAGTGGGCAGGCAGTCTGGCTCACCAGTAATGAGGAAAACAAAATCTGACCTTGGCATCTAAACCTGCAAGGGTATATAAAAGGGTGTTCTTTTTCCTATTTTTGCCACCTACTCAGACCTACTGACGAGTATTCCAAGGTACCAGTTTTGTCTACCTGATTTTCAATGCATCCTAAAACCACCTGACGGTGGAGGCAGGGACTAGTCGCACAGTCCCATTTATGCACCCGGAATGAGCCGCCTCTCCTCCTGGTCTCCCCAGTGGGACAAACAGGAAGCCCACTCACCCGCATCCTCAGTTTGCAGCCCAGCCCTCCACCCTTATGTTAAGTAAGGACATCACGGAACATCACTATAAGTAAATCAACAGAAGCCCTCGGGCTAGGGTCCCATCCTTGAAACTTGTCTTAGGTTCTGGGTGACCAGCTGACTCCTTAGGCAAGGCCCTGAGGGTTCAAGAAAAGGAGCCTGAGAGAGGATAGAGCTCAGCGGTAGAGCACATGCTTAGCATGCATGAGATCCTGGGTTCAAAGCCCTGAACCGCCATTTAAAAAAAAAAGGAAGAAAAAAAAGCAACCCTTCCCAGTCCTTCCAAGGGTGAGGATGCTCAGGTTCAGGGTCGAGTCAAAGGTCAGACCAGAACATCCAAAATCATTCAAGTTTAACTTCCTCATTTTATGTGTGAGTTAAAAGACCAACAGAAATGAAGTGGTTTCCTTAATCTCACAGAGCCGGAAAAGCCCTGTTCCAAGGACCAGTGAAGACCTAAGAAGAGACTTCCCCTTTTGCATCTCCTTGGAAGAAGCTTCTCAGTCGGCTCTGCACACCCACGGAGGGAATCCGGCTCCACGTGGCTGTGCCCTTGAACCACAGCCTTAGAAATTCTGTGCACAGCATCACGGCGCTCAGCTCCGAGCTGGCCAGCAAGCAGAGCGATCTCGTTCTGTGTGCCCGAGAGTAGGTGAAAGGACCGAAGAGGGCAGCTCTTCCCAAGCTCTGCATGCCCTGCCCACAGCCTTCTGGAAGCAGAGCCTGGCAGGTTCAGATCAGAAGCTGCACCGTGGGGCCGGGTCTGTCCACCAGGAGCCTGAGGATGGCGCTGGTGCATCAGAAGGCCCCAGTGACCTGGCAACCCAGATCTGGCTTGATTCTAACATTTTCTGTTATTAATTCCTACTTCTGTGCAAACGGGAGGTACCCACAGGCCCGAGAGGCCCATGATGTACCTGGATGCCTGCACACACTCCTCGGGTGCACTCCATCAAAGGGGGAAGACACGCCAAGCCCCAGCTCAAGGCCGGCGCTGGGCAGTCTGCAGTGTCCGCCTCTTTCCTCTTCGTAAGTTACAAGGTCAAATCAGCAGCACCAAACGTGAGGCGGAGGGCAATGAATCGGCACCTTCACACTGGGGTCCAAATTCCCTGGACCCTTTCTGCACACCCTCAGTTGCCCACCTTCATCACTGCCTTGTCTGCTTTACTCCCCAAGGACAGAAACCCACAGGCAGAGGGCACCAAAGTGAGTTAAGAAGCTTGAGGACAAAGGCCCACCAGGGTGTCTCGGGCAACGCACACGAGTGTTTCCACGAAAACAGCTCTGGAGTCCACCAGATACACGACACAAAAATGCCTCTGAAAATAAAGAAGATGTAAAACTCTTAACAGTGTCCCACATTCTAAGGTCCAAGTGCCCATGAGATTTTCTTTAACCAATGAAATCAAATCTTGATTTTTTTTCCTCCTCCTAAAACTTCAAGTTTATTGATACTGAGCCAGTCTCCTCCTTGCAGTTACCTGCATCTGTGAGTTAAGACAGTAAGTTAACACAGCATCGTAACTCTTAACACGATGGAAGTGTTCAGCTGGATTTAGACTTGATTCCCCATCAACTTTATCTGCTTTTTTTGATGCTTTTTACTGATATTGATGGGGTTCAGGGCAGGCCCCTCCCAAAATAGGCCACTTTGGCAGACTGATTATTTTGAATTCAAGTTACTTGAGAAACAGCCAGTGCAAGGACACTGACCCTCCTTTGTGGCCCTGAAAGCAGGAAACAAAGCTCCCGCGGGAAGGTGTCCTCCCTTCCCCGGAAGGATGGAGGGCGTCCTTATCACTGGAGAGTGGGAATCCGGGGCAGAGGAAGCGGTATCAACTTTGTTACTTCTTCATTAATCTGCCACTCCAAGCCCAAACCCTTTTGTTTTGTCAAATCTTCCACAAACAATCACTGATTTGTTTCAGAAGGTATGTAAACAGCTTGCTTCGGTCACTCTTTGGCCCCATACCTACGGGACCTCCGTACGGATGAAACGAACCATTTTGTTTCTCTCCTGTTAATCTTATGTCGATTTGATTATGAGACCAACCAACAGAACCTAGAAGGATAGAGGGAAATTCTTCCTCCCCGACAGTATTCCAACCAAAAGAAAGAGACTGTGAGAGCAAATCACATTAACACTAGCAGAAACCCAGTTTTCAGTACTCCCTCACAAACAAGCCGTCTCCAGAAGCATCTTCTATATAAGCAGAGCACATCTGCGCAACCTGGAGGCAAGGACAACCTTGACCCTATGGATAAATAAAGAGCAGAGAGGGGCAGGGAGAGGGTGTGAAATCTTGAGCTGAGCCTTAAAGCGCTCTCTCTTTCTCCGTATATTGTTTAAAAAAATACCACCCAAACCCGTAACAGAAGACACAAAACACTGTCATTCCTTTTGTTTTTTTCAACCACACTGCACTTGATAGATACCCTTTGAACATTTAGCATTTGCGTTAGGATATAATATGACACACAGGAAGAGCACTAAATCACTACCACCTACTTATATACTCTTGGGACAGTCTCTCTGAACTATTTAGTAATCTCTCTACTGCCTGAAAAAGGCAAATTTCATTTCATAGTTAGTCTGCAACAAAACCATTTCAAAGATACCCAACATAAATAGAGATATTGCAGTTACCTAATTCAATCTCCTGCCTACAGGCAGGTGTATCTCTACCACGCTTGAAAATGTGGGCACTTCATCCATCAGGAATGACTCATTTGTAGTAGGTCTAATCATCTGATGATTCATTGTAAGCCAAGTGCACCTTTAAAGAAGCTGTCTTATACACGGTGCATAATCACTTTGTCATAAACTTCTAAAATGCAGCCACCTCTGATCTTCAACACAGAACCAGAATAACCTTCTTGAAGAACATGCCTGATCACGTCCAGTCCATCAGGACCTTCCAGAACCTTCAGTTTCCCTCTGCCACAGATTAAAGGCAAAGTTCTTAGCCCAGCCATCAGGCCCCTCCAACCTGACCCCAACCTACCTCATTCCTCACTGTCCCAGGAGCTAGAGCCCAGGTGAAAGGAACTCAGGCCAAAGCCCACAGAGGGATGGGGAAAAATACAGGTACGTCAGGTCTGCTGCGGGCTAGACCCTGCCCAGGTGTCTGCATTTACATGATCTCACTGAATTCTCCCAACAATCGAATGCAGTCATTGCTTGTACAAATGAAGAAACAAAGACTTTAGCCAGATGGGGGGGGGGGGAAACCTAGCTGAGATCACGTGACTAGGAAATGCTCAAGCCAGTGTCAGCAGTCTGGGGACACCCACTGCATGACCCCAAGAGGAACTGCCCCTTTCTTAACCTCAAAAGTAATCCTCCAAGTGGAAACAACCTAAATGTCCAGCGACAGATGGCTGTATAAAGAAGATGTGAGATATATATATACACACACACACATACAGTGGAATACTTACTACTTGGCTATAAAAAAGAATAAAATAATGCCATTTGCAGCAACATGGATGGACCTAGAGATTATCATACTAAGTGAAGTAAGCCAGAAAAAGAAAGAAAAATACGATATATTACTTGTATGTGGAATCTAAAAATAAAGAAGACACTAATGAACTCATCTACAAAACAGAAACAGACTCGCAGACATAATAAACAATCTTATGGTTACTGGGGGGAAAAGGGTGGAAAGGGATAAATTTTGCAGTTTGAGATTTGCAAATGTGAACCACTATATATAAAAATAGATAAACAAATTTCTTCTGTATACCACAGGGAACTATATTCAATGTCTTCTAATAACCTTTAATGAAAAAGAATATGAAAATGAGTTATGTGTATATATATATGTATGACTGGGACATTGTGCTGTGCACCAGAAACTGACACATTGTAACTGACGGTGCATCAATTAAAAAAAAAATTCTTTCTTCAAAAAGAAAAAAAGCAGTCTTCCATGCTGGTTCGGGCAGCGCATATACTAAAACTGGAACGATACAGAGAAGATTAGCACGGCCCCTGCGCAAGGATGACACACAAATTCATGAACTGTTTCATATTTTTTTCTTTACTATCTAGCACAGGAAACTATGTATTCAATAGCTTGTAATAGCCTATGATGAAAAAGGCTACAAAAAAAGAATATATATATATATATACGTATAACTGAATCACTATGCTGTACACCAGAAACGAACACGACATTGTAATCGACTATCCTTCAATAATTTTTTTTTTAAAAAAGTACTCCTCCCTAAGTGTAGGCAAACAGCCTGGGGCTGAGTGTGGAACAGACTTGTCTGTACACAGTGGCCACTGCACGGGACAAAAACCAGGCTTTGCCACCTACCAAATTCCCTCAGCAACAGCAACACAGCTAAGTTTTTTAAGAATCTTCAAGAAGCAATTTTAAGAAAATTTTATAAACGTGTGCTCCTCCAGGAGGCCTACTCTACACTTGCAGCATCCCTGCGCCGTACCTCTGTCCGGCACCAGCTGACCGCCACCATCTTCCAGAACGTTAGGCTCTGCTTTAGGCTGCTGGGCGGTCAGACTGGAGAGACCAGAGCAAAGCCATAACAGCCTTCCTCTACTGTCACCTGAGGCCTATCTAATTAGGAAGACGGAAATGTATCACATACAAACGTAACTTGAGTGATGTACTGAACGGTATGTTTTGTCATGATGCGGGGAGGGTATAGCTCAAACAGTAAACTGCATACTTTGCATGCATGAGGTCCTGCGTTCAATCCCCAGTACCTCCTCTATAAATAAAGTAAACCTAAGTAACTCCTTCTCCCCCAAAAGAGAAATGTTTTGTCATGATACAAAAGGATCAACACTTCAGAAGATTGAAATTCCCAACCTTGCTGTTAATATTTTCATAACAAATGTTTTATATATGGACAAACACGCAGAGGTAGGCAGAAAACGCATGCATTTATGTAACCCCCCATCACAAACTGTCCTTCTTTCTGATGTAAAAATTTAAAGTTTTATCCTCTTAGACATGGAAGATGCATTGACCTGGGACACCTTAGAATACAGGGAATGTTTTACAGGATTTCATGGTTGTAAAGACTTTCTAGACTATGAAAAGGAATATATATATATATATATCTTGCTATGCTGTACATCAGAAATTAACACAGCATTATACACTGACTATACTTCAATTTTAAAAAATGCAAAAAAAAATACTTTCTAAATATAAAGGTGCTTTAAGTGACAAGAATGACCTTAACCTCTCCGAAAGAACATCTACTCTAAAGTCCATGACACAGATTTGGTCAATGTAGTTAAGAAATAAGATGGTGGGATGGAAGAAAACAATAAACAAGTCTGTCCCCTCGGTCACCTATGTCACTATCAACAGGCACCTAATGCCCAGAGTAACAGAACCAGGTCTTCTTAAAGGGAAAGAGACATAAACACTGGAGTGCCTAAAACATCCTCATTATGCTCTTATCTCAATCAGAAGGGTCCTAATGAAAAAGAGAATGAAAACAAATAAATGCATGTATATGCATGACTGGGACACTGTGCTGCACACCAGAAATTGACACATTGTAACTGACCAAACTTCAATTAAAAAAAAAGGTCCTAAAAACAGACCCCCTTTCTCTCAGCTGAGCTGGGTGTGTACACACCCTGTATGTGGGCGTGGGGCCCACTGCACTCGGGGGAACACGTGAATTCTTTTTAAAGGACTTATCAGGACTTACCCGTTTGTAAACAGGGCAGGTCCAGCAATAGGACTGTTTGCTCCCTTTCACACCTTCCTTCCTGAGAAAAAGTTCGCCAAGTTCAGTAGGTGGTTACAGAAGCACCAAAGCAGCCAACCACAAATTAAAACAAGAATTTGTGAGAATGTGTTAAAATGGCAAGAAGCCTGCAGCCCCTTTCAAGCCCAAAGATTCCGACCAGACCAACTCAAAAATTCACGAAGCATGAACTGTTACAAAGTTCCCTGCAGTATTACACTGACAAGCATCTTTCACGTGGGCTTAAATTTGGTCCACAAACAGTGTATAATCGATTTCTAACTTCTCATACACATTTCTTATTCAATCTTGGTGTGTGATTTAAAATTTCAAATTAAAGCACTTAACTCAAATCTAAGACGCCCTGTGTGGGAACTAAGCGCCTTAGAAGAGCCATGGTTGGCTTTGTTTTAACTATGAGTAATCCACATATCTTAAAAAACATATGGGAAAAAATAGAAAAATAAGTAACCATACATATCACCACCCTTACAGAAGCTGTGACTTTTGATTTTTGTCTATTTTCTTCTAACCTCTTGTCCTTGGATTGACCAAAACACCTGAAAAGTCACTAACAGCTTTTTCTTCTGATAAAGCACGGTGATTTTTTTTTTAATTTAAACTGTCCAGGAGAAAGTTTTCTTATCTACTGTAAGATATACAGATAGATAGCGAGGTGGACACACATCTTTACAGTTTTCTAATCACGTATAATTATTTAAACATTTACAATGTCACAGTAATGGAATTACGCCACACTATAGGTACGTTCATATTGCATCAATGACATCTTTCCATATCAGTAAATACCCACAAGACTCCTTTTAATAAGTCATTGTTGGCTTCCTTTAAGACCTAAGTTACGATGCCAAATTGCTAGGTAACCTATCAGAATGTAAATTATTTACAGACTGAGTAGAAGTTCCATTCTTCCCTTCTGCTTCTGATGTCATCGACAGAGGCACCACCAGCAACCATTCTGTCACGACACTGAAAACTGTAGCTCTGTTAGGAGTTACGGAAGTGAAATGAAATCAGATCCCAAAATGAAAAAGCCACTTTCTCTTCCAGCAGCCCCAAAGCCCTGTCTAAATCCTGAGGCTCGAGTGATCCGGACACAGAGCATCTGGTGGACAATCTGAAGACGAGAAAGGAACAGGTTCCATCTCCCAGGCTCCCTGAGGTCAGCAGAAGTATAACTTAACCTTAACTTTTGCATATAAAGAGGTCCCTTTCACCTCAAAAAAAACCTCAGCTCTTGATAAAAGACTGTCCCACTGCCCTGAGAAAAGAAGGGAAGGAAAACTCTAAAAAGCCACTATTATTCTGAGATTTCTGCCCGCACGGACTTAGCATTTTTCATCGACTCTAACACAAGGGTTTTCACGGCACACTCCTCCCGGGTCAGTCAGTACACTTCCTGAACCTGTCTAGCAAAAGAGTTCGCAGGCAGTCTGCCCCGCCAGCAACATGACTGGTCACACAGCAGCAGACAGCACGGCGCGTGGCTCTGAGGGAGGTGCCCGGTGTGACCACAGACCTGCTGCCACCTGCTCCACATGGGGGCTCGGGATGGCCCCGCAGAAGGACGCATGGCCGGGCTCTGAGGGACACGGTTCGCTCCTCTGTGTCAGGGACTGCATGAGGCAGGCAGGAAGGAAGACAGAATTTCAGTTCCCGAAAACAGTAAGGAGTCTAGTAGAGAACGAGACAGGCGAACAGTGACAAATGTTGAGGTGGGTGCTATGAGAGGGAGAACGGCATTGCGACATGTAGGCATCAGGGAGAAAACAGAGGCGAGGAAACAGGTGGGGCTGGTCAGGAAAGCTTCTCCTGAGGAATGAACCCAAGTCAGACCCTACAGGGCGAGCAGGAGGGCGGGTGGCGGGAGAGGGAAAGGGAGGCGTCCCGGGGGCACACTGCGGCAGGACGGAGCGTCGGGGAAATGGGGCGGTGGCTGTGCGATGGCTGCAGCGGAGAGAGGCAGGGCTCTCGAGAGAGAGAGGACCCATCCGGGATGGGAAGGGAGTTTGAAGCAGTTTACGACTCTCTATCTCATGTGAGTGCTGTGCGCTTCTGCAGGCAATGGGCATCAGTGGAGACAATCTGCTAGGAAAACAGTGAGATTGGAAGTTTCTTAAATTGCTGTCTCGGGGGGAGCAGGGTATAGCTCAGTGGTAGAGCGCATGCTCAGCATGCACGAGGTCCTGGGTTCAGTCCCCAGTACCTGAATGAATGAATGAATGAGTAAATAAATAAATAAATAAATAAATAAAATGCTGTCTCCAGCAGTGAATTAGTCAGGGCTCCACCCAAGAGAACCAGCAGTGCCTGTGTGTACAGGTACAAGGGGGAGGGGAGTGGGGCAAGGGGGAGTCGGTTTACACACCTGTGAAAGCTGGCAAGTTGGAAATCCCTAGGGCTGGCTAGAAACTCGGAGAGAAGAGCTGAGGCTGCAGCCCACAGACAAAATTTCTCCTTCCTCCTCAGGGACGCCTTGGTTCTGCTGGTGAAGCCTCCTCACTGACTGAATGGGGCCCACTGAGATAACTGCCTTTACGTAAAGTCAGTTCTCTGGACAAGTTAGGCACATCTGAAAAACACCCTCTCAGCAGCGCTGGACCAGTGCACTCAGCCGGATACCCGGGCATCACAGCCTAGCCAGGTGGACACAGGAAACTAACCATCACAGGGGTCTGCACCGTCTTCTGAACGCCTCGATGACTGTGTGGCTGAGTGAAGCAGGGAAGGAGACAGGAGGGACCAGAGACAAGGGAACCAGAAGAGGAAGCAGCCTGGACCAAAGCTCACCTCCCCCAGAGAAAACAGACGTTTATATGCAGGACCCACAGCTGGAAACAACAACAGGAGATTAGTATCCACAGGTGAGCACGAGGCTGGCTTCGCCCAGTCGTGTCCAGGTGACCCTGGGATAAGGCAATGAAGCCTTTCTGGATTGGGTGGGGTCACTGGGTGACCTTGGGGACAGAACCGCAGGTCTCTCTCATTCTAGTCACGTGTGTCCAGAACCTCATTTTTTTCAGTTTTCAAAATGTGTTCCGAGGATCACTTTGCAGGGGAGAGGGCAGAGCAGAGTGATGAAAAATAAAAACCTTGAAAATGACCCATCTAGGAGAGAGCCCCAGCTTCTCCATCATCCAAAACCCACCTTAGTCACGAGACTTTCTGTGTTTAGGGAAGTAATTCCTGTGGATAAGGGATGACCTGGTGGTACATCCTCTGTTCCCAAACTCCTCAGTCTTCATGCAGTTTTCTCCAACATACCAAAGATCTGGAAGAAATCCCCCACCTGGAGAGCCGTGGCTGACTGCGGATCAGCCGAAGGCCCAGGCAGCTCTGCCTGGGGCTGGATTAACCAGTAACGTAACACGTGCAGTACAAAGGCCACGCACAACGGCCCAGGCAAGGGCCTAACACACGACTGGGGGTCCCCAAATGTGATCCCCAATTCTCCACAAACCCTCCTCAGAGTAAGTAAAAAGTCAATTTTCTAAAGCAGTAATTACATAATCCACTTTCTACAGACAAGCCTTTCTACAGAGCAGTTACTCAGGCAAAAGGACAATGAACACGAGTGTGAGCATCAGCATTCCTAATCGCGCACACACTGACGGCAGAGCCCAGGTCACAAGGGTTCCCAGGGGTTCTGTAAACCACAGGTTTAAGAACTGGCTGGCTTCCTCCTGCAGCGCTGCGGCCGCCTTGTTGGCAAGCTGGCAACACTGAGGTTTGGTAGGATAAGCAAACACAGCTGAAGAGCCACCCTCCTCCTGAGGGAATATTCTCAGGGCCACGTCACTCACCACCTCCATGGCCTCCTACCCCATGGACACTTTTCTCAATTCATAACGAGCGTGGAACCCAGATCATCTGTGTTGTCTGGCGTTTGCCTTCCCACAATATTGAGACTCTCAGAAGACAAAACATTTGCTCTATTAACCCCCAACAATGACCAGCTCAATAAACATACGTCATGCATTTATTATTTCTAGAAACATTCGCTGTGCACCTGTGAGGCAGTAGCTCAGCGCTGCGGGCGCCGTGAGCAGAGAGACACAGACAGGGCTCCCTGTCTGGGGATGATGGGAGTGCTCACCGCCCCCGGGACCCCAGCTCCCTGAGCAGGGGTGGCGGCATCCAGCCACGTCCTGGCGGGGGTGCTCAAGTCACCTGGGCCAGGTGCACAGCAAGGGCTTGGCTCCAGGCAGAGGCAGCAGGTGCAAAGCCTGGAAAGAAGAGCCCCCCACTCCCACCCCACCTTATGCATGTCACATCTCCCTCCCCTCCCGCTGACCTGAGGAACCCCCACCCCATTCCCTTTCTTTCTCTTAAGGTTCCGCTGCAAATATTCGTAGTCTTACCCTGTCATCCTCTCCAACCTGCTCCTCGTTCCTCCCAATGTCTTTTACTAATTACTCCCCAAAAGGAGAGATGTCAGAGCAAAATCCTCCTGGGTGTGGAAAAGTGCACAGAATGAGAGCTGACCGCGTCAGAGGACAGGCAGTCAGGAGAGGTCACTGAGAACGGATGGCTGAAGACGCATGGCTGGTTTAAGTCTGTGAAACGGTTAAAAATCCCTCCACCACCTACGTGGATCGAGGCTGATGCAAAGTGAGGGGCAAGTTTGCTTTAGCCAGTTTCCCTGCACCACTGGATAAAGCACTTACCTGCCTTGTGGAGCAGCATTCGCTCGGGATTCCAAGTAACTCGACCTGGGGACAGAAGAGGCACCTCCCCTAACTCTGCAGTTAACACTTAATGCTTTGGGGCGCTTTATTTGGCAGGGAGGGTTGGTCAGGTGAGAAACACACTATTTGGGGGAAGGTAAGACTGGACTGTATACGAATGTTAAGTTCGGGCACAATTAAAAATCAGCAGAGTAACAGAATGTTCTGTTGGCCGGGTGACCTTTGACGTTTATAAGGAATGCTACAAGATGCTTGAGTGTGAGCCAGTCTGTTAAGACAGCAGAGTCCCTTGGTCTGGGAGGGTCAGAGATCCTTCCAGGTTTCCTATGAGTTGGAAACTTGTCATAGCAACATTTAAGGTATTACTTGGACTTCTTTACCACCTCAAGTAAAGTGGACTTTCTATCTTGCCCATGAGAACCTAGATGTCTTATTAAAGAGATCCACGTCAGTTTCTAATGTACTCATGAATTGTAACAAAGATGCGATGTACATCAAAAAAATCCACGCTAAGTGATGAAGATGGGAATGGTATTTGATGAGAGCTTCCCGTTATCTGGCAAACTTGCTTACATGGCACACTGTTTTCTTATGATTACATACCAGTGAGGTCCTGAATGTGCTTACAATTCTGGGGGGTTAAGGGAAGGGGCTCAGGCACAAATGTGGGAGGAAAAACTGTACCTTTTTCCAAAACTGAAATTCTGCTGCTCCAACTTACGTTCTAAGGTGAAACACACAAAAATAGTGGTCTCTGTTCTCTTTCTTCTTGATCATTTTCATCTTGTTTCTCCGCGTCCCTAACTCATGACATCCTGTTGCCCGAGATTATAATAACCAGCAGGGAAGAAGGAAGACTGTCAATCACTGTGACGCCCAGCCACACACAGGCAGAGACTCGCAGTAAACAGAATCTGATGATGGTAACTGAGACAGTGGTTCTTTTTCTTCCTTCCCGCGCGGAAACAGAGAAGAGCTGTTGAAATGCCTGAAGATTCCTCGCTCCCCATAAGATGGAGTTTAGAATTGTTCTAATCCGCAGCTAACCACTCTCACTTTGGATTTTTGGTTGCATAAAATATTTGTTAATAATGCCACTTCATCGGTTTACCAAACGGCAGCTTGCTGTATTCCAGGGAGTGTTCATTACTCAAAGGACCATCTGTCTAAGAGCTCAACAGAAGGTTTTAAAATCACCATCTAGTGGAGAATGTATGGCCACATTATATCAAGTCAAATATTTACATTTCAGTATTTTAAATGTGAACGTTCTTACCCAGCCATCTACTGCAAGTCAGATTTAATTACTATGCCTTTTTTTTTTGGTATTTTTATCTTCTATATTTTCAAACCAGTATAAGCAAGTACAAGGAGAGCTTTCACTTAAGCAAACAGGATTGCCAATCGCAGGAGTCTGTCTGCAGCACCTTTGCTCAGACAAGGAATAATCCTGACAGCAGCACTATTTTCAACCAGAAAAGCAGTTAAACAGTATTACACAAAGCAGAAAAACATTTGGGGGAAAAAAAAAACCCCGCTGATTCTGCCTTTCTGAGCGTTAATAATTGGGGCCATTGTTGCTGCCGCTACCGTCAGGATCACTTTCGGCCCCAGCTACGCCAGCCCCATTTCACGGCATCCCACACCCTCACTGTCCTCCCAACTCGACAAAGAGCTGGGCAAACTCTTTTCCACCAAGGGAAGTGTGACAGCAAGGAAACTCAAGGGTGTATGGGTTAAAACAGATAAACAATTAAAAAAAAAAACAACAAAACCTGTTTTCGACATAGAAAACTATCGTATGATTACCAAGGGGGAAAGGGGATGGAAAGGGATAAATTGGGAGTTCGAGGTTTGCAGATACTAACTACTATATATAAAAAGATAAACAAAAAGTTTCATCTGTAGAGCACAGGGAACTATATTCAATATCTTGTAGTGACTTATAATGAAAAATAATACAAAAAGGAATATATGTATGTTTACGTATCACTGAATCACTATGCTGTGCGCCAGAAATCGACACAACCTTGTACACTGACTATACTTAAAAAAAAACAAAACCTGCTTTCAAAATGTTATTTAAAATACCCAAGGATATGGGAATAGGAAGGAAAAGGAAAACAGAGGGGGAGAAAAAGACAACATGGGAGAGAGACTGTTAAATCAGTTCACCAGGTACCAGCTTCACGTAGCCAGGGTAGCTGAGGAACAAGGAAACAAGAACAGCAATCTGGGAGACGGGCAAAGGTGAGCAGAAACAGCAAGGGCTCGGGAGAACCGGCAGCCGGAGGAAAAGGGACTCCTCTTCCCCCCGCCTGTTAGCTGAGGGGTCTCGGATAACTAGCATGCATCCGTGGGCCGGCTTCTTCATCCACAAAGGGCCAATAAAGGGTCGGGTGGGACCGGCAGAAGACTAAATGAGATGAGATGGTGCGTGTGTTTGGGATCTAGTACGTACTCGAGAAAAATACCGAGTTCCTTCCTTCTCTTATCTTCCCCTTGAATTAAGTTCTGTAATTTTATGACCCAGAACCAATTTTCTTCTCCATCTACAACGTGGAAAGGTTAGATCTGAAGCACTGTATAACTGAAGGTTCCTTAGTGACTGGAACATCGGAAGACTGGAAGGAGCTCCAGGTGTGAGTGCTGGTGTGTTTCCTGGTCCACGCCACCCCGGGTGAGTCTGAGCACCTGAGCAGGCAGGAGAGCGGAAGGCCCCGCACCAGGACAGGCAGACGGGCGGCCCTCATGGCACCAGCTGTGGGAATTTGGAGGAGGGAGGAAAGGGTCCTGGGGGGGGGGGATGTGAGCAAGCCTCAAAGAATCGGTTCACTTTATCTTCAAAGGGAGAAAAGGGCAGCGCAAAGCCTCACCGAGGAGGATGGGTAAACGGGTGTGGCTGGGGCCAGTGATTCATCTTTAAGTGAGCAGTGAAAGCTGCAGCTGGAAAGACCGGTTAATTAGCACAAATGCTGGGTGTTAAAAGCCAGACCAAAAAATTTCAACTTTATCTTGAAAACACCAAGTTTTAAGTCAGAGAAGGGTTGAATTTACACAAAGTATTCAGCCCCATGCTTCACCAAGAGGAGTCAGGGATTAAAAAGTGAGCTTTCATCAGTGTCAAATAGCAACAATATGCTCACACGTGCCATTTATACAGCATCGCATGTTTTTCCTGACTCTTTTAGGTGTAAAGTGGAAACCTGGAGACTTGTGTCTATCTCTGACTTACAGGTGTCTGGCACAGGACCAGCCATCAACAAGTATCTGGTGAACAGGAAAATGCATAAATGAACGGATTACCCCAAGAAATACGCTGTCAGGGGAAGACCAGGAGAAGGAAGAAGGGAAGAGACAGGACCAGCGGAGTGTAACGTGGGTTCCTGGAATTAACACACTCAAGCCTACACTGCAGGGCAAGTCCTTGTCCCGGGCTACAGGTGGGAGGTGGCCACACTGCCTGGGGAAGGAGCCGGCCCAGGACTGAGACAGAGGAGGCGCCCCGCCAGCTACTGTGTTTACACCCTCCCCGCTCTGGCATCTGGGAACGTTTTCCTCCCCTTATAAATATGTATGTGTGTGTCTAAATCCTCTTCTACTACAAAGCTCATTCCAAAAACTGACCTTTTCTGTAGTTTGTAGATATTTGACACCTCTGCTATCAGACCATGAATTCCGAGAGAGAGTACAAATAACATTTATATTCACTACGGAGCTGGGGCCATTGGTGAGTGACCAACACAGATTCTCTGGTTAAGAACACATATGGCACCAACGAAATCAAACTTCCGCTAACCCGGCTTCATTCTCGCATTCAGGGGCTCACTGCGCACTGACTGACGGGCAAGGCACCGTGGCAAGTGGCAGACGGTACTAAAGGCGAGAGCTCTGACTTCGGGAAGCTTATCGTCTGTCCACCCAAGGAGGCAGGGGGAACATTCAAATCTTCCTGCAACACTGCTTTTCACTTCTTCTCTAGCAGAATATTTATCTTTCCAACAGAATACCCAGGAAGGACCAAGATGGACATATTCCACTTTAAATCTCAATTCTGATCCCCAGTCTGTGCCACTGAGAGATACAGGTAACAAGTACCAAAATGATGCAAATGCAGTTGTCAGAGAAAATCAGAAAGGAAAAGTAAGAGCGATCTCTAAGTCAGAGGTAAGATCCCGCGCCCATCAGTGGCCAGGTTGTCTGGAACGCCAAGAACGGGACAAAGATGTCCCAACAGGAGACTGGCTCACACAAGAAAAGAAACGGCAGGGGGCAGTGTTAAAAGAAGGGGTTATGAAATAAAACATGTACACTCAAAGCTCTACTTTTACCAAATTTACTTTAATCCAACCTCTCAAATACAAAAGCCTTCAACAAGAAACCTTCTCCACAATTCCTTTCTCCTTTCCCCAAATGCCTCTGAAATCTCCCTTCAGTTGGCTTTTGCAAGAACGCTGGTCTGATGAAGAACGAAACTATTACTGATTTTAACCGGAGCGCGCTATTTCTGTGGTGCAGACACAGCTTGACTCCACGGCACACATGGGGATGTTCTCTTTCTAGAAGTGTGGTCTGCCTCCAGCCGTGTTTGGGGTGCACCCTGGCCCTGCAGCTGTCGCTGCGAGCTGGATGCTGTTCCCAGGCATTCCACAGACTTTGTCAGTTCAATATTATCTCCCAGGCTAAAAAAAGGTTCGATTATTTTTATTAAAATAACAATGAGGGGAATATGTTCAGTATCACATAATAAACTTTAATGAAAAAGAATATGAAAATGAACATATGTATGTATGTGCATGACCCGGACATTGTGCTGTAGTCCAGAAATGGACACGTTGTAACTGACTATACTTCAATTAAAAAAAAAAAATTACAATGAGAAATAATTTCCAACAATGAATGTCTAAGTAAGCGGGTCTACACACCATACATGTGTGTTTGTAATTAACAAAATCAAACGTCCCCTTGAATCTTTCCATGAAGTATCTAGCTTGTGTCCTTATAATAATGGCCTATGGAAGAAAAGCAAATAAGTTAAATCAGAAGTTGCATTTACAAATGGATGGATGTTGACTAGTCAATTGGGATCGAGACTTAAACTTTCAAATCAGATACAACACCCACGTTGGAAAAGAAACTCTAGGCTCTAAACGACAAAGCACATCTCAGCAGTGCTGAGGGAACAGCAAACATCCACATGGAACAAATGTGATCGATCACCCAGCGAAACATATTTGTCTTGCAGTTTTGTTAGCCCCCCTGACCCAAACTTAAACAGGAAGGTATTCCAAACTCAACAGCTCGCCTCCGTGGTATTCAGGCCAAAGTGGGAAAGCAGGTATTCGCGGAGTCTGGAGGTAACCCCACCCACGGTGACACGCTCCACTATCTGACAGTAACTGGGGCAACAGACCCCTCTGAGTCTGACGGTTAACACTCCACACACGTCCTGAAGACAGATTCTACCAAGTGCCCCCCATCACCGGACTGCAAACTGCTCTCACCGAAATGTCACCAAGTCCAAGGCAAAGCAGCCAGCCGATACAGAATCCACCTTCTTCATCCCCCTCTGCCAAAGCTCCCAGCTGCCAGTGTAATCGAACGATTAGCATATGTAAGGCAAAAGGTCTAGACCATGACATCAGCCTCACAGAAAATCAGCAGATTCAAAAAAAAAAAAAAAACCGACTAGCCCACTAGGTCTTTGGAAATTCCAAATAAATGAAAAGGATGAAAAGGATATAACAGCGGGAGATAGCAGACTACATTCTCAGCCCTAGAAAGCACAAAAAACATTGCTCAACAAAGCCATTCCATGAATTCTCCATTAGAGAAACGTATAGAGGGGTGGGGGTGGGGGTGGCCCATCCATCACAAGGGTACTAACTCACAGCGGCATTAACTAAAAAGTTACTTCCCTGGCAACCTGGAAGCCGTCACAATGCCCTTGAACAGCATTTCGAAGTAAAGACAAGCCCAAATCAATCCAGAGGACTGTCAACAGTTCAAGGATCACCTAAGCTCGGTGACAGCCTGAACAGCTAACACGGGATTCCTGAGAGATGACTTCACAGCCGAAGACAGCACGGGCTTCAGTCTGATATGTCTGCCCTCCGGAATGCAGGGCCCACCGAGCTGCTCGAAGATGTTTAATGTGTAGACGTGTTATTCAAGCTGATACCTCTGCCTGTTCTAGAAACTAACAGAGGAAGAAAATGAACTAAACCAAGCCTCGGTCATCAGGGCTCTGCTGGCAGCCCTGAGACCCTCCCACTTCCCCCACATCGACTTCACCTGTTGGGGCCCCAGACTTTTTGTCGGCAGTAGTGTCGCTGCCATTGCTTGGGGATCCCCAAGTGGTTAACGGCATAGACTTTTTAGAAGACAAGACTGAAGTCCAAACCTTCTCTCCCTTCAGCGACTAGGTAGGGCCACAGTGTAGTTTTAATACACCAGGCAAAAATCAGTTCTGCACACGTGCTCTGACGCCACAGACCCTGATGGACGTGGAACCCCTGCCACCCAGGAGGCAGCTATGAATGGCACAGACACTTCATTCAGATACAGGGAAACCAGATAGGCGCGTCTGCGGTCCAGGAAAAATAACCACAGAGACAGGAACCAGATAAAGTCTGAAGAATTCACGTGTCATCAGGAGCTATTTTTAATCGCACTTGAGAATCTTAGAACTTTTGTTTCGTAAAAGTAGGCATCTTATTCTCTCTACTACAAACGGTTTTTAAAAGAAAAAAAAAAAGAGAAGGAACCCTGAAGGGCTCCAAGTTAATGAACACTGGGGTGAGGGTCAGGCTTAGGGCTGCAAAAAAGCAGGTTAAGACTTAGGCGGAAAAAGTTAAAGTACACTTTTTTTTTAAGTTCATTTCCTTTCCATTTCTTAGACTCAGATATCAAAATCTCAATGAATACAGGACAGAAAAAATCAGAATGGTCGAGAGAGAGACACAAACCAGCACTGACAACTTTCTGGGACAGCAGAATGGAGAGAAAATCCTACAGCCCACAGGAGGAAGTTTTCACCTGTGCTCCAGCCGCAGACGAATTCACAAACCCTAAGGACAGCTCAGTAAAACAACTGGGCAGGGGAGGCGAGAGGCTGCCAGGCAGTGCCCGTCGGATCCATGGCAGGTGTTGGTGGGAAAGTCTGTTGAACAGAATCAGGAGGCATCTGGGACGAGGAGACCTAACGCACAGGATGCCGCCTCTAGTCCGGGCACACCCAATGTTGTAGTTGTCAGTCTCCCTGTGAAACGTGAGACAGGAGGCTCGAAGAGTTCCGGGAGCTATTTAGCAGTGGAAGCCACATACTCCAGCAGCAGGTGTTTAATTTTAGTCCAGGGTCTACAAAAATCTTCTTGTGTGTTTCTCCACGTGCGTGTGCCATTTACCTGCCTCACCCCAGAGGCGGCGAGACCCTACCAGATGACGACTCCCACCAGAAGTTCCATCCCCTGCCCCGGTGAACCCAAACCCCAGGCGCTGGGGACTCCCCAACAGTCCCCGGGAACATTTCCTTTCCAGCCACTGAGCCCTGCAAGCGTTCGCATCACCTCTGCGAAGCCGTGGCCCTCGCCCCCTTCCGCGTTGTGGCAAATATTACCATCACCATGACTTACTTACATGACTGTCTGCCCCACTACACCCAGAATCTAGGAAGCAGAGAAAAGCGATTCAATTCTGTATTCTCTCACCCTGCCTAATCAGGTACCAGGCATAGTGAAAATGCAAAAAAAAAAAAAAAAAAAAGAAAGGCAGCTAAACGAAATACTGCCAGGCAGCCCAGGGCTGGAGGATCAGCGGACCAAACACCTTGCATTTTATCAGCATGACAGTAACTGTTACGTGAGTCAACGGATGAATCTCACACTGAGAACATTTAGGCGGAATGTTTTTCTATAAATTATTACATCCACATCGTTGGTACAGAGAGTAAGCCAACACAAAGAAACAGCTCTGCTGGAAAAAGTAACGAGTCTGTTCAAACAAAGCCCTACCTGGAAACTGGCTGTCACCGGCTTTCATCTTATGCAGTGAACTTCCCCAGGGAGCTTAGAAACCAGGGGAACCATCGCCCCCAAGATGTCGATTTTCAAGAGCAAGAAGCCTCAAGGCCTGTAAAATTTGACTGATGGTGGCCTAATTAATGACAATGTGTAATTAAAGAGGGAGCTTTGGTCAGGGAATGGGGACCTGGAGAAAGAATCCTATCGCAAATGCTGGCGTCCTCAGCCACAAGAAGGGGCAGGTCCTTCCTTGCAGTCCTTGCCTGGACCCAGTGATGGTTCAACTGGCCCATCTCCCATGTTCCCACTGCAGGGGGTTAAGGTATAGCTCAGTGGTAGAGGGTGTGCTTAGCATGCATGAGGTCCTGGGTTCAATCCCCAGTCCCTCCATCAAAGAAACAAACAAATAAATAAACCACTGCAAAGGCACCAGGCTGTGAACTCAGGGACCAGGAAGAGGCTGGCATGCAGAGCCCCATGACGGTTACATTTATTTATAAACGTCTCTAAGGGGGCATCCTTGGTACATACTCAGCTCAGTGAGCTTGGTTAATGTGCTTATGGGTCTGAGAGATGGACCCACTCACGGTGCACTGAAAAGAAAAAAAGTTTTTCCCCTGAACACCCGACAACATTACCCACAAAAGTCTTCTGGAAGAGCTGGCTGGGGTTTCCGCGAGCTAATGCCCCATCCCTCACATCCACACGTGTTCCCCTCAGCCTTCTATACTGTGTGAATCACGTTTTATTAAGGGTGGCCGCTTTGGGTCGACAGTAGTTTTTACTGAACAGACGACAGCTTACTTGGCGAGACTCTCTGTCCCCATGTAAACCAAACTTCCAACCTCTCAGGCTAGAAACGCCATGGAAACCGCTTGGCTTCACCGGGACCAACTTCATACCACCTTGGCAGGGCTGAGGCTAATTTCTGCAAAATGTGATTCGCAAAAACCAGCCCAGGGCTACCAGGATATAAATCCCCCTCATGCGTTCATTTCACACTCGAGGGTCCTCATGCCACCAGCGGGTGGCGGATCTGCAATGCGTAAAGGAGGGGAGCGTCTGGATTCACCCAAGCAACCTGACATCGGCCGCCCAGGCTCCCTCCTGCCAGCCCAAAGGAAAGGAAGATTACGCTGGAAATGAGCCCGGCTAGGGGAAGGGATTTCACTGTGCAGAGCACAATCGCTGGGCACCGGCGTTTCATTTCATAAACATTTCTTCCCCATCTTCAGACAGAAGGATGCTTTCAACATGGGTAAATAACAACACAGACTCAGTCAGCTCGTCTGGGTCCAACATGAGCAGACTCGCGCTCCAAAGTCAAGGGCGTCAAGGCTGGGGACTGTATCTGTGGGACGTGTCACCCTTCTTTGCCCAGGCCTGTGTCCTTGAAAGAACTGGTACAGCTTCTTGCAAAATAAACACAGTCAGTGTGGTAGCATAATACTGTTGATAAAGACCATGAAACCATGAGGTGTGCAGTGTTAGAATGCTTTAATAAAAGCACGCCAAAATATACACATAGCCTGCTCACAACACAGTCTTAACAGTGCAACACAACCTCACGGGACACACAGACACACCTACTCACAGAAAAAAAATGAAGAAAATTCTGAAAAACGTCACCTGTTTTTATAGTTGGGTTTTGGCACTTGAGGTGATTTTATTTCCTTCTCTCTACCCAAGTATTGTATACAGAGGGTGCAAACTTTCAATGGGGATCCCCCTATAAAGCAAAGAGGCCTTTGGATACAAATATAAACATCCTTCCATTTATTAGTAAATAAAGATCTGTATATATTACTTTATTTTTTATTCAAGCGTAGTTAGTTTTTATTTTTCTAATTCTTAATTTTTATTTACAATGTTAGTTTCAGGTGCACAGCAAAGCGCATCAGTACATCTGTACATATCACTTTAAATCAGGAAACTGCTCTATCGTTTGAGTCAACGACAATGTTTCTCCTAAAGGCTGATTCGATGCACAGATAAACGGACTGTACGTGTTCATCGGGGTAACGAAAGTTCTGCGATTCCGGGAGGCCACCTACCCGAGCAAACCAGTTGCAAACAAATGTCCTCTGGTTGGACCCCCTGATTCGTTTCTTGACCTTTTATCCCTGACTAATCAGTTCTCTCTCCTACACAAAGAACTGCTGGACCTGGGGGGCAGATTAGCGCTCAAGCGGCAGAGTGCATGCTGAGCATGCACAGGGTCCTGGGTTCAATCCCCCGTCCCTCCATTTAAAAATAAATAAATAAATAAATAAATAAATAAATAAATAAATAAATAAATAAATAAAATCTAATTACCCCCTCCCCCCAAAAAAACAAAAACAAAGAACTGCTGGACTTTCAGGCCCACAAAAGAATTAGCTCAGTGCAGAATCATCCCTTGGCCAGTCCCGTACTGTCAGCAAAGAAATTTAGTTTGAGTTGAAAAAAAAAAAACGAAAACAAAAATTCTTGCCATGATGATGGTGGCAGAGCGGCAGCAGCCTTTCTGGGCTCCCACCCATCAGGTAGAATCATTTAACCACCTCCTAACCCAAACCACACCCCACACCAAGGCGTTAATAAGAAATCAGTCATCTGGTCATTAGTAATCTTTTTACCCAAATAATAACGTTCGATAGAAGCTGCTGCTCCCTGGCAGTCATGTGCTCGCTTGGTCTTTAACAGAATCCTTGGGAATATAAAACTTAACTCAGTCTTCTTTTTTGGAGCACCTTCTGAGTGGGTTAATGAGTACTCACAGATTCCCTCATAAAGCTACAGGAAGGTTTTCCAATGAGAGCTTAGTCCTCGTGGACACAAAGCGGCTGCTGTTTGGTCAACTAGGTCAGTTAAGAACATCCAGTTCTCAGCCACCTGTGCATCTGGCAATGTGGGCATGATGACAGGACAGGAGGAAGTGGAGGACAGCCCAGGAGACGGGGCGAGGCTGCCAGCCTTCAGGAGGCTCTGGCCAGGGGGAAAGGCCAGAAACCCTGATGCAAAGCCTCTTTCCTAGCAGGCGCCTGGACTGCATTGACGATAAGCTCTAAAATGAGCCAGAAATGTAGGCTTCTGAGTGGATATGATTTCTCCTAAGGAACAGAACCATGAGGGGTACCGTTACTGGAGGAATACCAACATCACAGGTTTGGATAAAAGAAATGTAAATTATCCCACTAAACACATTAAAAGATTTTAGAGCCCAGATATATAGGAGGAAAAAAAGTCAACAAAACACTGCAGCATCCTGAGCTAGAATTTTCATACACACAAAAGGGGCCTTTTTTTAAAGCCTTAAGCTTTCATTCGTCAAATATGCATTATGCACTGGCCACGTGCCGGACAAATGCCCCGTGAGTCTCACACATTTGTTCACACACGTGGTGTAAGCATCAGCCAACAGTCCCTGCACGGACCAGGCCCTGGGGGTGTACCGCAATCTGCGTGTCACTAAGGTCAAGTAAGTCAAATAACAGGAATTCCTGGACCTTTCTGGGTTTTGTTTTGGTTTTTTTTGGCATTATAGTCAGTTTACGACATTGTGTCAATTTCTGGTGAACAGCACAGGTTTTCAGTCATACATGAATATACATATATTCGCCCTCATACTCTTCTTCACTGTGAGCTACTACAAGATCTTGACTATATTTCCGTGTGCTGTACAGTATAAACTTGTTCATTTATTCTATATATACCTGTCAGTATCTATAAATCTCGAACTCCCAGTCTGTCCCTACTCCCTCCTGGCAACCACAAGTTTGTATTCTATGTCTGTGAGTCTGTTTCTGTATTATATTTAAGTTCATTTGTCTTCTTTTTTTATTTTTTAAAGATTCTACATATGAGTGATATCATATGGTATTTTTCTTTCTCTTTCTGGCTTACTTCACTTAGAATGACGTTCTCCAGGGACAACCATGTTGCTGCAAATGTAATTATGTTGTCTTTTTATGGCTGAATAGTATTCCATTGTATAAGTATACCACAGTTTCTTCATCCAGTCATCCGTCAATGGACATTTAGGCTGTTTCCATGTCTTGGCTATTGTAAATAGTGCTGCTATAAATGTTGGGGTGCTGGGGTCTTTTTGAATTAGGGTTCCTTCTGGATATATGCCCAGGAGCAGGATTCCTGGGTCATATGGTAAGTCTATTCCTAGTCTTTTGCGAAATCTCCATACTATTTTCCACAGTGGCTGCACCAAACTGCATTCCACCAGCAGTGTGATAGGGTTCCCTTTTCTCCACACCCTCTCCAGCACTTGTCATTTGTGGACTTTTGAATGATGGCCATTCTGGTTGGTTGGACCTTTCTGGTTAATTACAGAAACGATCACTCATCCTCCTGGATTCTTGTCCCAACTCCATATCATAATCTATCAGGGCAAAGGGAAGAGAGGTTTCATGTGAATTTCAACAAGTCACCTTCACTTATTTTAAGTGGATCTGCTGATATGAGTTTGTCACCATGTGATCAGAATAAGGACCACGTTCTAGGCTTTTATTTGTCACACTCTGGCCCCTGTTCTGAACCTGCTTTGTTCCATGGAACTTGCTAGTGAAGCTATCAGCATGCCAAAGCTCACTGGAGCACCCGCTTGACACAACCATGAAACCACACCGGGGGCAAACACGACACACTCACCAATGATTCGTTCAATATACAAGAGGCTCACACTCATCACCTTCGAGTCTGGTCCTGGGTTGGTTGAACACAAGTCACGTGTTCATCTCATGTCCCTCTCTGTCACAGGGACCCCCATACACAGTCTCCAGGAAGAGGACATGGGAACTAATGAGCCAAGCAGTAATGCGCCTGTATCCAGGAGAAACAGCCCAGCTGACTTTCTGGTTATTTCTGCAATGTCTACATACGCCATACAAAAGTGCAAGAGACAGCCTTTTGACCTTTGACGGGCAGTTCTTAAGTGCGGTCCTGCCCGAGCTCCTTGGTCATTGCTGGGTTCTGACATCTCATCTATACAACGGCGCTTAGAACCACAGGGTGGCTCCCAAACACTCAAAGGTCCGCACAGACAACTGCATGAGAATGATCCTGATGAAAATCCTACTTACCAGCCTCCGTCTCAACCTTCTGAATTTAAGTCCAGGAGAGCAGGGGTTCAGGGCAGTGTATGAAGTGGGCCTCGGGGTGGGTAGTTCCTAAAGGACCTCAGGGGACCCATGACATGCAGGTTTGGAAATGACTAAGTTCCCTCGGGGACAGAGATGACGAGGGGGCCAGAAAGCCAGGCAGTACAGAGCTCCCACTGTTCCAGCTTCTCTCAGAGGCTCTGATTTAGTAACCACGGCAGTAACACGGATGTGCTGCCTAGAACAGCAACAAATCCTAAGGAGGTCTGGAGAGTAGGAGACCCTAAGGAAATAATGATGAGGAGAAATGGGGGAAATGGTCCAAATGCAGCTGGGAAAACCAAAATGCTCCCTGCGAGGACAGGCGAGGCCTCCCTTATAGAGTGACATAGATCCTACCTAACAGCGCAGCTCAAGTGCCAAGGAGAACCATCAATTCATCCCAGTAACAGAGAGAAGGAGTTACTGCCGTCCCTGTCAATCGCGAGTGCTGTCACAGATAACTTAGAGTCACCCCCACCCGGAGTGCTGCAGAAGGGAATCTTCATTTGCTAAATGCCAGCTGAAAATTAAGTCTGGGAATGATCTTTACAAAGATACGTGCTTTAAAAAGTCAAAACTCGCCAGCAGTGACTCTAATACACTGCCTGTTACAGCTTTTCAGTGGAGGGAGATGCAGTAAAGAGAAGAATGATAAAGAACACCCAGCCATTACGTGGACGCATTAAGGACATCGCATTATTTTACAGTGAGAGATTGTTTTTCCGCTACAACTGCTAGTAACTCGTGTTTCTGCCTCCTAATGGACGGATGCATATTTCTGACAATGGATTTGAACCCCATGAGGCCCACTTTTAAAACAAATTTACATTAACAACAGTACTGGCTTTGGCTGTTCCATCCGCTTGCTAAGCTGACCCGGACAAGGGGATCCCCTCAAGGGAGGAAAATGCATCTTGTTAGACAGTAGGCAGAGATTCAAGAACAAGAAAATGCTTCATGCGTTCCCTTTTCACCCCCAGCACTAACTATGCACATTTTAGCACATTTTAAAAAGGAAAGGGGAAGAAGTAAAAATTAGCAACCCAGCAAAACACCTGCCAAGCTGTGTCTGGAGAGCCGGGACACTAGAGCAGAGGTAGGCAGACACCTGGCATCACCTGTCAGACGGCCAAACCACTGTATTTTTAAGCTATTCAGATGCTTTCTAAAGAAGAAACAACAACAAAAAATCCTACATGTCTGAACTGTGAGGCAGGCGAGCCGGCTTGTAACTCAGCCCTTGTCGACAAAATCCAGCAGCCTCAAAAGGTTCAACAGCCTTTTTATAAACCTATTGTGTGGGTTAGTGCCTAAAAATAGTACGTTCCGCAGGCAGATCACACCGAGGAATAATTCCTACACGCTACACTTCCAAACAATAGACGGAGGAATGAAAAGAACACTAAGAAGTATTCGCTGTCAGCACACGAGCCCCTGTGGCCGCTTCCCTCCCTGGAGCCCTCCAGGCTCCCCAACTTGTCTGAACACACAGCAAACCAGTTTATAACAGTCTATACAGAGCTAGGGTAGGGGGGAGACGGAGCCACACATTTCTATAGTACTCACTGCCACCTTCAGGAGTCCTTCCCCCCACTGAAACAGACGTGAAAGCGACGGCCACACCACAGTAATTGTTGACTATGCCCTACACTGAAGCAGAGACCACAGCCTTTGCTGTGTATCAACTAAACAGAGATCTACCCTATGATCCAGCAGTCCCACTGCTGGGCATATATCCAAAGGAAACTCTAATTTGAAGAGATACATGCACCCCATGTTCACAGCAGCACTGTTTACAACAGCTAAGACATGGAAGCAACCTAAATGTCCATCGACAGATGACTGGATAAAGAAGATGTGGCATATTTATACAATGGAATACTACTTAGCCACAAAAAAGAATGAAATAATGCCATTTGCAGCAACATGGATGGACCTGGAGATGATCATACTAAGTGAAGTAAGTCAAAGACAAATATCACATGATTATCTTTTATATGTGAAATCTAAAAAAAATGACACAAATGAACTTATTTACAAAACAGAAACAGACTCACAGACAGAAAACAAACCTATGGTTACCAAAGTGGGGGTAAAGGAGGTGGGGAGGGATAAATTGGGAGTTTAAAATTAGCAGATACTAACTATATAAATAAAATAGATAAACAGCAAGATCTTACTGTGTAGCACAGGGAACTATATTCAATACTTTGTAGTAACCTATAATGGAAAAGAATATGAAAAGGAATATATAACACATATATATGTATGACTGAATCACTCTGCCGTACACCAGAAATTAATATAACATTGTAAATCGACTATACAACAATTTAAAAAGTTATTTAAAAATATAGATGTCAGAAATTCAGTTTCCAATTCAATTTTTAAATAAATAATCAGCTTTAAATATCAGGCACTGGTATTTTTAAAAACTTCTCAGGCAATTCACATAGGTAGCAAGGGCTGAGAACCACTGCTTATAACAACAAAGGGGTTTAGGCCAAGTCAGGTCCACTGCCCAAGAGGAGAGGCAGACAACAAAAACCAGCAGGGAGGGGGTCAGCACAGGGACAAAACCTGCCAAGGATGGGCCACCGAGAGGCCGCAAGTGCTGCTCTTTCAGAAACCACCGCTGAACAGCATAAAAAAAAATCAAGTCACAGCTGGCAGCTACCAAAACAGTCAGATAAGATTGTGAGAAAGTGAAAACCGAAAATCCAAATTTTAATACTCCTTATTTCCCAATTTTAATTTAACACTTGCTTCTCCTTCCCCTTCTCAATGTATTTATTTAAAAAAGGGATTTGACCGTGGGTTTTTATGGACGATAAAGCTGAGATGGGAGAATAAATGCCAGTGTTTGACAAGGGGGCTTCAGTCGAGTTATCAGATCAACGCAAAAGGAAGTGAATCGACTAGCCCGATCAGTCGTAACAAGCATGGCCTCACTGAACTCAGATAAAAATCTTACAAGAGATTAGCATCTCCATTTTGCCAATGTCAAAACCGGGGCACATCCAGGATTAAGTAAACCGCCCAAGGGAACATTCAGTGAATCGTCTGACAGCCTGCACGGCAAATCCTGTTGTGGTCCAACCTTCAAGGAAGGTTCTTTCGCGTTCTGATCACCAAATCATGCTATTTCCACCAAGCCCATTTACCGTATTTTTTTTTTGCAAATACACGGGAGCCTGCCCAGGGCAGCTCAGAATCTACTTCTGAGGTCCCTGGAGCAGCTCTGTCCTGGGGGGCACCTGCACCTGCAGAGCGGGGAAGACAGCCCGGGAGCTGTTCCCGGTGAAGGAAAGAGAGTCCTGGGACAGAAAGTGCTCCCAGCAGCCATCACCACTTTGAGTGGAAGAGAGAATCAGACTCTGATCTGAGGAACGCTCCCATTTGTTGGTAGGTCATTAAACATAAAGACTTGGCACATTTCACTGCACGTGGAGACTCTATATGCCCCTCTGTCTAAGCCAGCGGCCTTCTAAAAGAGACGACTGCCCTGTTTTTACTCTTACTGGGCCTCCAGGTGTGACGGGCACCCTGCAACCTCCCAGATCACAGAGACGTGCGGCAGGCCTGCTGAGCTCGGAATGACTCTCCAGACAAGACAGTTACATTTATTCCTTTCTCAGCTTCTATCAGACACTCTGCTTGTGACCAAGGAGAGTCGCTTTTATCAAGGAAAAGCAATGATGTTAGTTCAGCAACAAAATCATAATGTTCCCCATTGTTCCTCACTGAAGGCCTTCTTTAGGAAATCTTCCACTGGTAGTGCCTCCAAAGAGAAACGTTTAATCAAAACAAACAAACAAAAGAAAGCAAACTTACAAAGCTACACTGTGTTCTCGGGAAAGGCCTTCCGGCTTTCAGGTTCATGGGCTAAGATGGGTGTGAGTAGTGTCTCTGTAAGGGAACACCCAGAGTCATGTCTTCACGGCACAGAACTGTGAACGTCTTCCAAATACTAACACTGCAGGCGGCTTGCACAACGTTTTGACATGGCATGGTAAATATTTCGTAGTGATAATCCCTAATAAACCAGCTTTCATATTGGTCACTTTCACCTGTCAGAAATCACGCAGAATTATTCTTTAAGCCAAGAAGCCACTGAAGATTCAACAAAGTTGTCAAAGACCGGGGGTTCACAACCCTCAGGGTGTTTGGAGTGGTCTTCCGGCCATGGATGGGCCATTCTTTTAGCATTCATCTGAGTATCAGAACACAGAATAATTCCTTCATATCATAGTACACATATCATAGGACACACCCTTCAAGTTCCTGTTGGGATTCCATTTGGTGTTATACTGTATCAGTGCATTTATCTTTATGGCTGACCTACAAATGGTTACATCAATATAATTATCCGAACTCTTCTTTGGGGTTCTTCTCATATCTGTCTTCAGAAAACTAGGTCACACCTTGACAATTCTGTAAGGTAAGATGGAAGGAGTGACTCAGCCTTCTGAAATCACCTGCCCCGGGGGCATGGCCGCAGTGAGTTTTGCCAGCCCAGGTCCCCCAGGCTCCAGGACTGACTGGCTCTGTGACCTTGAGCAAATCATTTAAGCTCCCTTGGCCTCAGTTCCCTTAATTTCTAAAAGGGAGATGATAATGCTGACTTCAAGGCACTGCTGGGAGATTAAATGAGATAAGTAAAGTACTAAAATATTATCTGCCATGTAGATAAACAGTAAGAAAAGCTGCAATAATGTATAATAATAACTCGTAGGAAGAAGAGGAAATGGCCTACAAACATATTGCCAATGAGACCATGTCTGCATTTCGGGAAAAAAATTATTTGTAACCTAATGGGGATAAAGCACAATGTTACGGATTCAACCAGATAGAACCTAATGGTAAGAACAGGAATTAGAAAACTAGAATTCAAAGAAAGAAATTCCTGGGGAGGGCAGAGCTCAGTGGTAAAGCACCTGCTTAGCAGGCACAAGGTCCTGGGTTCAATCCCCAGTACCTCCATTAAAAACAAAAATTTAAATAAATTTTTAAAAGACCTAATTGCTTCCCCCCTCCAAAAAAAAAAAAAAGAAATTCCTAGTTATCAAAAAAACTGTATGTCACTTTGTCATTTAAGAATAATTCAAATTTCAAAGCAGGTTTTTCTTTCCTTTTTTGAGTCTGACTAGCATCAATCAGTCCACGGGTAACCAGAGCACTGGACGTGTCAAATTAAGGACCAAATCCTCCTTTGTTCAAGTGATGAGTTCAGGGAGAGCAGAGAAAGAAGAACTGGGAGGAAGAGGCCGAGGAACCCGCAGGACCGCCCCTGGCACGCAAGGAGAAAGGCTGGCTTGCGTGATGGAATTTGCACAACCTGCCCTGAGTTCTTGGTGACCTCCACGAATTCTCAAACCCTCTGGGGCCATGTGAAATCCCTCACATTAGCTCTATCAATACATCTTTTTTGCTATGAACAAAAAACACCAAAACATACGTGTCTCAATTTATTCACTTATGCATTCCAGTGTGCGTAGCAATACCTCCAAAATGCCCCGCATCCCAGAGGGCACACAGCCCCACGGCCACCTCAGCTCACCAGCATCCCCCTGGAGGCTGATGATTCCCTCACGGGAACCTGGTATTAGAGGTCCTCGGATGTACTTTTTCCTTCCCCGTTAGATTATAAACTCTTGGTGGGAAGGGCTGCATTTTAATCATCGTGTTTCCCCTGGCACCTAACAGAGCATTCCAATCACAGAAATTACCCAAAAAAAGTTTACTAAACCAAATCGCCCTCCAGGATACATGGAACAGGAGAGCCCAGGGTCTCCTTCCTCTGAGGTCTTCCGATGCTAAGATCGTGGCTAAACCTTCCTCAATCTGGCTGAAACGGAATGCTTGTAAACATAATCTGGAAAATGTTAACCCACCTTTAAATGCCATGAATCTAAGCAGCAAAAAACACAAACTTACGGAAGAGGACACTTTTACACATAGGCTAGTGCATTTCCCAGTGTCCGAGCACCTTCAGCTTCAACGCGTCCTTGACGTCCTGACCCAGACAATACAGGGCACGCTGGACATGACAACCCCCACCCAGCGCTGCTCTCCTAGTAGAGATCCAACCTAGGACCTGCGATGCTCCCTCAGAAACTTGAGCAGGACAATGAGAAGACTTTAAGTAAATGGAGATAAATGAGGGCGGCCTGGGCGGTCCGTTAGTCCTAGAATTCTACTGGCCTTAACAAAACTGGCCAAAAAGGAAAATGGACAGGATCACGAAAAAACCCAGCATCACCTGCCACTACTTCTTTTCATTGCAGAAAGGAGGAAGGTTGACGGTAGCACTGAAACAAAGAGGAGGAAGAAGGTAATCCAGGCATCGAAACAGCAGCTTCCTGCTAAGAAGATGCCTAAGGAGTTACAAATTCCCACCAGAAATCTGAAGGCTGAAATGTACACCGTTATCACACTGTGGTCCCAGCTGTCTTGGGAAACTGTACTCATCTTTGTAAGAATAAGAATTTGGCGCTCAGCCTGAATTTTTCTTAGGAATCCCCTAATGATAACAGTTGACTTATCCCGCAGAACAGGTCTTCTAATCCCCTGATAAACATGCTTCTAAGCCCCTCTGGTGGTTAGTTAAGTAAGTCCTACCTTCATCAATGGGAAGTGACGGCATCGAATGATAAAATCATCTACACAGGATTATGAGCAAGTCAGAATTAAACCAGTATAGCATCTCCTCAATTCTGATGCTATTACAGAACTTACAGATTACAAACAACGTTCTCATTACGCATACATTTATGTGAGAATAGAAGTCCTTGCAAAAGAGAAAATAAAAGAACCAAAGCAAATGAACTTCATGGCTTTTTTTTCAACAATAGACAATGTTGTACAGATTTGTAATGTTGCCTTTAATGGGGGTATAATTAGGGGTATAATTATAACCCATGTCAATATAACCCTAAAAGGATTTTCAGTTTGGGATTTATTAGCTGAAAAGAAAGAAAGGAAGAAAGGAAGGGAGGAGGGAAGGAAGGAAGGAAGGGAAGGAAGAAAGAAAGAAAGGGAGAAAGAGAGAAAGGAAGAGAGGAAGGAAGGAAGGAAGGAGGGAAGGAAAGAAGGAAAGAAAAGAAAAAAGAAAGAAAAGAAAGAAAGGGACAAGAAAAAAAGAAAAGAGAAAAGAAAAGAAAAACAAAAGAATAAAACTAAGAACTGGCAGAATGCCTGTTTGATTTATGTGACAAGGGTCTAATATCCAGAATAAAGAAGTTTAAAAAAATCAGCACATGTAATATTGAAAAGGTAAGTGGGCCAATGAAACACAAGTGGCCTTTTACATGGTTACTCGCCAACTTCAGCATTCATTTTTAAAAGGAACGTAAATATTAAAAGAAGAAAATAGTTTGTTCATTAAAATCAGAAACAAATGAAACACTGAGATCCCCACTGCTGGTGAAGGTCACTGATGGAACCGAAAGCGGGCACAAACTATCTGGAGGGCAATGCGGCAACGCCATCGACACTTTAAGTAAGTGTATGGACTCCTTCATCCAGAAATTCCATTCCCAGGAATGTATCCTGGAGAAGAGGTTGTCAAGTCTATATACAAACATTTCATTAGGAATATCCAAATACCGACAAGCCCCTAAATGTCCTCAACAGGGATTAGTTAAATAAATTATAGTCTAGATTAGCTAAATAAATTATAGACCATTTACACAATGAAGAGCAATTCATCATTAAAAACAAACAGGAACTACCTAAATGCTGACAATGAAAAGATGTCTCTGATATGTTTGTTAAGTTAACAAAAACAACCGGAAAAATAGTACCTACTGACTAATCCCTTCTTTGTTTTGTGTTTTAGTTCCTTAAAAAGTCTGCATGGAGATTTAAAAGAAAGTCTGTCAATAGTGACTGCCTTGTACATATATGCAAAGTAAAAAAAAAATATGTTAAATATATTGTGTATATATATATTTGCATGCAATATAATGTATATGTGCAGTCAAATTATAACAATTTTACCTAATAAAACTGAAAACTGAAAAAAAAAAAACAACAAAGAAAATAGGGATTGCCTGGGAGGAGTGAGATGATAGGGGAGATTCCTGCTCTACTTTAAATAGTCTGTATTGTCTGAACTGAATATTTCTACCAATTTTAAAACTAAAACTTGTAATTGTTGACAAAACATGCTTAAAATTACATCCTGAATAACAAAACAGAAAAAATTGTTAAATTATATGATGAGCATGTATCACAAATGTTTATATGGCGGCAGATTCTATGATAAACCCATACTATCATTCCTCAAAAATTAACCAGAAAAGAAATTAATCTGGAGACCATATACTCTAAGGTCAGCTGCTGTACACACCTGACTAATGACTAGAGAAAACCTAGAAGGTGTTCGTTCCGGGCAACCATCTCCCCAGGGTGCCCAAAAGCACAGTGAAGAGCAGAAAAAGAGCAGAGCTGTGTCCAGGCGGGGCGAGGTGCCCCGGCGCAGGCTGGAGGCTAGTGTCAGGATGAATGCATCACCGGCCTGAGCAGGGACCAAGGAGCCAGGAGGGACAAGGCCAGCTGTACAAAGCCAGGTCTTCCCTTAAAATAAATCTAGCTAACACTTCCCGCTGCCTGTGCTGAAATGTAAATGACCTTCCTTTCTTGTTACTCCCACGGCAGAATTTACTCTGGTCCCAGTGCTCTCATTAGCACTTCAGCCAAGTCTTTTGAGTCGCTTTTAAGAGGGAACAGTCCTTTCAGATTGAGAGTCTTTCTACTATTGTTTCCTTGAGTCCTTCTCTTCTAGCAGTGGTTTCACAATCTCACCATTCAACATACTTGCATATATATATATAAATATATGCATATATACACATATAATGTATTTACAATTTGTGAATAAGAAAACATGTGATGGGTTTCTACTCCCTCCTCCTTCAATACTACTTTGCCACTGTTTGAGTGCTTAGCCACTTAAAAAAATTTTAAATGCAGGCTCTCAGGCCAGAGACCTCAAAATGCACCAACACACTTCAACAACAAAGGCTGTGGAAATACAGATGCCCAAGACACACGACTGTAACTGAATCCCTGTGCCGTGCACCATAAATTAACACAACATTGCAATCTGACTATACATCAATAAAAAAATTAAATTACCTTAAAAAAAAGACACATGTCAACTAAATGCAGGACTTGACCCTAGACTGGACCTGTGTGGGGCAGGAACACTACACAGGACACTTCACGTCAGATGACAACACTGGAATGATAACAGACTAGGTTTAAGTGATGCATCAACAAGAAGTTACCCCAAGCTGATCACTGAACAGTAGTTCAGTAAGTGAATATCTCTGTATTTAGGAAATACACACAAGTACTTGGAGGGTAAAGAGCCGTGATGTGTGTAACTCAACCTTAAACAGTGCAGAAGAAAACGTGTGTGCACGTGTGTGTGTATCTGTGGACAGAGACTGAGAGAGAAGAATGCTGATCCACTTTGGATAATCCAGCACCAGAGACCAGATGTGCCCGGGTGCTCCCTTCTGACAGCGCCTTATTTCCTGCTGTTACAGAAAACACATTTGTGAGCACACACAGGGAGGGGAGAGCCAGCTCTGACTTTATTCTATGTCTGAGGGAAGAATTGAGGGGACCCCCCCTCAGCCCCAGGCAGAGCCAGCTGGACCTCGTGCGGGATGTCCTGGTCCCCCACCTCTCTCTCCATCACTGTCTGCTCAACATCCTCTCAGTGCAGACCCCCCATGTCACACCCCGCCACCAGGAAAGCAGCCCTTTGCCCACCATGAAACTCAAACGGCCCCTTTTATCTAAGGGGCATTCCACGCAGAGACTCACAATCCAATTTCTAAAATCCTATTCTTCTAGACATATTAAGGGATGCTCATGGGAACGTGCTAATGACTCCTTCTGAAGCCCCCAATCTAGGCAATTCCAAAGTCCAAACCGGCTTCCTAACTTGAAGCTCACCTGTCTGCTGTGGAGGAGTGACCGACCAGAACACTCAATCCATAAGCCAAGGGGAACAGAAACAGTCAGCTTCATATATATATGTGTATGTAGGACTGAAAAATGACTCCATGCACCAGAAATTGACACAACACTGCAAACTGACTATACTTCAATTAAAAAAAAATCTTAAAAAATAAAAAGACCTATTCATGGGACATAGAAGCCTGCTGCAGGGGCCAGGCGGGGTGGCTCTGCAGCTCCAGGGGGTGGTGGCGGGAGGGTGGCAGGCTCGCAGGGCTGGGAGCAGGATCCTATAAGAAAAACAGATCCAGTTCTGACTCACAGAGAAACTTCTGCTCAGCAGTTCTCAGGGTGTGCTCCAAGGAACCCCCCGGGGTTCCCAACCCTTCCAGGACTCCCCAGGTCAGAGCAGTCTCCATCAGGACACCAATCATCCTTGACCCTCCTGTTAGAGCAGTGGGGTCTCCCAGAGGCCGAGGAGCCCACCCTGGGGCAGAGAGAGGAGAATCTTCCCATACCCGCTAACTCCAGATATCCAAGAGATTCACAAAAATGTAAAACGCCATTCTCCTCATTAATTTCTTTTGTTTCAGAAAATAGCCATTTTCATGAAACATCATTTATCGAAAGGTGTACTGGGTTTACTGACATTTTAAATGAATTAATCAATACTTTTAAATTTCCTAATTTTAGTTCTAATATGGTAAGAATCCGTAAAGATAAGCTGCATCATCAGAAATTCCTTGGCACGGGGAGGTACAGCTCAGTGGTCGGGCGCGTGCTTAGCATGCACGGGGTCCTGGGTTCAGTCCCCAGTACTTCCCTTAAAAAAAAAAAATTCCTTGAGAACCTCAGCAATTTTTAAGTGTCTGGGGGCCTGAGACCAACATTGTGAGAAGAGCTGTATCAGGTGTCTATTGTGGTAGTGACTTCTGTTTAACCGCATCTGCTTTTAACAACAGCAGTGGTCGGTATCAGGTACACAGCACCATATATCAGGTGCCCTGCAAAATGCTTTGTGTATGTCATCTCCAAACTTACAATCATCCTAAACAACAACAACAACAAACAAACAAAAACAAACAAAAACCCAGCCTTTCTGTCCCCCTGGTGCTCTCAAGGACTGGTTACTTGCCCAAAGCAGATCAGCAAGTCATCCTGGCTCCTAAGACCATGATTTTTCACTGCATCACTTTTTAAAAGAGCAATCGTGAGAATTTCTGCAAACTTCACTGGCGCGAAGCGGCTGGGACCACCCCTCTCCTCCTTGGCCTGACCTTGTGTGGATTAAAATGCGACACTGTGCAGGGCACAGCTGGATGAAATGCTGTTGACAGGGCTCCCCAGCTGCCTACAAAAGACACCCTCCCCCACAACTGACCGGTTTACATCTGCTGTCCCTGCAGAGCATTAACGGCGCCCCTGATAAATTACAGGGTCGCCTATCAAGAAGGCTATAATTGGCCTTGGCTTTAGAAAGCCCACCTTTTTTTCAATCTGTCTCAATTTTTATGCAGCTTTGAAACAGTTGGTGAAGCGGTATTAGTGTGACTCCTTCAGCTATAGCTGAATTTAAGATTATGTGCAGGGGTGAGGGAGGGGAAAGAAATTCTGACTGATAAAACATATGCAGCCAATACAGCTGACTCTGAGCTTAAAAATCTACCGCATGGTATGGCGAATCCCCCTCCCCCCAAAAAAACCTGTTTAATGTTTTTTACTTAGAATTATCATATGATCCAACAATCCCCACATCTGGACGTATACCCAAAAGAACTGAAAGCAGGGACTCAAACAGACATTTGTACCCCCACATTCACAGCAGCCTTATTCGCAGCAGCTAAAAGGTAAAAACAAACCAAGTGCCCATCAACATTGTGGTATGTCCATTCAATAAAACAACAGAATATTATTCAGCCTTTAAAAAGAAAAGAATTGCGACACACACTGGAACCCGGATAAATCTTGAAGACATTATGCTTAGCAAAATAAGCCAGTCACAAAAGGACAAATACTGCTGGATTCCACTTACATGAGGTACACAGAGGAGCCAGATTCACAGACACAGAAAGTAGGATGGTGGTTGCCACAGGGTGGGGAGGCGGGGATGGGATACTGTTTAGTGAGAACAAGGTTTCTGTCTGGTAAGAGGAAGATGCTCTGGAGAAGGATGGTGGTGATGGCTGCACCACAATGTGAAGGTACTTAACACCAGTGAACATCACACTTGTAAATGGTTAAAACAGATGTTATGGATATTTTACCACAATAAAAGAAAACCATAAAAGTATTTATCAAAAAGATTTCCTAACACTAAGTAACTAGGAAAGAATATATTAATGAGTACCTTACGTCATAGTTTTAATCTTCACTAAGTTTATTAAAACCAACCAAGCATTCATCTCCCCAACAAACGTTCACCGACAGCCTCCTGGTTATCACCTCCTGTGCTCAGAGCTGATAAAAGAGACAGGCACCAGAGAAGCCAGGCACAGAGCTAGGCACCCTGGGGAAGCCTGTGCAGGAGCTGCGACCCAGCCCACGCATAATAAACGCTTCTCGCAAACTAAGTATGGACTTGTACAATTTTAGAAAAGAAAATTCTGAGGGTAGAGTTCAGTGGTAGAGTGTGTGCTTAGCATGCACGAGGGCCTGAGTTCAATCCCAAGTACCTCCAATGAAAGAAAGAAAGAAAGAAAGAAAGAAAGAAAGAAAGAAAGAAAGAAAGGAAGGAAGAAAGAAAATTCAAAGCATCACTATTCTTCAAAGTTTTAGGGATCATTTTTTTTCTCTAAAGAGGCTCTCTGTTTTCTTCATTTTTTTATTGCTGCTATACTATCAAGCTCTCAACTTCAGTTTACACAGAAGTCTTTCAAAGTCGTACTGAGCAAGCCGTCTGTTTCAGGCCTCAGCATGCCGTGGCTCACTTCTCCTCCCCAGCAGAGACCCTCCAAGCTACGCGGCAGTGCCCCCACACAAAGCACAGGACTCTGTCAAAGGCACTTTTCCTTCCTCCGACGCAGCAAACATCCTGTAAACAATGAATGCCCCGCTCTTTTAAGCGGGCTGCTTTTGTTTACCGACCGGAAGGGAAACCACAAATCCTCCAATGGCACCGCGGACTCCGGAGCTCTGCTTCATTTCCTACCAAGCAGGTGGTTTACATGAGGCAACTGCCTATTGTCTCTTGCCTTGTTTTTGGAGACTTCGGGGGGTGGGAAAAAACAAAAACGTGGGCTTTTCTGCAAAGCATTCTTCCCAAGCATTAGAGCTGGGGCCATGGCTGTCACAGAGAGGGGAGGGACGATGGTCCCGCGTCCCCCGCTCTGAGAGGCGCCTCGCACTTCAACACAGAAAGCCCTCCAGAAACCCAGATCCGCGGAGGTCTGGTCCCTTGTCCTGCCCAGTGGGTTCTTCGGCTGTTTCTCCAGTAAAACAGGGTTCTGGAAAGTGAAGGCAAACATCTTCTTTCCATGGAGAAGAATAAAAATACTCTATCCGGCTTAAAACCTCCATGTCTCCATCAACTGTTAGGGCAGGCCTGCTAGTACTCAGGGCCAGCCGGCACCAGAGAGAGGCCAATGTTTGTTCTTGTTTTTTTCATCTTCAAAATAAAAATTCCTTTCAAAAGACTGAGATGTCTCTGAGAGGCAGAGCCCTAAGCGCTGATTTCTGGCCTCGCACCGGTGAACTTTGGTGACGGGCACAGCGGTCCTGCCTCCTCCCGCCCGGCATCTGGACCAGAAGGTCCCCAGGAGACTGAACCCAGCGCTCAACCACTCTGAAAGCACGAGACACATGAATACGCAACCAGCGCTGGATTCAAAGAGCCAGTCATACCTGCAGAGGGTTCTGAATCACAGAGGATTCTGGAGAGGAACGTCACATTCTGCCATCTGCTCCTAGAAATGCATTTTAGAAACCAGCGCACCTGTCAATGCCCAATATCCAAGGCTGTGACCACACCTCCTAGGTGGGCTGACCCAGCCTGTGCCTGTCTTTACCATCAATCATTTATTTGGGGACAAGGACAGCCTTATCCATCCCTCTGTGCCCAACCAGCCAGCTGCCACAAAAAAACAACCCACTGCACCTCTAACTCAAATACAGAAAACAGAGTTCACGTCCATCCCACAAACCTCCTCTCCACCCCTGCTCCCAACCTGGGCTTAACAGCCCCATCTTCCCTCACATGCCCTCTTCTGCAGCCTGAGCCCTGTCTGTCCAGCACCCCCTCTTCTGGCTCTGGGAGGGACACCCTGCAGCCCCCGGGTCACTCAGGGTACAGCCCTCCCTCACCTCAGTGACTAGCCCAGGGTGTAGAACCAAAGTGAGCCCTCGACATCTCCTCTGGGGTAGTGTAGGGATCTTGGGAGGCAGAAGTTGGATTTCCACTGAGGATGCTAAGCTTGGAGGGTGTGAACCGCTGGCTAACAACCTGCCAATCCCATGGGAAGAGCTGATGGGAACTCAGCCAAATAGAGTAGGAGAGTCAAAATATAAGACATAAAGTGTCTCCAGGGCAAGGTTTGAGCCCCTGGATCCAACCAGACCTGAAGCATACTATTCCTAGACATCTCTGTTAACCTGAGCAGTACCTTTCCCTTCCTGAATAAAACGGTTTAAGTTGGGTTTTCATTATTCGTAATGGATAGTCCACATGGCTACACCTATTCAAAACTGCACCACGCATAACTTCAATCTCAAAATAGCCTTCAAACAATTCCGCAGACAGCCCAAGCACCTTTGACCTGACAGTCCAAGCGTGCAATAAATGACCTTTCTCAAAGAAATATGCCCTAAGGTCCTGCCTCTGTCCCTTTTATCAAGATGTTCCCATCTTCCAGAATACCCAGTGGCCTTCACAGCCTCAGTCAAAGGCCTTCATCTTCACCAAACTTTCTCAGACATCTCTGAGTGAAAAAAAAAAAAAAACAAAGTGTGTTAAAGAAAAACTTTCCAGACAGACGGTGTCTACTCCCCAAGACAGTTACTTGAACCTGGTGTTTTTGCTCTAACATTTTGCAGTCAGGCCTATATGTGATTTATGTATAAATAATTCCACTGTGAGTTTTTAATGAGCAGAAGCCTTAGGCGTAACAGGGAGTCAATAAGGAACTGGTGAAATGAGTAATCGTAAGCGGGCCAGCTGACATTTGCTGGCGATGGTGTCTCAATTAATTCAAAGTTTTTATCCTTTCCACATAAATTCATTACATTAATTTTCCTCTGAACTTTTAAGAGTAAATAGCTAAATTACCATGACTACTGGGATGGTCTTGATGCGGCAGAGGAAATAAATACTCTGGACTCTTTCAGTTTTTCCCACAAATAAGATAAATAAGGATGATTCCTGGGAAACAATACACCGCTGCTGAACTACAGCTAAAATGCTTTAACTATTCCACTGGCACCGTGACGTCCAAACGTTCGGCCAAGGGCACCAGGCCACCTGGCCACCAACAATCTCCCCAACCATCCTTCCAGATCCTCTCCTGCCACCCAGGCTCACACACCCAAAGCGCGGCTTCTCAGATTGCTCAGGGAGAGGGTGGAGGAGTGAAAAGTCAGGGCACTGTGTGCTGAACGCCCCTCTCCTCTACCCAGGGTGTGAAACACAATAAATAATAATATAACTATACTGTGGGGACCGGGAACAATTTTATCAGCAGAAAGACGTACAAGATGAATTCATATGCAACCCCACGAACATACCTACCCAGGAAGGAAAAAAAAAAAAAACAGGACACTGAACATGGCACGCCCAGCTGAGACATGTTCCTCCATCATCATTTGCTAGTTTGCATTATCATCTGCATGGAGACGAGCAAATGTTACAAATAAGATGTCGTTCCTTAGTGTGGTGGTTCACGTTCATTATCTTAAGAACTGAATCCTGATCCAACCTTGGCGGAGCCAAGATCGAATGCAGCCCACTCCCCGTCTGGTGGTTCCCCACACCCCCTGCGCAGGTGGAACACGGTTCTCAAGTAATGATGTTACGATGCCATTTTTTTAAATTGAAGTATAGTTGATTTACAGTGTGTTAGTTTCTGATGTACGGCACAGTGATTCAATTACATATCTGTATATATTCTTTTTCACATTCTTTTCCACTAGAGGCTGTTATAGGCTGTTACACTACAGGCTGCTACAAGGCATTGAATATAGTTCCCTGTGCTCTACAGTAGGACCTTGCTGTTTATCTATTTTATATACAGTAGTGTGTGTCTGCAAATCCAAGACTGGTGGACCCTCTGTTATATCCCTGAAATAGTGGTCATCAAATCAACGAAGAAAGGGGAAGAATGAAACAAATTTGTGAATTCAAGTAGATTCTCTATTTTAAAAACAGGCACTATTAGCAACCATAAGAAGCTGAGAAAGTCTAAATTCAAACAAAAGACTACTGGCGTCCATAAAAGGTAAAAAATGCCCCCAGATGATAACTTCACCAAGTAAAGTCGTGCTGTCTCTGTTTTCTGGGACTGAAAGGGACAGAACCCGTCATCAGAAGAATTTCTTGAATCATACTTACATTATGACTAACGCAAAACACAAGGTGGAACTCCACAATGAGGTGGGCAAAGCAGAAGGCAAATGAGGAAGGGAAAATAAATTGGTATAGATTTGTCTGCTACAGGCGTAACCACACCTAGAACAGAAGAAATAAATCTGAGCGTGCAAAGGTACACAATAACCGCGTTGTCGTGTTTGGGGGGCGGGGGGGGGAGGACAACACTGCAGCTGACACCTGTCAAACATCCACCAAGTAGTAAGGATGCCTTTCATTCAAGCCCCATTACTTCAGGTTGTTCCCATTTTAAACAATTATATATCTACTCATCTGAGACACAGATCTTTATTTTACATACAGAAACACAGAAAATGCAAAATGCACATAACTAATACACGATTTGGAGAAAAAATACAATGAAACCACTTGAAATGTCCTGAAAGAGAACACCACTTACCCATCCATTCAGGTTACCCATTGTACTCAAGAAAACATAACTTCCATCAGTTTTCTCAGCCCAGTTTATCAGACCTCTAGCTGACAGCTTTATAAATACTGTCAGCAAGGTACAGTTTTCCAGAGGCTAAAGCTTACTGTCTAGCTAAGTCTCTTACTGTCTCCAATAAAAGTAGGTGTTTTACAAACTTATCTATGGAAGTGGTCATCATATCAACACAGAACAATATAGGTCTTTTTATTCAAGCAGAGGTGAAGAGGTCCAGTTCCGGTCGAAGTGAAGCGGGCGGTGTGGGGGAGGAAGAGTCAGGCCAAAGGCTGAGAATTTTGCATAAATGGAAACTGATCAGAGAGGAACCATCTTTTTCTCTGATACCCCATCTCCTCCGCTCCCATCCTTACCATCCCTCTCACCTCCAAAATGTCCTCCCACTCCAAAGGAGCCGACAGCTTGAGACCTGAGACTCTGAGAAGGAAAAGGTTGGGCTGGGGCCAAGACTGGGCTGGGCTAACTCATGAATTTTAAGTTAACTCATGAATTTTAAGTTTCGCCCTTGCCAGACCGGTTTCGGGTTACTGGAAATGACTTTGCTTCCGCTTTTATGACACTGCCTAGCTGTACCCACCCTATTGGTTGATGGACCCCCAAGCTTGTAAGCGACCCTATAAACCCTCACTCACACTTCCCGGAGGCGCTCAGAGCTTCAGTAATAAACCTGAGTACTCCAGCCCTCCAAGTGGTGCTTGTTTCTGGGCTGGCCTGCCATTTCTGTAACAACTCTACACATAAAGAAGTAAGCACGCACAACCGTGAAATAACGCAAGAACGCAGGAGGAAGAGAGTCAGTCCTGGATGACTCAAATTCTCCACAACAAGGCTCCCTTACTCTTAACTCAAGGAAGGAGAGAAGAGGATACTGGCCCCGACGTGCACACCACAGGACTTACACCAGCAGCGAAGAGCAAAGATGAGGGTTTGGTCATAACACAGCTACCGACTTCCAAACACTCCCCATGGGCCTGCTGAGCTGGGTGCAACCTTTCACAGGCTCAAAGTAAGAAAACCACGGGGAGTGGGACTAGAAAAGGTCGTACTTCTCATCTGCAGAAATAATAGTAGGAATGAAAAGAAAAAAATACATAGGGAATAGGGTTGGAATGGTATTTCCAAACAAAAGGCCACCACGAAGAGAAGATGATTATCTACTTGGCTTGGCTTCATCGGCTGATCCAGAAAAATCCCACACAAAATCACAAGACAAGACTCAGTTTGTGCCGCAAACCTCGTCCGTTTGCTCAGAACAGTGACGGGGCTGGGACGGGGGTTTCGCTAGAGCTGTGCCCACACTGTCCTTTGATTTTTTTTCTCCATCATGTGGGTCTTGTCTTCATCACAGTGAAGTCGATTCAAAGGACAGTCATGGGATAGAATGCCTAGGTTTCTCTCATCCACATCTTCAGGAGCAGACGCCAGTCACGTGGTTGTTAATATTTTATCAGACATTTTCATTTCAGCTGGACAGGTACACCGTCCCCGGAATGCTTGTACAACTGGGGCTTCTTAATGGCAGGAGAAGCTGGAGGAAACCCAGCCTCCTCTCAACAGGCCCTAAAACACGTACTCCAACCCGAGAGTATTTCAAGTTCACAGGAAGAGCTCCCCAGGCCATCGCACAAAACCAGGAAACTGAAGAGGAAAATAAAATGGAGCAAAATGCGGACTCACAAGTGACCAGCTGGCTACCTGAACTACGCATGTATGTGTAAGTCGTTCACGTATCTCCTCCGAAGGTAGCAGTGCTAACCTACATCGGTATAAATTACTCCACACTATCAGCAAGATAATTTGGGTGGGGGGGGCACCTGGATAAGGCAAATTTATTTTAAGGAAGAACAAAGAAAAGCACTGTTAGAAACGACAAGGGATTCTTCTAGGCATGGAAACTTCTCTTTTGACACCTTACACAGAAAACAAGGTAACCTGCCTGACCGCCCAGCCACAAAGCAAAAACACTGGAAGACCGGAGTGAATGACGCCTCGTCACGAGCAGCAGAATCAGCTTCATGGCCAGCCTGACGCTGTCCTTTACACAGAGAGGGGACGCCTCCCATCAGGAAGAACACAGGTTGGCTTTTTAAGCTAAAATCGACCAAGGTTGCAGTTATTATTCCAGAGTGTTTCTGCACAGCTGGGGACAGGGACCTCGATGGAACAGGAAACAGACTACAAAGGCCAGGAAGACAGTATCACAGGACAGCCTGGGCTGGGAGGGGCTGTGCCGCCACGGTCCTCAACTTTTCTTACTTTAATAATACAAGGAAAAAAATGTACTTTGATCAATTTGATTTAAAAAAAACCCACTGAATTTATAAACCTATTACTCTCAGACTATTGACTCAAAGGACTCTATTTCTTGAGTCATGTCCAAGCACTGACTTACAGACTCAGGACCTGTGAGCTGATGTCCCCCATCAAAGTCCCACTCTCCAGCGACTAGGACGCCCGCACATCTCGCCTGCCCCTCCCCCAACACCCCCTGCCACCCGCAGCGACAGCCACGATCCATCTCATCTCTGGGATACTCGATTCGTACAAAGTGGGTCTGGCTCCTGCTTCATTGAGCACCCTTCCCACATGTCTCAAAGCAGTGGTCCTCAAGAGTGTGAACCACGGACCCCCGGCCTCCCTGAGGCTCTTCACCTGGATCTGCGAGGTCCAACTGCTCTCATAATAACCCTGAGTCATTATCAACCTGTTTGACTGTACCGATCGCACAGAAGTAACAATATAGAAAACTGCTGGCACCTGGCACAGAGCAACGCAGTGGCACCAAAGTACGCTAGGAATCGTATTGCATCCCCGCAGCTAAAACGAACCAACAGGTAAAAAGAAGGACGGTCTCGCTCAAGACCGATGAAGAAGTGAAATAATTTTATCAAAGCTGGGTCCCTGAGTGCCCACGTTTCAACACTCTGTGCAACGAAAGGGGAGCCCACCAGAAAAGCCCCACGCAGCACGTGGCCGGTGTTTCCAGGAAAAGCACGTTTTTCCTGAAACGTCACCTTTTACTTAAAAGCGCAATATACAAATGGTGGTTATTCAGACTTGGCTATCTGGAAGACATTTTATATGAAAGAAACAAAATGGGTGTGTTTTTGAGGAAAGTTACTGACAAAATAAGATTTGAGATGTTACACAAAAATTAGATTTTTTGAAAACTGGTTATGTCTACATGCACTGTGAAGAGGACAACTTCCCTCTATTTAAAGACTTTTCTAATTGGTGATACAATCTTTTTGATACTGTGAAATGAAATGTGTCAGCATTTGGAAGACTGTCCAAGTGACCATGCGCGATATTCAAAACCACACAAGCAACAGTTTTAAAAGTTCATCGATGTGATTTCAGAATCTACATCTCAACCAACCTTTGAGAAACTACCACTTGTTAGTATCAAAAGAAGAGTCCACATTATCTAAAAACAAATTGAAATACTCCCCCTGCCCACCCACATCTCTGTGTGGGGCTGGGTTTTCTTCCTACATGGGCACCGAAACAACAGATCACACCAGAATGGACGCAGGCGCACGATGACACCCCAGCTGTCATCGATTAAGCCAGATATTAGAGACCTAAAGATCACGCCTCTCAATAAGGTTTCTTTTGCTTTGGAAAATGGTTCCTTTTCATAAAAATGGTATTACGTTAATATGTAGTAGGTTTTAATTTAATAATGATTTTTAAATCTCTTGGGTTTTCTTTTTTTTTTAATGTTTTTATTTGTTTGGGGGGTTGTAATTAGATTTATTTATATTTTAATGGAGGAACTGGGGATTGAACCCAGGACCTCATGCATGCTAAGCACATGCTCTACCACTGAGATATACCTTCCCTTTGGGTTTTATTTCTAATATGACAAATATCATTAGATATAAGTCATATAAACAAAAGCTCTTTGGAGTCCTCAATCATTTTTAAGAGTGGAAAAAACTCTGAGACTAAAACATTTTAAAAGGAACTTTTAGATGGCCATTACCACAAGGCAGCAAATTTAAGAAATAAAGAAAGCAGGTGAACTAACAGTTCTGAATCATCAGATGACAATGCAAAAAAAAAAAAGGCAGTTTCATTTTAACTCATTTAGCCAAATACACATTTATTGGTTTAGAGGTTTCTCTTTTGGGGCAGATAAATGGTTAAAGTATTAAAACATTTGGGTCTCCATAAATCTCCTGTAAATCTCCCAAATGTCTAGTCCGATGTGACACTAAGTAACACCCTGTGTAAGTTCCCCTAAATAGCTCACTTGTACATTCTCCCAAATTCACATTCACCGCATCGTCTTCTGCCACCATTGGCTGAGAGACTTCTCGCTGAATTATTGATTTTCTGCCAATTAATTACCATAGTAAGATTCAGTTGGGCTTATCTCTGCAGAAATTATTTTTCTTTTTCCCAGTCTCATTTTCCTGTATCCTTCACTGTCTGTTGAGGAATCAAAATTATTGGAAACCTAAGGATGAGATAGACACTGAATTTTAAAAATATCCTTGGCATAACTAACAGATACTTAACTGGGCAAAGACCTATTTTCCACTGGATTCTAGACGCTGCTTCATTTCCCTTAGGTCCTCCCTCGGTTCTCTGACAATTCAACACCTGTACTATGTGATCTTAGAAATAAGTCAGTTTTACTGAACCCAGCCCAAGACTGATAAGCACGTTCGTGGATACACTCTCATTCACAAAAGTGGAATATTTGAGGTACAAGAACAGCAAGTTAGTAAATAAACAAATAAATTAAAGTAAAATAAAATAAAAATAAAATCATTATCTCTGGCAAGCATGAGTCTCAGAGAAGGAAAAAGAGCCTCTAATTCCTGAAGCAATATTTGCACAGCTCAGTGGACACTCCCACACAGCAGCTCAAAAATCACCTACTCTAGGATTAAGACTCCCAAGCAAAACCAGCAGTTCAACTCCGAACAAGCCAAGGCTCCCCTGACAGTCTGCCCAGAGGCACCTGCAGTCCAGTGATGCGAGTCCCCTCCGGGCCTGGAACATCATCTCTCAGTCCCCTCCCCCACCGAGAAACCAGATCCCCGACCCCTTACGGGACCACACAATGCAACAGGACCCCGCCCTACCTCCAGAGTTCTATCAGGCTGGCTACTCGGAGCCTCAAGAACGTATCTTCAGAACACCCATGATGACTCTTCTTGATTTCTCTAAAATGTGGCTGTCACCAGTTTTAGCAGTGAGAGTCAGTATGGCTCAGTTTGTGTGCACAACTTGAGTGTGGGAGAAAGTAAACCATTTAAACCAAAGTTTAAAAACTGAAGAAGGAGAAAGAAAAGGGGAAAAGAAAGAAATGTAACTGTACGAAAACATCAGCATGAGCACAATTGCTGCAGGAAGAGAGACATTCCGAGTGCATGCACATTCTTCACTAGAAAGAGGAAGGTAGAGAGAAAAAAACACAATGGACTTGATGTCAGATGCTAATTCAGACCCCAGCCCTACCTCCTTCCTGCAAAGGAGCTGGTGCTCCCGGGAGCCTGGGGCCCAGGCCAGAGAAGTGGTCACACTGGAGGTCAGGCTCACCTCCGCCTTCCCCGGGAACCTGCTCCGCCAGAAAAAAGAAGAACTGGTCTTGCAGTGGAAGCGGCTGAGATCTTCCAACGAAGGGCAGGCTAACGTCACAACATCAAGCAGCGAAGTCATTACCGGGCACTAGACGAACCAACTGGAGAGAGAAGTAACCCCTGAAAGAGGGAACTGAGCTCCATCAACTCCAAACACAGCAATACCAACAGGAACGGCTGTGCTTTGTAAAGAGTTTCCTCCACTCAGTTTAGAACAAACAAAAGGTACTTAACCCTCGATCAAGTCAAAGGTCTACTTAAAGGAAAAGCTGGTAGACCGGAACCTGGTTCACTTCAAGCACTGGGAGGGTTTTCTGGGGACAATGACAGTGCACTCGACCCCCAAGCACCCTCCGTGAAGGCATCGCCCAGACGAGAACGATGAAGGAACAGCCAAGGGTATCTGAATGGAAAGACTGAGCAGAACAAAAATGAGTTACTCTGCCTCTTACAAAAATACTTGGCACGTGATTTTCTACTTCCCTGACCAAACTGGAAAATAATCCAACCGTTTACCTTTCAGGGAGGGGGTTAAAAAAAAAAAGAGTATTGAAACTTTCCACATTAGTCAGCAAGGGGCTGGAATCAGCCCTGCAGCAGGTGGACTGGCCGGTCTTGTGCCTCCCGTCACTGTCCTCTCCCCGAGTCTGCCTGTGCCTTTCTGCTCGGCCCTGGGTGCACTGGACCAGCGGGGCAGGTGGGGGCCAGGGAGGGACGGCGCTGGGCCAGCTGAACTAGACAGGACGGCAGGGAGCATGGGGACCCTCCGCGAAGGTCCTCCCAAGCCAGCTGCCCCCCCACCCCGTCAGGGTGCAGGGATGCGACCGCCTCCAGCTGTGTCTCCAGGCAGAGACAGGCTTAACCGTTCACCCAGAACTGCCTGACTGTCCAGCACCTCTGCCTTTTGGCTTGTTTTTGTCTTTAAGCCCTTTGAGTGCAGTTTATCCAGCGACCTGGCTTTCTCTCAGCTTTCTAGTCTCCCCAGTGAGGCCACAACAGGACAGAGTCTAAGAAACATAAAAGGGTGTGGCATCTGATACAAATGAGAGGTGCCCGTGCTGCAGAGCCTTGGTGCCAAAAACTCCAGGCTGCCCAAGCAGTCAAGTTAAGCAATCCAACTTATCTTCACCCCAGAGGACCCCAAGTCTCTTCTTAGGAGAATTTAATTCACTAGAATATGCTAAGACTCTCTTTAAGAAAATACCAGAAATTGACACGTTGTAATTGACTGTACTTCAGTTTAAAAAAAAAAAAAGACCGTAAAAAAAATAAAAGAATAGAAAAATACAGCTGAAATGAGAACAGCCCAGGCCTCTAAGCACTGCCTGCCAGGAAGGGCCACTCCCAGGGGTGCCTCTGGTCAGACCATCCACCCGATTCAGGGAACTGAGCCCTTTCCCACGGATCAGGGCTGGAAAGGGGCTGCCAGAATCAGGAAAAAAAAAAAAGATGACTGAATGATCTATTTCCACTAACTTACGACTGAAAATAAACCAGCAGAGAAAGAGAAGGAAAAAGATCAATTCTCAGACACACAGACGCACACGCACGCGCATACAGGCTCTTAGAGGCTGTCTGATAGCAAGAGAATATTTAGCACAGACATTTGCAGACACTTACGGTCTGGATTAAAACGGGAGGCTGCATAGATGGAAGTTGCTGAATAATTAGCAGTGAGGACAATTTGTCTCTGCTCCCTGCCAGATACAATTACTTTCACTCCATCTCCAGAGGTAAACACATCTACTTGGGTAGAGCTGACTGCGACCACCTGCCACTTGTTTCCAAAACAATTATGGCCACCTAAAATGCTCACATCTTTAAAAAAAAAAAAGTTATATTCTATTATAAACCAAGACTGCTGGTCTTAAAATAATGTCTGGTTTATAAGTGAAAATAAAGCAAATGCTGATTATCACACTGTCCGTATACACCTGGCCTGAAGGCATCAGGGGACTAGGAAAACGTTCTGAACCATCAGAGAAAGGAAAGTTTCTTATTGACCAAACACTCGGTCAACTGGTAAGTTTTTTAGGACGCAGGTTTTTCAGAACCTTTCCAACCATTCACTGAAAAACCTTAGGAAACTAGCAGCAAGACTAATTTCTTACATAAAATAAAAATCAGCACTAGTATTTCAAACCTCAGTTTATCCTTTCCCTACGTTCACAGAAAAAGAAAAAAGCAAAACAAAACAAAACAGAAACAGACTTGTGGTTACCAGGGGGGTAGAGGGTGGGAAGGGATAGACTGGGATTTCAAAATTGTAGAATAGATAAACAAGATTACACTGTATAGCACAGGGAAATATACACAAAATGTTATGATAAATCACAGAGGAAAAAATGTGACAATGAGTGTGTATATGTCCATGAATGACTGAAAAATTGTGCTGAACACTGGAATTTGACACAACATTGTAAAATGATTATAAATCAATAAAAAATGTTAAAAAAAAAAAGAAACTGAAGCAGAAATGTCTTTCTCTCCTCAAATCCTCTACTTCAGACTTCCCTGTGGTTCAACTAGAAAAATAGAAGGAGGTCAAATTAGTTGCAAGTAATGAAGAAAATCAGTTCCTTGTCATTCTCAACCTCCGGAGAGTCTCAGTTTTAACAGTGACCGAAGCCTGGGGCTGAACAGTAAATCTAAGTTACTTGGGAAACTCAGACACCAGCTGTGAAATGACTCTGAAGACACATCTTCTCAGAGGCTGCATAAATTATCACATTTCCTGTCACACACTTATAACAAATACAGAAACAATACTTTTAAGAAAAACAAGGAGATAATTGTCTAAAAGAATAAAATCAAATATTCGACTCTAACAAAGATGTCTTTAAAATGGTACATTGAGTTATCTGGTCACACTCCTGTCTGAGAGTCAAAAGATGCTCATTTGCTTCAACAGGAGCACTCATAAGGGTCAAGTTCACGAGGTCGTGCTGTGGCCTGGGCCGGGGGGCTGCAGGAAAGAAGCCAGCCTCAGCCTGCCCCCCCCCAGACTACATGCATTCAGCCTGTGGCTCAAACATCAACCCAGTTTCCGAGACATTCCCGAGTGTAAGCAGGACGTTAACTAGGGGTGAGCCTTTTGAGGCCTGAGCCAGAGGCTCCATTACACTTTTTAAAAGGCAGCTCTGTCAACTCCAGAATCCTGAAATAACTCTTCGGAAAGATTTACTGCCTCTAGGGTGCTTTTCATAAAATGATTTATTACGGTCCCGTGAAACCGATTAGAGAGACACGTTTCAAATTGCCTATAAAACATTGCTAGGCATCTCGAAAGTTAGCAGAGTGGCAAGGATTTTCCAACAAGTTGTCAAAATAAAATGAAAAGCTAGAAATTCTCAGCCAAACAGAGAGCAACACAAAGATATCCTATTTAAAAAATAAAGTAAAATAAAAAATCCTCCTGTGAAATAAGCAATGTTCACAGAGCTGAGATGATGCTCTTTAGAGAAGGTGATGTTTAGCAAGCACGTGTGCGGACTACCTGAGCAAAGGGGGGTTATTCTCTGTGGACACATCAAGGCCAGAGACTCCGCCTGGCAGGCAGGCCCAGCACGTCTGGATGGTGGGTGCCAGCCCCCACGGACAAGCTCAGGCCCTGCTGTCAGCCTCGCTCAGCTGCTTCCCCGACCACCTGCCCAGGGCTGGACCTCTGACCCTGTAACTAACCTCTGTCCACTCCGGTGCTGGTCCCAGCCCCATTACTTCTCAAAGCCCCTTTCAACCCCCCACTTCTATCGCCCCATCTGACCACCTCCACTTAATACACAGAAAGTGAATATAAAACATGAACCAAAGGAGAAAGAAAATGAAATTTTAGTTGGAACTGCAGAGTGGCAAAGGCCTGTGGAGGAGGCTGTTGGGCAGGGAAGTTGAGTGAATAAAAATGAGCGCCTGGTGCAGAGAAGAGAATGAAAACACAAAAAACTGAGTCCAAGGGGTTGGTGTCCGGGATTAAGCACCAGGAGAGACACTGGCCATCGCCCCGAGGACCAGGACAGGGGTTCTGACCATGACCCAACTCTGTGCTCCGAGTCACACATTCCGACAGTCCTGTCTGGAGCTCTATCCCCCTCCTCCTCCTCCTAGGAGGACCGCCTCAGACCAGTGGTAAAGGCAGCGGAGTCCAAGTCCTCCTTCCCCAGCCTCTTTCTAAGGCCTGGTTTCAGGAGCCCCACCCTGCCGCACTCCCAGGACACCAAGATCCACAGACGCTCAAGTCCCCCTCCGCCGGCCCTCCACGCTGGTCCTCTGTATCCTTAGAACCAGGGACACCAGCCAACTGTTTTCCCTTCGAGGTTTCAGGACCATCAACAGCTCCAATGTTCTCACCAGAGTTTCTCCTGGTCTGGCACCCCTCTGTGGCCCAAGTTTCCTAAATGTAATAAGCTCTTTCTTAGATCTAGCCAGCATCTCTCCCGAAATTACCTTATAACATTTAACTATTTAAAACTTCAAGTCCCGAAATCATGAAGGGTGGCGATAACCCAGAACATTGGGGCAGGAGGGAGGAGGGACAACGCTCAGAGCTCCTGCGGGTGGTCCTGATGTGGTGCAGCCCCCCTCGGGGCCACATCAGGTCTGAGGCCTCAGCCAGTCTAGGGTCAGAGTCCTGATTCCAGTAACTCAGTATCTCTGGGGTGGGGCCTGGGCATCCCACCCAAGATTCTCACGTACAGCCAAGCCTGACCTGGATACTTACAGACGTACATCACCTCTTTCAACTGCCCTCTCACTATAGTATAAACCCATCTTGCTGGTGGAAATCACTGGCTGACTGGCTCAGGATGGGGCGAGCTGGGTCTCAGGGTCATTCCCGGCACCATCCCCTTCTATTCACACCCTCCATCCCCACCTCATTTAATCTCCAGCCCAGAGAGCACAAAGCCTGGGGCAAGGACCTTACTTCAATCAACTGGCTAAGAAAATTAAACTATAAGAGAAAAATGTCAAGGTCGGATCCCTAAGTGAACTGAAGATACCGCCGCCCTCCCCCCATGCCCCGGCCCCACCTCTGGAGAAGAGAGCAAGGACCAAGGACAGGCAGAGGTCAGAGGCTGGGAGCACACCACTCTTCGTGCTAAACTGTCACCCCTGCCACTGGGCGGGTCCTGACTCTTTTCAGCTGTCACCTTCCTGACAAAGGAGAGGAGGCGGGGGGCCTGGACCCTTTCCCCCAGCACACTAACTAATCTCTCCAGCTCCAGCCTGGCTTGAGGTCTGCAAAGACATCTATTGTGCGCCCCACCCCACCCCCCAACAACAGGCTTTCAGAATCCTGACTTTCACATAAACCAAGTTAACTTTGCAATGGACGGGGCAGGCTAGGCTCACATGGATATCCATCCTGGGGGCTACAGTTTGTGCAGCAATGATCTTTTTTTCCCCCAATCAAATGCTCTCTTTAAAAAACAAAAAAGGAACACCTGACTTTCAGAGACATTTGAAATTTGAGTTTTATTCTTTTAAAAATGTCAAAGGAAAAAAATCTTAGTTTCATTATGAATAAATGGAAACTCATTCAAATGCTACTTTAAGACATAGAAAACAAACTTATGGTCACCAGGGGGGAAAGGGGGTGGGAAGGGATAAATTGGGAGCTCGAAATTTGCAGATACTGACTGGTATATGTAAAATAGATAAACAAGTTCATACTGTAGAGTACAGGGAACTATATTCAATATCTTGTAGTAACTGTAATAGAAAAGAACATGAAAAGGAATATATGTATGTGTATGTAGTGAGACAGGAAGGGGGCAGGCACAGCCATTCAAGGAATGATGCCGCAGTCAACACCAAAATGGTGGAAGATTCAACCCCCAGTGGGCCTTGAGGCTCAAGATGGTGGGAGATTTGACTTCTAGTAGACCTTGAGCTTCATTATACGTCCATTGTAATATATTAACATGATGAATAACACGCCCACAGGCGCCACAGGTGTCCCACAGGCGGGACTGCTAGCCACAAAAGCTCAAAGAGTAGGAAATGGCCAACTTCCTGGGAACCCCAGCCCCTTCCCCAGGATAGTTAGACTGGTCCTTCCACTTATGAGCATATGAAGCCACCAAGCCCATAAAAACTGGCAACACAGCGCCTCACGGCCGCCCCTTTCTCCCTCTTCGGAGACGGCCCACATTCTGTCTATAGAATGTGTACCTACTTTTAATCTGAGCACCAACCCCCACACCTCGTGACCTTTCTCTAGCCTTTCAATGTATCTCTCTGAATAAACCTACCTCTACTCAATCGTGGCTCGCTCTTGAATTCTTTCCTGCACGAAGCCAAGGACCCACACTTAGCAGGGCACATCCCAGGGGCTCCACCGAAGCCTGGGACACAGCCCTTCTCACGCCCCACATCTGTTTTCCTGCATCACTACCTTCCTAAGGAAAAGGTACCAGCAGGTCTGAAGTTGAGGATGAGGCTGAGGGTGGTAAGGAGAAAAACGAGAAAGGTCTTCCTTGAAACCAACCAGATTTCCACAAGTCAGCAGGTGAGTCTCGGCGAATCTGCTCATGCTCAATTCACGAAACCCCGAAATACAGCGTAACATTTGGAGTTCACTGTCCTCCCTCTCTCATCTGCCTTCCCTCTTGAGACAGCAGCAAACACAAAAACACTCACTCCCAAGAGTCCTCCAACACTCACTGGCTGCAGGAAAACTACCCCATGTTTTCTGTGAAATGAATTCCAAACTTCCACTGCCACCGCTTCGTATTCTGCTAAAAGTGACACAAAGTGAGAGATCAGAACAACTGGGCCCCAAATCACAAACCAAGAAGGACCCTAACATACTTCACTGGTCGCTGAACTTATTTATGCTCACGTGAAACATTCAGAATTGGTTCCGGAAAAATAAACTAAAACATAGCTTGTTTAATCTTTGGGGGGGGGGTCAATGAATATATCCTAAAGTCCCCCACGTTCATACAGAGGGAGGGTAGGGTGCTTGGCTATTTGATTTCAACAAATCATCTGTGATACACAGTCTATCTATTTGGAGAAACGTAAGCTTACTGTTCTTATTTCTGACATTAAAACCATCACCAGAGGGAAGCAGAGTTTGTAAGGAGCCCACTGGCAGTGAGAAGGGCTTCCTTCCAGTTCTTCCTGGGCGGGACTCGATCTTTCATTAGCTGACTCTGGAATATTTTCACGCCCAAGGTGGAAGGACTGGGCAGACGGACAAGGGCTCCTCCCAGCCCCCCTTTACATCTCCGTTTCCTTAAAGCCAGGCACACCTGCCTGTGGGCTGCGGCCGGCTCCTGAAACAGGCATGTCTCGCTGATACGCGCACCCTCATCCTCAGCCGGGCCTGGCCAGGAGCTCTTCATTTTCCTCATCTGGCTCTCAGGGACCGACTTGCTCTGTCTGGTCAACATTCCTTTAAGAGACAGCCTGTGCCCAACTCAAAGCTGCCCACCGTCCTTTGGCTCATCCGTAAGGCATGAGCAGAGCCTCGTGAGTCAAGCTCAGAGGTGAACCAAGATAAAGAGGCCTCAGAAGCATCTCAACTCTGCAACTGTCCCTGGCCTCGTGGGACGAAAGCAGTACTGAGACGCCGTCCGTGAAACAAGTCTATTCTCTGATGAGAAGCTGGTCCCTGAGTTATGGTGACATCCCAGCTCTAAATAAAATACTTCCAGCCTAAATAAAATACTTCAAGCCTAAAAAACAGGTTTTTTAACCTGTTCGTTTAAATTTAATTCAACAATTGCTGACTGAGCAACTTCCTTGATGCCCTAAAATCCATTAGGTCCAGTGACATCCCTTCCCTTAGCAAATAATGGGCACCCGCTGGGTGAACAGCTCCTGGTCGCAGGTGGTGATACCCAGACCACAGCAGAGTGGGGCAGGGGGTCCTGGGTTTGGATTACACATGTTTTTTTGAAAGAAAGCACAGAGCTGCTGCTGGTCCTCTGGAACACAGCAGCTGCTGCAAAGCTACCCATTCTGCCGAAGCCAGTAACAGCTCAGAGTCTCACGGTGGACCTCGTCCAATGGCTGTTTCCTGACACCCTGTATCTCCCACTCACTGTGCCACTTGGCAGGAGGATTTAGGACAACAGAATGCAGACAGCTTTTCAGCGAAGCTCTGCCAGCAACGGTGTTGGCCAAGGGCAAATTTTCACCTGTTGCAGGAAGTTGCATCACCTTCGGTACACGAGCAGATCCAAACGTGTGACCAGTTCTGGGGAAAACCGCCATCCACGGTGCCCGCCCTGGAAAATGGCTTTGTGCATAGCCCGAGCCTCCCACTAAAATGACTATCACCACACACTACGAGGCTGGAGGGAGGCCACAGCACAGTCTTAGCAGGCTCTGCAGAAGTGCATCGCCTGAAGGTGCTCCGCAAACCATTCATTATTTCCGTCTCTCCTGAGGCATCTCCCGTCCACGATAAGAAGCACCTCCCTGAAGCTGTGTTATACTCAGATGTATCAGGCGAAAAACGTAGCGACTAATATACTAGCCACGAGAGAGCAAACACTTGGGCTCTGCGTGCATAGCATACCCCGGGGCTCTTGCCAGACCCATAGGCAATGAACCGGGCTGGAGTTCACTGCCTTCCCGAGGGGCACCCCTGACCTGAACTGGTTTGGCCTTTGCCGAGTGCTTGCCAGGGATGCTTGACAACGTAGAGCTCAGCTCTGGAAGGAGCCACACAAACGACAGTCACTTTGAGTTTTCAGATGAAGGAGAAGTGTGGGTGACCGTTGCCACCCCCCAGAAAAATAACCCCAACTTTTTTTTTTTGGCCTATCTGTGCTGTACTGTATTAAGCAGAATTAGAAAGCACATTCTGAAAACAAAAAATATAAAATTAACATCCCCCTCCCTAAGAAGTGAGGGCCAAAGTCAACACACCTTTTTATTTCCAATCAAGTGTTTCTAACTTAGGCTGGTGACTTCAAGCTTGTAAGGGCAAGACGGCCTCATCTGGGTGCATGCCTGACCCCCGGGGAAGTGGCAGCTGTCAGTGGGATGCGATGAGAGGACTGGGTGACTGGATGCCTGAGAATCGAGCCATTGCTGTCTGAAACCAGCTTTTTCTTTTTTTCTTTTATTTTTCACCCGGGGTGTCTGTTTATACAATTTCCTAAAAGAAATGACAATCTACATTTTTGTTTTTATTTTTGTTTGGGTTGTTTTTTTTTTTTTGATGAAGGTACTGGGATTGAACCCAGGATGTCACGCATGCTAAGCTCGCGCTCTACCCCTGAGCTATGCTGCCCCACTTCCCGACAACCTATGTCAAACAGTGTCTGCTGGATGACACTGCCTGGTCCACCTGAGTTAGCCAAGCAGTGAGCAGAGGCTAAATCTTGAGCTCCTGGTTGCAGAGCAGGAGGCCTGTGGACCTCCCAGGAAGGAAGGGAAGCCACAGAGCCACCCTGCAGCCAGCACGAGGGAACACGGTCACCGTCACTATCACTGTCCTGTAAAACTGGTTATGTGATGCTTAACAAAATCATGCAGGCCTCTACAAACACGGTGGTTTTTCATGACAAAAATCCTTCCACTCCTCCCCAAGGCAGAGCACGAGGAACCTGCTTCCTGTGGCCAGCGGAGCCTAAGACACATCCACAGGGAGACAGAAGGCTTCGGCTGCAGGCCCGCCGCTGCCCCTCGAAGGAAGGCGGTGAACCATAGGGGACGCTGTGGCCAGCTGGAACAGGAGACAGTTATGCTTTCGGCCACGTGGGCACGGCCAGGGCGCCCAGCCCCGGCCAGGCACCGGGACCGGTGATGGAGACCACCCTGTCCTAGAGCTGCAGTCTCCCCACCACAGCACGCAGCCCCCAGAGACTCCCTGAAGCCCAAGTGCAAAGTTCAAGGAATAGTGTGAGGGGTAATTTAAGGAGTCAATGTCTAGAACCCCACCTCTCACACACACTCTCCCTGAAAGCAGGACATGTCTGTCTCCCAACAGCTCCCCTCTCTCTGAAATCTTACCCTGGTGCATTGTTCCAAAGTTCAGAAACCTCTGGGGCACCAAACAAAAGGGGAATGCAAACTGATGGCTATCAGGGAAGCCTCCTTTAATGATTAATCACAGCTCCTTGAACTCGTAACTCCTGACTGTATGTGTCTTAAACATATTTCTGTTAGGGGTAAAAGTGGCCCATTTGGGGAAGTTCTGGATTCAGGCAGGGGGAAAAAAAAAGGAAGAAGAAATATAGGTTAATGATACGAATTCTCTTAAATATACCTGGAGTTTTTTTCCCCAAATGCCAAAATGTTCAAGCCACGTTAGAGACACACCACAGATAACAAATAAACTTCATTATTTACAAGGGCCTTTCTCAGCCAGGTAGTGAAAATCGAAATGTGAAAGAAAATTCGTTCAAACTATACTGTCAAGTAGAAAACAAACTTACGGTTACCGTAGTGAAGGGGGTGGGAAAGGATAAACTGGGAGTTCGAGAGTTGTAGATACTAACTACACTGTATAAAATAGATAAACAACAAGGTCCTACTGTAGAGCATAGGGAACTATATTCAATATCTTGTAATAACCATTAATGAAAAATAATATGAAAACAAATATGTGTGTATATATATATATGTATATATTATATGTATGACTGGGACATTATACTGTACACCAGAAATTGACACAATGGAACAGACTATATACTTCAATTAAAAAAGAAATGGTGCTACACACATTTATTAAAAAAAAAAGAAAAAGAAAGAAAACATCATTTGACTTCGTTAGGGCTCTGTGTGTCAGAGATCCTCTTGTAAAATGAAATTTCTGCTACTAATGAACAGAAATTTACTTTAATAAAATTTCTACACCCCCCCCCAAAAGAACCTTAATTTCCTTAATGCTTCAGCTGTAATCGGTACTGGTCTCCCTGCCAGCGCATCCTCTCCCGTGCTCTGGTGTGGGCGCACGATTCCCTCAGCACACACTAGGCGCTCAATCGCCCCCAACGGGGAACAGTGACGAGGCGCCACGGGCACTCACCCAGGTGCCAGGCAAGGGCACTTCCGTGAGCGTCCTCAGTGATCTCACCACCAGCACCAACAACAGGCATTGTGTCTCCATCTGGAGACGTGGACGTCAGATGTGAATCACCAGCTCGCATTCAAACCCCGGGTGACCACAGTGCTCCAGCCATGGGAAGTATTCAAGAGACAGGCGGAATAAAGGTAGCTCCAAACCTCACATCCATGCCTCTAAAATTACACTGATCTGCAAAATCTAATTTTGAAAACTACGATTAAAAATAAGGAGAAAAAACAAATACGGGATTTCTGATTCTCCACCAGTCCACTCTCACCCACTTCCTGCACACATTACACACGCACACTGGCTGCCCCAGACACAGTGAGGCACGTCTCTGCTTCCTGACCCATCGGGCCGGGCCGCGTGGGACACAGCACATGCAGCTCACACGTCGGTGCCTCAGAAGAGGGATGCTCACAAGTCAGGTAAGTCCAAGGGGGCTGACACGAAAGGTATCTTAGAGGCATCTTTTGTAACAGCACGAAAATGGACTCCGTGGTCTATTAATATGTTTCATTTCTAATCATTACAATTTGACAGATACTAAAAGCTGACTTCAGAATTGCTATTCAAACCTAATTCTTACATCATGCTATCACAAGTCACGTAGACTAATTCACAGGGAGACAATTAGCCTTTGACACTGCACTTAATTTAATAAGCCATTTCAGAGTTTTAATAGAAGCACTAACAGGCGTGAAAGCAGAATGAACTACTTTTTGAGACCTTATAACGTATAAATTAGCTAATTTTTATTTTTAATATAAATGTCAAAAAGCGCAGTATCAAAGGGCCAGCAATTACACTGCTAAAAAGACACAGATGTTATCTGAGTCAATGTAGCTCTGCTCTCAAAAATAAGCAAAGAAGTGGGGTGGATCTAGCTCAGTGGCAGAGCACATGCTTAGCATGCACGAGGCCCTGGGTTCAATTCCAAGTACCCCCATTAAATAAATAAATAGGAAATGAAATAATTTTTTTTTAAAGTAAAGAGTATTCATGGTGCTTTTAAAGCAAATGCCAAAGTGTGTAACTCAACTCTTACTACCAACTGAGAAAGATGTCCCTGCTACCAAGGAAAGACAGCTGTGAGAATTAAATAAAATAACGTGCATAAAAGCAAGTGATTCAGTGTCTTCCCAGTAAATTATGTCATTAATAGTAAGTCCTCTAAAATTAATTTAATGCCTTTAAAGTATACATATATATGTATTTTTTCCTATGTGACAAGTTTGGATTAAAGAAGGTGGTGAAAACCCTAAAAAAATATAATGCTTAAATTCTAACATACAAAATCAGCAAACAATTTTCAAAGGAAATCTACCTACATGATACTAAACTTAGATTATAAGTGATTTTATGGTAAAGAACATGTACAAAAATAATTTTAGTCTACATAAGTACCTAATAAATGTTTGCTAATTATTTGCCTTAAAAACTTCTGTTAAATAAAACCCCAAAATACAAATCAAGGAAGATTTTATGGTAAAATAAAATAGATCCAAATTTATGCACTGAGCCAAGAAACTATACTGAAAAAGACCAACAGTTCTAAACGATATGTACACGAGTCATATGATTCAAATATTTTAATGTCATGTTTTTTCCTTTCACAAAATTAGTATGTTCATTTTAGAAAAGCTGAAAACAAAGGCAAAAAGAAAATGACAATCAGACATAATACTGCTAGAAGTGATAACTGCTGTAAATTTTTTAATGTATCCTATTCTGTTGATGCCTATGCATATTTAATTTTCCTGTGAAACTGGGATCTGTTATATACACTGCCTGGCAAGAAAACGTGTTCATTTAATATGCTGTGAACATTCTCCCATGTCATTAAGTGGCCTTATAAAACAAGATGTTTAATTGATTTAAATTACTTGATCATATGGAGAATCATAATTTAGTGTCTTACTGCCAATATTTTTCCAGTTTCTCACATTACAACTAACTCTGCATACGGATCTTTACATATAAATCTTTTGGACCAAGTGTGATTGTTTCCTTGGGGCAAATTCCCCACCCCAAATCCCTATACAGTTATTCACCTTCTCCTCCGCTTAAAATCGCACAGAGCTTGACCCAGCCCACCAGAGTGGCCGGAGACCATCACATCACGGAAGCAGTCCAAGTCAGAGAGGCACGCGGGCCAGGAAACGCCCACCCAGGGCCAGGCTGGCCCCTGGACCAGAGGGCCTATGACCTTCCTCATCTTCACCTCTTCCAAAGACTTCTGACCTACTAGCTGCCTCCTGGCTCCGGGCCAGTCCGCATGAAGTTAGACCTTATCTAACACTACGCCATGTCCCCCAATTTAAAGAAGAGACAGCTGTTTAAAAAAGTGACCCCTTTTCTAATGGTTTGTATCCCACGATTTTAACCGCACTTCTCTGAAAGCTAGCTCATCAAAAGACCTGCAGACCCCTTTGGAAGACGCTAAACTGGTGCGGTGAGTCACACGGCTAATCACGTCCACTAGGAGTATCAGGGTTGTGGTATTTTATGTAAAATGTCATACAACCGTAGCACAAAAGTACACAAAATCCAGACTCCCTTTTGTTCACCAAAAGACAAACGGCCTCTTACTTTACAGAATGAATTGTTGGACCCGGCCACCAAGGACAGATCAAAGATAAATTGTGACATACATCATTTGCTTACTTTCTGAATAAAAGTTCAAAATGAATATACTGAACTTACTGAAAGTGCTTTAAAATTTCTTCTTTCATTTCCATCAGCGCAGGTGCTCCATGGGAGGGTCTCTCTACAACCAGTGTTATTAAAAACAAAACACAGAAACTCTTCAGGTACACATTACCCCCTGCAAACAGCATGTCATCCGTCTGAGCATGATTAGATAAACTAATAAGCAAGAAGCAAGCAAGCTCACTTATCAGCCTGCAAGCTTTAAACACATATGCCTGTTATTTGTTCGAAATGAACTAATAGTATTTAAACACAGGAAGCTCCTCTTTTAAGCATTACTTTTCTTTGGTCACAGTCACAACAAAAAGTGACGTGTATCATCAGGACTCTTCATTCTGATCGCCTGTATGTACAGTTTCCGTGAACAAGCTGCACAATTCCTTAAATGCCTTTCTTTCTTCCTGTGTTCATTGTAGTTACTTTTACAGGAATGTCATTTTCTGGGTTAAGTCAATCCCTCATCCCTTCTGACTACTGAAGACAGTGAGGCGGAAACACCTTGCTTATCTCTATAGTTTGTTTTTTATGAAATATATAAGAAATTCTACCGAGAGATCTTGATAAACAATCAAATAATTGTATGTCCTCTAGCATCTGCCTTCAAGTCTTACAAACAAATAGAATTCCACACGCGACCTGGACAAGGACCAACCCTGGCACCTGAAAGGCACCCCAGGCCCCTGGACTGGCTCAGCGCTCGGTGTCCCTCAGTCAAGGGGGGAGCGGCAAGTAAGGACACTTCAATACCGGGTCTCCCCGAGCCTGAACTCATTAGAAGGCCAGGGCAGGTGTCTGATAAAAGCAGAAAAAAGTGAATGTATAAAGTGAAGTAAGTAAAGGCAATACAATGGTGGTGGCGGGGAGGGGGAACACCCTTGTCCAGGCAGTAACTTTGACTCATATTTTAAAATGAGTTTAAATAAAAAAAAAAAATCTGTTTGTGCTAACAATGGGCCCAAAACACAGAAGGCCGTCAGGGCTCTCTGACCTTCAATGGAAACTTCAGACTGAGCGGTACAGTAAGCAGCAGTTTTTCAATGAATTGCATGCTATCTCTATTCCAAAAGGTATTATGGAAAGTATTGCTATTTTTATAAGACCCTTCATACCAGATTTTCTTTAAAAAAAAAAAAAGGTATCCTGACGGTCAAGGCTGTCGGAGTCCCAGACCAGAAGTAAAAAGCAAAGTTGTAGGTGGTCTCTGGCCATGACCCGCTTCTGCTGAGTCAGGGGGAACATCTCCAGGTGTTAATCACATTCTCCAAAGGTGTCAAACACAGAACCGTCTTCCAACAATTCCGGAAATTGTCTGGAATCTCTAACATTCAGAAGAACGCAACAAGGATTAAAAACTGTGAACAAAACAGAGATGCCACCAGAGACACAAGACTAGCAGGATTAGGCTTTTGGAAACCTCCAATGAAGTCCTGATTCAAGAAGAAAAAAGATACAATGGTGAAAAAAATTCTTGGTGTGGGTCAGATTAGTGGGTCTCAGTTGAGGGAGCACAGACTACAATCTTTCAGGAGCTGGGTGCCTTGTCAGTCGCCAGAATACAGCCATCATCTGAACCACAGAAAGCCAAGAAGGTTTTGAACCGACAATGTAAGTATCGTGCCCCGCCCCGGGCTTAGAGGCAGGGTCCTCAGCACTTTATTCGGAGGCCAAAAATAACAGGGACCACTCAGCGGGAGGTGCTGTATAAAACCACTTCCGTGAGGGTTATGTATCTGCAAAGTTTCTGGCGTCTCCTCCCCCTCCTCCCATGAAGACATGACCCCTGAGAACCCGCCCCCTCTCCAGAAGTATTCCCTGCTTCCTTCAAACCATTCCCCCAACAAATTAAACCAACATAATGTGTGAAAGACAGGCAGGCCCGCGCTCCCTGCAGGGGCTGCCAAATACCTCGTGTAACAGCGAAAGCAGAGAAAGATAAAGGGTCTCAGTGGACGGGATGGTGAGTTTTAAGGGCAAAGGCCACTGTAAATGTTTACCCATTAACAGAAAGTCAGAGCATGCACATTTTAGAGGCATGTAATGCGGGGTTTAGTGGGACCCCAATAAATCACCCAGCCAGCTTCCCTGCCTTACACAGAAGTTTAAGATTAAGAGAGAGACACCGTCCTCAGAATGGATATATACTTGACCAAGCTGATTGGGTTCTACACGGCTCTTTTGTTCACTACAAACAAAAAAGATGCAAAAAAAAAAACACTCCCCAACTGCCACCGGGTGAGCCGAAAACACCATCTGCAGCCGCTTAGCCGCAGCTACTGCCCCCAAATCGAGTGAAAGGCTCCAGAAATGCTCCTCTTCCCTCCAAGTTATCCTCGGCAGCTGTGTTCTTATCGCTCGGGAGGTCCCTGAATCCTCCCATGCTTAAATTATTGGCAAAAATTAGCAAAATCAGCACAACCCATCTGTACCATATCCTGAGCAGACAGCAGCAAGCAAAACGAAGACAACTTCCAGATGATGGAAATGCCATGATGCTCCTGCCGAAATAAAGCCCAACCAGCCTCTCCATCCTTAAAAAAAAAATGTTACGTGGCATTGATTTCAACCAAGAGTTTTTCTGGCCCCCCACTCCCCACCCCTTTGAACTGGTTAGTGGAAAATGACCCAGGGAACCCGATGACTTAGTTTTTGTTCTCTTGCAAATCTTCGCTCCAGAACAGGACCCCCTCCAACCTCCAGGAAAACCAATGTTTAAATAAATCCAAAGCTGGATGCAGTCCCCTAACCCAGAGCAGGTGAGCAGGGACTTTTCTCTCAAACACCTGGAGAGAAACGGTCCCAGAGCACTACAGGTATCACAAAGTGGCCCCCTGGAAGGAACAGCTATGTTTGGTACCACCAGGAACACGCCACGCGTCCTTGGAAACCCACAGGATAACTGGAGAACACAGATCGCAGAGCCCATGCACGGTGGCCACTCCCCTGCCCCCCCCCGGCACCCATGGGACACGACCTTGTCCCCTCGAGCCCGGACAGACTCCCACGGCTTCACTTGGTCTCCCAGGCAGCCACTCCCATTGATCACGTCAAGACTATCACGTCAAGAACCATCCAAGATGCTGGCAAACAGTCTATTCAAAGTGATCTGGGGCGAAAGCAGGGTAAAGTTAGCTCATTACCCTGGGGGGCGTCACACGCACTACTGCTTCCTTAGGATTCGCCTGTGACCCTGTCACAGCTCCTCTCTGAGCAGACAGGGCCCCCGAGCTCCAGCGGAACTTCCGTCTGAAGGACGCACAAGCCAGAGCACCCTGCCGTCTCCAGGGAGGTCTCTGCTCCCCGGAAACCCTCTGGCTCCCGAACAAGTGATTACCGTGGTTCCATTTCATCACATGTCTCTTAAGCCTTCTATTATGAGTCTGAATTTTAAACCCGGGGGCCAGGTCCTTTATTACATCCCCTAATCCATGTCTCCAGGGACACTGCTTTCGAAGTTACAGAATCTGGCAGCAATCTCATTATTATGAGACTTCACCCTCCCTTCCTCCACCCAGAACTAAGCTCCACTTTTAAGAAGACAGTACTGCCTCCAATCAGAAAAAAAAAAAAAAAAGGAAAATTCCACCAAGAACAATATTATTAGGTGATGTACAGGTGCCATAAGAGGAACACCTCTTTCTGCCTACTCACTCTCAAAACCCGAGTCCCGCCCTAGGACCGCGCCTGGCCCGACAGAGCACGCAGGAAGTATGTGACACATGTGTGACTCCATCTATGAGCAGGCAAGGCCAGGGTCAGGGCACGGGCACAGATGTGCGTGGAGGGCCAGCATCCTCCAAGTCAGCTGCGGCCAGGTCATTAAGTTCTCCGCAGGATGAGGGCACAAGTGATGCAGACCCTCTGGGGTCTTCAGATGCCCACCTCCTGGGAGCCCTGCGTTTTTGGCCAGCCTGTGTGTACTCAGGCCCTGTGGGCTCCCGCCACGTGGTGAGGCCAAGGCCAGGTGCTGGAAAAACAAGACAGAAGGGCCTTGGGTCCCTGAGCATCAGGCCCAGACAGAGCCCGCGTCCCCAGACCTCAGGCTGTCACACGAGACGGAAGTCAGTCTCTCTGGAAGTCAGTCTCTCTCTGGTCTGGACACTGCATCTCAAAGTCTCTTTCAGGGCCCAACAGGGCCCTGAGGAAACATCACACGCTGACAACACACTGTGTATCTGTGTGTGTACACCTTAAACCAGCACTGCTGCTCAGAACTTTTTTTATTAGTTTTGTTCATGACTGAAGAGGTTTAGCAACTCAAAACTCCAGAACAGTAGGCATAGCAAAGGGGGCAGTTAGTTAAGTCTAGAATTTTAAGTCAACTAGGATTTTATTTTGCCAGCCACTCTCCCCTCAGCCCAGGGGACTGAAAAATCTCCTAGTACTTTCGACTTATTTGGTTAGTCTCCTCCATAGCCAAAAGCCAGCACATTTCAGCCTTAATCATTCTTCTGTTTGAACTAGAAGTTATAGTTGGCCCTCTGTGTCTTCAGATCCCACACCTGCAGATTAACCAACTGCAGATCAAAAGTATTAAAAACCATTCCAAAAGTTCCAAAACGCAAAGCTTGAAACAGCCCCGGCTAGTGACTGCTCTAATCGTTAGATCAGAACGTCTCCACTGTGATAGTTCATCAGAGGGGAGGTGAGGGGGGTCCCTCCGCTGGCTCTCCTGGTAATTGATGAGCTCATGTGATGTCAAGTCCCACGTGACTGCTTACCCCCCTCCCCCAGCAGGGAAGGCGCTGCCAAGTCCTGCTGCTCATGGTTGGATGTGGCTCCAGGACCTCGCTCCTAGGCTCCAGATCTCCTATCCGTTAACCCATTGATGTCACTGTCGCCGACTCCAGGCTCTTTCTTCAGTCTGGAGGCCAGGCAGGCACAGGGCTCGCAGGCCTCCAGGTGCAGCCCAGCACCTACAGAGTCAGGAGGGGCCCTGCAGATGAGCCCTTCAACAAAAATGCAAACCCCGACTCTTTTCTGAAGCCTAACCCCGGGCCTCCCTGCTCCTCCGATGTCCTCCCGATCACGCACCCCCACCATGCTCTCCACCACCCACGGGGTCTTCCCCCTAGAAGAGGCTGCGCTGCCCATCTCTCCTGGCATCTCCTTTACACACGCATCTTCTACTACACGTGACGTGTGGCCATGAGCCGGGCCAGGACGCTTACAGGAGAATGGGGGACCTAAGGTCCCTCCGAGGCCTAAGACGCTGAGTTGGTTAATTTGCTAACAGTGCCAGACACTTCCCTGGGCCAGAGGACTGGAATAAAGTGACTGGGTCCCTGCTTTCAGGGTCTCACACCCCAGAGCACCCCCTGCGAACCTGAAATCTTAAAACGGGACAGAGTTTAAAGAGACCTCCAGACTGAGTGGCCCCACATTCCTCTTTTAAAATCAGCTTATACTCACTGCCCTGGAAGCAAAGCAATTCAGACGTGGGCACCAAACTGCTCCCACCAGCCCTCCCCCACCTCCGTCCTCAGCATCAGCAAAGAAATTCTACTCTGCTCTCCCATCTGATGCTCTAAGTTCTTCTGTTAAAAAATCTTCACCTTTCAAAGATACACATACAATTCTTACAAGATACAAAAATCGAAAGAAAAAGAAGAGAAATGTTCATCTTCTTCGTTTCATCTTTTCCAGAAAAGGAGGAGGTCAAAGTTCAGTTTTAAACCCGCGAAAGCTCACAGTGGATAGCAAGGCACCCAAGTGACAGTTGTCACCGGGCTGCTCCCTGGAGGCCGGGTCTCTTCCCCTCCTCCACCCCTACCAGCCCACCAGCAAGGGAGGCACCTCTGGAGGAGTGTCTGTGGATGGAATGACAAAGAGAACAGGAAGAAGATAGGAGTGCCTCCTGAAAGGTTCCCAGGGCCCGCCTCACCACCCCGCATCTCCCGACATCCCCTCCCTGCCTCTACGGTTTGGGAAAGGGCTGTGAGTTAGTTAGGATGCCTGGCCAGGAGGATGGATTTAGAAAGCTTCACAGAGCCAGACACACAGCAGCCACCAGACATCACCCCGATTTAACTGCCCTAAAATTAGCAGTCGAGTGAAGCAGTAACTGCACAATTGCGTCAGAGCGCTTCTGACTGGCTGGCTGCCAGTCTTAGACAAATTGTCCTGCTTTGCTGGAGCAGGACACAGTATTCTGGAACCGAGCCAGCGAGGCATTTCAGGGACTGTTCGGTTCTAGTGTTGCCATGAATGTTTCATCATTCGGCGACAAGGTGAGGGCGTCTGGCTGCATCTGCAAAGGGGGTTCTTTTCTTTGTTGTCAGCACTTATTCTTTGGGTGAGGAAAGTACAGGTGGGTGAATCCTTTTAAATATTTAAATGCCTGAAATGTATTTAGGGATTCACATCCAATGGACTTAAACAAAGATTATGCAAATCCAGCAGAGGATCCATGCAAAACAAAAACCGTGTTCCTCTTCTGCTTCCTTTAATCCTGGCAAAGACTTCGGAGCTCAAGAAATGTCCTCTGCAGGATCACAGCAGAGCCCTCTCACCTCCCAGCCAAGGAGAGAACCTGGTTCCATCCACACAACTGCCACCTGACCGCAAAGTACAATATTTTTCAGGAAGAACAGAGGATGCACTGGCTGATAGAACAGGGCATTTTTTTTTAGACTAGAACCATAGCTCATGAGCCCACCCCGAAGCCACCACCCCATGCCTGGGGGAACGGTGGTGGGATAATGGGCTCTCTCCTCTGCAGCCACCTCCCTTACCGCCCCCCTCCCTGCCTCTCCTCTCCTAAACCCCGTTTATGATTTATTGAGACCAAAGGGACCTCACAAGGATGCGAGGGCCCCACGGTGGAGCAAAGAGCCGGGTTTAAATTCTAAGAACTAAGATCCGGAAAATCACATGTTCTTGCTTTCGCTCTGAGCTTTTGCATCGGTACCAGGGGATAATCCCACCAGCCTCGCAAGGTTCTGGTTCAGCAGGTGCGAGGACATAAATGAAAGTTCAAACACAATAACTGCTTTTAAGTCTCCCTGGAGGAATCTCTCTCCCCAGTCCTTTCGTCTGTCCCTCAGTCAAACACATTAGCCTCCCTCCCTCTCTCCTCTCAGCATTTAAAACTTCTTAGAGGGAGGGTATAACTCAAGTGGTAGAGCGCCTGCCTAGCATGCATGAGGTCCTGGGTTCAATCCCCAGCACCTCCTCTGAAAATAATTAATTAATTCATTAAACCTCCCTCTGCTTTAAAAAAAAAAACAACTTTTTGAACAGGAAAACAGATCCATTATTCCAGGCAAATGGTTTACAATGTCTCTCAAATAAACAAAACTGTTGGTAAATAAGGTGATATGACTAGTATTTAGGTTCATCTCTCAGCTTTGCCCGTAGCTCCCGTAAGAGTATACACCTTAACACATTACTTTATCAAAAGAGTGATTTTCCCCTCAGTTTATGTATTGTGGGCAATCAGTGCTATGGCAGGATGTTCAGATAGGAGACTTCTGCCTGTAAAATTAAAACTGTGCTTTCGGAGCACTTACTGTATTTAAGGCATAAGTCAAATTCTAACATACTCTGCAATCCTCAAATTAAAAGCACTAACTTCACTAAAGGCGTGCCACCAACTTCTGATGGGTTTTTACAAATGGTTTTGAAATGATCCTGACTGATGGACTGAGCGATAAAAGAAAAGGCCACACAGATGACACTGCATCACCTAGAAATCATTTCTTTTTGGGTACCTTGATTAAGGAGTCCGAGCAGGCTTGTAAGGGAATTGCGGCTTCATCTGAGCCCAGTAAGGCCGTGCAGGTGTCAACTGGGGTCAGACTCTGAAACCTGGGAAAGGCGTAGAGCACACCCTCCCACCCCCGGGGGCCCACCCTCCCCAAACCACACCCCTCTGAACGGGGCCATCCAGGGTGTGACAGACCAGATGGAACTCCGCTGGGACCCAGAAACTACTTCTCCATCGTTACCTGTTTGATATCAGCGTTCAATTACGGGTCATTTCAAGTGACCCTGAAAAGCTATAAAATGAGGTACAGAAGGCTGTTTAGGTAGATCATTTACAATGGAAATAATCAGAACGTTAAGGTAACATTTAGTTCAACCAAAGCCAAGAGACACGGTTCTCTCATGTTTAAACCCTGGGCTCTCAAGCCTTCCTTTATCAAACACCAGTTTGCGGAAAACCTGTTACCTGGCAAAAAAAAAAACCACAGAAGTGTAGGGAACACAGCAATAAACCAGAAATGCCCTTGGGCCTACAGTGCTTAAAGTCTATTGAGGCAAGATAGGAGATAAACATAAAAATTAGCAGATAATATGATGGCAGGCAGTGGTAAGTGCTGTAGATTAAAACCGCTCAGCATCTGGGGGAGGGTGGGTGGGGAGGATGCTGCGGCTGGCCCACCACCCCCTCCCATCATCCCTGTGCCGCCCCCGAGCTCACCAGAGAGGCTGGGACCCTAGCCTCCCTCGCACCAGATGACCATGTGCTGCAGTTCCAGCCAACAGCACGCAGGGTGAACTGCACTATTAACCTGCACATTCATAGTTGGTCTTACTCTTTGGAAGTTTCTAGATGAGCAAATGATTAGTTACATCCTTCTATCCTGATAATGGGTCTGCGGTATGCTGCGTGTTGACAGTACGATGCTTCTTATACAGCTGAGTTCAACAAGAAACGTGGCAAGGAGGATGGTACCCTCCCAAAAAATGGAACCTCAAACCAAGCAACCCATAAGCAATTAGAAGAAAACTGGCCAAAGCACAAACTGTCCTCAGGAAAAAGGACAGATTCAGTAACTAGAGGGCCCCTGAAGGGTAGGGCCTGTCTTAAGCTTCCCTCACAAGACCCTACAAGGCCCCCCAGAAATTGTTTCCAAAGAGCCACGAACTCGGACCAGAGAGGGTCGGGCGGGAAGTGGTCGTCTCCTAACCCGGGCCACACATTTGCAAAAGTAACAAGCAAGCCTTTGAGGTGCCAAAGAAAATACTTCAACTTTTATTTATGTTTCTATCACCTTTCTTAAAATTTAGTTATGTTGTATTGTCCATCTCTTAGCGTGGTAAAGTTATATGCATATGCTAAATCATACATATACACACGTGCACCAACACAGACAGACACACGTGTGTATGTGCACAGGTGGGCATTAAACACAGGTGATTCTATGCAGATGGGATGCATGTTGGAAAAAGTTTAGAGGCTCTATGACAAAGAAACGATTGTTCTCTGGATTAAGGCATTAAACCCTCCGAACAACAGCATTTGTCCTGCATGAGGAATAAAAAAATGTGTGTAATTCCCAAAATTACTTACTAGAGACTTCAATACAAACAGGCCTGTATCCCACACCTACTCCTCCTGTTCAACAGGGACACGACGATTATCAAAACATGCCTTGATGACAGTGAAAGCAATCACTACGCAGACCACATCAGCTCCGGGGCCCCAAGCACTGCGGTTAGAGATTTATTTAGTGTCTACACAACAATGCGTCTCAGCATACCTAATTTTGCACTCACCCAAGTTCTTACTTTCCACAGTAACAGGTTTTAACATTGGCTCTTTACCTAGATTTTTTTTTTAACTTCACAGTAACTGAATACACAACTAAATAAATAGCCTACTTTGGACTACTCTGATTTTTTAAACAGCTCAATTAACTGGGAGCTGCTTCTGGCAGATTTCGCAACTATGCAAGTGAAAAACATGAGTAATCGAACTGGTGGCACTCAGCACCCCCCTGATGGCTGAATGCTTATTTGTGAAACAGGAAGAAAAGAGTACTCACTAATTAAAACACTGGAAAATTGGGGAAAGATGATCGATCTCCTCCCCGCTATCTGAAAATAATTCAAACTAAGACAACACCAAACTGCAAAGTAAGTTTAAGACTGGAAAAAAAAAAAAAAAGTCCAACCACCTTCTCTTCTTTTCCACCATCTTTTTAGTGCCTAAGGCCTCCAGAGGCCACAGGGTGGCCCTAGCTTCTCAGTCACTCACTGAACACATATTTCTTAATCTCCAACCCTGCTGAACATGCTTCTAGTTACTAGGGACAGGCTAAAAATGAATTCAGTTCTTAGGCTGATTTGGTCAGTGGAACCAGCAAAGATCTGATGCATTCTTTCAGGACATCTGTGTGGAAAAGGCAGACAGACAGGGGCTAAGAAATTAAGTGCATTTTTGTACTGCACCGGAACCAACAAGAGTGTGACTCCTTGTAAACCTCAAAGGAAGCTTCTCGAAACTCCACTGGTGGTTCAGGTAGTCTAACAATTTTGTCAGCAATGTAGGTGAGACATTTAAAAAGAAGTCTGATCTGGTGTGCAGGCAGCATTTCTTCCGGAGGGCAGGCAAAGGTGCTAGCATCAAACTCCCAAAAGCACCAGGGGAAGAAGCAGCTAAAATAAAGAACAAAGTACAAGAGATGGTAGGTCTGGCAGCGACATCAGGGCAGGAAAGGAATGACAGCATGCGGTTCAGGACCCAGGGGTTCGACTGAATAGGAAACTAACTTGCTGAGTCTGAGAAGAAAAGCAAACTTGGACTCTATCAGTGCCAGCAAGACGTGCAAGTTAAAGGAAGGGCACCCCCTCCTTGAGGGAAGGGCCTCTACTCTACACAGGTCAAGGTGAGCTGGGAAGACTAGGGCTCTGGGCCCCACCTGGACAGGTATTGTTCAGTGAGTAGTTGAAACATCTCTCCAGAAGGGCTAGTTCTGCAGCCGAACAAGGCAGCAGAATTCAAATAAATAGGTTAGATTAAATCGCAGTTCTACAGTTAAAAAGCTCCTTCGAGTAGGTAGAAACATCAGAAAGGTGGAACTCTCCACCCCTTCTGAGATCACTGCACAGTCCATAAAGGGATCCAAGCATCAGGGAAGGATGAGTTGAGCTAGTCAAGGATTTCCAAACCCTGGTCCTTAGTGATGTTTTCGCTGGTCCGTGCAAAAGGAAAGAGGGTCTGTGTACAGGTGGGTATACGTGCCTGTGGGGATAATTTTAACACATGCCCCCTCCAGATAGGAAGAACTTTCCTTAAGTCTGTCTGACAGCATGCGTATGTTTCCCTATTTTTTGTTTTTTTTTTTTTGGTGTATTACTGTAACTCGATGAAAGGCATTACTAGTAGGTAGTAACTGCTGTTGTTAATTTTCAATATACTTATGTAACAGCCTCAAACAGTAACCAATGTGACCATCCCTAAAATTTCGATTTTGTTTCTGATTTTTAACTCTACAGGTGGATAAAAACCAACAGTATAGGAACAATCTGAAGGGATAACCACTGGACCTTTGTGGTTCAGGGACGCTATGACAACCAGACTCAACTTACTGCATCCCTTCTTCTTTCCCATCACCCAAGTTGGCTATACAATGTTGTACAGGGGTAAAAAAAATTATATATATATATATATATATATATATATATATATATATATATGAATTGGGTTACACTAAATATGAAATCTTCCCAAGAAACGGAACCTCTAATGGGGGTAAGATCTGTCTCCCTTGGACCACTCTTTGGAACCAAAGTTTACGCATCAAGTTCAGAAAGGATCAAAATAAGTCATCTCTGAAGTAATGAAGTATTTCAACTCCTGTCACACTGTGAGCCTTCCTTTAAAAGGGGTCACAGCTAAATGTGACTGGAACAGCAAAGCTACTTCTGAATCACTGACTTCAAGGGAAAACAAGGAAGCGAAAACTCTCATGAATGTTCAGTTACAAACTTAGGCCAAAGAAAGAAAACACATCATTGTGAAAAAAATACAGACTACCCCAATCAGTCATTTTCTTTACTCTAATGCATTTATTTTTAAACATTAAAGAAACCTAAAACTTTGGCGCTGAAAGGGATCATGAGAAAACTTTTCCAAACTCGTCTGTGACAGGGAATAGAGGCAGAAAACTCGAGGTTCCTGTCCTCCCACCCAGTGGTCTTTCTATCCCAACAAAGGAACCAGGTACAGTAATAGACGTAGAAAATCCAGAACACGGTTCCCTATATTCTTTTGGACCGTACTTCATATTTCATTAAAGGTCAAAACTGAAAAAAAAAACCCAAAAAACTTTGCTTTTCAGTTAACAATAACACTCTACATTTTCTTCCAACTCAGCATGTCTTTGAAGGGATTTGTAATCCTAAACCATCACCATAAGTACATCACAAGTTCAAAGACTCAATGCCTTCCTCAATCTCAAAAAAAAAAAAAAAAGAAAAAAAAAACCCAAACCTTTACATCTACCAATTATGACTGGGAGGGTAGGGGGCTGTATCAACAGAAAAACAGAATTCTTTGCAAAGTTTGCAGTAAATGCAACCCCTTTAAACTGGTTTTAATGACCAAATACTTTTAAACCAGTTTCAATTACCAAACAATTGCCCTTTCAGGGTAGCTCACTATTACCTCCTCACTTAGAGGAATAGATAGATTTTTAAAATGAGTAACTCAATACCCTCTTTGCCTCAGGTAAAGAGATTCCCCAAGGTGGACAGGTGTTTACCAAGCTCAGGTATCAAGGAAAGCTTCTAAACGCCAGTCCAAACTCCAGACAAACAAAATAAAACTTGCAAACCCTATTACACTTTAACTACAAAAAGCATCACGAAAATCAAGTCATGATGCTGACAATTCCCCCATTGCATTCCTTGAAATTAAAGCTCTTTGAGAAAGGCTCATATTTAAAAACATCTAAAGCATTTGATGAAAAATATACACTTAAAACACCTCGGGAAAATCTGCAGTCCATGCTCTAAAGCCAGAAGCTCCACCTCCAGTACCTGGAATTTCTCTCTTGCTTTATTTTCCATACTAAATGCTTACACTGCTTCTTATCCAAGTTCATTTCACTCCATCTATAGGTAGCATGAGGGTACTGATAAAAGCTGTTTCTGGTTTCATTTCCTACCTCCCAGATGTTTGCAAGAGAGGTGTGTTCCCCCTACACCTTTAGCTATTTGTGAATACGCTCTAATTTAGAACAAATAAATTTAACATACCTTATTTTAAGCTGGGCAAGACACACAATAAATGACAGCTATAAAGAACTGCGAGATATTTCTCCAGGTTATAAATAAATTTGCCTATCTAGGCAAGATTTGGACAGGCTGTTATGGTCTTGCTTTAGAGAAAAAGTACTGAAAACACATCATTGAGACTGGGGCTGCTGCTGCTGAAATGGCCATCCAGAAAGACTACACTTGTTTATGAATAATATTCTTTTATACTTCTCTGAATCAAGCAGTGAAGTACTAAATGAAGCAGAAAACATCGTAAGTAGAAATGTCATAAGAAGAGAATTACAACTCTCACTGTAGAACTTTGAATTTCTCAAGTCAAAACACAAGAACAGCCTTAAATTTGTGACTAAAAACAATAAACCATGCTGTCTCTTGAAATTCATCTTTAGGAATGCCAGAAATCACAGGCTACCTCTTGATATCTGCATAAATACGGGTGTTAGAGGGAAGGTAATATATTTTAAAGAAGCAACAGTTTGGGAGATTTTTCCCCCTCCCATTACTAATTGTGAAACTGGAAAGATTACAACCTGGATTGCAGACAGGCAACTTCCAAGAGCGCAGTTTACTAAATGCCTGTCATAAGAAAGCCATCTAGTGTTAACATTTAGAAATGAAAACTGCAGACAAAAGAGGCAAAGAAAAGAAAAAATCTAAGTGACTATTTTGAACTTACTGAGCAAACCTATGAGAATCACCAAGATTCTTTGTTTGGTGGGGGAGGGGGGCCAGAGTCCGTTCTCATCAAAAACCAGGTCTAAATCTAAACAAAATCTAAAATGTCTACGACTGTATTTTTTACCAAAATCGGGTTTCGGTGACCACAGTTCCGTGACCAACGCACTTGATTTTTCCAGGACTCACGCTGGAGTCATCCTGGGCTGAATTAATTTAACTGAAGCAGGTTAATGATGACAAATATCTCCCAGAGGGGTCATGCCAACTTGTTTTCTCTTCCCGGGAAGCATCGGGCCTCGCTCGCTGATGACGAGCCGAGATTGATTCTCTGGGTTTGCGGCATGGTGGAAAATTAATCTGTAGGTGCTCGTGGGGATACTCCCAGGACCTGGCCAAACTAGCTTCAATAATCGTGGGGGGCGGGGGGACGAGCAGGACCGGGAGCAGAAGACCATGCAGGCAAGGACGCCGGGGGAGCCGGGGGAGCCGGCGGGCTCCGAGGACGGGCGCTCGCCGGCTGCTCGGGACCCTACAAAGAGGGGCGGCGCGCCGGCCAGGGCTCGCGCTCGGGGCACACGCCTCCCCGGGGAATAAACCCCGCATTAAGTTCAGCAAGTGACCCCGCCCGGCGCGCCGGGGAAGCGCGTCGGGCAACCTTTTATCTCTTCTCTCCGGTTAGTCACAGAGGAGTTGCTGCGCGCCCAGAGAGGTCCTCATTAGTGCTCGTGTCAACCGGACGGGAATAACCTTCCAGCCGATCGATAACTTTGAGAGACCGAGCGGCGGCGGCTCTTCTTCCAACCTGGGCTCCGGAGCGCGGGCGCATCTGCCGGCCGGACCCCCGCCCCGCGCCCCCGCCCCGCCGCCAGCTCCCCAGGCGCCCCCGAAGGGCCGCCCTTCACCTCCGGGCGGTCCTCGCCCAGGCCGTCCTCGGACACGACCGAGGGCTCCCGAGCGCACCCCGCCTCGCCTCCCGTCGCTCGCCCCGACACGCACCTCGGAGACGCAGTCCGCCGGGACCTGCTACAGCCCGCGAGCCCGCGGCGGCGCAAACCGGGGCCGCCGCCTCGCTGCCCGCTGCTGCCCGGGGCTGCCCATCGGCCCCGACCCTGCCCGCGCCGGGCTCCGGCGGGAGGCGGCCGGGACCCGCCGGCTGCGGCTGGAGCTGTCGGCCTGCGCGCGGGCGGGCGGCCGGGGCGGGGGCGCGGCGCTGCTCCTGCTCCTCCTCCTCCTCCTGCGTCCTCCTCCTGCGTCCTCCTCCCGCTCCGCCGACTCCTCCCGGGCTCCGGGACTGCCGCGCCGGCTCCCGACGCCGCCGCCCGCCCGCCCGGCGGCACCGCCCCCCGCCCGCTCCGCCGCCTCCCATTGGCCGCCGCCTGCAGGCCCCCTCGGCCCCGCCCCGCAATTGGGCGCGGGCGCCGTCCGTCCCGCCGCCCCGCCGCCCCGCGGGGCTCCGGGCGCAGCCGGTGCGCGGTTCCCAGGCCCCGCGGCGCGCTGGAGCGGCGCGTCCCGGAGGGGCTCGGCTCTCTCCCTGCAGAGGGGGCTGCGGGGTGCGCGGCGCCGGCGACCTCCAGGGAGGTGCAGCCTACCTGGGCCCGCAGTCCCGGGAAAGCTGTCGCCGTCCTCCTCGGGACTCGTTTTCGCCCCTCTGGCACCAATAAGTTAAAAACCCCGAATCTGTTGCAGTGATGTCGTAATCTGCGTCTTACTGTGTTCTCAGCGACAGTTGCCGAAAATTCTTACTGAGCAAGACATGATCTTTTTTTTAATTCCTAAAATTTGAGAAATGTGATTCTTTACTGGGGAAATACATGTGTCGCGGCGGCCGCATGTGGCGCCAACCAAACCTGGCGCCGTTGGCCCCGCAGACTGAACACAACACAGAAGCGACGTACCATCTGCTCTGCCCGGGCTGCTTCGGCCTTACCGGTGCTGGTCCTCTCTAAAGGTCATTGTGTTGAGGAAGTCCTGAACTTCCTTTGGTAGTTGACGATAACGCTGAAGGCTGGAAGACCACCAAAGGGCTGTTTTGCTTCTTAAGAAACTTAAGGCCTTAAATAATAACAAGATGGTCTGTGCCTCTGAGCGAATGAGACGGGCACCGGGGAAGTGAGAAACCTCGGTGTATGCACAGCAGGGAGCCCTGCATCCTCTAGAACGAGGACGACCTTATCCAGGCCTTAAGGAACATCCCCTTGGCCCCTAATTCTCCTTTCCCTTTAAAAAGAATTACTCTGCTCAATGTGCGCAAACTGAACGTTTTGAAACTTGCTCCTAGTCGGGCGGGGGTGGGGGTGTTTTATATTTGCTTTCTGCAAGTAAAGATGCTCTGTATGGCTCTTGGAGGAAAACTGCCTCCTTCAACGGTAGCACTACAACCTTCCCATGCACAAGATGCTCAACACAGACCTTGGCAGCATCTTAAAAAAAATCCAGAGCACCAAGCTAGAGGAGTCTTCGCAGGGTCCTGAAGAAGAATCCACTGGGGCGGGGGGGGAACCTTAGAATCCTGCTGAATCTCACTAAACCCACGTGCAAAAACCAGGAGCCTGGGCACCTCCAGTCTTCCACAAACTCCTGGTAGATAGGGGAGGAGCCACGGTAGAAGCCAGATCAGAGGAAGAGGGTTTCCAGGCAAAAACCCTGTGATAGGGAAGAAAGGAGAGAAGGCTGTTGGCATCTTAATGCAGAAGTAGCCGGGGGTCGGGGTTGGGCGGGGGCGGGCGGGGAGGCTGCCGCTACCTAGAAACCAGCTACTGGAAAGCCCGCAGGGGGGGAAAAAACCCTATAGAAGAGAAGGAACCAGCTGCATAAACTTAGATGTGTTTATCCCATGAAGGTCAAATCATTTTGGACAGCTCACTTTGAATAAAGACCTGATCAAAGAGGCAGCGAGGAAAAAAAAATACAACACACACCCCCGAGTCTGGCTCCGCGCCGCCCCCTGGCGCAGCCGCGTCCCCGCCCGTCCTCCACTCTCCGGAGTGGGGACAAACACGCCCGCCGGCGCTCGGTCCCCGCGCGGCCAGAGCCTGAGTGTCGTTGCCGGCGGACGGCAAAGCCGCCCGGCGCTGCGCAGGGACTTGCCCCAAGAGGCCGCAGGATCCCTGCCCCGCTGTGTTCACTGCAAGACGGCGCGAGAGGCGAGCCCTAAGGGATGTTGGCCCCCGAGGGCGCCCTGGATCGCCCCGGCGGTGCCCCTGTCCCCAGGCGCTGGGATGGGAGGATGCAGACAGCAACGCTGAGGAGGTCAGGAGGGGCCAGCGTGCAGGAACGCTGGGGAAAACAAACCTTTCGGAGTCCCGAAGGAGGCTGGGCGAGGCCAGAAGTCCAGGCGCCCCTGGGCCCGCCCACTCCGCCTCCAGGCAGCCCGCCACCCAAGGGACAAACGCTTTTGAATCTTTATCTTAACGAGGAGAAAATGACCTTTTTATATATCTACCTTTTCAACTTTCCTAAGAGATGTTGATCACCCAGGAGGAAGCTTTACCTGAAACTATTTATGTTAATTGCCTGACACTTGAATTGGTTGCTGAAAGATGAAATGCTCTCACGTGACTTTATTGAGCTATACTGGAGTTGACGCTGCCCAAAGGGTTCAGTGAGAGTCACAACCTCCTGAAGGAACAGACTGGCTTAGGCAGACTCTAACTTACCTTCCAGCCCCACCGTTGGATCTCGAGAGCTGGCTTTACTGTGGGAGAGCTGCTCCGGCTGTGGTTCCTGAGACTGGATTCACAGTTTTCAGTTCCTTCTTTCCTGGAGGCAGAATTCTTCCTGGAGAGATAATGTTGCCCGTATTTCCCTATCACAAACAAACACTCCCTAGAACATAACCCTGTGAAAAGTGAGAGGCGGTCCCTCCCATGCTATCTGTGATCTAATCCATGCAAACCTTGGACAGTCTTTTACATCTCTTGGAATAATATGGGTATACAGTAAAACACGCCGGAGAGCAATACTATGACATGACAAAGCTCCTAAGTTCTCCTGGTTTTGATGGGCTTCCCAAAGGTCACCTCATTAACAGCATTTACCAAGATGGTCGTCTATTCACTCAACAAACATGTATGGTGACCCTGTGAAGGTGCTCAGTGCTGGGGATTTAAAAATGGATGGGACATAGGCCCTGTTCCTCACCATCTCACGTGTGCCCACCCCCATCCGTGACAGATACTGGACTACAGGTATGACAAAATCCCACAGGAGTGGCCGGGGAGGGACACTTCCTGTGGAAGCTGAGGGAGAACGGACTTCCCTTCCAAGCACGCAGTCATCAAAGTGCTTCTCACACTTCACATAATTGCACATTGCATTGTCTTTCCCACTATTCTATAAGGACCGCGAGGAAAAGAATCACGTCTCCCTCAGCGTTTGGACTCCTAAGGCAAGTGACTACTTGAGTCCATGGGTTGTCACCAAGGTGACTGCTGCTGCTGTCGGGTAGAGGAGGAAGCGCTGATGTGTCCCTTAATGTCCATAACAACCTAATAAGGAAGTCTGGCCAGACCCTCTCAGGGACGATGATGGCCACAGTGACCTCTCTCTCCACCTTACCATCCCTCTTCTTGGGTTTTGCAACTAAAATTGGAAAAGCCGAAGCCCTCTGGCCACTACCGAAGTTGGGAGCAGATTTTAAATGCTGGTCATTGGCAGTGCGGAGGAAACGGTGGCATGCGCTTATGACAGTCCTTGAGAGTTTCTGTCATTCCCAGAACCACAGGTCACAGGCGGCCTTCCCTCATTTGAAAGTTCCGGGCCTCAGCAAGCATGACTGAGGCCCTCCACCTTGCCTGGCCCATGCTGGAAGGTGGTTTTTCCAGCTCAGGGCCAGACCTACAAGGTATCTGCCTTCTGGCAAGCTGTGAGGTCTTCAGGAGACCAAGTTCAGGAACGATCTGGGACCTACTTCACATCTTCTGCAAATCCTATTAGATGTAGTGCGTGTGTCCCTCCTCGCTGGTCTTTCCAGCAGCCCTCTGGGTCCTTGCCTTTTCCGGGAAGGAGAACTTAGGGCAGACATTGTAGAACTGCAGTGCCTGTTAAGAGTTCATCATTTGAGCCTTAGACTATCTCACTGGAAAAAAAAATCTTTTTTTCTATTAAAGCTATATATTTCCCCGAAGTTTTAAAGGAGGATATCAACTCTGAAGTGTGAAAATGTATTTGCCTGAAACCTAGGGTGAACTCTCTTGCATTTGAATCTCCTCACCTTCACCTTCCCTCGGGTCAAAACTTCCTTGTTCTCGAAGCATCACTTTCTGGCTCTCAAGCCTTTTTTTCCTCCTATGAATTTCACCATGCTCCAGGAGTTCCTAAAGAAACAGACTCAAGGGAGTCATGCTCTTTAAAATTCTGAATCAGCACATGAACTCCCTCTGAAATAATTCCAGCATCCATCTTACCTATCTTTCTCTGAAAGGTGTAAGGAGGCACAGAGTTCAAAGACATACCAGCTGTCTACACTGTTCCAAGATTCTGAGCTTGTTCGCTGACCTTGGCTGGCACTTGCAACTATTTACCTTTGAACTGAACAGAACGGGAGTTTTATTTCCTTGACACAGTACAGAAAGATCCAGCTGATATGCACAGCCTGTAATAAACCCGAATGGCTAAGCCAAAAGGGATTAGGCTCCCACTCTCATGTCCTCTTTCCCTTTTCTACAATCAATTCTCTCATTTCAAGGATTTCTTTTGCCATATGAATATTCATAATTTGCAACAACTGTGTGTTGATTGCTTGCTAGTTCAGAGCTTTGTGTTAGACTCTGAGGACCCAAAGGGCTGTACACCAGAGCCTGCGAATTTCGTGAGCAGGAACAGAACTTGGGAACGGGTGCTTGAGGACCACCAATGATTGGTGTCCCCAGGGAGAGTCTGAGAGTCAGCTGTCTGCAGGCAAAGCTTGGGCCAAGCTGGGAAGGTTTCGCCAAGGGTATCAGACTGGCCGGGCAAGTAAGAGAGAAGGGAGCATAATGTAAGAGTTATTTAATATTGTGCTAAATGCTACATGAGCTCCATAGGAGCCAAGAAGAAACCCAACTAATAATTTTTTTTAAAAACTCTCAATTCTGCAAGTATAATTGGAGGCCTATCGTGTTCTGCCCTTCAGGATATAGAGAAAGATTATTACATAGAAATAAGACCATCCTTAAAGAAGGACTAGAGACCTGAGCTGGGATTTTTACACAGGAAATAATGCAGAGAACAATGCAGAGGCAAGAGATGAGCAATGTAATGTTTTACACACACTCACCATGGACAGCTGGAAAGGCACCACTGGACAGAGTGATCAAAGACCAGTGATCAATGTCCTTCCCTGTAAGGTTCCCAATCCAGTGTACCTCCAAGAATCTTCCAAGAAAGATGGCTTATTTTTTTTATGATGATCCAGACTTGGCCATACTTGTTCTTATGTCTACCCCCTACCTTCTCTAAGCCAGACCCACAGCTTAATGACAGGCACAGAGTTTACTACCTGTAAAACTTCTTCTGCCTTTGCCCTTGGCTCAGTAGCCCCAACAGCAGATCTTTAGGAGCTCTTACACTGTGATGTCAGACAACCCTGGATCTGAATCTGGTTTGCAAACTTCTTAGATACAGGAGTATAGACAAGTCATATCTCAAAGTTCCATGTTCCTTATCTGGAAAACAGGAGCCATCAGACCTCAGAAGGTTGCCGTGATGATTCCTTATGATTTGGGGTCTGCAGTGCTGAGCATTGTGGCTCGCACAAAGTGAGGGCAGAAAACACAGCAGATCACCAGTGTTTACCATTTCCTCTTCCCATGCAGGGTGGGCCCTGGGATTTTATTTCCAGTCCCTCACACAGGACCTCGCACGCGGTAGGGGCCTGACACATACCTGATGAATGAATGAAGGAGCGGGTGGATGGATTACACTGAGACAAAGTCCTGGTTTTTTTTTTTTTTTTCAATTTTCTACCATAGGAGATTTAAAGTTTATATCTTAATCCTCTAAATTTTATTCGTAGTTGGACTTACAGTATTCTTTAAGCAGTGTTTTTGGTTTTAGTTTTAAGAAATAACAAAGTAATGATCAGAATGATAACATGTAAGTTGAAGTCATCTAAAAACAGCTGCTGTTCTCCACCACTAGGTGGCGTCTATCAATAATAATGCCAAGAAGCAGCACGCCTACTCTGCTGGTAATAATTCTAAAATTAACACAGAAAACGCACACACACACACACACACACACACACACACATAAATATATATTTACCTTTTAAATATGATTTCTTTGTAACATTAGTTATGGATTTAGAGCTGCCTACAGTTTGGCAAATCTCATTTTAAGTCTCCTGTAACCACATTTTTAGTTATTAAACTGGAAGCAGCCTCAGTGTGAAGACACTTCATAGTACCTGCTGACTGCTCTCCAGATCCTTCTGTCCTGTTGATAGAACAACTTACCCCCAGGTTAAAAAGTTAGAGAAAGTTGTGGGGAGGGTATAGCTCATTGGTAGAGTGTGTGCCTAGCATGCACAAGATCCTGGGTTCAATCCCCAGCACCTCCATTAAAAATTAATAAATTAAAACCTAACTACAACCCCCCCAAAAAAAGTTAGAAACAGTTGAAAGCCTAGGGAAAAAATAAAAAGGCAGACAGACCCTTCACCATCCCTTCATTCATTCGACAACTTGGGGTCAGGTTCCTAGGGACCGTCAGTCTCGTACAAGGCACTGAGGTTACCCTGGTAAATAAGACTGACCTTAAGGACGTGCCTGCTGTCCCATAAAGGAAGACCATCAGACACATCTCAACACACCTAAAGCCAAATCCATCAGTTTTCCCCAAAGGCTGGCTCCTCTTGCTACCCTTAACACCTGTGTCACAGTGGTGTCACTCTGCTAACAGTAGACACCGTAGGGTCTCCTTGGGTCCCACACCTTTCTCTGCCTTCCATGATCCAACATGGAAGTACTCTGGTTTCCCCCAAAGGTCTCTCACACCAGCCTCCTCTGCCCTTCCAGTGTCACCACCCCTCTGAGGTGCTTTTCGCCTCAAGTCTAGACAACTCTCCTCAATGAGTTCTTTGCTTTCTGCCCCTCAACTTCCCAATTGCCAGATACACACTAATTTTAGTATACAGATTTCCAGCTCAAAATCCTACTGGATAATGTCTAAACTCCCCTCCCCTTACGAACATGTAGACCTTCCACAATCTGGTTCCGACATGAGCTTCCTGGACCTCCTGGCAATATTTTCTCCTTCTTGGAACACTCACTTCCCTTTGCCCCATGTGCCTCCTCCTCCTGGAATCTCTCTGACCTCTTTGCCCCTCCTCACTTCCTCTGAGGCTCGTGGTGTTCTCTTCTGCCGCCTTCTCCCTCTCCTCCACCATATAATGGGCCACAGGATTACTGCCTACTCTTCCCTCTCCCTAGGAAACCTCATCCTTCCAGGGTCTACAATGACCATCCTTCTGCAGTTCACCCCAAACCTCAGCTCCCAGGCAATATTTACTCATACACCTCAAAGGTAGCTCACACTCAGCATGCCCCAACACACAATATATCCCAAAATGAGACCATCACATGGCCTCCCAGATGCCTTCTTTTCCTGTGATCTCTAGTTCAGAAATGCCATCACCACACATTTGTTTCTTATGGCAGAAACCTCCTACTCTGCTGGTGGGAATGTAGTTCGGTGCAGCCACTCTGGAAAACAATATGGAGATTCCTCAAAAGACTAAAAGTAGACTCACCATATGATCCAGCAATGCCACTCCTGGGCAGATATCTCGAGGGAACCCTAATGTGAAAGGGTACGTGCACCCCAACGTTCATAGTAGCACTATTTACAACAGCCAAGACATGGAAGCAGCCCAAATGTCCATCGACAGATGACTGGATAAAGAAGTTGTGGCATATTTACACAATGAAATACTACTCTGCCATAAAAAAGAATAAAGTAATGCCATTTGCAGCAACGTGGATGGACCTAGAGATCATCATTCTAAGTGAAGTAAGTCAGAAAGAGAAAGAAAAACACCATATGATATCATTCACATGTGGAATCTAAAAAAAAAAAAGACACTAGAACTCATCTACAAAACAGAAACAGACTTACAGACATAGTAAACAATCCTATGGTTACCGGGGAAAGGGGGTGGAAAGGGATAAATTTGGGAGTTTGAGATTTGCAAATGTTGGCCACTATATCGAAAAATAGATTTTTTAAAAAGCTTCTTCTGTAGAGCACCGGGAACTGTATTCACTATCTTGTAATAATCTTTAATGAAAAAGAATATGAAAACAAATATATATATGTATATGCATTACTGGGACATTGTGCTCTGCACCAGAGATTGACACATTGTAACTGACTGTGCTTCAATTAAAAGAAAAAGAAAGAAAGAAAGAAAGAAAGAAAGAAAGAAAGAAAGAAAGAAAGAAAGAAAGAAAGAAAGAAAGAAAGAAAGAAAGAAAGAAAGAAAGAAAGAGAGGGAGGGAGGAAGGGAGGAAGGAAGGAAGGAAGAAAGGAAGAAAGAAAGGAACCTCAGGCTTTTCCTAAACTCCTGCTGCCTCACACACCCATCCCATCAAGGACCAGGGCTTCAACTCTACGTCTTAAGTCTCGCTTGCATCCATCTGCGTCTCGCATCCTTCTGCTCCATCGTATTTTGCCAAGACAACAGCCGTCTCTTCCCATCTCCTGTATCATTCTTCTCCGACCCATCTGCCCCCCACAGTCTTTCATCCACACGAGTCAGACCGCTTCCCTCCCCTGCCTCAGAACCTTCAGAGGTGGCCTGTTGCCCACAAGTCTAAAACCTTAACTCCCAAATCTGCCCCCTGGCCTCCCCAGCCTCCCGCCCTGCCCCCTTCCAGGTACCTTTCCATTCACTCCTCACTCTTCACACCGAGCCTCCAGCAGACCTTTCTCTCTGCCCACAGCTCCCCTCTCTCCCTGCCCTCATCTACCTAACTCCTATTCATGCTTCAGGTCTCAGAAAGTACTCTTTCAGGAAGACCCCCCTGGACCCTGCACTGGGTCAGGTCACCACGGTGTCCTCTGGTGCCCTTTTGAGCTGGCCCACCCCACACCTCCCGCTGCATTCTTGGGCGTATGGCCTTTGTCTTCACCACTAGGCTGGAAACTGTGAAGGCAGGAAATGCCTAGCAGCCTTGACTGCCTCCCTGAAATGCTCTTTCACAGCCTGATCTACATCCAAATTCCTAATAGCTGTTGCCAAAGATCCCAGCCTGGGCTCCAGACGGGCCTCTGCTGGTGCCTGTGCTGAATGGAAGATGCCCCCGGGGTAGGGGGGGATTTATTGCCTCTGCAGAGGTTTCAACATGCCCACTGGGAACCACTTCATTCTAGGGAAAAGGACACATTGGGCCACTTAGACAACCTCTGAGTTGGAGGGGAGGCAGGATTCTTGGGACCAAATGATGTCCATCACTCATAACAGTGTATCCCGGAATCGGTCTCCATGGCTGAATTCAAGGGAGAAGGAGGGCTGTACTTTAAAATGACCCACTGAAATCCAGGGGGGCGCAGGACACAAGCGAGCTGCACCTGTTTTCTTCTGTTAACCGTGTGACCCAACACAGTGAGGGTGTCCCTAGATTCAGCCCTGACCTTCAAACAGCACAGGCGCCTCGGGCGCTGTGCCCTGCGGGATGTGGCAGGGACGGGGGCAAGGAGGAGGAGGACGGGCAGGCTCAGGGAGGTGGTGGTATTCCTCTGGGTGGCTTTACCCGGAAAAGGAAGCTGCAGCCCTTGCCAGCTGCACTGGTCCAGAAGCCACGCTGCACCTAGCGGGAGGCAGAGTTGAATCAGCCATGTGTACTTGAGACTCAGCCCTGAAGATGCCCAGAAATCCATCAGTTCACTGATGATTTTGTAGAGAGGTGGTATTCTAGCATAGCAGATGGGAGTGAGAACCAAAAAAAGACCAATAATTACTGTAAACGTGGCCCTTTCCATACTTGAAGCCAGTCTAGGGAATCCTTGGCCACGTGCAAATTGTACATGTCACTGGTTTTACAGATATTGTCTCAAACTTTCTGTTATTACTGTAATAGGTCCAACCTCGTCTTGTCTCTCTAACCACATTTGATAAGTGGTGGAGATAAATCTGAGCAACCTGGCCACTTCAAGGGACTTTGAAGAATGCTAGGAGTGTGTGGTATTATTCTGAGACTATAATATAGAAAGAAGCAGTACTCATATGTTTTTGCCCCTGAGGGTGTAAAACCTGGAAAATGTACAGATATGCCTCAGAGATATTGTGGATCCTGTTCCAGACCATGGCAATAAAGCAAGTATTGCCATAAAGCAAGTCACACACATTTTTTTGTTTCCTAGTTACATTATACAAAAACTACATTTCCACTACACTGTGTCTGTGAATTGTGCAATAGCATTATGCCTATAAAAGCAAGGTACAGACCTTAATTAAAGATAACTATCGCCAAAAAATGCTAACCATCATCTGAGCCTTCAGTGAGTTGTGGTGATAACATCGAAGACCACTGATCACAGGTCAGCACAACAACCAGAGTAATAAGGAAAAGGTTTGAAAAAGTGTTATAATCACAAAAACACGAAGTAAGTAAATGCTTTTGGGAAAATGGTGCCCATAGACTTGTTTGATGCAGAATTGCCACAAACCTTCAACATGTAAAAAAAAAAAAGAACAAAACACCGTGATATCTGAAAAGCACTATAGAGGAAAGTGTGATAAAATCAGGTATGTTTGTAAATGGGCTTTTTGTCTCTTGAGTATGTAGGGCCAGATCCCCAATTTCTTCACGGTCTCCTATGTTGAAGACATGGTCGCTTTTCCTTTATATCCATCCCTTCCACGATCCACCCAGCTGTTTCCCAGAGGAAATTAGAGGAGACGGGTGCGGAGAGTGGGTGTGGAAGGTACATGCGTGAGAGGAAGTAGGATAAAGTGATCTGTCCAACTCCATTCTAATAACAAAAAGCCCTTGCTTCAGGGTCACCTGTGAGCCACATCTCTTCTCCATGCAACAGCACAAGTCATCAATGAGAGAGTGTGATTGCTTCCTCCCGAAAGGCAACTTGCATGAAATAAAGCACAAAGCAGCAATGTCAGGCAAGATTTTTTTTTTATGTTAGTGTGTTGTTCAAGACGGTCTCTGATGGCCATTACCCACCAAGGACCAGCTCTGGGAGCCCCTCCGGGAAGGGAACACTGAAGCCTTGCAGGACCAGCACAAGCATCACACAACATCCCATGACCTAGATAATTAGTCCAGTGCCCCAAATATGCAGTCTGATCATTTATTACCATTTCTTCCATCGACTATTACTTAGCTGACTCCCTGAGTAAAGCCTGCCCTACAGGAAAAAAAATTACAACTCTGTCTGTGCCTCTCCATGCATCTATATACACAGAGTGATACCCTCCAACAGAGAGGCACATGTTAATGTGAGAACAAACCACATTACATTTCATTCGCTCTTCTTCTGTCCTTTCATCCTTTCAGTGGTTTCCCAGCGGCAGGAAACCACTAGAGGGGACCCATCCAGACAAGATTAGACAACATACAATTATCATCTTTTGTATTCCCACTTGGAAAATTGACTGGTATTCACGGGGAGCAATAAAATCAAATTTTCTGCCACTTTGTTCCCAGTTCAGGGTGATAAAAAGCGGATCTGCTGGAGGTGGTGTCACTGGGCACCAGGGGAAGACATCAGAGAGGAAAGTGCATCTGTATCGCTTGTAAACATATAGTTTACGCACTGAACTCCTTTGTTCCAAGCTGTCTGTTTTCCCTCTTTCCTGTAAAGTAGCATCAGTGAGCTTGGTTTCTTACTTGCTATTCGGAGATGAGGGAATCTCTAGCATTGGCACTGAGCAAGCCTGTGTGTGCTGAGCTCTTACTGTGCACTGGGCGCCCTCCTGGGGGCAGGCGGGCCATGCTATGGATCCTCTCGTAGGTGAGATTAGTTCGTGCCTAGTTTGGGGCTGTCAAATACCAAAAGAGTACTGGGCTCAGGACAAGGATATAAAAAGACTCCAAGATAAACGCCTATTCATTCTTTTTTTTTTTTTCCTTTCATCCACCCAACCGTCCATCCACCCAACATTCTTTGCGTGCGAAGCATTGTGGTAGGTACTGTGTGTCCAAAGATAAATTCGATAGATCTCAGTCACTAGTGGAGGAGAAATTAAGTAGATTAATAATTTTTTTTCAATTATGATAGTTTCTAGAAAATTTCCTCCGGCAGTCAGGAAGAGATAGGACGTGAAAGTCAGCCCCAAAGAATGCCAGCTAGGAACCAGGGCGGGAAGAAACCTGTTTTGGATTACGATGCCTTTCCCACTTCCTTTTTCGCTGTCACTTTTCTCTGATTTTTGCCTATTCACCTCCTAGTCACTCCCTAACTCTGACAAAGGCAATATTTCCCTGTGTTTTAACTATGCCACTGGCCCCCACTCAAGGTTGTAATATACCAAGGTTATTTTTGAACCAAATCCAGTGAAATATTTTCCAGTTTAGAGATAATGCAAAAAGAAATCTTTTCTTTTTAAGATGAAATCTCCTGAACCTGAATTGGCATTTACTACGAAAGATTTTAAGCTGGTCTTTTCATCTGGAATTGTTGTTTTGCTGAGGTTACACCTTTTTTCTTTGTTTTATCATCCCACCCATTTTTACATGCTGACTGCGAAGGTAAGCAAGAGAAATCAAATTTAATTGACAGACATGAGGAAGCTCAAAGGGATAAGTCTCTGCATACCGTTTAAACCCATCTTTGTGGCATGGCCATAATTTGCAATCCTCCTTAAATTCTTAAAAACCTTAGGATCTGTTTAGTGATTTCAATCTGAATGAGTTTTTTTTTTTAATTTTGTTTTTAGTAAAATACTAATAACCTTAGCATAACCTCTTGCTCTTGAAATTTTCAGGCAGCATTTGTGCTAACAGAGTTATTGAACTTTATAGGGAAATTCGATTTCAGTCTGAGAGAACATAGATTTCATTTTCTGCTGTTGTGGGCAGGTTCTACTGTTGTGGACTTACAGAACTTTAACCTGCTTTTCCACCCTCTTTCAGAACACATAATTTGACTAACTCAGCCTTTTTGGCTCTTTCTAAATGAAACAAGACATAAAGCATGAGACTCTATCACTTTTGTAACTGCCGTTAATGAAGTTTATCCTGTTTATAAGGAGGAAAATAGATAAGGCTAATTAAAAAGACAACACAGCCCATCAAAGAAAGAGCCCGCAAATCTGGCTTCCAGCCTGGGAATGTTTGGACACCACAGAGAACATGACAATATTATTCATCTTTGTTGCAACCCAGTGATTGACTTGTGACCATTTTCACTCCCACGATTATTGCTCTTCATGACAGAACGTCTATCATTCTGGTAAGACAGGTCCTACTACTCAGCGTTGACAATTGAGATTCTCTCACGTAGAATCCCAGATTTGCCTCTAAGGGAAGATACAACCACTAAGTTAACTTTGCCACCATATTTGCAGGCAATGAAATGTCACTTCCTACTGAACTGGGAGCCAGGGGGTGGGAGGTCTTGCCTGGCTCTGCCACAGACTAGCCATGGGACTCAGGGACTTCACTGCATCACAAAACACCCCAGTTTGTTTGGCTGCCAATGATGGAGTGGGAATTAACAGCCTCTAGGATCCCTCCTGGCTTTTATCTTGTATGTAATTCTTCCAGGTTAGCAGAAGCCACACTACTCTAAGAGATTGCTGCTCAATTACAGAAAGGAAGTATTTCTGATTACTTGACAAAGTATCACTTGCTAGATACAATCTGTTGTGCTTCTGCATTTGTTCTGCAAAAAGAGTATTGAAGGCAGGACCTTTCTTCTAAAAATGTTCCAAAGAGTTGAGTTTGGCTTCTTGAGACTTGCTGTTGTCTGCGATTGAAGGCAGTTACAGCTCAAATATGTGACCGTTTTTATTTCATTTTAGAGGTTGACTGAGTGGAGTGGAAACCATTTCTGAGCGGTAGAGTCCTAGATCACAGAATCTGAACGTCTAGAAGAAAATAACTAAGGTTTTTCTGGTGTCTCTAGGAAACAATCCAAGACAGACAAGAACATTTATTGTCATTATTTTGCTGTTATTGTTGTTTTTAAAAACTACTTGAAAATACTGTTTTTTCTTAAAGAATTTGAATGTAGTGGTTGTGTGTCTTTTCATTATTTTCTCATTAGCGTTGATCTGTGTCTGTCTCCCACTGACCTCTGCCTGGGCAGGAATCTTCTCTTTCAAAGTAATGGACTCTTAAATGGTCACAGTTTCTAACCAGCCTTGTCCAGCACTAATAAATGATTGTCATATGGAAATTTCTTCTATGGTGAGGTCCACTTGTCTCCAAGGAGTAGTACTGACTCTCACTCGTTCTTCTTTCATTAGTTATAAACCTCTCCCTAGATGGAAGAGTCATTAACTAGAAATCAGACCTGGTACATGACAGGTAAGAAAAGATTCATAGACGTGCTTCTCTGAGCAAAGGTTTGGTCATCTAGAGAAAATCACTAACTACGTGAGTTTACCTACAACAAAAATTAATCTCATCAACCTTTATGTTGTTATGTGTTTCTTTTTAAGACCAACTTAAATGAAAATAGAAATTGAAAGCCTTGGAGATAAGTGGAAAATAAAAAAGACCAAAAGCTTATGGCCAATGAAAGAGAAATATTTATTCTAATTTTTTATTTCTAATTAAAGTGCTGCTTTTAGTTGGATTAAATTGATTTGTTTTTAGACCCTCAATGGGTTTGGTATGCAATGTGTTTAAATTAGGGGCAGACCCAGGTTTATGGGAATTGAAGCTGAAATAAATGTGAGTGCTGCTCTTAAGAAAAAGATTACAGAATTACAAATACAAAATTAGACATGAAAGGGTCCCTTGTTTTTCTGCTACTAACTCCCTGCTTCCAGTGCTGGACAGCACAGGACTTACTCCTGCTGGAATACACACCCCGGCCCAGCACCTTCAAGCCTCTGACTTTTATGGAAAGAGAAGGAGCCTCACAGACACAAAAGAGGGGCATTTCACCAAATTTGTGAGCTAAGACCTTTTCAGGTAGAATTCACCTTGAAAAAACAAAAGCTATTCAAGGCGGGATGTTATACAGGACATAAGAGACCTGGACACCTAAACAGAGGAGCAGCATAGCAATTAACAAGAGCAGACATCACTTCTGTCCCTGGGGCGGGAGTGACCACAGGCAGAGCCACCAGAGCCCAGGCCCTGTCCGATCTGCAGATAACAAAGGAAGAAGCTGCTGGTGGAAGCTGGAGCCATGTGTATTAGTTACATACGGCTGCGTAACAAATCACCTCAAACATTACGGATGAAAATGAAATGTATTTTCTCACAGTTTCTGAGGATAAAGAATCCTGGTCTGTCCCTAGGGGTGTCATGGGGCTGTGGCTCCCTCAAGGCTAAAATCTAGTTAGTGGTCAGGGCTACCGTCATCTGAAGACCCCACATAAGTGATTGTTGGCAGGATTCAGCTCCTTGTGGACCATTCACCAGAGGTCCCCCTCAGTATCTTGCCACATAGGACAACTCACAACACAGCAGCTGACTTCATCAGAGAAAACAGGTGTGACCAAGACCAAAGTCAGTAAAGCTTGTGCACAGCTAAGGAAACCATAAACAAAATGAAAAGACAACCTACAGAATGGGAGAAAATATTTTTGAATGACATGACCAACAAGGGACTAATTTCCAAAATATATAAACAGCTCTTGTAGCTTAATTAAAAAAAAAAAAAGCAAACTATCAAAAAATGGGCAGAAAACCTAAATAGACATTTCTCCAAAGAAGACATCCAGATGGCCAACAGTCACATGAGAAGATGCTCAATATCACTATTTATTAGAGAAATGCAAATCAAAACAACAATAAGGTATCACCTCACACCAGTCAGAATGGACATTATTAAAAAGTCTACAAAAAATAAATTCTAGAGAGGCTAAAGAGAAAAAGGAAACTTTCTACACTGTTGGTGGGAATGTAAATCGGTGCAACCACTATGGAGGACAGTATAGAAGTTCCATAAAAAACTAAAAATAGACTTAACATATGATCCAGCAATCCCATTCCTGGGCATACATGCTGAGAAAACTCTAATTTGAAAAGATATGCACCCCAATGTTCATAGCAGCACTATTTACAATGGCCAAGACATGGAAACAGCCTAAATGTCCATTGACAGATGACTGGATAAAGAAGATGTGAGATATATACACATACACACCTGCATACACACACAAACACACCCGCATGCATGCACACTGGAATATTACTCAGCCATAAAAAAGAATGAAATAATGCCATTTGCAGAAACATGATTGGACCTGGAGATGATCACACTAAGTGAAGTAAATCAGAAAGAGAAAGACAAATATCATATAATATCACTTATATATGAAATCTAAAAAAAAATACAAATTTTATTTACAAACCAGAAATAGACTCACGGACACAGAAAACAAACTATGGTTACCAAAGGGGAAAGTGCAGAGAAGGGATAAATTAGGAGTTTGGGATTAACATATATCCACTACTATATATAAAATAGATAAACAAGAAGGCCCTACTGTATAGCACAGAGAACTATATTAAATTTTCTGCAATAAGCTATAATGAAAAGGGATCTGAAAAAAATACATGTATGTATATGTATAACTGAATCGATTTGCTGTACACCTGAAATTAACATTGTGAATCAACTACACTTCAATAAAAAATAAAAATCAAAAGACAGAAGTCAGTGTTTTTCTCACCTAGTCTTGGAAGTGACGTCCTGTCATTCTTGCCACGTTCTAGTCACTAGAATGTGCCCAGCTCACACTCAAGGACAAGGGATTATACAGGAGCGTGAATGTGAGGAGGTTGGGGTCCTGGGGGCCGTGGCAGAAGCTGCCAACCTCACAGGGAGACACAGATACCACCAAAGACAGCAGAGGAAGCAGACGGAGGGAGGGGGAGCTGTCCTAGCTGATCCTTTCTCTCACGGTCTACTCTTCTACAGGGCTCCCTGCTGAGAGGAGTCTTGGAAACGTAATCCCATGGGCTACAGCAGAGCAGGGCAAGGGCAGTGATGGCTCTGGGAGCCAGCTGGCTACTGACCGGTGTAGCGTCCTTTTATATTTCTGACATAACTGGACAAAGGACACAGGGGGATTGTGGTGACAGAGAACTACTGAATGGTAACCGTGGCTCTTTCTGGGACCAAGGGGTATTATTTTTCTCTCTTGTGAGGTGGCCCTTGTGCTAGATTTCAACCTTTCTACTCACCAAAGAGCTCCCAGCACACACACTACAGAAACAAAAACTAAAATAAATGAGAAGCCAAGTCAGTTTGACCAACCAAGAAAAAATACAATTTAGATTTCGTTGCCATACATTTAACATTTTCAAATACCAGTAAACTCCCCTCTCCATGTGACTAATGTGCGTTTTCCTCCAGTTCTTCAGATGTTGCTTTGCAGCTATTTCCCCAGTTTCTCTCTGCTGCCCAGTCTCTCCCAGAATTCTGGTTCCACATTTGGACGATCTGAAGTTGGGTCCAAACCAGCACATCTAACTGACCTTGCCGCCTGCTAAACCCCTTCTCATCTGTCTCCCTTATATTTTTCTGTCTCCCCAGCTTTTTTTTTTTTTTGAGCTCTCTCTCCCTCACCCAGTGTCTCTGCTCTACCTTTATGAGAGATCTCTGCCCCTCCACTCTCTCTGCCACCAACTTAGTTTAGGCTCCTACTAACTTTCCTTAGAACTAGTGCAACATATCCGTTGCCTTTTTCACCTCCACTCTTTTTCCTTCTTTCTAATCCATCCTATCCTCAGCTGGGATATTAGTGATGACTTTTACATGGTTTGATACAGTTTTGTAATTTCCTAGGAAGATAATACGGGCTCTTTGAGTGGCTTCCCTAGCAATAATGTCTACACTTTTGTAAATAAACACCTCATTTACTCACCAAAGGGTCTTGGGCCAGGTCTTAAGGATGCAATAGTCAATTCAGCTTTAATACCTCAAAAGCACGGATTTAGAGAGACAGAGTAACCTTACCACTGACATATCTTCCTAACTTCCCAGGGCATGAGAAAGGAGTTTCTATCACAGCTACCCATACGGATAGCATGATCTTTCACACAGAAAACGGAAAGTCTGTGTGTGACTTTTCTCAAAATTCTCTGTCATATTATTGGGGGGAGTCTAAATCAGATGCACATTTACCAGTTGAAGTGTCCTGTGAGCTCTGACATTTACTTCAGTCTGTGAGTTCACAGAACCAGTTTTAACCCCTCTTCCCTCCAGATTTACCAACTTGAAGGAACTGGAGCAACTCAGCCTGATATAAAACTTTACCATCTCAGTTACAGTGTGTCAATATCTGGTGCACAGCACAATGTCCCAGTCACATATATATATACATACATATGTTCGTTTTCATATTCTTTTTTCATTAAAGATTATTGCAAGATATTGAACATAGTTCCCTGCGCTATACAAAAGAAACTTTTTTTTAACTTCAATAAAAAAAAATAAAACTTTACCAGCTCAAGTTTGAGGACAGCTCTGGTCCTGCCCCTCCTCTGCTCACAAATCCTTAATGATATCTCCTTCTTCTTCTAGGTCTCCCCTTCTTGATGGGCTAAGTTCTGCTCTTCCACGCCCAACCCTCCCCACTCTCAGGCTGTCTTCCCACCTCCAGCGCAGGGTGCCAGTGCTTTTCACAAGCTGCTTCCTCTCTTTCAACCATGTCCTGCCCTCTGAACAAGATCTAGTTCAAAAGATATGTGATGTCTTAGAAGGTCTATTCATTTATTTAAATCATTTACAATGGAATAAACTGCTTCATCTTTATGAGCTTTATCATCATGCCTCGTATAAATTTGGCACTTGGTGAATGTTTGTTGAAACAAATGAATTCAAGGCTCTCCATCTATCAGCTATTTCCCAAATAGACAGGTCCTAACTCACAAGACACTTGCTGTGATTACCCGGTTAATTAATTGTCGTCCGGAGTCTGCGATGTTGCCACCTACCACTTTATGCACTAGCACAAGTCCTGAGTTGACCTACAACACTATGTTAGTTCCAGGTGCATCACATAGTGATTCAATATTTTTATACATTAAAAAATGATCACCATGCATTCAAGTGCTCTAAGTTTCCCCACTACTACATCTACATACATCCACATATTTAGATGATATCTTTGGAACTTCCTCTAGGACTTGCCCTAATACCAAGACAGAAGTTACAGAGTAATTTGGAGGGCAGGTATCTACATATCCAGATGACTGTAGTTTTGCCTACTGTGTGCAGGGCTCTGTACATCAGGCTCTTGTGAGTTCCGGTCTTGGCTGGCCCAGACCTGTTCAATGACTGAAACAGATTCACTGGCCACTTCTTAAAGTGGACACACCTATAAAATGAATTCAGCATATTCCCCTCTGGTTTTTAACTAGGCAAAGTGGAAACTTACACTTATTTGTGGTCTGAGATACTGGAGATACCAACCTTCATTCTTCTCTGCACTTTCTCTGCCTTCTGTCAGCAACCAGCAGAAGACTCCAGCTTTGCCCTGTTTCAAATTGTGACTTCCCATTTGAACATTTTTCAAAGTTCCTAAGGAATTTTCTATTTCTAAATTCGCTTGCAAGTCCACGCAGTCCTGAAGCTCTGTCTTATCTTAGGTCTGTGTTCTCACACTGCCTCACGTCAAGATTCTTACCCTGTCTTGGATCCTCAGAATTTAGGAAGGGTCTCCAAGCCCAGAAGAGTTAATTTTGGAACATGAAGGCTGCCAGCTTACTAAGTTAAAATTCCTTTCATATACCTAATGACAGAAAACCATCCCTTGCACTCTCTCTATAAAGATGTCTGTGACTCCTCCACAGAAGGATACAGAGCATGTAAAACTGGAAAGACAGCATGAACCTCTCTGAAAACAGCATCAGATCACGGTAAAATCTTAGTTATCCTTTTCCTGCCTCTGTTTCTTTTCTGTAACTTGAGAATTCTAGTAGCTGCTGCCCTACGAGGTACTGTTAAAGACTACAAAGTTGATTTTAGTTGAATCATTGTATCCTTCCCGTTCCGTGTGCATTAAAATATTATTGGTACTAATCACCTACATAACATAGCCTCTGCAATACTTCTGTTTCATTCATGAACATATGTCTCATCATACTTTGTTTTGTTTTATGGGTTTTTTTAACCTTTCTTCTGATAGCTCAGGCTAATTTAATTATTATAACTCAAAAGTCAAATGCCATGATGTTAAAACTATTACCAGCAGAAAATCAAATAATGGCAGAGATTTTCCAGTGAAGAGTTAACATAGACATCTATTATAATCAGAAAACATCGAAATGTTTTCTGTTTGTATTTTGTCCTTATTCTGTCAATTTCCTCTCATTCCGAATTCTGTGATCTTTTCATCTAATACCTCTCTCTCTCCAGCTCGTCCTTTCCTGTTAGCACTGAACTCAGTGCCAGCTGTATAAAGACCTGAAGCTCAGTGAGAACCCAGTCATGGTTTGTCCAATGAAGAAAGGAGTTAATGAAAAACAACAAGTTTCCACTGTACAGCACAGGGAACTCTATTCAATATCTTGTAGTAACCTATAATGAAAAAGAATCTGAAAACAAATACATGTATGTGGATGGATGACTGAAACATGATGCTGTGCACCAGAAATTGGCACAACATTGTAAACTGACTCTACTTCAATTTAAAAAAAAAATGAAAGGAATTAATGAATAAAAGAAAATCAACAACAACACAGATGCAAAGACCAGAATCTAAATGTCTGTGTGTAATTTTTGTCATATGAATCCTAACATCAAATCACAAGAAGCATACTTTTTAAATTCCATTTTATAATCACTTGAGGCAACAAAGATCGGCTGCCAAAGCTTACCCAGTTGATGTAGGAGTTAGGTCTAGTACACAGAAATGTTTTAAGCTCAAAATCAGAAAGCGTTGGCACACTCTTAAAATTAGAATGCTCCTTTGATGCTCTTTGCTTTTTCCAGTTAAAGAAACTGAGATCCTAAGAAATTACACGACTTGCCCAGAGGCACACAGTTAGGCAAAGTCGAGGAGCCTTGGCTTCCCTGGCAGTCTTTAACCCATAAAGTTTCTTTCCACCCCCAGCCCATCTGCTGATTCTGGGCATGCCCTCTGTATTAGATCCAGTTTCCCGAGCACATCAACTGTGAACCAATTGGATGTAAGTACAAAGAGAGCAGAAAACTTTTTCCAGGCAGCTGGAAAGTTCACTGAGAATTTATTTTTAGCATCTCATGTGTGCTCAGGAGCAACCATGGCAACCAAGGCATCTGGGAGAACCTGCAGGAGATGCTCACAGGGACCAGTGAATAGCACCAGAGGAAGGCGGCTTCATCTCCACGGGGAAGTGTGGACAAGCTGGACATGTCCCTGTCACCAGGAAAGCCATCACCAGAAAAGAAGAAACTCAGCATCAGCAGAACTTAGACCGTCAATGACTGATGAGACCATCTCTGTACAACTGTCTTCCTCTCCCTTCCTTCCCTCCTCCTTGCATCACCAATTCAACGTGTAAATAAAGTTAAACAAGTCACCTCTGACTTGGAGGTCTGATCATATGTTGTGTTTTTTTAACTCCAGCCCTTCATGGAATGTCTACACACATTGTCCCAGAAAGGAAGTGACCTTTAGGCTACCATATGATGAATGACTTCATCACATCAGCAACGATGCAATCAGAAGCTCCCTCCTTGACCTCAAAGAGCAGGTAAAAGGGTGACCACAGGTAAGGGGCTGCACCCAGGAGTGCCCCAGCCATGGAGAAGCCAGGTTGGCCAGGAAAGACTCCAGGGCACCTCACACTAATGTCACATGTGGCTCTTCTCCCCCATGAAACTCTTCCATTAACTCTTGGGGAATGATGGAGCCAGTTCTGGAAATTTTCCCATTCTTGAATTTCTCTGTCTAGTTTTCCACACTGATGGACCCAGCTACTGATTCATGCTGGGTCACAGTTTGTATGTTTGGAATGAGACTCCAGCCTTTCCAACCTTCACACGCAGTGCCCACCACCATGCTATTCCTTCTCCAACATTTGGGGAAGATGGACTCTCTCCTTATGCTTGTTGGGGAAAAATCCCCACTGAATGAATCCAGTGGATGTAGTTGATGCGAAGGTTGGTCCAATGGCGTGAGATACACTTCAGCTCCAACTCGGTCATTTAGCAGTTCTCTGCTTGGACACTTTTTTATGATGACTTTAGAAAAGCTTGCACGTTTCTCATTAAATCTGGTACCTTTGCAAAGAATATAAAGAGATGACCTGCCTTGGATTTGTGTCTCAACATTATCTTGAAATATGACAGTGGTTGATAAAATGTTTTTCACGGGCATAGCCTCTATAACTTTAAACACATTTCAATAAAATCCAAAGTTCCGCAGTGACATCGCTGCCCTGAGTTAGGCCCAGGGACAGCCTTCTCACTCAATTATGCTCAAGATTGAGGACAGTGTTGATCACAAGGAGGTGTTTAGTAAATAATAAATAAAGCAGGAAAAGAAACCCATCTCTATAGTCACATGGCAGGAAAGACCTTTAATTTGTTCACTTCCCCACAAAACCACCTAAGTATCTAACAGCGGTATTAAGGCAGCTTCCTCTAACCAAATGAACTATGGCATTACTCAAGAGACAGGCATGTTATCGCGGAACAAAATCCTAAAGGTAAAGTAGGAAGGCAGCCTCTTATCTCATCCCAAACCGAGGAAGATGGGAGAAAGATAATTCCATATATTTCTACTCTCTCTTCCTAACAAATTCTATGGAGCACTGTAGATTCACAAAATTGGAAAACATCCAAAAAGGCATATTCATCCTTGGTTGGTTTTTATTCCCCCATAAACTTTCAGCCACCACATGGGATCATACTGGGATGAGTCAACCACCAATTGTAAGTTCCTAGGCAACTCTGTACTTACTAGAGGCCAAGCCCAGATCCAGGACAGAGAATGGTCCTGGGAGAAAATGCTTAGTGCAGAGAAGCTGCTGTGCACTTGGAGCCAGAGCACACTTCTGGGGGTACTCATCCTCGAGGCTGTCAGTGTTCTGAAGCACAGTTGTCCCTCAGCATCCTAGAGGGAGTGCTTCCAGGACACCTGCCCCACCCTCGTCCTGAGAATGCCAAAATCCGAGGGTATGCAAGTCCCTCATATAAAATGGCATAGCATTTGCTTATAATCCATAGCATTTGCACATGTCCTGTATACTTTAAGTTATCTCTAGATTACTTATAATACCCATTACAGTATAAATGCTATGTAAATACTTGGCAGTATATGGCAAATCCAAGTTTTGCTTTTTGGAACTTCCTGAATTTTTTTTTTCCTGGCATTTTCCATTCATGGTTGGTTGAATCCCTGGATGCAGAACATATGGATAAAGAAGGCCGGCTGTATTGTCATTCACAGTGGCTACATTCCAGGCACAAATGAGGGGGAGTAGACAGCCAGGCCAGCAGCAAAATACAAACATTCAGAGGGGTTCCATATTAATAGGAATAATGTGAGGCAGGATTTTAAGAGAGGAGCCTATTGTTAATTTAGCATATTTGCAGTATGTATTAGGAAGGAAAGCTGTGAGTGGAAAATAAATTCCCCTACCACATTGCAGGTGGGGAAATGACCAGCATATAATCTTCCCATAAATGTAATGAAACTGCCTTTCAAGCTGTACTGCTCTTTCTGCCAGAAGTGAACGCCTCCTTTTTAAGTGATTTCCCCCCCGGAATAGACAATAGAAAACTTTGAGTGCTACATAAACTACCGGTGGAGATCATTTGAAAAGCTCTTCAAATATCTTCAGATTAATTCCAAGTAAACAAAGAGGACATGGTGATGTTTGCTCAGTTGGGTGACATGCTGGGCCTGACAGAATCTCTACAGCACACAGCTTAGCCAGAACATGGATCACTACATTTCAGACAGGAAGAAAAATATTTTTTTAAAAAATGCAGTACAAATTGAGAAGGTGAAGACAGCCCTCAGGAAGGTATAGGCACTGTGTATCTCATCCCAGAATATCCTCCAAGAACAGAAAATATGATTGATCTAGGAAAAGATTGTGCTAGAGAACAAACAAACAAACAAGCAGAAATTAAATAAGATATTCCCTAAAGCGCACATTCCACCAGCACTTCTGCTAAACCACAGGCCTATCCAATTGCATGTGCTACCTAAATCCCTGCCTTAAGGGGAGAAACCAATGGGGGAAGTTCTCCTCCTTGAAATACGTCACAGTTTATTTCTTCTTTGCAAGGACTTATAAAAAGAGAAAGAGACACATATATTTTCACATAACCGTAGGCAACATGACACAGTTGAAAATGCATGAGAATTGCAGTCAGTAAGCTTGGGTTCAAGGCCAAATCAGGGACTTTTGTATCCACAGTTGTACCCAGGAATTAATAATGACTCTGTAATGGAGATGTCCTGAAGATTAAAGGTCCCAAAGTTTGTGAAAATAATATGCAAATATTGCTCTAAAAAGGACCGAGGAAAATCATCTTACCACTCCTCTAGCTCTCAGCAGAATCACGTCTCAGTTTCCATGAACTGAGTTAAACAAAATTTGAAGAAGAGTGGAAAGTGCTTGATAACACTGCAAATCCTTCACATCGCAGCTTAAGTCTCTTCCTTTCTTCTCATTTAAGATGAAAAAGTTGCTACATAGTTAATAGCCTTTGTTTTCTAGAAGCCTGTAGTGTCACACTTTCACCATTTCTTTTAGAGACAGAATCCCAAAATGATAACTGTTTCTTAAGATCACGCCTGTAAGGACGTATCATGCTCCCTCCAATTTCTCTAGCTCATTTTCTCGTGGTCCCAGAATTCTGCAAGTATGAATTCAGTTCTCATTCTGATTCCCACCTATGATTCTCTCAGCCTTCAGAATGTCGGCCCTTTATCTATTGTAACCTCTCAATATTTTCCTGCCACTAATGCATACAATGGTTCTGTCTTCGACTTATGCATTTTCCCCCGTCCTTGCTGTACTTTCCTCAGTTCATGTTGCACGTTTACCAAGCACACGTTAAACTCCTGTATTCCAAGGCCTCTGCCCCCCACCTCGTCTGCCTTACTGTTATCTGCAAAACTAATGAAAGGTGGTCTCATTCCAGCATCCGGGGGTTATGCCCTACTGAGTCTAGAACCAATACCAAAACAGTTGTTAGGCAATCTTAAGCTGGTATTGCTATTCTGAAAATGTCACTTTTGTATATGATCTTCTCATCATGTGTAGGGTCACGTAAGAGCTACGACACTTAGCTCATGTAGTCCAACTATTTTAGTATAGAACACAGCCCAGAATGTAACGGCTCCGTGAAGCTAAGATACCCGTGGCTTCCCCTGGTTCTCTCTGGCTGATTATTGATTAGCTTGACCAAGTTTGTGCTTGGTGGCTAACCAGGACTGTTGTCTTCTTCAAGGCAATTTCAAAAAGAGTTTTTCTGGGATATAAGTCAAATTGTTACTGTGTATTGAGTAGAACAGATTCTACACTGACTCTTAAAGACTTTGAATCTTTTGCTTTGAGTTGACCCTTTGCTTTCAGAAAAGAAAGGTGAAAGACTTAGGCAGAAATAGGCATCTCCTCAGAACTGGTACCATCAAGCAACGGGCTGAAACTGCAGTCCCTTAGGATGCGAACACGGGAAATGTATCCTGCCTCCCTTTTGTCCCCAACCTCTAACCACTACAACTTGTTAACTGATGATTTATTAGCTCAGTGAAAGCCACGTGCTCTGAATGAAAAGAAGAAAAACAGCTTTACTTAACACAGGGGGAGCACTTCACATTGGCTGCTGGTTCAGTGAGTCAGCTGTCCTCGGTGGTGACTGACGCTTTTTGCAGGCTTCCAAGTCGACTTGACAGTAATAACAGCAGAGGTAACAGCACAGCTTCTGTGAAGAGAATTATTAGTAAAGGACATGAGATGTCCCGCTCAGGTCTAAGTTTTTGACCTCACACTTTGAAACACAGAAGAGGAATTTAAATCTACACCCTGAAGTGTATAGTCATCATCCCAGCTAGACCCAGAAGGAGCTGAGACTTGGAAAGGGAGGCGCACAAAAGCCTGCTTCACCAAATTTTGGCAAACCTTTTACACCACTCATTTATACTGTCCCTTGACAAAGCTTATTACAGCTCATACTAAAGTCATCAACATATCTAGAGAGGCACTTTTCCATATGATTTCAATTTATTTCCTCTGGGATAACTGACTCTTTTTCAAAATGAACACAAAAATCACCCCCCTCCCCATATTTAAGATTCATTCTAACCACCGGAACCTTTGACGGCATTCAGACCAGAGATTCTTACCGAAATTATACCAGAGTTTTATTTTTCATTCAAGGCATTGTAGGTATGAAGCAGCTCTCAGTAAAGCAGCAATTTCTATAAAATAATCTCTCGCTGGGTCCCTCATAGGTTTGAGGATTTAAATGACATTCAGGTTGGCTGAAAGGGAGTGTTCTCTTTTGTGAGCAAAGACATCAAGACATTGAATAGTGAAGTAACTTGTCTTAAGTCAGCCCATTCAATAACTAGTGAACATTTCAAATGTACTATGCAATATGGGAATTACAAAGAAACTGTCTGATACAGTCCCTTATCTCATGAACTTACATTTACATTCAAAATGGCAAAGCTAGGATGCATGAGTAATGAGAAAAAGGAAGCAGTGTCACAGAATCCAGCCTTATGACAGAAGAGAGTGACATCAGACATAAGGGAAAGCTGGTTGTTACATGTGGTGACAGGATGGGGAAATTGAAGTGATCTCTACAATTCTGTAATTCCATGAGAGGAACCAGTCACAATGGGCCAGATCCTATGGGTAGAGCTTGAGACAAAGTTCAAGTCCTCCTGGTCCTGGATGTAATGCCTGTCTGTCCATTCCCATACACATTCAGGAACCCCGATCCTATGCAGTCAAGTTCACACTTAGTAACTGGACTTTGGGAAGGGAGCTAGAGGAATCACAGCCTCAGTGTCCAGGGAAGCCAGCCACGTGTCCCGAGGGCCAAGACCCGTCTGAAGGAGGTGACGTCTCCTTCCCTTCGTTTGGTGGAGGCTATGTTTCTTAATGCCACCAGAACGCCTCATTTTCTGAAACAACCTACCAGTGCAGACTTTTGTGTGAGATCTTAGAGTTAAAATTTTTTAAAATTTCTACCTTTTTTGGAGGGGTGAGGTAATTAGGTTTATTTATTTATTAATTTTTTAATGGAGGTATTGGGGATTGAACCCAGGACCTCGTGCATGCTAAGCGTGCATTCTACCACTGAGCTATCTATACCCTTCCTCCCTTGAAATCTTATAATATTTAAGTATTAACTGCCATTTTGTAACTCTGAGACCTCTGCTTTGGGTAGTTCCAGTATTTAATGGTGACATATGTTAGACTGAGGTCTCAGACAGTGGACATAGGTGGTTTAGCCACCAGTGATGTCTCAGGCTGTAAACCACTGCCCCCTGCGCCATCACATTCTTATGAGCTCATTCATCATGGATTTTAAAGGAATCGTCTACCTAACTCAGCCTGCCCTCAGGTATCCTGAGGGGTTTCTGTGCTGTAGCTACTATTGAGCTTAAAGGTATTCTAAATTGCCAAACTGCTGCTCAGCCAACAGCTGTAATTCATTATAATAGACAGAACCACCTAAAAAATGAATGACCTCAGGTGAGAGATATTTACCGTCCTAGACCCAGGCACAAGCCAAGTCACTTTATGTTAATAATAACAGAAGAATGGATTCCCCTCCCTCTTGGTGTAAGACACCCAGGGGAGAAACCAGGGCTTTGAAACAGTCTATGTAGACGTTAGCAAGCCACTTGAAAAATGGTTATCGTTGGGCTGCGATACCAACACAACTGATTAGAGCTCCTTGTCGTGAACAGCCCTTCACGTTGTTGTGCGCCATTGCACGGGTGCTTGACCAGATGATCCAGGACCAGTATCAAAGGTGCCAGGCTATTTATCCAGGGTGGGAGTGGGGAGCATCTTCCCAACACATGCATGGGACAGAAAGCGCATCTGGGATGAGGTTGGTGGACATGGAGCGGGTTATCAGGTCTGCTGTGACTGGCAGTCTAGGAATTGGCTCTCCAGCTGCTCCCAGAAGCTGACAGCCCTGCAGCTAATTGGAAATGCATACAGCATATGATTTATGATAGGGGAAGGGAGACTGGGGGAAAGGCCCATTAAAGAAAGGAATAATTGAACCCACGATCTGTAAGATGAGGGGAGATGTCAATTATCTCATTTCGTCCCTTTCTTCTGGAACGCTCTATTGCTACCATGTAATTTATGGGCCTGGAGAGAGTCATAAAAGCGTGGAGAAGAGGAACCAGAAGAATCCAGGCTGTTAAAACAACATGAGGTAGGGCTTGTAGATCTTTGTCCTTTATTTCTGAAGGAGCTCACGAAAGCCTAAATATAGGGTAGGAAAAAACCAATGATGGTTAATTTTAAAGACAACGCTGTCTTCTTCACATGAATTTTTACTTATAAAGAAAACAGAATTCCACCACTAAAGCCTTTAATTTTTTTTATTTCTATTTTTTGGGAGGAGGAGAAGTGATAATTAGGCGTATTTATTTATCTGTGTATTTATTTGATGACGGTGCTGGGGATTGAACCCAGGTCTTCGTGCATGCTAAGCACATGCTGTACCACTGAGCTATACCCCTCCGAACTGAACTTTTTTTCTTACTGAACCTTTTGTATTGGGTTGTCTTCATACCCTTGACAGTGGGATTATAAGTAGTCTAGCATATATGCTTTTTTGAGCACAACCCAGGAAAAGGATATTAATTTCATAGACTGGGAAAAATTAACATAAGATGAAATAGTGTTAATTTTCCAATATATACTAAGCTGTAGAGTTAAGGAAAGTCTTTTGTAAGCACATATCCCACTTTCCCATCCATCTCCCCGTGAGGCATATGTGGGTAGGAGGGAAAGCAGGAGTGTATCTTTAGCTGCCGCCTCAGTGCCTGGAGCCCGGGAACAAACCCCAGACATGAGTCCGAGGGCGAGAACACCAACACCAGGGCCCAAGCAGTGCCCACGCATGGGAAACAGAGCAGCCAGGGCCCGGGCTGGTTTGGAAGAATTCAAGTGCAGGGTCCAAGGGCTGGAGATGCACGCAGAACCGGGATGAGGACCTGTGAATTAAATAAGTGAGAATGGAGGGACAGTCTTGTGTCATGCTCGGGACTGCTGATTCCTGATTCCTGCTTTTGTGGCAAGTCATCCACGGGAAGGAAACAGGGTGGAAACACTTCACGTGGAAGGTGGTCATCTTCCAGCAGGCCCGTGGCACGCCCCTCGCCTCTGTTCTAGACAGGCCTGCTCTGAGTTCATTCCCTCTAAGAGAGCTTCTCTCATTCGCTCTCTTCCATGTGGCCTGCATATTCATTCTTTTTTTCCTTTGATCTTTTTATTAAGTACCTTTTAGCAGTTTCAATTTCACTTTAGTTTCTTTTTGGTGGGGGTAGGGAGAGGCAATTAGGTTTCTTTATTTATTTATAATTTTTTTTTCCTTTTTAAAAAATTTTTTAATGGGGGGAGGTAATTTCAGGTGTATTTATTTATTTTCTTTTTTGGGGAGGGAGGTAATTAGGTGTACTTATTTATTTTAGAGGAGGTACTGGGGATTGAACCCAAGACCTTGTGTACGCTAGGCATGAACTCTACCACTGAGCGATACCCTCCCCCTATTTATTTATTTTAATGGAAGGACTGGGGATTGAACCTAGGAACTCAAGTATGCCAGGCATGCACTCTACCACTGAGCTGTATACCCTCTCCCTTGAATATTCATTCTTCGTCCCTTCAACATTAACGTACCCAGTACGCATCCCCTAAATTTTTGTCCAAAGTTTAACTGAGCAAATGTGAGTTAGCTATTGAACACAGATACGTTTTAGCACAAAGACTCTAGCTTTTCCCATAGTCTTATCTTTATCCAAAGATAAATATTTGTAAAAACTATTGTTCTAAATAAAAGCATAGTAAAATTAAAACTAAATAGAAACACATTATATTTTTCATTTCTAAAACATGTTTAATTTCTTTCCATTGTTTCATTTCCTTCATGCTTTTAAAATGTATTATTGTTTTTCCCAAGTATCACAATGTCTCATGCAAGCTAAATACTGAATCACTTCCCTTTTTCCTTCCATAATTAAGTGCAAATTTATTCTGCTTTAGTCTGTAGATTTGCTATTGGGTCTAGAGAAATATATATAATAACTTTTTTAAAAGTTAATAAAGTGTGGTTGGTCCTTAAGAAGTAGCATAAGATTATCTATATACTTCGCTACTAGATTATAAAGTCCCCTAGAACAATTAAAGGAACATTTTATGCATTTTATATTGTCAGAATCTAGTATAGTAATTACAAATATGACTTGTTTAATAAATTGATGAACATTTGTTGATGAGTGCATTAAACATGTGACCTCGTTCTTGTACTGTGTGTGTATGTGTGTACATCTCCACATACTTTGTGGCCTCACTTTCCTCTTCTGAATTCCTTACACTCCAGCGAAATGGGATTACTCCCTGTCACGTATATAATCTCATCCCTTAGCTGTTTTACCCATTTATTTATTCATTCAATATTTCTTCATTCAATCTGTTGTCTGGTCAAGGAAATGATTATATTTTCAAAGTACTGGAAGAGGATATCCAGTGAAAAAGTCTTCAAATATTAAGCTAATAATATCTTTTCAGAGAAACAAAAATTTGAGGGCATTCATCAGTAGGTCCATAATAAAATAAGTATTAAAGAAAGAGATTCTGGGATGAGGAAAATGATCTCATGGGAAAGCTCAGAGATTCAGGAAATAATGAAGAGGAATGTAAACAGTAAATAAATGGGTAAATTTAAATGAATATTGGCTATAAAAACAACAATAATAGCATATGCTTTAAAATACATGGAGAAATTTTAAAATAAAGAATAAATAAAATACATGGAGAATCTGAAAACTATAGTGTATAATAGGGATGGGGTAAAAGACATTCAAGAATACTAAGCCCTTCATATTGTCCAGGAATTGGGAAAAGTACTGATTTATATTCAATTTAATGAGCCAAGAAGGGATGTTTGAATCTCTAGGTAGTCACCCCAAGAGTAGTAAAACAATGAGATGATGGGGGATAGATATAATAAAAATACTTTATCCAAAAGTAGATAAGAAAGAAGAAAATGAAAACAGAAAAAAGTTGGGACAAATAGTAATTACATTAAATTTAAATGGACCATATGCTTCAACTGAAAAACAAAAACTCAGGCTGGATAAAAGCAATTATATTCTGCTTACAAGAGACACATCTTAAATATAAAGACCCAAGAGACTGAAAGTAAAACGATGGAATAAATAGACCCACAGACACAGAAAACACACTATGGTTACCAAAGGGGAAAAGGGTGTGAGGGAGGGATAAATTAGAAGCTTGGGGTTAACAGATACACACTACTACATGTAAAACAGATAAACAACAAGGTCCTACAAGGTACTATATTCAATATCTTGTAATAACCTACAATGGAAAAGAATCTGAAAACATATATATGTATACATGTACATACACGTGTAGCTGAGTTGCTTTGCTGTATACCTGAAACTAACACTGTAAATCAATTACAATTCAATAAAAAATAAAATTTAAAAAAGAAGCCAAAAAAAAAGAAAGTAAAAGGTTGGAGAAAGATATAAGTACACATACTCTATGAGCAAGCAAAAGAATGGTGGACTTTACTATTTTATTATCAGACATAACAGGCTTTAAGGCAAGAAGTATTACTAAAGAGAAAGAGGATATATAGAAGTTACAAAAGTTCTACATTCATATCTACCTAACAAGAAGACTCAACCTATAGAGCAAAAATCAACAGAAATAAAAAATTTGAAATCATAGTGGAAGATTTTAAAAGATTTTAACATTTCACACTCATAACTGGTAGAATACACATGCAAAAATCTATGAAGATAAAGAAAATCTGAACGATGTGATTAACGGACTTGACCTCATAACATATGTAGAACACTGATCCCAACAGCTGAAAAATGTGTTTCCTTTTCAAGTTTACATGGAGCATTTACTAAAATTGACTGTAAGTTGAGACAGAAATCAATCTCAACAAATTACAATGATCTTCTCTACAGATTTTGTCCTCTAATCTCCATTGAATGTTGCTAAATTAGAACATTTCTAGGAAAATACCTAGGAATAAACCTACATAAGGAGGGAAAAGACTTGTACTCCTAAAACTATAAGATGCTGATGAAGGAAACTGAGGTGACACAAACAGATGGAAAGATATCCATGTTCTTGGATTGGAAGAATCAATATTGTTAAAATGACCATATTACAGAGCAATCTATAGATTCAATGCAATCCCTATCAAATTAACAATGACATTTATCACAGAACTGTAAAGATTTTTTAAAAATTTGTATGAAAATACAAAAGACCCTGAATAGCCAAAAAAATCTTGAGAAACAAGAATGAAGCTAGAGTCATGCTCCTTCACATTAGACTATATTATAAAGCTACAGTAATCAAAACAGCATGGGATTATAAATCAATAAAAAATGTTAAAAAAAATAGCATGGTACTGGTACAAAAACAGACACATAGATTAATGGAACAGAATAGAAAACCCAGAAAAAAAACCCATGTACTTATGGTCAATTAATCTATGACAAAGTAGGAAAGAAAATATAAAGGAGAAAAGACAGTCTCTTCAATAAACAGTGCTGGGAAAACTTGACAGCTACCTGTAAAACACTGAAATTAGAACATTCCCTAACACCATATACAAGAATAAACTTATAATGGGTTAAAGACCTACATCTAAGACTGGGTACTATAAAATTCCTAGAGGAAAACAAGGGCAGAACACTCTTTGACATAAATCACAGCAATATATTTTTTTCCAACCAGCTCCTAGAATAATGGACATAAAAGCAAAAATAAACCACTGGGACCTAATTAAACTTAAAAACTTTTGCATAGCAAAGGAAATCATACATCAAACGAAAAGACAACCTACAGAGTGGGAGAAAATATTTGCAAACTATATAATTGAAAAGGGATTCATTTCCCAATACACAAACAACTTATATGCTTAATATACATTAAAAAAAAAAAAACCCCAACAAACAACTCAACCAAAAAATGGGCAGAAAACCTAAATGGACATTTCTCCAAAGAAGATATCCAGATTGAAAAAAAAAAAGAAGACATCCAGATGGCCAATAGGCACATGAAAACATGCTCAATAATGCTAATTAGCAGAGAAATGCAAATCAAAACTACGACGAGGTATCACCTCACACCAGTCAGAATGGCCATCATTCAAAAGTCCACAAATGCTGGAGAGGCTGTGGAGAAAAAGGAACTCTCCCTCACTGTTGGTGGGAATGTAAATTGGTGCAGCCACTATGGAGAACAGTACAGAGGCTCTTTAAAACACTAAAATTAGAGTTACTATATGATCCAGCAATCCCACTCCTGGGCATATATCTGGAGGAAACTCTAATTCAAAAAGAAACATGCACCCTAATGCTCATAGCAGCAGTATTTACAATAACCAAGGCATGGAAGTAACCTAAATGTCCACTGACAGATGATTGGATAAAGAAGATGTGGTATAATTACAATGGAATACTACTCAGCTATAAAAAAGAATGAAATAATGCCATTTGCAGCAACATGGATGGACTTAGATATTATTATATTAAATGAAGTAAGTCAGACAGAGAAAGACAAGTATCATAAGATATCACTTATATGTGGAATCTAAAAAAAAATGATACAAATGAACTTATTTACAAACCAGACACAGACTCATAGGCATAGAAAACAAATTATGGTTACCAAAGGCGAAAGCTGTTGGGTGGGGCATAAATTAGGAATTTGGGATTAACATATTACATTACTATATATAAAATAGATAAATAACGGGGACCTATTGTATAGCATGGGGAACTATATTCAATGCCTTATAATAACCTCTAGTGGAAGAATCTGAAAAAGAATATATACACACACACATATATATATATGAATCACTTTGCTGTACACTTGAAACTAATATAACATTGTAAATTAACTATATCTTCATTAAAAAACCCAGAAAATCTTCATATATATATATATATATGAAAATTAAGCAGTAATGTCTAGCTAGCACATTGACAGAATAAGGAATCACACTGGAAGTTAGAAAATACTTTCAACCAAAAGATTAAAAATTACTACATGACAAAACTTGTAGGATTGAACTAAAACCACACTTCAAGGAAAACCGATGGTTTAATATTATTAAAGACGAAAGACCAGAAACAAGTAATTTGTCATCTGTCTCAGAAAGTTAGAAAAATGCAAAGAAAGTTTAAGGGAGGACATAAGATAAGGGTAGAATTTTAAAAGAAAATATTTAAAATATTTAAAAAGAAAATAAATACACAATACAAAGAATCAGAAAGCCCAAGTTGGGTTTTTTTTTTTTAAGGGATAACAAAATTTAATAAATCCCAGGCAAAGACAGATAAAAAAATAAAGAAGGCACAACTAGCACGTATCAGGACACAACTACCGATAATACAGATATTAAAATAGTCATAATGGGACACAATGAACAACCTAATGCTAGCGTGCTTGGCAATTCGAATTGAACACATTCTTAGAAAAATACAACCTCTCAAAACTGATACAAAAAGAAAAGAAAAGAAATTCAGAGTTAAAAACCTCCACAAAAAACAAAAACAAAAACAAAAACAAAAACAAAAACAAAAACAAAAAACTGCTCACCCAGATGACTTCACTAGTGAATTCTTCCAGATATTAACAGGAAAAGTAATTCCTATTACATACAAATCCTCCCCAGGAATAGAGAGACCATCTCCACATCTTCTAATGAGACCCGTATAACCACGACAGTGTGCAGGAAAGTCCCTAAGCGAACATCTGACTTAACGGTAAAATGTTGAAAGTTTTCCCCCTGAGACAAAGATGCCCACTATCACCACTTCCATTTAAACTTTTCCGGAAGGTTCTAGCCTGAGAAATAAAACAAGGAAGGGAAAAGACATAAGAATTTGGGGAGGAAAAAACAGACAAGTCGTTAGTCACAGGTGACAAGTTTGCTATGCAGAAAATCCAAAGGATCTATGGATAAAGTATTGGAATTAATAAATGAACTTATCAAAGATCTTAAATTCAATGTAAGAAATTGTTTTTCTTATCCCAACAATAAGGAGAAAATGAAATGCATAAAATGGTGTCACTTACATTAGCATTAAAAAGCACCAAACACTTAGTAATAAATAGATATACAAGGCATTTACACAGAAACCACAAAATATTATTGAGAGAAATGAAAGGGAAGTGAACAAGTGAAATGACAAACCATGTGCACAAGGGGAAGGGCCTTCTGAGGGGCTGGTCATATTCTACCTCTTGACATGGGTGGTAGTGAGCCAGTTGTATTAAATTATGCTCATTCGAACTACAAATGTATGAGTTTTGCACTTTTCTGCTTGTATGTTGTGCTTACAAAGTCTACAAAATGTAAGCAGAAGAATAAAAGTTCTTTGCTTTACGATATTAATAAATAGCTATAAAATCTTACATGCCTATTTTCTTGTTTTGGCTTTCTGTGGTCCAGTGTGGCGTATTTGTGCCATTAAACAAGATTCTAGGAAGTGAACTACAGTGATGACATTGTATGTATAGGAAATGAGTTTTGACTTGTGACCCATTAGCCAGAAATCAATTACCCTGAAGGCACAGGAATGGTCATGCATATGTCAATCTAATTATCATTTTTAAATTGTATGGAGGGGCGTGAAGTGTGATTTAGTCTAGATCTCTGGACTACCAGTCCAGCTCCCATACTGGCTGAATGGGCCAGGCTACGGGGTCAAGGGCTAACATCAGCAGAGAACACGGGACTAGACTCTCATTTCAGCATGGCACCTGAAGGCTGGCTTGGTGCTTCAATTCACAGTCCGAGAGAAGGGAGAGGCATTTGTCCACGGTTCCCCCGGTGGTGTTTTACCAAGATAGTTAAAGAAGTTTACTGTGAACATGCTGGGATACGCTGCAAAGGAAACATGAATGGTGGGGAAGGTGTGACAAATGGTTTTGAGGATTTGGGATCTGAATTCTTATCTTAATTTTATCTTCAGGGTGCCACGTGGGCACCTACTGAGGGCATTTCTGAGAGCGGGGTCCTGGGTTTGCCTCTGGCCACGTCTTGTCTTGCTCCTTCATGGTTGTGATACTGATAAGGCGAAGGTTGTCAAATGAGTTTTTCACTTCTCTGGGAATTTCCTGAAAGATTAGGCGCATGATTTTTGATTGAGCCAGGAAGCAATAGAAAAATGAGGAGCAGATGTTCCTTGTTGATTACCAGTCAGTTTCATTTCCCATCAGCTGGCAACCTTCATGCACTCTTACTCAGGCTCTATATTTACCCTAACAGCCAATACAGTCAGTTTAAAAAAAAAAAAGTAGCAAAGTAAATTAGTCCAAAACATCTGGATATTAAGTTGGCCAGATGTTTTGGTGGTTTATAAATAAAAGCCAAAAAGAAAACAAGAAAAAGAAAAGGAAAAAAGGTCAGAGAATGGACAGAGACTTAAGATGCACCTACTCCTTCATATCCTCCACCACCTCGGGGTCTGTGGGGGATGAGGCCGTGCCAACCATTACAAGAAGGTGGAATGAAAGGGCTCATACATTTTGGAACTTTGCCCTGAACAAAAATGAGTGACCTTTGTCATCCTTAGTTAAAATGGAAGGTTGCCTCAGACTTTTTTGAATCTAGAAATTATTTCTCAATTGCTCATAATTTCTGAATTGTATTTATACGGCTTCTCAGATCCAAGCCAAGGTATCAATTCTCTAAGAGATCTGGATGCTTTGCCAAATTGGAAATGGATTTGTTTTCCGTGTTGGAATTACTGATGAAAACTGCAGGCAGAAGTTTCTCCTCCCACCTTTTCTTTTTTAAAGGTGAAATACATCTTATTTGTCCTATTTCTTTCTTTCTCAACACAACATGAGTCATTGATGAATTCTCAAAACAGTTTTGGGAAGAGCTCTGGTCGGGGAATGAGTCTGTGCTTAAAAATCAGGCTTTTTGCTTTTTAGCTTTCTGATTTTGGGCAACTTAAACTCTCAGGGCTTGTTTCTACCTCCATCAGATGGAAATAATAATTACCTTTAAAGTTATTTTGAGAAAAAAAAAAAACGGACTTAACAAATGTCACAGCACCTTTCCAAGCCGAACCTCCTCTCTACTGTTGGTGATTTGGAGGTGAATAATTAGTCGAGGTAACTACCTCTTAGGCCAGACAATGTTTTGTAAAAGGCTGGCTGTCACAGATTTCAGCAAAGAAAAATGAGATCACAATGGAAAATCATCCTGCACATCTATATGCAAGTTAATATGATACACTGAAATTGAAAATATTCCACATGTGTTTTTATCTATTCAGTCAACGAATATTCACTGAGCACCTATTACAGCCAAAAATCCTTCTAGGGGTTGAGGACACAGACCTCAATCACTGCTCTCACAGAATTTATAATCTAGTGTGTGTAGGGGGAGGGACAGATAATAAGCATAATCAATAGGTAAACTATACATAAGTGAGAAGGCGGTAAGTCTATCGACAGCATAGGTAAGGGACTGGGAGTGCTGAGTCGCTGAATATTAAATATGTTGGTATTGCAGATATTTCTGAGCCTGTGAAAGCTGCTACGTCAATCAGATAATAATAATAAAAATAATAATAACTCAATATGAAATCCTGGCAGGGTATCTAGCCCTCTCAGGTTGTGATTTTTACTTATTCGTAAGAAAGAAATTGAAACCACTGTATTATGGGAGAAAATGTAACAGAACAATCCCCACCCAGAGCTATGTTTCAAGCAGAATATTCTTTTTCAGAGAAATGAGCATTGCCAGGGGCTTGCCCCAAATGACTTTTATTTCCAGACATCATGTTCTGATTCCAGTTCTATGGTCTCTGAAATGATTGCCCTATAAAATGCTGTAAAATGAAAATCTATTTCTGACATTGGTTAAGTCTTCGTTGAAATATCTCAAGTCTCCAAAGTTTGTCTTTGATATAAAGAAATAATTAGTTGGAAAAGAAATTAATACCGCCATGAAAAGGTCTATCAAAACACCAGAACAGGTGGCTTGAGAGTAGCGATTGCTAAGGGACTTTGAAGCGTCTGCAGGAAAGGAACTATATAAATCAAAGTCAGCTTTTTATGATGAGGCAAGAATTTCAGTATTTAGCCTCAGCAAATGACCTGGTCTCCTGCTTCACACAGAAGATGAAGAAAGGATAAAAGCACGGTCCGTTCCCACCTCCCGCTCTCTTCCCCTCAAACATAAGCATATTCCTCAAAATGCATCTACGTTCACCCCTGTTCTTACTTTCTTTTCCTCAAGACACCTTCTCCCTTTGTTTCCAAAGCAAATAGCTTCCTCAGAGCTCTGGACCCTGCACCCTGCAAACCCGCAGGAGTATTCTCCCCCATTCTCTGGAGTTCCCCTGCCTTTTCTTCTTTTCCTTTCTCCGTTCTTCCTCCAACTTTTCACTTTGTGCTACCAACCCCTTTTCTTCTGCATGCAAACTTGCTTAAGTCTCTCCCATCTTTAAAGCAAGACAAAACACCACCCCCACCTCTCTCCCAGCTCAACATCCCCCTCCAGGAACAGCCCTCTTTTCAAACGTCCTCCTCACGCTCATCAGACAGACAGTCTTTGAAGCTCTTTTCACGACCTCACTTCTGTCTCCATCCTCAGTACAACCTGGCATCTGGTTGTTTCTCTTTTATTAAAAAAAAAAAAAAACCTTTTTTATTGGAGGTACTGGGGATTGAACCCGGGACCTTGTGCATGCTAAGCACACGCTCTACCACTGAGCTATACCCCCTGCTGCCCTTTCATTAATGAAACTGATCTCATCATATCAATGATGGCCTCTTGGCTACAAAATGCCCAAAGTACCTTTGAGCCCTTATCTGGCTTGGCCTTTGGAAGACGAGACAGGTGACTATATCCTGCAGCAAATCGGAGGCGTGTTCTCCGCCCGTCTGCTGGTCATACAAGGTCAAGTAAGAAGGTTCATGTGGTTTTTGTGTAAAAATACGACATCTCTTGGCTTCTGAGATATTATTTGTCCTTGGCTTTTTTTTTTTTTTCTAACTCCCTGAATTCTCCGTCTCAGGGTCTGCTGGCTTCTCTTTTACCTTCCCTTTAAAGGTTGGTTTTCCCTAGAATTCCATTATCAAGGTTGTTTTCATTCTGTCTCCTTCCTGCAGGCATTTGGTGGGCATTAGACCTCTGCAGTTACCCAAGGCGGGTGCTTCGAAGAACCCTGCCTCAAGACTGATGCTCTGCTGTAGCCATCTTGAAGGTCCTAATTTTTGAACCAGGGCCCCTGCCTTTCCATTTTGCCTTGGATGCCACAAATTATGTAACCTGTCCGGCTCTGGGTGATCTCCTCTACCACCATTCCATTACCACCCGTGACTAATTTTCTAGGTGTTATGCCTTGTAGATGATACTAACCTTTTCTTCCAAGAAACGAATCACAAAACTCTAATTGTGTTCTAAACTTCTTAGCAACCCTGGTATATAGTATCTATTCCAGGCTTCTGGTTTTCTGCCACAAATAATCTCCCCCTTTCTTTCTTAAGGTAAGGCCACAGTCATCCTCAGGAAGCAGTCTTGGGTCTGTTTCAGCCAAGGAACAAGAGCTGGATTGTGTCTCTGCAGAGCTACAGTGCCCAGCAAGGGCTTAGATGACATGGCTTTGGAAAATGTTCAGAATGGGTTTTACTAATCGGTCCCCTCCAGGGCTATGGGAAAATCTTTAAAATGCTTCTGTGAAATGTCTGCTGTGCAGAATAGCTTCCTTGTGAATCCATCAGCATGGATTAGCTGCAAAACGTGCTACCAGGTAACCGAACCAGTAACAGCAGCAGGAAGTTCTCTGATTAAAACTAACAGCATTTTTGGGAGGAGGGTATAGCTCAGTGGTAGTGTGTATGCTTAGCATGCATGAGGTCCTGGGTTCAATCCTCAATCCCTCTACTTAAAAAAAAAGAAAAAGAGAGAAATCTCAAAACCTCTCTGGAATAATGATCTTTTGAAAGAACAGTTAGTTCCAGGCCATCTTGAGGACAAGATTAGCTTCCAGAATCTAATGTCTTTTGAGATTGCTCTTGGCTAACCCGAGTATATAGGAGAATATGGTTTCCATTTCTCTGTGGTGAAGGGTATGTGTGCATTTCATCTGAGGGTGATTTCCTATTATTAAAAAGGAAGTAAAAGAAAATGCAGGGGAGCATTGCCCTGTTTTATGCCCCAGATGATTATTACCTGGTATCAGAAGTCTATTCTTCAGAAACAGACTCCCAGACATAGAAAACAAATGTATAGTTACCAGGGGGAGAGGGGTGGGAAGGGATAAACTGGGAGCTCGAGACTTGCAGATACTAACTATTATATAAAAAATAGGTAAACGACAAGTTTCTTCTGTAGAGCACAGGGAACTATATTCAATATCTTGTAGTAAATCTATAATGAAAAAGAATAGGAAAACGAATATATGTGTACATGCACGACTGAAACATTACACTGTACACCAGAAATTGATGAAACATTGTAAACTCACTATACTTCAATTAAAAAAAGTCTGTTCTTGCCAATCCTTAATTTTTGCAATGGCATTAAAATTTGGGATCTCTATTAGCATAACAAAGTAACATCCCTTTCCTGGTAACAGAGCCAAAGGATGATGAAAAGCCACTAGAAATTACCTTATCTTATATTGTTCTTTTCATATATCTCTACAAATTGATAGAAAATATTACATTGATAGATGGGGGACAAATTCTTAAAAACCTTGTTCTTCAAATCAAATATTGGGCTGACCATCCCAAAACCACAACTTTTTTAGATTTTATTTTTATTTATATATTTATTTATTGGGGGGAGATAATTAGGTTTATCTATTTATTGACTTTAATTTAATTTTTTTTAATGGAGGGACTGAGGATGGAACCCAGGACCTCGTGCATGCTAAGCACACGCTCTACCACTGAGCTGTACCGTCCCGATTTGAGTTTTTATTTTTTGAGAAGCAAATTAGCATAATAATCTGAAGAAATGTTAGGCAAAAGTAATGGCCCATTAGTATTGAGGTCATTATACATTCATAAATCACAGTAACTGTTCTTTTCTCTTTGTCCCTGGACCGTTTTCCTACAAATAGGTCTCTTCATCATGACCCCAAATTCTCTTTTTTGTCATAACCAGTCTGAAATTGTGATGATACTAAAGAAAGAAAGAAAAAAAGCTTCTAGAGCCCTTCTCCTATGGCTGGTCCTCGCCTGTGTCCCTGAACGTAACTCCTCTGACATTCCCACTCCCCACTCGCTCCAAACCTTAAGGAACTGGTTCCCATCTCCCTCCTGTTCAGGGTCCTGACCTCTGTTATGTCTTGAAGATAACTTCAGGGAAACAAAAAAGATCTTAAAAGCCAGATAACATCAAAAGGGGAAACACTGCAACAGATCAGGCCCGCCTAAAAGAAGGAAACTTCCATGAAGATTTACAGATGGCGTTCTGGTCCACATTGTAATCCTATCTCCAATTCCCTCTTAATCTATATCCTTCTTGTCAGCAGCACATCTCATTCCCAAGTAAAGAGTTGGGGGCCATTATGAAGAGAGACTTGATATTCTTTTTTTTATTATTATTATTATTTATTTTATTTTTTAATTGAAGTATAGTTGGTTTACAATGTTGTGTTAATTTCTGATGTGCAGCAGGAGAAGCAAGATGGTGGAGTAGAAGGACGCACGTAGCTCACCCTCTCCCACAAATACACCAAAACTCACATCTACGGACCTACTCAGCCAACCAGAGCACCTGCCGAATTCCGACAGAACATCACCCTCTTCAAAAGACAAAGATGCCAAAAATCTTGTAGGAGAAAAGGAAAAAAGAAAGAAGAAAAAGCAAAACGGTGCAGGACTGATCCCACGGGGGAGGGAGGGAGAACTGGCGCTTGTTTGCTGGGTCCCCCCCTCCAACGGAGAGGCCAGCGAGACGGAGGGGGAATCTCCGAGGCTCACATCTGCCCCGAGCACCCCTTGACCGACAGAACTGAGTTAAACAGACACAAAGGGTCCCTGCGGCACCCAGCCTGAGACACAGGCCGGCAGCTGAGGGCCGGGACAGGCGGCCCGAGCCGGGTGGAGGACGGGGGCGACTGCACTGAGGCGGCCCCGGGGAGACCGCGGGGCTGCGTGCCGTGGCTGGGAGGGGATACAGAGCAGAACAACCTCGGTCCCCCATAAACTGTGAAAAAAGCAAAGTAACACAGCTGGTGTGCCCTGGGGGGAGGGGCGCCATAGCCTTTGTCTCCTCAGACCTGCGTCACCATTACTGGTGCTTCTCACGAGAAGAGAGGTGGGGTGCGGCCACAGCCGCCACCTCCCCACCATGCGCAGCGCCCGGGCGGGGGTGCGGCCGAGCCCTGAATCCGCACCCGGGGGCTCCACAACCTCCTGGGCAGGACTGAGACTCGTTTACAGCCCAAGGCAGGTAGGATCTTTCTGCCCTGGCACCTCAGAGAACTTGCACCACCAAGACAAACAAGGAGCTGAGATGTGGCACGGAGCAGGGGCAGGGCTGTTCCACGGTCTTCCCCGAGCCCGCCTTCGGAGCACCAACCCGAGGTAGAGCAGGCAGCTGCACAGAGCAGCGGAGCGACCGCTGCCGGGAAAGGGCAGGTGGCGACTCGCCTTCCTGGCTGGAACGCAGCACCTGACCACAGTGCTGGGAGGGCGCACGATCTGCCCACCTGCTGTACCTGAGCGCAGCATCTGACTGAAGCATCAGGATGGGGAGTGACCCGCCCGCCCACTGGGTAAGAGCTCAGCACCTGACCCAGTGCTGGGAGGGGCGTGATCTGCTAGCCGACGGCCACTGGAAGCAGCATAGACTGGGAGGGTGCCAACAGAGGGCCTCTGGAAACAGCAAGCTGAGCTTCCAAAACAGGACGAAGACAGAAAGATCTCTCGACAAAATCATTAAGAGCACACCGTCTCCAGGACAACTAGATAACTGATACTCCTTAAGCCACAATGCCAGAGAGATATGAGCAATTTGAAGAAGCAGAGGAACCACTTCCAATTAAAAGATCAAGAGAAATCCCCTGAAAGCATGATCAAGGAAATAGGCATTGATGGCCTGCTAGATCAAGATTTCAAAAAAGAAGTGATCAAAGTATTGAAGGAACTAAAAGAAATAGTGTTTAGAAATATAAAATATGTCAAAAATGAAATAGAAGCTATAAAGAAGAACCAAGTAGAATAAGTAAACTCGTTTGCTGAGGTGAGATCTGACCTAAAGGCTGTGCAAAGCAGGCTAGATAATGCAGAGGAATGAATAAGTGACCTAGAATACAGGACAACAGAAAGCACCCAATCAGAACAGCTGAGAGAAAAACAAATAAAAAACAATGAAAACAATATAAGGGACCTATGGGATCATATAAAGCATGCCAATCTATGCATAATAGGGGTTCCAGAAGGGGAAGAAAGAACTAAGGGGACTGAAAAGGTATTTGAAGAAATCATGACTGAAAACTTCCCAAACCTAAAGGAATCAGATATCCAAGTACAGGAGGCTCAAAGGGTCCCAAACAGGAAGAACCCAAACAGACCCACACCAAGACATATCATAATCAAGATGGCCAGAGTCAAGGATAATGAAATGATCCTACAGGTAGCAAGAGAAAAACAAAGAATGAGTTATAAGGGAACTCCCATAAGGCTCTCAGCTGATTTCTCTACACGAACACTACAGGCCAGAAGGGAGTGGCAAGATAGATTCAAAATCCTGAATGAAAACAAGGTGCAGCCTAGGATACTCTATCCAGCAAGGCTGTCCTTTAGCATAGAAGAAGAGATAAAGAACTTCACAGACAAGCAAAAACTAAAAGAGTTTAGCAACACTAAACCCATGCTAAAACAAATATTGACAGGTCTACTCTAAATAGAAAAGAAGCAGGATGCTACAAAAACGAGAAACTCATAACTGGAAAGGAGAAAACTGCCATGAATTACACGAAGAATAAACACAAAATTGTAAAAGAAGACATCTAAATCATTAAGAATGGGAGAGGGAAGGAAGGAAAGCCACTGTGGAAAATGGTATGGAGATTCCTCAAAAGACTAGGAATAGACTTACCATGTGACCCAGGAATCCTGCTCCTGGCATATATCCAGAAGGATAGCCAAGACATGGAAACAGGCTAAATGTCCATCAACAGATGACTGAATAAAGAAGATGTGATATATTTATATGATGGAATACTATTCAGCCACAAAAACTGACAACATAACACCATTTGCAGCAACATGGATGTTCCTGGAGAATGTCACTCTAAGTGAAGTAAGCCAGAAAGAGAAAGAAAAATACCATATGAGATCACTCATATGTGGAATCTAAATAAATAAATAAATACAAAACAGAAACAAACTCATAGACATAGAATACAAACTTGCCATTGCCAAGGGGGTGGGGGGGTGGGAAGGGACAGATTGGGATTTTAAAATGCAGAATAGATAAACAAGATTGTATTGTATAGCACAGGGAAATATGTACAAGATCTTGTGGTAGCTCATAGCAAAAAAAAATGTGACAATGAACATGTATATGTTCATGTATAACTGAAAAATTGTGCTCTACACTAGAATTTGACACAACATTGTAAAATGACTATTACTCAATAAAAAAAGTAAAAAAGAATTCTGACGTACAGCATAATGATTCAGTTTTTTATATATATAAATATTATATTTATACATACATATATTCCTTTTCATATTCTTTTTCATTATAGGCTACTACAAGATATTGAATATAGTTCCCTGTGCTGTACAGTAGAAACTTGCTGTTTATCTGTTTTATAGAGAGTAGTTAATTTCTGCAAATCCCAAGCTCCCTATCCCTACAATGTCCCTTTTCTCCACTGGCAGCCATAAGTTTACTTTCTATGTCTGCGAGTCTGTTTCTGTTTTGTAAATAAGTTCATTTGTGTCTTTTTTTTTAGATTCCACATATGAGTGATATCATATGGTATTTTTCTTTCTCTTTCTGACTGACTTCACTTAGTATGACCATCTCCAGTTCCATCCACGTTGCTGCAAATAGCATTATTTTATTATTTTTTATGGCTGAGTAGTATCGCATTGTATGTATATGTGTATGTATGTATGTCTGTGTGTATATATATGTATATGCATATGTATATGTGTGTGTATATATATATATATATATATTTATACACACACACACCAACAGATGCTAGAATCATCTGTTGATGGACATTTAGGTTGCTTCCATTAGACTTGACATTTCTAATGCTGACTTCTGCTTCAGCGCTGCCCAACTCTGCCCCAGGCAGCCCTCCCCGCTCCTCACCATACCTGACCAGGATATCAGAATTGAGTGGGTCTAGGCCCTGAGCCTGGGACCTGGTCTCCAGGACCCAGCAGGTGAGCCCAGGGCTCACGTGTACCTGGTTTCTGATGCACATGGATTCTCGCTGAACCCTGCAACCTGTTAGGCTGAGACTTTTGATAACTGGCCCTAGCTCTCACCAGCCTCCCCTCTCAGGCGTCTTAATTCAGCTGAGGTCCTGCTTTTGGAGGATGTCTCACTTGCTCCTAGAAGCACTACCTGCCTGAGATGGAGAACCATCCTCTCCAGCATGTGCTGCCCTGATCCACCCACTAACTCAACCTGCCTTAAACAGGATGCCAGTCCAAGCAAGCCACACACCCATCCTTTAGGCACTGAGGTGAGACTGGCTTTGGGCCCAGAGGCCAGTCCCCTGGCTGAGTGGACTCTTGCCACCAAAGCGGTAACCTGGCCTCATCTTCCTCCATGTCTGTACCCACTCAGGCCTTTGAGGTTTCAACGTGAAGCACAGCCGAGCTGGCCTGTGCTGTGCAAACATCTTAGCAAATGATGCAATGGGTTGTTAGGCAGATAATTTGTCCACATTTATGAAAAGACATGTCCTGACTGTAGCAGTGTCCCTCCCATGGGTTCAGACATAAGATCCAGAGGAGTAAGGAGCTGGTAAGGACCCTCTCTGCTTGGTTAAGAAAAGAAAACAGAATAAAATTGAATGAGAACTATTGGGAGGATGCTATCGAGAGCTAGAGACAATAATCAAGAATTTAGTAAGATACAGAAAAACTCTTGGTTACTGGGGGGAAGGGATCAATTGGGTGTTCAAGATTTGCAGATACTAACTACTATATATAAAACAGATAAACAACAAGTTTCTACTATATAGAACAGAGAAGTATATTCAATATCTTATAGTAACTTAAGATGGAAAAGAATATGAAAATGAACATATATATGTAGATGGATAACTGAAACATTATGCTGTGCACCAGAAATCGATGCAAAATTATAAACTGACTCTACTTCAATAAAAAAGAAAGAAAAGAATTTAGTAAGATAGTAGGGTATTCATAATCTCCTCTCATGATCCACAACTATATATAATTTATTTCTTATAATGGTTAGCATTAAAATGCTCCATATGAAACATATTAAAATGCACCTCATGTAGTCCCTGGGGCTGGGAGTGAAGTACACACTACTAAAAGAACACAGTACAGCAGCACTATTTACAACAGCCAAGACATAGACAACCTAAATGTCCATCCACAGATGATTGGATAAAGAAGTTGTGGTATATTTATACAACAGAATACTACTCAGCCATAAAAAAGAATAAAATAATGTCATTTGCAGCAACATGGATGGACCTGGAGATTGTCACTGTAAGTGAAGTAAGCCAGAATGAGAAAGAAAAATACCATGTGAGATCACTCATATGTGGAATCTAAAAAAAAAAAAAAGACAAATGAACTTATTTACAAAACAGAAAGACTCACAGACATAGGAAACAGCCTTATGGTTACCAGGGGGCAAACAGGGTGGGAAGGGATAAATTGGGAGTTCGAGATTTGCAGATACTAACTACTATATATAAAATAGATAAACAACAAATTCATACTGTATAGCACGGGGAACTATATTCAATATCTTGTAGTGACTTACAGTGAAAAAATATGGAAGTGAATATATGTGTGCTCATGTGTGACTGAAGCACTGTGCTCTGTACACCAGAGACTGACACAGTGTAACTGACTATACTTCAATAAAAAAAATAGATATATATATATTTATATACAAAAAAAAAGATCAGCTCTCATCATCCACTGTAAGTGTGCAGGTTTCCCCTTGTTCATGGCCATCATATTTAACCTCATAAAACACACGTGTAATCACAGACCACCCCAGAGCTCAGAGAATAAAGCTAAATTTCCTAGATGGGGAAAAAATAGAAGAACACACTGCCCATCTAGGATTTGAAGTCGCTCAGCCCTCACCCCAATCTTTACTCCAGGGCTCCAGGTTTCTGTTGTCAGCCTGCCCAGAGCCACCTGCTCTGCCCCAGGCATTTAGCACTCTTAGCTTTAGAAGACTCCTCCAGCAGACCTTTGCCTCCTGGTCTTGCTACTGAGTTCTGGAGCCCATCGGGCACTCTGGTTGGCATTTTGTCTGGGGCAGGGCAGAAGGGCCCTCTCCGAGCTCCCCCTCCCTCCCAACATCCTCAGACCTGGGAGTGCCAGCTCCCCTGAGGCGGGGGCATTCCCGCCGTCACGAACAGGAAGTCATCCTGGGAGCCCCTCCCTTCCACCTGCTCCACTGGTGCTCTGGGGACAACGCTCAGCCCTACAGGGATGGGACAGTTTGTTTTCTGTTAATACACATTGTTTTAGGAGGACAAGCCCTTTCCTCTGAACACTTCCAAACACGTTTGAACACACACGACAGTTTTTCAACAAAGTTAGAGCAAGGTCTCCTTGCACCTTGGAAAAGCTGTTTGGCCTGGGGGTGACTCATTCCGCCCACAGTGAAGTGGGGAGGCTTTTGCTGGCTCTTCCATTGTTTCTGTTGTCACAGCGTGTGGGTATCTCTTGCTTCACTAAAGAGCAGGTCTGCAAATCTGAGTCACCCGCCTGTGTGCGGGTACTGATAAAATTATATGCAAACCATGTATTCCTAGCCTGGCAATTAACTAATTAATTGAGAGCCAGGGTAAACAGTCAAGACTAACGTCTAAACTGCATTAATTACTGTTTATAGAACTCCATGAAAAGCCTGTGGGGCAAGGTGCAAGCTCAGTGGAGGACGGTCTGATTACTGTCAGGGCTGCAGTTGTCAAAGGAGCGGAGGGGAGGCAGGGAGGGGTCTGGAAGTTCATTCAAGGGTCCAGGTTTCCCATTTTGGTTTTGAAAGGAAAGAAGGAAGTCAGTTCATTTAGAAACCGAATCCAACGTGCAAAGTCATTGAAACACTTAAGATTCTTTGAAATTTAACTAGATAGATCAGGTACCTAGAAGCTAAAAGTGCATTAATAAGTCAGCAATGGGTTAACAGTATATGGATGAAGATGGTTTTCAACAAACATCACATACCTCAATGTTCAGTCAAAGGTGGTCCTTTAAAGCAGTCACGCTGGAAGGCTTTGCACTTATTCAGTTCAATGCAACAAATATTTATTGAATGCCAACGGTGCTGGGCACTTAAGGCAATCAAAAGATGAAAAAAAATTCATTTGCAGGCAGGCTGTGGAGCTGAGACATCAACACAGACAACTGAGGCCCTGGGATACACACCAGAAAGTGCTGGAGAGTTCAAAACACACACGAAGGTTGCCAAGGAAGGAGGTCAGTTACAGGTTTGGCTGGGGCATCAGGGAAGGTTTTTGAAAGAGTTGTCGTTTTATAAAAGTTTTGAAGGCGGTGATATTGTTTTGTGGCGGGAGGCGGGTGGGGAAGTAATGGGAGGAGATGGAAAATGCATTTGACTTTTTTGCTTTTGTTTTGTTTTTTCAGGGAGGGGTAATTAGAGTTATTTACTTATTTATTTAATGGCGATACTGGGGATTGAACCCAGGACCTCATGCATGCCAAATATGTACCCTACCACTGAGCTCTACTTTCCCCTGGAAAATGCATTTGAAAAAGAGGAAACAATAGAGGCCAAAAAGGCCTTTGGGGACCCTCTGGGAGGTCGTCCCCACTTTTCTTCCTCCCTGCTTTCCCATCCATCCAAATCCTCACCACCTCTGGAGGGGTGACTGAAGATCCACTGCTCCCTTTGGTTGAAGACTGTGTGTTTATCTAGGGTGCAGCCAGCAAGAAAGCCAGGCAGGGCAGGTCACTGGAGGCAGGATTGAAAACACTAACAAGTTGGAAGGTCTGGCAGAAGCTACAAGTGTCAGTGGGCAAAGGTCAAGTCTGCATAAGTAATTCATCCACTTGTTTCATTTCCCAGACATGGGTTTAGTGTCTACCATGTTTGGGGCATTGTGCCAGCTCTTGGGGCATATAAAGTAATAAAGGGTCCCGGTCCCCAAACAGCTCAAATCCATGGTCAACAGTCATTCATGGGAAACAGAGAGAAACATCTTCCCTGAGTACAAATTTTTATACAGAAACACATTTTGTTAACTCATCAACACACTTTGAGCACCCTATACCGAATCAGCAATCTCAAAACAGTTGTCAAGTCTTTCCCAAGTTTCTGGAAATCTATTCTCTGATTTCTTTGGATCCGAGTCCTCCTGGGGAGGCACTGTGAACCACTGAACATGTAGACGGCCATTCCCAGCCACAGGACTACGCCTGGCGCGACTTGGCTTCAGGGATTCAGCTAACGGTTGAACCTACGCGGGTGTGTCCCGAGTGCATCTCAAGATTCTCAGCAGTCATGATAGTGCTGGAAAGAGCTGCTTTAAAATGTCTCTTCCCTAAGGCTCTGTTAGACTTCAATGATGAGGACCAACTTCCAACTCACCAGCAAGATAAGAAGCTGGTGGGAGAAGCCCGAGTTAATAAGCACCATCGTTTAAATTCATCTTAGTGATATTCTCTGCCCCCTTCAGATTTGCCCCTGGGGAGCTGCCTGGAGGGCCCACCCTTTTATCTGTTCCCATTTAAGAATTCCTATCTCTAAAGAAAGCAAAAGCAGGGATGCGAGGGCTGTTGGCCCCTTCACTCCGGGCCGAGGGCATTTGAAGAGCTGAGGGCCGCTGAAACCTCAGGGCATGTGGCCCGCTCACACCCACCGTGGCTGGAAAGTCAGCGTTTGGGCCTCCCTCACACTGTCAGTGGGCTGGAACCCAAAGATTATAAGGACCTGAGGTTCTTTCATTTCAGACAAAGACACCTAAAATGTCTCTATCCAGACAAAAGCTGGGTCTCCCGAAAGAGTCACCTTGAGGAGTTCTCCAGCTAATCTCAACATGCTGACCTTTTTCAAAACCTAATTTGAAACTCCTCATGTGGAATGGCCATTAAAAATCTCTGTCCCTGCTTTTGACCGTTAATGATAGAGTTAGCCTCTGCCCCTAGGGTAACGAATTGCAAAGCAATGGGGGCAGTACAGACAGGCCCTGGTATTCATCTAGCCTGGGACACCTGAGCCACCCCGAGAAGAGTTAAGACACGGCAGTAGCTGCTAGAGTGACAGCCTCTGCTATGATCAGAGGTTAGAAAGAAAATACTGAGATGGCACAGAAGGAAGCTGGTCATTAATTCTGGCTAAAGTCATCAGAGAAGTTTTTATGAAAGGATTTCCCTTTGAAAAATGCTCTGAATGTTGACAATTTTTGGGGGGGGGGTGAGGGGAGTGGGTAAAAATGAGGTTCTTGGGCACGTGAGGATGGGAAGAAAAATAGTTGGGGGGGGAATCAAGGAGGTAAGTGCTCTTTTTCCCTTTTCTTTCAGTGCTGGGAATAAACTTATCAAAGAATGGCAGGTGGCTGCCTCTGTCCTATGATGAAAATTATTTATGCAGGTCCGGGGATGTGCGTCAGTGTCAAAGGCACCCCGGGGAGGGGGCCTCAGTGTGGTCAAGAGGCTGCTCTCCTAGGGGAGGTCTGCACTGAGCAGAGTCTACAGCCCCATGGGGCCCAGCCCTCCTTCCCAGAGCCTTCTCTCCTTCTGCCTTGTCCTTGTAAGGATCCCTCACTACCCGTGGGTCCAATGCAAGCATCACCGTTATCTCCCCAGTTTACCACTTTCCATCTCAGACCTCAAACAGTCTAGTGGGTCTTGGTGTTTGTGGGCTGCCTGAAAGCTACGTTTGGGACTCTCCAGTCTCATGGGCCCTGCTTTTGCAAGGAAGAGCACAAAACTCGTCTCTCTCTACTTCTTTGAAGCTAAGGTATTGGTGTGACACCAGTTCTTCACCAATCAGACCCACTTGCATGAAGCTTTATCACACGTCAGAGGAAGGATGCGCTGTTGATCGGTTTTGTTAACACGTGCAGAGCCATCAGCTTCCAAAGGCGGAATTATCCGTAGGACCATGATCCCTGGCAGAAGCAGTGCAGTGCTTCTGTGATGTTTCTAATGTTCAGTGGGGCAGAAGTAGTCGCGGTTTCTCATCAAGCCAAATCGCAGGCAGCCAAACACTGGCCCTGGTTCCTGGAATTTCAGCCCAAGTCAGGTTGGCTGGCTCGCCTAGCAGTTTTGTGAGAATCCCAAATCCTTCTATTAACCCTCTTTTGTGCTTGATTGGTGTGAGTTAGCGTCTGTTACCTGCAGCCAAGAATCCTGCCTGGTACACATGTATAGATCCAGAATTAAGGTAAGAGCGCGATCTGAGAAACAAAAACTTTGTGACAGCCAAGATTTTATGTCAATTTAATTCACTACTGAAGTTTCTCACCAAATATGAAAGGGAATTTCATTTTCATTTTACTCCGGAAAACATCTAGGAATCTCCTTTCACCATCTCTCTGTGTCTCACTCAGACGGTAATGCCAATCAAGATCTCCTTCTCCTCCCTCAAAATCCTCCCCAAATTCTCTGTCCCCCTACCAAGTTTGCTTACCCTCACCACACTCCATCCAACTCTGTTCAACTCTCTTCTGCCATCACCTTTGACATTTTCAATGAGAGTCATGTCTGGATTTCTTTCCTTCTCTCCTCACTTACTAGCCCCGTTCTGCCAAGAAAAAGCCCCAGAAAAGTGTCCTATATAACTTTAGAGAGAACCATGAATTCAAGTTTAAAAGATCTTATCTAATCCAAGCAAGGTCAGTAAATTGCCCATTGTTATGCTGAGTCGGTCAGAGACTGGACTGGAACCCAGGGATGCAGATGGTCAGTGCAGAGCATCTTCTGCCACACCACCCTGCTCTGCAGAAGCCCCGAGTGTCTTACAGTTCTCCCGGCAACTCCGGACCAGACTCACATGTGCTCAGCTTCCAGGGGTAGATCAAGTTGAAAACACTCAGGGTGATGTGGCCATGCATATAGAAAATATTCAGAAAGAAGAGAAGAGAAGCTGCATGTTTTTCTCATTGATAGATTCCAAGTGTCTAGAACAGGGCAGGGGAACATAGGAGATGTTCATTACAGATCTATTGCAGAATGAAAGGATGGGCGGGGCTGACTGTGAAAAGGGGGTTACTGGATGGCTGGGGCAGCTGCAGGCTCTGTGGAAATCCCTAGGGAAAAGATCCAGCTCCACATGCCATGTCTGGATGGCCTTGCCTCAAAGCTGATACTACTTTATTTAGGAAGCTTTACTCGTTTTTCTAAAAATTTTATTTTTAATTGAAGTATAGTTGATTTACAATGTTAGTTTCAGGTGTATACCAAAGCAATTCAGTTGTATATATATACACACACACACATATATATTTTCAGATTCTTTTCCATTTTAGGTTATTACAAGATGCTGAATGGAGTTCCCTGTGCTAGACAGTAGGTCCTTGTGGTTTTATCTCTTTTATATACAGTAATGCGTATCTGCTAATCCCAAACTCCTAATTTGTCCCTTCTCCCCCTTCCCCTATGGTAACCATAGTTTGTTTTCTATGCCCGTGAGTCTTTTGATAGTTTTTTTTCAAAGGCCCAGAGAAGTTAGAAGGCAGTTTGTTCATTTATTCACCCCACCTCTCATTCATTTATTCAATTTTTTTTTTAGCATTGGCTACAGAAATGGTACTAAATTTTATAGATCTTCATTTGAAAAAAATAAGGTTAAGCACTATACTAGGAGAAGAGAAAGCCAGTCAAAAATCTTTAAAATAATTGGTAAAAGTAGCTTCTGGGACATATATAACTCTTTAGACTGCATATCAAATTTAGTGGCTTCAATGAAAGGAATTAAGACCCAGGAGTTCATGTTGTCTTCAGATGTCCAATGAGAATGGACATCAGATTTGGCCAAATTAATAATGTACACATTTTTTAAGGGTTGTTACCTAAAGTTCTATATTTTGCTGTTAAGAGAGCCTCACACAAAAATGTATTTGTGTTATTCATCAAAGGCCTGTTATGGGCAGACATCTCGGGGGAAAAATGACTAGGACACAGTCGCTGTCCTCAAGGGGCTCCCTGTCTGGTGGGGGATGGCACATGACTAGATCTTTGTCAGACGCTGTAAATCAGTGAGGGAGAGGGAGCGCTCTGGGAATCAGAGCTGGGAAAAGATTCGCACCTACTAATTACAAGGCTTGCTTCCAACTGGGAAAAGGAATGAAATTGGACCCTAATTTTACATCATACATAAATATCAACTCAAAATGAATTAAGACTGAAACACAAGACTAAAACTATAAAACTCTTAGATGAAAACAGGGGAAAAAACATCATGACATTGGTCTTGGCAATGATTTCATGAATATGACATGAAAAGCACAAACAACAAAAGCAAAAATAAACAAATGGAACTGCCTTGAACTGAAAAGCTTCTTCACAGTAGAGGAAACAATCAATGGAATGAAAGGCAACCTAAGGAATGGGAGAAAATAGATGCAGATAACGTATCTGATTAGGGTTTAATATCCAAAACATAAGGAACTCCTACATTTCAATAACAAAAATCTAATAAGCCAAATTTAAAGTGGACTATGGACTTGAATAGACATTTCTCCAAAGAAGATATGCAAATGGCCAACAGGCATATGAAAAAAATGCTCAATATCACTAATCTTCTGAGAAATGCAAATCAAAACTACCATGAGAAATCACCTCAGCTGTCAGAGTGTGTGTTGTCAACATAAACAAGATTACACTGTATAGCACAGGGAAATATACACAAAATGTTATGATAACTCACAGAAAAAAAAATGTGACAATGAGTGTGTATATGTCCATGAATGACTGAAAAATTGTGCTGAACACTGGAATTTGACACAACATTGTAAAATGATTATATATCAATAAAAAATGTTTTTAAAAAAAGAAAATACAGTAAGTGTTGGTGAGAAGATGAAAAAAATTGAAATCCTTGTATACTGTTGGTGGAAATGCAAAATGGTGCAGCCACTATGGAAAATAGTATTGAAGTTCCTCAAAATATTCAAAATAGAACTGCCTTATGATCCAGCAATGTCACGTCTGGATATTTATCCAAAAGAATTGAAGTCAGGATCTCAAAGAGACATCTGCATCTCCCCCATGTTCATTGCAGCATTATTCACAATAGCCAAGATGTGGCAACAACCTTAGTGTCTAGCGACACACGAATGGAGAAAGAAAATGTGGTTAATACATACAGTGGAATACTGCTCAGGCTTAAAAAAGAAGGAAATTCTGCAATATGTGACAGTATGAATGAATCCTGGGGACATTATGCGAAGCGAAATAAGCTAGTCTTAGACAAACACTGCATGACTCCACTTATATGAGGTATTTAAATAGTCAAAATCATAGCATCAAAGAGTGGAATGGGGTTGGCTGGTGCTGGGAGACGGGGAAATGAGGAATTACGAATCAATGGACATAAAGTTTCAGCTGAGCAAGATGGATAAGCTCTAGACATTCACTGTAAAACACTGTCCCTGTACTCAACCATAATTATTGTGCATTTAAAAATTTGCTAGGTTGGGGGTGGGTTTAGCTCAGTGGTAGAACACGTGCTTGGCATGCACGAGGTCCTGGGTTCAATCCCCAGTCCTTCTGTTAAAAATACACACACACACACACAAATTTGTTCGGAAGGTAGATCTCATGTTAAGTGTTCTTACCACAATGAAAAATTTAAAAAATTAGTTAACTTTTTAAAAAGCTCCTTTTACTTATTTTTCTCTTGGCTGCCAGGAAGTCTGAAATTAAGATTTCTGTTTGGTCGTCTCCTCTTCGTTCCAGGTCTCTGGATTCCCACTCTCCCTGCTCCATTACTCAGAGCTTAATCCACACATGTCATTTAAAGGGTATTATTGCACTGGTGCTTTGAACATTCTGGGAAATAGGCAGGGCATACATGGAAAATAAATGAGTGCCTTTCAGAGGCGTAACAGTGATGAAGGCATTAGAGCCCAGGCTGCCTGTGTATCCAATTTGTGGCTCTGCTAGGAACGCTCTTGCAGGAAACCGAATTTCTCAGGACTTTAAAAATGTATAGCTTTTGGGGGGAGACTTCTAGTGGTGTTTGCTTCATGCGTTGGAATTGGGCAGGTGGAATATGCCAGGACATCTCTAGTACATGGCTGCAGTTGACCAGAAGTGTGAAAAGAAGAAGTATGGACAGCATGATGCCTCGTTGGGGAACCTCCCTGCTTCTCTTCTATGCAGCTGGACCAGAAGCTCTCCTTGGTCAGCCTCCAGCACCCCAGGAGCATCTTGACAGCCGGGAGCACATCTTTCATATATGGAATCCCAGCCCCTAACACAGCACCTGACTCATCAGAGACACAGGCAATAAAAGAAAAGACAGGACGCATTTCTTCCGAGCTCTGGCTCAGAGGCTTTGCAAGCATGATGATAGTGCTAATTTGTAGATACTGACAGGCATATGCAGAACAGATAGACAAGAGTATACTGTACAGCACAGGGAAATATATACAGGATCTTGTGGTGGCTCACAGCGAAAAAGAATGTGACAATGTATATATGTATGTTCATGTATAACTGAAAGATTGTGCTCTATGCTGGAAATTGACACAACATTGTAAACAGACTATAACTCAATAAAGAAATGTAAAAAAAAAATTAAATTCAAATTTAAAAATTTAACTTTTTAAAAATGTTCCAGGGAAGCTGGGAAGAGAAGCACTGGTGAATTTAGCCTGTGAAGTGTTGAGTGTGAGGGCAGGCCATCCAGACGGCTCTACCAGCACTTAGAAATTTCCCGTGAGCTCTGCGTGCCTCAGTCTTCTCGTCTATACAATGGGGGTCATAACAGAACCTGTCTCATAGGGTGGTAGAGAAGGCAGGTAAGACAAAGTCAGTGGAGTGTCACAATGCTTGGCGCATCGCAAGCACTGATGAGCATAAACTGAAAGAAATCACTGCTGGGCTAGATTTGACCCCTTCCTCCCTTATATTTCCTGCTCACTCACGAAGTCTTATGAATCCCCCCGTAATGTATCTAACTTTGTCTCGTCCCTTGCCACTCCTCTTTCCCTTTCTCAGCCCCTCTTTTCCAGCTTCAGAAGCGTTCTCCCAGTCTCTCCAGCTCCCTGAGACCCAGTGCCACCAGATGACCTTCCCAGAGCGCGTGGTGACCCTCTCCCCTGCCCAGCACCCACGATCCTCCGCAGCTCCCACGGGTCCCTGGAGAAGGTCAAAGCCAACCTGGGACTCCAGGCTTAGCTTCGTCTGCTTTTCCCACCTGCAGTTCTAATATTTGTGATCTCTACCCTCACCCAAGTGAGAGGCACTGCTAGACTCGGCGGCAGCAGCTGCAGCCCGGGCGGAGACAGTCTGTTCACCCAGCTCATTCACTCATTTTCTCATGGTATTTTCACTCGTTCCCTTACTCACGGTATTTGACGCCCATCCCGCGATCTGGGGCTTCCTGTCTCTGCTGTTTTCCAACCACCTGACTCTGGGCGGGTGACTTAGCCTCTCTGGCCCGTTTTCTTATCTCTGATGCTCACGTAAATAGATTAAGCGGAGGGGTCCGGCACATAAAAGGCGCTGAATAAATAAAGCTTCTTTCCCTTCCTAAGGAGCTGGCGCTTCACGTGACCGAGGCCGGCAGGGCACCCCTGAGCCTCTGGCCTCCGTCTTGCATTATAAGGGGAGGACAAGGTCTCATTCAGACAGCTGAGGTGACAGGAGGCTCCAGTGTCACCCCAGGGGGTTGGTATTTCCTCCTGAGAGAGTGACGAAGCCGGGTTGGCAGTCACCTCCCCAAGGAGCGCAGGTAGGTCTGAAGAATTTGGAAGGTCTGAAGTCGAGCACCTAGTCCAGTCCCCCTTGTGTTGAAAAAGGAAAAAGCTGAGTCCTACTAATACATGGAGTTTATCCTGGTCACCGAGTGAACAAGTACCAGGCTTCTTTCTCTTTTTTTTTTTTTTTAATAGAGGTACCGGGGACTGAACCCAGGATCTTATGCATGCTAAGCACGCGCTCCACGACTGAGCTATTACATCCCAAACAAATTGCTACATCATTCTGTCTTGTTTTGTTTTTTGAGCTTTGACTTGTTTGCTTTGTTTTGGGGGGGAAGGTAACTCGGCTTATTTATTTATTTACTTATTTATTTATCTAATGGAGGGACTGGGGACTGAACCCAGGACTTCGTGCGTGCTAAGCACGTGCTTTACCACTGAGCCACACCCTCCCCCATGTTTTTCACTTTCTAAATCCAACCCCGGTCAGTGTCATCAAATACCTTCCTCATTTGAAAGGGTTTGCTCTCTTTTTAAAGACTACAGATGTAAGCTGTTTCAAGACAGACTGTGTTCTGTTTATCTTGGAGCTCCTACCACCCAGAACAGTGCCTGGCACCCCGCAGGTGCTTGCCACGTGTGTGCTGAGTGAGTGACGGAGGGAACTGGGCCCGCCCATTCCAGTGGACTAGGCCCTGCACGGGATTTCCAGGGCCCCGTCTAGGGAGTTTCCTGTTGCACTGCTGACAGTGCTTAGAAGGCCTCCATCAAGTCCGTGACCTGGAACCAAGCGGTGATTTGAGCACAAGGGTTCTCACCCACACGAGCTCATCAGGACACTGTCGAGGCCCTCCAGCGGGAACACCAGGCCCCTCTTCCCCCAAACAGGACACTATTCTGATGACTGCCTGGCGGCATTCCTAAGGAAGAACCTAACTTGGAAAATGGAACGACTCTTGACAAGAGACGTTCAAGGAGGGAAAGCTGTTTCTCGGCAGAGCCTTGATTGTAATCGCAGGGGACTGACCACTAGTCATGCGGGCTGTCTTTTGAAGACTCCAGGGGGGCAGCCAGATGTCCCAGCCACATGCTGATTTTTCTGGCCTCCTTTTATTAAGAAACCTCAAAGAAACCAAGTGTCCAGGTGGCCTGGTTGCAAGCCGTTTTGATGGTCATGTCTCTTGGTCAGGGATGTGACAAATGCATTTCTGAATGGGAGCAAACCCTCAGGAAAAACTGACCCCAAGGACCCAAGGACCCAGAGCACTTTTGGCTGGGAAGCTGAGGGCTGAGTCTGGGCTCCAAGGTTCTTCTCTGATCCTGACTTCCTTCCTTAGGACGCCCCATCCCGCCACGTGGCACCCCTGCTTGGTGAGCATCATCAGAACCTGGGCTTACTGATGATGTTCCGTGAACCCCGAAACACACACTCAGTAACGGTCCTCTGCACTAATTCAGAACAGAGAGAAAACTGGTCCTGACGTTCCAGGCCTCCCTGGAGGCCACCTGGCCCTGAGTCAGCGCTGACTGTGAAGGCAGAGCTGGTGACAAGCTCGGTTCTGACGACTGTCCTCGTCACCTCCCTGCTCCTTTCAGGGCAGTGACTCAGCTCAGCAGCAGCAACCGTGGCTCAAAGGCAGCGGTCACTAAACTCTGTTAATTCCCCCCTCCCATCCCTCTGAGCCTGTCCGTGTGCAGATTCTCGTGCACCTGTGCCGGGGTGCTGGGTGCAGAGGTGGGGGGCATCCTGCCAGGAAGCCAGATGCCTAGAGTTCTTTTACTATAATTCATTCTTTGACTCCTTCCTGCTCTCTCTCTCTCTCTCTCTCTTTTTTTTAATGGATGTACTTCTTGCATGTTAAGCATGCAATTTACCACTGAGCTACACCCTCCCTCCCTGCCTTTCTAGACTCAGTGCTGATAGGAAGCTCTCCTATGCAGTGACTAGGATTTCAGGGTGAATCCGCTATTCATGTGTTTTCCCCTGGGACAGACCAGATCTAGGTTAATCCAGGCAGTTCTTTTTAGACACTGAGGGCGGGGGTGTTCTCCTTAATTTCTCCCAGGACCAGCCCTTTTTACCCTAAAGAATGGCATTGACTTTTCCAGATCGACTCAGAATCTATGTGTGAAGGTGATTCACTGCAGGACAAAGGCGAATCCTCTGGTGAAGGCTCGTTTGGGAGAAGGCAGTCGGGGCAGCCTGGCTTATAGTGGGAGAGGTCTAACCTCTCAGAGGGTCCGTCCCTCAGCAGAGACTGGGCTCTGGTCCGTAGTCTCACTAGTTTCTCCTAGATGCACACACAGTTTTCCTCTGGAGAGGGGTAGATCACCGCCCAGTGGGTTGCTCTTCCATCCCTGAGTCCGCAGTGGCCCTGGCACTTCCCAGGGGTGCCTTTAACGCTCCTCAGAGAGAGGGAGAAGAGTGGCCAGTTCCTTAAAGTCCAGACCCAACCAGGAACCCCAGGTTACCCATCGGGATCATACCAGGCTGCCTTCTCTCCCCTCCTCAACTTCCTCCCCACGTGCTTGTCTCCTTTGCCTCAGAGGTCTTGAGCTGTTAGTAATTTGGGATTCATTTCCAAGCCGTGGAGTCTGTTCCCTCCCCCACTGGCTCTTACTCCTTTTTTGATGCCTGGGAATTGACACCGCGCCCATCTTTGCCTCCAGGCTGGTTTGGTCCATCACTAGGGATGTCCTGTTACTCACGGTGGGAAACGCTGCTTTTCTCACTTCCTGTGCCCTTTCGGGCAGCTGCTAAACCATCATTCTCTTCCTTCACATCTTAACATTCTCCCCAGCTTTCAAAGACAAACTGGATGTCCATGTATGGCCTCGTCCCTCCCGCCTCCGGACCAGGGATGTGCCTGTTTCTTTTACCGAACTTACCCCTGCCTCTTCAGAATTCACCTCTCAGTGTGGGTCTCTTTGAGAGCAAACGTCGAGGTCCTTCTTTTCCTCCAGCGGCATTTCCTAGGTGCAGGAGCCAGAGGCTGCCTAGGCGATGACCGCTGGGAAGGCAGCAAAGTGGGGAACACACTCTGGTTTTCTCCTTTTTAACTCGTTTCTAACATTTGGTGATATGGCTTATCTAGAAGAGGAAAAGACTCTGCTTTTAGTGGAATGAGAATCAGAAGCCCTGAGCTTAAACATCCCAGCCCTTGTTACTCTCACGGCAAGCATTATTAGGTTTTTCTCATCTTGAATACAGGCTGGGGTGGAGTGTGTGCGTGCAGGCATGTGCGTGCCCGTGTGTGCGTTTGTTCAATGTTTCCCACTGTATGATGCTGATCTGAGGATTTTCGTCTTTATGGGCAGAGTCATGTTAATGAAAATCATCTTGGGGGCTTATAGAACCCTCCCTTCCTCTGTTCCATTGGAATAAGACAATACACAGCATTTCTCCTTTTGGATGAAAATGAATGTTAACAGAAAAGAAAGCCCTCCCTTTCGGATTTCAAGTTGTCTACCGTATGTCTCCACAGGCTGAAATCTTCTTCAAGGAAAATGGCTGCCCATTTGCCAGGTCCTACTCACCCCATCCACAGACCAAAACAAGAAGAGTTGTTTCTGTATGTGTTTTATAGATCTTCTGTGCAGAAATTATGTTGGCTTTGTATTCCATTAGCTCCAATGAGTGGTGGTGGTTAATTTGGCTGAAATTAATGATGCGGTTGTGTCTCCCAAAGAGTGGAAGGCTAAAGAATCTAGAATGCTAGCAAATTTATTATTTTAGATAGTTAGCCAGGCATTAATTAACCATCAGTGGACTGATGAATGACTTGCGTGCCAAATTTCCCAACATCTGTTTGGTGAAAGTTATTGTCCGAGAAAAAGACTATTGTCAAATAAGTTTAGGAAATGCTAAATATTGACTCCTCAGCCTTGAAAAATCATATGAAGGATATTAAATATATCTATAGATATTAGGTTTATGCGGAAGACCAGAAATGCCCAAGGAAAAGCCACTGAGTTTATTTTGTTTAATCTGATGTGTTTCCAAGCTTGGTTAGCACACAGAATGTATTTTCATCTCAGGGAACTAGTTCCTCTTAGTAAATATGTTGGAAAATGCTGCCCTAGTGAATAGCCTCTTGAAAATTTACAGAACTCCACACCCCTCTCTTCAGTAGACAAGGCGTGTTTATTACCACAATACAAGATAATGGCTCGTGACACATAAGCCTCCTACGAGCAGACCAGTTGATTGGTTCACATTTGGGCTTTTTCTCAACTTCAAAAGGTCCAAGCCCCAAGCGGCAGCACTTCCTCAACCTGCTCCCAATTTGCACATCCTAAACACAATCTGGCTTTCAGGTAAAAGCATGATAAAAAAAAAATCTCTTTTTCTCCCTTTCCATGGAAATCTGCCTTTTATAAATACCTTTAATTTTCTGGCTCCAGATAAATCAGAAATATCCCAAGAATAACTGTCTTTTGAATATTTGGGGTTTTTCACCGCAATCTGCAAGAGAAGATCATAAGATGTGATTCCCAAGTTGACGGAGATTCAAGTCGGTGTGATGCCTTCTAGTCAGTCCTAATTCTAGCATGGGAAAAGAGAGTTAGGGAGACTGAAGTATTTTGGATGACATCTGGGCAGCAGAAGAGGGCCGCAGAGGTAGGGTTTAGCCACGCTACCTCCCAAGAGTAAATCGTGTGTTGGTTTGTGCCTACTAGGGGGAGACTGGGGTGGGACTGGGGGGTGGCACCGCCCCCACTTCTTAGCAGCAAAATGGTCAAGTAGGAGGAGCTTATTTGCAGTTTGCTTTTTCTTCCCACAGCCCTTTACATCTTGTCCCTTAACACTCCTCCTACGGTATCACCTTCATCCAATGGCACTTATCTTCTCCCACGTCTGTTCCCACTTTCTTAATCAAAACCAGCTCTCAGGAAAAAGGGAATCCTTCTATACTGTTGGTGGGAATGTAAATTGGTGCAGCCACTATGGAGAATGGTACCAATGCTCCTTAAAAACTAAAAACAGGGTTGCCACATCATCCTGCCTCTCTGCTGGGCACATATCCTAAGGAAACTAATTTGAAAAGACATATGCCTCTCAATGTTCATAGCAGCACTATTTACAACAGCCATGACATGGAAGCAGCCTAAATGTCCATCAACAGAAGATTGAATAAAGATGTGCTACACACACACATCCCCACACACAATAGAATACTACTCAGCCATAAAAAAGAATGAAATAATGCCATTTGCAGCAACATGGATGGACCTATGGATGATCACACTAAGTGAAGTCAATCAGAGAGAGAAAGATAAATATCATATGGTATCATTTATATGTGGAATCTAAAAAAGTGACACAAATGAACTTACATACAAAACAGAAGCAGATTCACAGACATAGAAAACAAACTTAAGGCTACCAAAGGGGAAAGGGGAGGGGGATAAATTAGGAGTCTTGGATTAGCAGACACACACTACTATATACAAAATAGATAAACAACAAAGTCCTACTGTACAGCACAGGGAGCTGTATTCAGTATCCTGTAATAAACCACAATGGAAAAGAATATGAAAAAGAATATCTATGTGTATGACTGCATCACGTGTACCAGAAACTAACACACCACTATAAATCAGCAATACTTCACCAAAAAATTTTTTTAAATCCCCAGCTCTCAGGGCAAGTGCTTCCCAACCAAGGAATGAAGTCAAGGATGTTAGCCTTCCTAGGAGTCTTTGGGTGCAAATAAGCATAAAATGTCTCCTGAAATGTCATGTCCTGCCCAGACCTAGCTCCATCTCAGCTTTTTCCAGTGAGAATCCACCCTCCCTCGCAATGATAACTTTTAATAAGAATTACCACGTATCACTTTTCTTTCTACATGGCAGGCAGTGCATTGAGGGCTTTCTGTTATGTAATTCTCCTGACAACCTATGAGGTCAAAGGGTAGCTCCGTTTTAGAAATGAGGGGAGAGTCTGAGAGTGGTGAATTCCCATGTGATGGCTGGCAGAGCTGCATTCTGAGATGAGGTTCTGTCGGACTCGAGAGCTGGTGCTCTTGATGCCTCTGCACACTTTCTGCCGGGAGCCCAGCCTGGCTGGATACCATCAGATGCTGAGTGGATGCAGGGGATCCCCATACCCTCTCTGCAGTCCACAGTGGAGAGCCTCTCTGACCCTCCTCTTCCAGGGTCCTCTAAATACACAGGGCTGTCAGCCCTCACCACCAGGTCTCTGGAATCTGGAGCGAAGGATCATGACTTTGCATTCCACTCAGAATCCTTTCATTCCTGCTCTTTTTTTTTCCTCCCCTGGATGATGTCCTTGCTTCTGAGCATCCATTTCCTGACCCTGTATGAGCCTCTCTTCCTCCTAAGAACCACCCTTCACATCCACCCCTTGGCTAAGGGAAGGTAATACAGAAATAGAATTTTATTAGAGTTTGTCTCAGTATTTCTTCAAAGTCACATTGTACATGTGCATACGTGCGAATATATTTATACACTTATAAATGTCTGCACACACACACATATATATAATACCCATATCACCTCATGGTTGATGAATAGAATAGCCCCGTGTCATTTAACTATCCTGAACAGTGTTCAAGGGATGCTTCCTGGAGAATGAGGAAACGCTGGCCGATATCAGCATTGTGATGATGTTCACATTATTCTGTTTCATCAACAATGTGCAACGGACTTGTGAAGGGTTAAACAACTAAACAGTGAAACGCTGACTGTCCCACGGCAGTCAACATGCAGAAGTCAGTTCTGCCACTTAAGCCCTCAACAAATTTAGCATCTGGAAAATATGTGTAGAACACCTGGCAGTAACAGGCACCACGACAGGCACTGGGCATGCGCCATTGAAAGCCCTGGTTGCTAACCTCACAGAGGATGTCTTCAGAGAGGACAGAGGAGCTAAGCCTTCCAGGGTTCTAAGAACATTGCCACCACGGTCTTCAGGTAGCAAAAAAAGACAGCAGCAGCAGACAAGATGACTTATGGCTTGAATTTGGTATTTTGTACTTGTCTTTTTTTAAATCTGTGAAAGTTTGGTATCTCAAACTGGATTTGAAGCCCTCGAAGAGAACAAACCCAGCCTTTGTTTTCTCGAGCCCTGTGCTAGCATTAAGCAGAGCCATCTGCCTGCAGCCAAGCCGTTCATCCAAAGGCTGCTTCTGTGTTGCAGAAGGAGTGCCGTGGAGAGTTCCCAGCGGTGCTCTGAGGACAAGCTAACAGCAATGAGGCCAAAGCACTTTGTCTGTAAAAATTTAAGAGAGCTGCAGAAACTCTTCACCACAATCTAACAAAGGAGAAAAATGCAAGAAAGGGGCGAGGCTTCTAGGATGGCTTTCAAATCACAGGGTTGTGCTCAGAAAATAGGAAAAATCCATTGTGAGTGCTGACCACATCACCCAGTGGCCAGGGTGAACACGGTGGGGACCAGGGTGCAGAGGGGGCTGGAGACCCATCAGCCTCCTGTTCTCAGGCAGGTGTTTTAGAGAACTAATCATCAAGGCAGCAAAACATCCAGGTAGAGCTTCGCTTGACGCATCGTTAGGACCAGAGAGGAGGGCATGCTGCCTGGCCAGCCACCGATTCATTCCCAGCAGGCAAACATGGACTCAAATATACGACCATCCAAAGCAGTCGGAGTATGTGGCCAACTCCATCTGGCTGTCACCTCCACTTCTGCTAATCCCCACTCAAGCCTCCCGCGTGCAGTTACAGAGCCTTGGTGGAAGATGTCTGGGCACAGCGGAATTGTTAATAGTGCTGAATAAATGGGAGATGACATCACTGGCGTGAAACGGAGCACAATTCAGCTCAAAAACCTGTTCCAGCATCTGCTTTTTTTTTTCAATCATCTCATTTCTTTATTGAAACTTTTATTTAAAAAATATTTTTATTAACTTTTGTTATTGAAGTGTAGTTGATTTACAATGTTGTATGCGTTCTGGTGTACAGTGTAGTGATTCAGTTATACATACATATACATATATATGTATTCTTTTTCATTACAGTTTACTACAAGCCATTGAATATAGTTCCCTGTGCTGTACGGTAGGACTTCTTCTTGATCTATTCTGCACATAATAGTTCATATCTGCCAATCCCAAACTCCCAATTTATCCCCTGGTAACCACAGGTTTATTTTCTATGTCTGCAAGTCTCTTTCTGTTTTGTAAATAAGTTCATTTGTGTCATATTTAAGATTCCACATGTAAGTGATATATAATATTTGTCTTTCTCTGTCTGACTTACTTCACTTAGAATGACCATTTCCGGGTCCATGCATGTTGCTGCAAATGGCATTATTTCATTCTTTTTTATGGCTGAGTAGTATTCCACTACTAGTATATACACTACATCTTTATCCAGTCATCTGTCAGTGGACATTTAGGTTGCTTCCACACCTTGGCTGTTGTAAATAGTGCTGTTACGAACATTGGGGTGCGAGTATCTTTTCAAATCAGGGTTTTCTTCAGATATATACTCAAGAGTAGGATTGCTGGACCATATGGTTCCAGTGTCTGCTTTTTAAAATTAATTTGTTTTTGTGACTATCTTAATAAAGACACAAGTAATAATCCATGAAAAAAGACACCTCTACACTACATGTGTGAAAGGATATACATTTAACCTCATGGATTCTATGGACATTCTATAGAATTCTTTAAATTATAAAAATGGGTTATGTCACCTCCTATGTCTCAAAATTGCTGTCCTTTCAGATGACAGTTGAACAGATGAAAAACAGTTGCCCATCATCTGTTTCTTAACCTGCTGTATTGGGATTTTCTGTTCACCTGTCTATATCTCCCACTAGACTGAATTTCTTGTCAGTATCCTGTTCCCAGCTTGCCACACACAAGTAAGTGCTAAAGGTTTGACTGAACGAATGAATAAATGGATACCATGTTTGCTATCATGGAGGTAGGGTCTTGGGCTTGTAGTAAGGTTCTCAGCTAAGCCAAGATGGATTTTGGTCTTAACCATTTCTCACACAAGAGAGATCTTACCCTCTTAAGTTGTTCTCATAATCACTGAACTTCTGTTCCTACCCTCAGAAGTGCCCAATAGCTTCCCTTTACATCCTAGGCAATTAATCTGCAAATGATGTAAATTCTCATCTTTTCTCATTTCCAAAGGAAAGCGATAGCCTTAGTCCTGTTCTGCAGAATGAGATTTAAAAAAAAATCATGCTGTTGTTTGCTCTGTGCCATCAGCTCTGGGCTGAGTCCAGCTCCACCTAGCTGGGTCCTGAGTTTGGGCTTCCTCTGCTGGGAGCAAGAATGATTTAAGCTGTCAACTCCACTGGAAACTCAGCAGAGAAGGCTCAAGGCTCACATAAAGGCTTCTGAGAATCCTGCACGTGTGCTAAATGATCTGCAGTTAGGTCCTGGCTCTCCAAACTGGCACACGGACAAACCAGGCTCCTTATGACAAGAGAACACTTTAGAGTGTAGAAAGCCAAGCATGTAAATGATAAGCCCCCAGATTAAGGAAATAAGAGGCTAGGGGAATCCTAGGAGCCACGCCAAAGATAAAGAGATGAGAGGAGCAGGTGCAAATTTCTTGGCCTCTGTGGACCAGATGGTGAGAGTCAGGGAGTGCTGACTGGGTTGCAGGCGGCTGGAGGGAAGGCGTATCTACGTTTGTCATGTGATGTGATGTTTTCCACGGTCACGTGACCCTGCCGTCCAGGGCATTGGAATAGGAGAGCAGATGTGGAGGGGGAGAAAAGATGAGGAAAGCTTGTAGTTGACTTATAAATTGCCTCGAAGGGACTTCATTTCATCTGAGCAAAATTTACTTCCAGGTAAGTCAGATCCTCCTTTCCCACCCACTCCTGGGAAGTTTCCAAACGTGATCCGGCAGCATTGCGTAGCCGTTAGCATGGGGTTTCAGGCTTGCTTTAATAAGCCTTAGCAAAGAAAGAAGACATTCTCCAAATAACTTCTTTATTTTTAAAATTCTTTTGGGTGAAGGGTAGGTACTTAGGTGTATTTATTTTACAGGAGGTACTGGGTATTGAACCCAGGACCTCATGCATACTAACATGCGCTCTACCACTGAGCTATAGCACCCCCACCCCAAGTTCTTTCGATTTAGAAGACTTTCTGACCTAGACTCTTAACTTCTCCCAAAAAGAAAGAAGCAAAATCTCAAAGGATCCTGGAAAGCATATTGGAGGGCAGGAATACATTCCCCTTGACTGAAGAACAGTTCTGGAGGGCAGATGGACCCAGGAGAGACTCACATGTCGGGAGAGGAAGGGAACATGCGCCTAAGCCAGTCCCATCTCCCTTGAGATAAGTCAGGGTGACTGAGGCCACTGGTGGAGTGTGACAATAATGTCTCACCTTTGTCTTTACAATTTGCAAAGCACTTGTGCACAGCCTATCTCATGCCTTCCACAACAGCGGAGAGCTAAGCCAACATTCGGCATCACCACCCCACTGGGAACCGCTCTTCAGTCTCTGACTCTGGAGCACCCAGACCTGCTGCCCCCAGAGCACTGACCAGATGGCGTTGTCGCTACTTTTCCTAAAGCACCCACGTGGGGTTGGGACATGGTTGATATTTGGCTGGAGGGCTCAAGAATACCTAAGCTTTGATGGCCAAGCATTTTGCCTCCCTCCTGATTCCCTGAGGGAGATGTGCAGGTAAAGGATAACGGGTGAGAGACCCCAGAACCACTCTTATTTTCAGCTGGGCTCCTTTTGGACTTCAGCAAAGGCATGAACCTCCAAGCCAAGGGGCTAGGGACCGTCTCCAGCTCCCCAACCATAAAGCCTGTGCTCAACTCCAAGCGAAAAGCCCATCGATTTGTGAAGAATAGAAAAGAAAGCAAGAGACTCTCCACCCCAGCGAGGCAGGCTCTGCTTGTCTCTCCAGCCAGGAGAGCAGCTGCGCGGAGTGAGCGCTGGGTTCGCCCAATGGGCGTGTCCACAGGTTGAGGGCGGGACCACCAGAGGGCAGGACCAAACGGAACTTTTCAAACACGCTGGCCCCGCCCCCTGGCAGAGGAGGCCCAATCAGCGCCCCTGAAAGGGCTCTCTGGTACTAGTACTGGGGGGAGGGAGGAAGAGGAGGCGTCTCCACCGCGGCACTGGCACACTAAGCCAGGAGGGTGCTGAGGCCTGGCCTCAGTCTTGACCGTCCTGATAGCTCCGTCCCCATCCTAACAAACTGTGCAACACACAGTGGGCTCAGAAGAGATTTCTCCTTGCTGAGAGGACATGGAGATTAGCGTGCACGACGTCCCAGGTTCAAGCCCCAGTACTTGCAGTAAAAAAAAAAAATACATCGATATATAAATAAACTTAATCACCCCTCCCCCGCCCCAAATAAAATAAAGGATACAGGGCTCTGATTTCACAGCTGGTAGTGGCCGTGCTGGAACTCGGACTCGGGTTTTAAAATGGAGCGTGACTTCCTCTACATTATACAGCTCTGTCCTACGACCCCTTCCTTGGGCAGGTAGCAACGTGTCACCTGGGACTCAGTGCTGAGGGCTTCCTGAAGTTGAGCGCACACGTTCTGTGTGTGCATTTCCCGGGGAGAGGCTCCCTGGGTTTCCAGCCATTCTCCTGCTCTCTCTTCTGAATGGCTAGGACCTCCACGGCCTTCCTGGGTTCACAACTGCACCTTTGGAAGGCGTCGAGCTTGCAGTTTCAAATAAGAAAGAGAATTGGCTCACACAGGCGTGTATTTTCTCAAACTTGAAAAAAATTAAAGCAAATCACTTTTCAGCCCTAAAATATCTCTGTCAAGTGAGAGTGACATGGGAATGTCATAAAGACAACTGAGAGACCGATGCTTCCAGACGCTAATCCCTGCTGGTAACTATGTTACCTTGGGGGATCACCAAAATAGTCACTTTTAAGGCCCATTACATCACCAAATCTGAGCTGGAAAACAAATGAAAGAAATACTAATATTAGAATTATGCCCCAAAGGATTTTTTTCAGATTTTTTCCAATGGCTTGTGGTGGTGGTTAGGGGAGAAGTTTGGCGATATGGGAGGAGGGGAAGAAAACCATCAGTGATTTAGTGAATTTTTCATCTTTGTTATTCAGAATATGTGTTAGTCAGGATAGAGTTGATTGTGCTGCTGTAATGAGTAATCCCCAACCCTCAAGGGTTTAAAGCCACAGAAGTTTATTTCTGCTTATACTACATGTCACCACTGACCAGCAGGTGCCTCTGCTCTTCATAATTGCTAAGGGACCCAAGCTGATGGGGGTGCCATGATTTTCTGACACCACCAGCTTCACACAAAGTTTCAGAGTTGACTGGCACAAAGTCACATCTGCTGTGTTCCCTTAGCTACAGCAAGTCACGTGGCCACACCCAGCTTCCAGGGAGGCAGAGACACACACCCAGAAATGAGCCCTGGGTGGTATGTCATTCCCCAGTCCTGTCTCAGGCATCCTTTTCTATTCTGAGCTGAATTTAAAATAGTTATGTGGCTCAGAAAGAAAAAAAAGTGTTTCTGCACTTCATCTAAATAACCATGTTTTTATCTGACTCAGAGTCGAACCATCATATTTACAATGTAGAGCTTAAAATGCCTCCACGAGGACACAGGTCTAGAATCAGTGGAAAGAATCTGTTTGGGAAGAATTTCTTAACCAGTGCCTCCAATTAGTCAGGAATATACTCTGAGAAAACACATGGTTCACAGCTCCCTTTAAGGGGTTGAGTGAAAATTTAAATGTTCAAGCTACAGTTGTCTCAGTGAAACGTGTGCCCACAGGATTCACAGTGCACAGCTGCCCAAGAAGTGTTTTAGTGTGAAGAACTGGTGTTCAAGTGTAGCTACTCTGTAAGACTGATACCTTAACACACAGTGGTCGCTTTCAGACCGTCAGTGAACCCCTTTAAAACATCATGGTGCTGTGTTTGCTTGGAAAGCAGGTGCTCATTGAAAATGATCCAGAGAAAATTAGCTTGGCCCCTGGTCAAGGACGACACCCAAACTTATGATGCGGTCCATATTTTGGGGAGAAGTTGAGTGAAATTCTGTGAATGGCTGGCAGTGATGGCTACACAACCATGTGAATGCACTTAAGGCCACTGAATTGTCCACTTAGTGGTTACAATGGTAGATTTTATACTATGTGTATTTTACCACAATAACAATAGCATGTTAAATGGATAATATTTTGGATATATTCCAAATAAATAAATAAAAATATTTATTTAAATAAAATGTATTATTAGTTAAATATAATATATTATTTTATATACAAATAAAATATATTATTAGCATTAAAAAAAGTCAACAATAGCATGTTAAACGGATAATATTTTGGAATGTATTCCAAATAAAAAAAATATTTTATTTAAATAAAAATATTAGTTAAATAAAATATATTATTTTATATATAAGTAAAATATATTATTAGCATTTTAAAAAAGTCAGGGTGCTGGGTAAACACAGCAGGGGCAGATGTCTGCACTGCAGTCACCGAAGGCACTCTAAAAAGGCAGAAGCTGCCCGCCCGATAATGACAAGACTCTGTTTCCAGCACTTTATTTTGAGTAATGCGTGACAAGGAAGCCCAGTAATGGCAGGCTCACCCCTTACAGCAGCGTTGATGGAGTGATTATTCTCTCCGTCTGACAGATGAGGAAGCAGAGCCTCTAGGAGTCTGACTGGTCCAAGGTCCCATGGCTGATAAGTGATGGGGCCAGTGTCCAAACCAGGCAGGCTGGCTCCCAGGCTCCTTGTTGTCACTCAGCCCCGGTGCAGAAAGTCGAGGCTGCCCATGAAAACAGCAAGTAGCAGCCATGAACCCAGGACGGTGAGATGAGGCTAGTGTGGTGGCCCAGATCAGCCAGGCAGGGGACAAAGTCAAGCGTCATTAGACCCGCATCCCTCGGAGCCCAGCGTGGTTTCCACGGCAAGGCACCTCAGCCACACCCTCAGGAAGGGAGGGTGGATAAAAAGTGCAGAGAAACGATCAGGCTCACGCCAAGGATTGAGGGACCCTCTCCTGTTGCTGGCTTACTTCTTTGATGGCGGGAGTCTACCCACCACAGGATCGGTGAACACACGCAGTGCCCTCCTGTGAGTTCCCAGTGTGCCCACCTCTGGGGCTGTAGGAGTCACTCTTCACACCAGCAGAAGGAGTGGGAGACAGTGGGGACAAGGGTAACAGGCAGTGAGTGCAGCCCACATTGGCTGGCCAGTGAGTCTCTCCGGGTCACAAGAGCCATTGGATTGGTCCATCTGGTGATGTTCACAGGCTACACACCTTGATCCTCTTCTGAGAGCAGAGATGATGAAAGCAAAGGCTTTAGTGAGCAGCCCCAGTCTCACCTGGAGGGCAGGGGCTGAGAGAACTTGTGTCCACCTGCACACCGACCCCTGACCTGCTCCCTCCCCACTGCAGTCCCCAAGCCCCTGAATTTGGAGTTCAGAGCAAGCCCCAGGGCCAGTGGATGCCATCTGATGAATCCACATCCTTCCTTGCACAGCCTGCATCTCCTCTGTGCAGACACCACCCACACATCTCTTCATTCTGTCCTCGCAGAATGCCTGAGAGGACAGTGACTATGATGCAGGATGCAAGCGTGAACACGAGGTCTTGATGTTACAACCCGAGGTTGTAGCCAGGATGAAAAGTATTTGTGGTTTATTTATTTGTGGGGAAGTAATTAGGTTTATTAATTTATTTAATGGAGGTACTGAGGATTGAACCCAGGACTTTGTGCCTGCTAAGCGCACGCTCTACCACTGAGCTATATCCTCCCTCCAGGTCCTTATCTTTTCAAAGATGCCTTTTCTAATCTCTGGACTCACATTTGTTCTGCCCCCAACTTCCATCCCAATCTCTAGCATTCCTGCTTGGTTTTTTTTTTTTTCCTAACATACATTCTAACCATGTGTTTGTTGTCCTTCTCTTTCAATTAATTAGAACGTCAGGTCCACGAGAGCAGGGATTTCTGTCTGTCTGGTTCACTGCTATAATCCCGGTGTCTAGGAAGGGGATGTTGAAATGAATGAATGAATGATTATATAAATGGCCAGCACAGCTCTTGGCCCCAAACCATCTACGTACTTAAACATTTCCATTTCTAACTTTTCCGCTGAGCTGCAAACATCCAGTAGCTTCACCTGCAGACCGAAAAGCCTCACTGGCTGTGTAAGAAGAGTGATGGATAGAAACACTGACGGCCACCAACCAGTCTCCTCCCACAGTCCTGACTCAGGCTTCCCCCATCTCGGTTACAGGTACCATCATCTACCCAGATCCCTAACTGCAAACCTAGGCATCGTCCTTAATTCCTTCCCGTCCCCTAGTCTCAACTCCAGTCCATCAGCACCACCTGTTGGCTTGACATCCAGGATAAATCCCTGCTGTGTTAACGTCTCCCCATCCATGTCTACTGTTCAGTCCGAGCCAAACTACCAGAATTTCTTACCTCGATTTCACAGTGTCTGAACTGTTGTCTCTGCACTCATGTACTTCCATAATCTGTGCCCTCTAAAGCAGATGGAGTAATCTTTTTTAAATGTGGATTAAATTACATCACTTCCCTGAAGAAAATTTCTCTTGGGGTTCAATCCATCACAGCATGGAGATGAATCCAGGCTCCTTACCAGGGCCTCCAAGGTCCTGCCTCTAACCTCTGCTGCTGTCATACACTCTGTCGCATCCTCTCCTGGTCCCACGCCCCACCCACAAGTTTCTAGAGCAATTTGTGCTTGTTCCTGCCGAAGGACCACTGTTCTTACTCTTCCCTCTGCCTCCACAGGAGGGAGGAAGTGGAGCCACAAACCCAAGCAACCCTTGCAGGGGCGTCAGAACCACGGGCCGGAGAAAACAAACCGAGTAGGGAATCCAAGGCGCCAAGTCAGAGGTCAGAGGTCAGAGAACAGAGTCCCCTGTGCTCTACAGCAGGACCTTGCTGTTTATCTAGTTTATACATGGTAGGTAGTATCTGCAAATCCCAAACTTATCTGAATTTAGAGTAGTAGAACAATTAGAATGATAATTAAAGAGCAAATATGGAAACATTAATTGTACATATTTTCACTCAGTATCGAGCTAGGTACTGCAGTGATTACGGAAGCAGAAAGTAGTGGCGGGGGTCAGGGAGGTCCTCGCCTTTGAGGGGATTAGAGATCAGCGGGACAGTCATCGTCCCCAGCCTGCTCCTTCTTTCAGGTTTGGACCAGCTAATGTCTCAGGCTAGACCATGTATCTAACCTAGCTTCTGGTTAGGTCCTCAGACCGAGCCCTCCTTGGTCTCCCAGGGGAAGGATGCAGTCACCAAAGTAAAACAAGAGGAAATAGCAGAGACAGCAGAGCACTGGAAGCTGAATTGGAACTAAAAAAACATGCACACTCTAAAAGTTGAGAGTTCGTTTTCTTCTAGGGGCTTTCTGAGGACTCCAGCCCGGGAGGTGGCCTCTCAGATCGCTCTAAGAGAGGACTCCAGAGAGACAGGGGAGGAGTCAGGATAGATAGGAGTTTTTGCAACAAAGGCCACATAGTCAGAACGTCAAAAGATTACTATTAATTAAAGAAAACCAAATAGCCCAAGTTAAGGAATTTAGCACTTTTCTATGTATGGGAAGGTGCAAAAGTCTGGGCTCATTGAAATCATCCCTTTGATGTGCACCCAGCCGTCTAGGGCCAGTGTCCTATTCTTTCACATTCTGAGTCCCCTCAGGGGTCACCCCTGGGGGTGGCTGCAGAGGCCAGGCTGCCTGCTTGTCTCCATCTGAGTTCCCTCCAGTCCCCCCAGGGGCAGCGGTAGTGGCTAATGACTTGATGGCCACAGCATCCTTTGTTTGTCGATATGGCAGGCAATATTTTTCATTCATGGGTGGCATGACCCAGGAGTGCCAAGTAATTCAGAGAACCAAGGAATCATGCAGAGGGGAGTCACTGGGAGTCACTGGGAAAAGTGGCTTGAAGAAGTAGGAGCAGAGGCAGAGAGCCCCGTGTGAGAATTCCAGCCCTTTCCTCACTGTGTGACCCGGGAATCATCGCTTGACCTTTCATGACTCAGTTTCTTCATTAAACACCAATCAAGGTTTGATGGCAGCTTTCAAAGAGATGGCAGAGGGCCCCACGTAGTTAGAAAATATTACAAGACAGGATATTAAAACCAACGTGGGGATTTGCTTCTAGTGACAAGGCTACACTGGGGAAGCATTTATTTTTAGACTTTCTAAACCTTTGCAATTTGTTTCCGAGGATTCGGGGAAAGAGTATGGATTTTCCCATTGGGATGAAACCAGCTCCAAAGCCTGAGTCATCCCTTGACCTGTGTGATCTGCTTCATTCTGATTGTTCAGTTAAATGTTCCACAGGGCATTTCCCTGCTTCCTGGCCAAATTCACAGTTAGGGGAGTGGGAGAAACAGGAGGGACCTCTGCCAGGGAGACTGTAGAGTAACTGGCCAGGTGCAGCCCAGGGTGACGGCGGCCCTGCGTGGAGCAGCTGTGCCCCGAGTTAGTGCATTAGCTACATGGTGAGGATGGGGGCTCTCAGACCGGCAGGGCAGGTGGGGAGGGGGCAGCGGGGGTGGGGGAGGGAACAAGCAAATCGCCCAGGAAGCAGAAGGACGTTGGAAAATTGAGAGATGATCTCCCCAGGCTCAGATCATCAGAGATGGTTACTGTAGAATCTGTGGACTTTTGCACCCCCAGGCTAACTGTGTGCCTGATCTCTGGGGCTCGGGAGCCAAAACGGGATCTGCCGGTCCAGCCTGACATCACATCCAGGGCTCACTTCAGCAGAGGAGCCCACAAAACTGAGCAGATGCTCGCTAACCTATCAGGGGTGCAAATACAGTAATGAAATGGTGCTCAGAGCAGGCTAACAGCAGCAGTGCCCACCTCCTCACAGGGACTTCGTCCCCATTAGTGTGAGAGGAATTTTATATCAACTCCAATGACCACATATTTTTGTTCCTAGATTCTCTATACCACAGAGAAAAGCCAACGTGCTACAACAGAAAAACAGAACAAAAACAGTAACACAAAGTGTGTCCCCAGTACTGCTTTTTCTTACTCAGACCACCGCTGCTTTATTATTCCTTATTAAAAAAGCTCATTCTTTTTCTTAATTCATTTCTGACTTGTCCCCTGTGGATAAACCGAAGGCCCCTGGGGCCGCACCTTTCAATAGCTCTGTAGTTTCAGTTATCCTTAAGAGACCGTGGGGACAATGGTATTCAGATTTTTGAAGTTACCTGCACTTCTTTCTTGAAGTTTCTGTATACTCCGCTTGGATGATTGCTGCTTAATATAGTCTTTACCTAAGAAATTGTCAGATGCCCTGATCTACATTAGAAATGTCCTAGTATTTTGAACAAATCTTTCATTCCTGAAGCCACATTTTGTGACCCTCCTTTGAGCCATCAAATTGGCATGGCAACCTCTCCCCCTGCAAAACCAGAACACCTGGTGGGCAAACAAATATTTTCCCAAGATCTCAAGGCCTTCCATCCCTGCTTCCTCCCCACCCTGTTCTGCGGTTACATTTATTTTTCCTTTTTAAACATTTGTCATCTTGATTTACCAGCCATCAATCTTTTCATTTTTTTTATCTGCAGATTTTATCATTTCAACGATCTTCCCTGCTTTGCTGAAAGCCACATTTAGTATTTTTACTTGTAAAAAGCAGTGAAAAGATTTTTTTTCCCCAAATACAACTCAAATAGGAATTAAAATCCAGATGAAAATGTCTATGGCAACAAAAATACAAAAGTCACATCAAAACGGGCAAGTCTCTGCTGACAGCTCGTTCATTTTAAGCCAAGAGTCAGTCCGTGAAGGTACCACCCCTGGCAGCTGTCCATCGTGCTGGGCCTTGATTTATGACACATTACTGTGTCATACTTTGTGAAAATACATGTCAGCATACACAGGCATGGTGGTCCGCCCCTTCCCTCACTGACTTTCTTAGACTGGTTCTGTGGGTTGTAACCATTGCCTTACCAACCTCAAGTCCCAAGGTTCTTTTTCCTGTCTTAATGTCCTCTCTCTCTCCAACTCCACCTTCCTCCTCCTCTTTTTTAGGTGTTGGCTTTCTCTCTCCTTCCCTCACATTCTGGGGAAGGCCACTTTGACTTTGCAGAATCTCTCTTCATTTTTCCCGTTCTCTTTTCCTTGAAACCTAGGCAATGAGAAACGTAAACACATCACCATGTACAGATCCTCCTCCCTCAAGACGTCCTGAGAGTATCAGGTCAAACTACACGGCTCCTGAGACCCTGCCAAATGACTTGATATACTGACTGTGACATCTTATTTAATTTCCATGTGCTCACATCATCCCCAGTGGATCGTTAAGTGCCTTGAGTTTGCAAGTCATTCATCTTTATAAGCACCTCTCCACCTAAAGTCTAGCACGATGCTCTGTACTTAGAGACTCATCATGTTTTTATTGGAAGAATAACTATCGCCTTTAGCTACAATTCTCTTCAAATCCAGGTGGAAAATTTCCAGTTTCAGACCTACACTCTGTATCCTCTGTAGTCCATAGCCCTTGCCAATTTATCTCCTCATAAAATAGTGATAAATCAATGTTTCCTCTGCCAGTATTTCACTGGAAAACAGGACACGCGTCATGAGCGGCTAGTGCCCCGTGTGGGTGGGAAAGAGCACTGCCTAGCTGTTCTTTTTCAAAACCTAGTTTATCACGCTCCCAGAGTGTGCCACACATTACTTCGCTGCTAAGGCTCCTTTTATTTTCTTCCTTCTAAAAGTTGGAAGCATCTGGGATAGATCTTTTAGGACTGTAACTGTGATTCATTATTAGCCATCCCACGATTTCATCTAATGGTAATTAAATTTTAATTGTTTATCAGAGTAACCCAGAAACAGTTTAGCAAGTCAAACAGGACTATAAGTCTTTATCATAAAGGAGCAGTTGCCTCACTACACTTCGCTCTTTCCTAATGTTCACTCCCCAGATGGACTCACTTTTAACTTTCTCAGCTGCTCTGATTTATACCTCACTACTTCAAAGTAGCATCCTTGGAGGAAAAAAACTTTCATTTTCAAATTTAGATACTGTTTATTAACCTTCTGTTAAAAAAGTGGGATTTAGGTCTCTCCCATGCCCCCCTCCCACATACATACACTCACTCACACACTCACACATACACACATACACACATACAACTTCTATGTCCCCATACCCAATTACATGGTTAGTTTGTTCAAATCAAGATTGAAGGTTTCCGCATGTGGTTGACCTCTGATTACATCATCATTATTTACTGCTGATTATGTAAAGCAGTCTTAGTCATTTCCTTTTTGAAGTGAATGCAAATAACTAACTTTTTTTTTGCTTATTTTTCTATATTATACTGAATCATCCTCATACTTCTCTACAAATTTAAATTTCCTCTCAAGGTATCCAAGCCATCAGATAATGGTTTTTCTTTTGTTATGTTAATTCACTATAATTACTCTTATTCTTTGACCATATCTCCCCCGGAGCTGTCTCTCAGCTCCTATCTGTCCTGTTCTCATCGTATCTCTGGGGACTTTCCTTACCAACCATCCCATGAAATCCCTTTGCCTCTTCCTCTCCTGCGTTGGATCCCTGATTCCTAAACCACAAATTGTCCTCTTTCTTGGCTGTACTCCCTCAGTTGAATGGAACTTATTTTTAGCTTCTTGGGAAATAATAGTAACAAACTTTTTTTGGAGAGCTTGAATGTTGGAAAATATTTTTATTGTGCCTTAACCTTTGATAGACGGTTTGGCTGGGTATAGAATTATAGGTTAGAAGGTATTTTCCTTTCGAATGTTGGAGGCACTACTTAGCTGTCTTCAAGTTTCCTGTGTTCTTTTTGAGAAACAATGCTACTTGGGTTCTCGTAATTTATATATGCCCTGAGTTGGATGCTTGGTTTTGCTTGGGAAGACGTTAGGATCTCTTTTATCCCTAAATTCTATACCAGTATGCCCCGGAGTCGTCCTTCGAAATTCCACTTTTTATCCTGCATAATCACCTTTCCATCTAGAAAACTCATTGCTCCTGTGTGAGAACTTGTATTATTTCCCCTTAATTTTCCCCTTCTCTTTCTGGAATGTCTATTAGTCAGATACAGGGCTCCCTGGAGAAAGCTTCTGTTTTACTTATCTTTTTTCTCTCCTGTTCTCCACGTATTTGTCTTTTAGTTCTACTTTCTGAGAGAATTCTTTCCTTTCTTCCCTAATCTTTCTATTAATTAATTAAAAAAATCACCCTTAACATAATCTTATTTTTCAAAAGCTCAGTCTTGCTCTTAGAGCATGAAAACATTCTGGATTTATGGCTGTGCTATCTTTTCTGTGTTCTCTGAGGATTAAAAATGATGTACATTTTATATTTGCTTGTCTGTTGCTAGCAACATGTTAGGTTTTTCTTCTATTTTTTTTTTTAAATCCAGAGTCAGTTTTAACGGATGTTTTAAATCCATTTACATTCACACAAGGTACTTTACTTAAACTGGAACATATTTCTGCCATCTTATTTAACATTTTTCCATTTACTATATCTTTTAAGTTTTTTCCCCTTTATTTCATGTTTTACATTGGCTATGTGGCATTTTCTCCCAAGTAAAAACACAACTAATTGCACCTAACTTCTTAAGAAACCATGCTCTCCCCTTTTCCCAATATTTCTACTATTTCTTCTTCATTCCCCTTTATACATATTTGATATCATTGTTTATGAGGTTATGTGTTTGGATTCCCACTGGACAGTTTCCATACCACATACTCCCTTTCTTTATATTCTTATATCATCTCCACTGCTACATGGTGTTTTTAAATATCCATGGTTACCACTACCTTCTGTATATTAATGACAGCTGCATCTGCATCTCTGGTTCCAGTTTCTATCCTGACCTTAAACCTGCACATGGAACTGACCCAGACGTCCCATCTCACACCCTTTGGGCATTTCAAACCCAACATATGCAACACTGAACGCGTTGCTCCTTGTTCCTTTCCTCCAGGAATGGTACCGCCATCTTCACAGTCACCCAGATTACCTAGCACTTTGACTCTCCTCTCTCCTTCCCCTATTCCAGTAAAACATCACATCCAGTCAATTCTTACTCCTAAATCTGGCTTGAGTGTCTATGTTGTTTTCGAACATCCTGTGTCTAGATTACTGTATGACCTTTCTGTGGGCTTCTCCTCCCCTGCCCACCCCAATACACTCTTCTACCCCATAACCTGAGTGATCTTCAAAAAATGAGTATCTGCTATCACTGTTATTTAAAACTCTTTAGTGGTCTTTTACTGCCCTTTGGATTAAATGTTAATGTTCATATGGCTTACAAGTCCGTGTGTGATCGGACTCCTGCTCACCCTTAGGTTTTCCCCTCCCAAACTCCTTGAGGAATTTCTTCTAGCTCCTCAGACTCATCAGATGTTCCTTCCTATGTTCTCACAAGTTGTATCTTCTTCTTAAAACACGTTGGCCTGTTGAAACTTTACTCAACCTTCAGACCTCAATTTAGATGTTTCCTGGGAGAAGTCTGCCTTTTTTGGGAAGCCCACACTCTCTCACAGCCCCCTGTGTTTCTTCCTCAACACGGTGTTTTATGAATGGTGGAGGTTTTATCTTCGATTTCAATCTGCTCAGCAAAGACAGGGGATGTTCTTGGATCATGTGCCTAGGATTTGCCTGATGTACGGCAAGTCCCCGGTGAAATGTACTGACTTGAGTTGAATGTCCATACTGTACTTCTGGTCCCTGGGATTCGTTTAACTCTATACATTTTTTTTTCCAGATCCCTCATTCTCTGGCTTCTTAGAAATATTCTAAACATCCCCAATGCTTTATACTTGACTAACTGATGTCTTACATTAAAATAATCATAAATTGTTTACAAGGTAGTTTTCCATGAACTATCTTTTAACTCTTTCAATGTTCCTCGGATGTCAGGAGACATACTTTAGGTTTCCCAGTCTACAGTGAGGCAACCAAGTTCTGAAGAAGTTAGTTACATGAACAATAAGGCCAGAGTCAGGACATCTATTTAAGTCTTTTGATTCAATTGGGTACTTTTAAAAATTGTGGCAAAATATACATAAAATCTATCATTTTAACCATTTTTAAGTGTACAGTTCACTTGCCTTGACTACATTCACATCATTGTGCAACCAGTGTCCAGAACTCGTTTTACTTTGCAAACCGGAAACTCTACACCAATTGAATGACTCCTCATTCCCTCCGTCCTCCAGCCCCTCACAACCACCATTCTACTTCCCATCTTAATGAAGTCAGCTACTCTAGGTATCTCATATAAGTGGAATCAGACAGTATTTTTCTTCTTGTGATTAACTTATCTCACTTAGCATAGTGCCTTCAAGGTTCATCCATGTTGTAACATATATCAGAATTTCCTTCCCTTTCATTAAGGTTTCCCCTCTTTTGGTGTCTACATTGTCAATCATATAATCAATCATATATGTATATGTATATATCACATGTTGTTTATCCATTCATCTGTCAATGGACACGGGTTGCTCCCACTGTTTGGCTACTGTGAATAACGCTGCTATAAACATGGGTGTACAAACATCTCTTTGAGACCCTGCTTTCAATTCTTTTGGGGTAGATACCCAGAAGTGGAGCTGCTGAATCATGTGGTAATTCTATTTTTAATTTTCTGAAGAACCGCCATACTTTTTTTTCTACAGCAGCTCTACCATTTTCCATTCCCATTAACAGTGCACAAGGATTCTAATTTCTCCAAATCCTCGCCCACACTTGTTGTTTTCTGTTTTTTCATAGTTGCCAGCCTAATGGGTGTGAGGTGGCATCTCACCGTAGTTTTGGTTTGCATTTCCCTAACGATTAGTAATATTAAGCATCTTTTCTTGTGCTTGTTGGCCATTTTTATATCTTCTTTGGAGAACTAGTTACGCAAGCCCTTTGCCCATTTTCTGTTTTGTTGTTGTGCTGTAGTTATATATTCTGGATTTTAACCCCTTAGTAGACATGTGATTTGTAAATATTTTCTCCTGTTCCATAAATTGCCCTTTTGCTCTATTCATTGCATCCTATGACTCAATCAAGTACTCAACATTACTTTATGTTATATCTTTAGAGGATTATTTTCAGAGGTGGTACAAAGCATAGATGGAGTCATGGCAACCGGGCTGGAGTCCAGCTATCAGAACAGACACATGAGGTCAAAGGACCTCACCAAGAAGCCGACACTGAGCCTCTAAGTATGGGAGTGTTGTGGGAATGGAGGCACTTAATTTTTCCTGCCTGAAGATTTGTCATAGAGACTGAGGTAGATGGAGGCCAATGGACTGGGGCCAAATGATCCCAGCAGTGGTAAAAGAAAGGATGCCAAGGCTGAGAATTCTTTAAATTGCTGGCTTTTTGATTGAGTCACATATAAGAAGACTAGAGGGTAATTTAACTCCTTCTCTAAGGGATCTGAGCCACTATTCAAGAGTAAGAAGTACCTGGGAGAGTCCCATCAGATGCTGGAAGATGCACCTAAGAACCATACAACCCGGTACAGGTCCAGGAAGAACCAGGAGCCCAGGTTAAGTTTATTATCTATTAATGAAATTCTTACCTCTTAGTAAAGGACGATCTGGGACTTCAGGCAAGATATCACCAACTTGATTGAGGTTAGGATTTATAATTTGTCCACAAGAATGGAGTCTGGGATTGTTACGTATCAACATCAGATTGTAGTGAGCTGGAGCCTTTCAGATAAAGGCTAAAGCTACCTGAATCAAGTTAGAAATAAAACCCAGATTACCAATGAGCCAGGATTGGCAGATTAAAGTTGGTTGAAAACGTAGGTAACCAGTTCACCGAAGGGTGAGTTGGTTTGTTACCTGAAATTGGTTTGTTACCTGAAATCCATCGCTGTCATTTCCCCCTACTTGTATTAAAAGGCTCTTTCACTATAAGAGGGACGAGGTAGCCATCTGTCACACTACCTATATATTCCCATTAGCTGCAAAAGTGAACATAGCATCACCTCTCTTTACATGGTTTTAACCAATACATTTCTATGTATTGACATAAGCAAAGCCTTCATCCAGAGCAAACCGCTTCAGGTCCCACTGCCATCAACAAGTGACATCCGTGGTCCGCATACTCATTTTCAACTCAGACATCATGCTGCTCACTAGCCTGTTTATTCCCGAGCTGTTTTAAGAACGTCATTCAACCCACAATATTTTTAAAGCACTGCTGAGAAAATACTGAAAGTACTCACAACAGAGATGAATTACAAGGAAAACAGAGGAAATGACTTTCAAAAATTGAAAGTGGTGAGGAAATGACAAATGCAGCTCAAGCCCCTGAGATGAGTCATTTGACAGGAGGAATTATTCTCCAGGATGAAGTGAATCACTGGGCAGAAACAGGCCAGATGAACAAGAGAGATTTATGTGGTTAAAAGATCAGGTGCCATTAGCCTACTCAGTAGACTCGGTGGCTTTAGTTTATTCAACTAAGTCATCTAAAGTTAGAGAACTTGAGGGAAAGCAAGGTGCGGGTCCTGCCAAGGAACCTTCTGTCGCAAGCCATGAATGGCTGAGTGAGTTGACAGTCACTGGACTCTGCACAGAAGCGAAGTGAGAAAAGACAGACATGGTGGATATATGTGCATGGCATCTGAGTGGTTAACAGGGGCACTTTGAAGGAGCCTCTGGGGTTGGGCTGGGGATTAACTGCCTTGGAAACTTTCAGTGCCAACAGAACAAATAACAGCTAGGAGCAATGGATGCCTAATTATGAGGCTTCAAAGTCATGCCCTATGCCCATTTCGGTGGGAATGTATCCAGGGATTTTAAACTTAAAACAGCCTCCCTCACTGTGAATTTATGAGCAAATGGCTTTTCAAAAGTGCCTTTAGAACTGAACTCATACATAGGAAAAGGCTTGTCTGTGAATCTGTTGAATTTGTTTTCCATTTTGTTCTGTGTCAGCTGTAAACTTGATACAGATACTTTCTCTGCCTTCATAAATATCACTGGTAAAATCTTTTAGACGTGACCAAGGACAGTGCCTAAGGACATGCAGTGGGAAGAACATTTCTCAGAGTATACTCTGTGGGCTCCATAGGGAAAAAAAAAAAAAGATTCCATGATCGACTAGATGCGGAAAATGCTAAAATCCTCAGTTAATAAAATTTGAATATATTTCTTGAAAAACACACTTAGAACGAAGCAATGTTTGAAGGCACTGAGCTGGAGCGTGACTGGCCAGGTGCTCCAGCTGTGCCTTCCAAAGCCAGCGTCACATCTGTGGGGAGGCCAGGTCCCCCTGAAGATGCTCCCAGGCAGTGACTGAGAGAACAGTGTCTAAGGTAGACCAGTTACTGGAAGACCCAAGACACCTCTGCTAGACAACTTTGGCTCAAGGATTTCCTGGCTGGTTTGCCAAGCTTTCCATTGGACTTCAGGGCAGTCTAGAAGCTTCCTTCACTCTCCTCTGTACCCGGGGTCAGACCTGTATTGTGGTCTGATGCCTCTTCCAGCCATTCCCACCTCCCTCCCATTTTCTCTCACAGGCACATCACCTGATACAATTCTGCCATGTTTAATCCTATCTGGGTGTCTGCTTCTCAGACAAGCCAGAACAATATCGTAACTCAAAACCCTCTGTGCACACACACACACAAACAAAAGCTAAACATACAAAGACAAATCTATTAGAAACAGAAGATGAATTATATTAAAAAATAATATTAGTGAGAAATTTTAACATAGCCCTTTTAAAATCAGTCATAAGTAACAGATAATAAATGAAAACATAAATAAATTCATGAGTCCATAACTTTGTCTATTGATAATAAAAATTATTTTCTAAGTTTTTAAAAATATATTTATTTTATTATTATTTTTTTAACGGAGGTACTGGGGATTGAACCCTGGGCCTTGTGCATGCTAAGCACATGCTCTATCACTGAGTTATACCCTCCCCTCCATTCCCTAAGTTGATGGAACAAAGAAAGAAGAGATTTCGAAGTCCCTATTTCTTATCGTTTTTCAACAGAGTTAGAATAAATAATAACAGTGATAAAATTAATAGGTAGAAATTAAGAAATACAACCTTAGACAAATTTTGGAACAAGGAGACAATCAAAACTGAAAGACAGCATAAGTTGTACTGAGGAAAATTTAGAAACTTAAATGTTTTATTTCCAAAAAAGATTATAAATAATGAAACTTAGTCTGTATTATATAAAATTAGAAAAACAGTAATTAAATAAACCAAAAGAAAACATGAAGAGGCAATTAGTAAAGATAAAGGTGAAAATGATAATAAAGAAACAACAAAAAATAGAATAAATAGAATAAATAATTAAAGAGTAACTAAATCTAAGGGCTAGTTTTTTGACAATACCATACCCCTTACGAGTTTAATTATGATAAAAAATTGTTTAAATGTTGAAATAAAAGGGTGAGAAATAATCACTTGATCAGGGATAAGGAAGACCACAACCACAGACAGAAAAGAAATTAGAAAAAAAACAACAATATAATATCTCATACAACCTCTCAGTCACGAATTTGAAAATCTAGAAAAAATACTTTCTCTATAACATAACTTGCCAAAATTGACCCAAGATAAAGCAGAGAACAGACACTGAGTAATGACCACAGAAGGCTTGGAAAAGCATTTAAAGAGCAATCATTACAAAATTTTCCGTGTCCAGATGGTTCCACAGCTGAGCTTCTTATAATCTTTAAATCCCAGATGAGTTCACTGCTCCTTAAACTCAACTCTAAACCACAAGAAAAGACGCCAAGGCCCCCAGGACTAGAGTTATAAAGCTAACATAATTTGAGTATCAAATTCTGATAAAGATAACACTTTTTAAATACATCAACCAACATTTAAAAAATCTCCATCAATATTATGTATGACTAAAGAAGCAAAAATTATAAACAACAACACAGCAATTATAACTCAATATTTTCCATGTTTCCAGAGACTGATACACTATGGCCAATTTAGACTTATTCAGGCACTGCATGGATGCTTTAGGACTATAAAATCCATCAACATAGTTCATAATATCAATAAATCAAGAGGGAAATGATTATCTCAATATATCCTTAAAAGGCATTTAGAAGATTTAACAGTCATTCTTACCTAAAACTAGGAATAGATTAAGGACACATGGTAACCACTTGATGACGAGTTGAAAAACTGACCTCTCAAAAACCAACAGGAAATATTCCAAATGATGAAACAAAATTATTTCAGTTAAAATCAAAAACATCACAGAATTCCTTCTACCTGTATTATTAACCAATATGACGGTGTAGGTTCTAGTAAATGCAGTTAACAACGCAGTAAAATAATTCACAAGAACACTGGGAATGGAGCAGTAACATCAATTTCCACTGACAGTGGCATTTTATACCTAGAAAACCCAGAAGATTCTCTTTAAAAAGCTGCTTTAATGAAAAAGGAAAATTGGAAAATTGGCTGGAGATATGTCAAAAATACAAAATTCAACAGCTATTCTTTATATTAGCAATAGACTTGTAAATGAAAATAGGAAAAAAAATTTGTTTACAATAGTTCAAAAACATCCCCAAGAGCTAGGGATGAATCTGGTATAAAAGGTAGAGGTCTGAATAAAGAAAATTATAAAATCATACTGAAAGGAGATAAAATAAATGCTGATCCATGAGAAGGCATAAACTTTGTGAATTAGAAAATTTAATTTCAAAAAAAGTCTCCTTGCAGTTTTATGTTATTCCCATATTGCAAGGTTAATGCATTTCCAGCTAGAATCCTGTGACAGAGAAGGCTCCATCCTCCAGCGTCCATACTCCCTTTCTTTCCTACTAAGATCACAGGGCTATTTGTAATGACACTGTAATTGCCAATGTACTAGACAAACCTGTCTGTCTCCTTTACTTTTACACAGAACACTTCACTTCTTACACTTCTGGTCACCAAAGATGCGGGCACTTTCCCCACACTCAGCATTCTCTGAGACCCCAGCTGGGAGTGCTACAATTTAACTCAGCTCTGACATGATCTACCTTGGAGATGGCATCAGATTCGCAGGGTGAGACTGCAGTCCCACGAGACCACCCACCCTACCTCGGATGCCAATCGCAAGTCGTGGGTCCCCGGATACCCACAGCTTCTGTCCAACCTGCTACAAATCAAAGGTTCCCATGACTTCCTCCCACTCAGCTTTGACTATGTGCTAGAACAGCTCTCAGGACTCAGGAAACACTTCCATTTACCCGTTTATTAAAGAATGTGATAAAGAACCCAGGCGAACAGCCAGATGGGGAGAGACGCAGAGGGTGAGGTCTGGGAGGATGCTGAGCACAGGAGCTTCTGTCCCCATGGAGTTGGGGTGTGCCACCCTCCCAGTATGTGGATGTGCTCACCAACCTGGAAGCCCTCCAGTCCCCATGTGGTGGGGATTTATGGCGGCTTCCTTACTCAGGCACGAGCAATTATTACCTCCTTTTCCAGCCCTTCTTCTCTCTCCAGAAAAGTAGGGAGAGGGGAAGTGGCTGAAAATTCTAAGCATCTGATCATGACTTGGTCTTGCTGGTGCCCAGCCCCCATCAAGAGCCAGCCAGGAGCCCACCCAGAGTCACCTCCATGGGACAAAAGATGCTCCTGCTACTCTCATCACACAGGAATCGACAAGGGTCGTAGAAGCCTGGTGTCAGGGTCTGGGGACAGAGACCAAATACATGTATCTTACTATAAATCACAGTATCACAGTATCCTCTGCTTCCCTTGCAATGGGGTGCTGTTCTGTGATCAAGTTCAGGCTAGGGAGATCAGACAGAAGTTGTACACTGGTCCTCCCTGGTCTGCGGTTTCACTTACCCAAGGTCAACTGCAGTCGGAAAATAAAGGGGAAATTCCAGAATAAACAAGTCGTAAGTCTTCCATTTCTTGACATTCTGAGCAGGGCAATGAACTCTCAGCCATCCCACCCAGCTGGGAATCGGCCCTTTGTGCAGTGGGTCCTGCCCATCAGTCTCTTAGTGGCCACCCGGGTTATCAGAGCCACCGTCAAGGCATCACTGTGCTTGTGTTCAAGTGACCCTTATTTTACTTCCTAGTGGCCCCAAAGTGCACGCACAGTGATGCTGGCAGTTCAGATATGCCAAAGAGAAGACATCAAATGCTTCTTTTAAGTGAAAAGATGAAAGTTTTCCACTTAGGAAGGAAAGAAAAAAGTCAGACGCTGCAGTTGCTAAGATCTACAGTAAGAGCCAATCTTCCACCCATGAGCTCGTGAAGAAGGAAAAAGGAATCCCGGCTAGTTTTGCCGTTGCACCTCCAACTGCAAAACTTACGACCACCGTGCATGGTAAGTGCTTAGTGAAGATGGAAAAGGCATTACATTTGTATGCCAAGGTACTTCGAAAGAGAGAGAGAGAGACCACTTGCATATAACTTTTATTATTATTGTTGTAATTCTATTTCATTATTATGATTGTCTTATTAGTTATTGTTGTTAATTTCTTACTGTGCCTAACTGATAAATTAAATTATATCATCGGCATGTATATGTGGGGAAAAACATAGCATATACAGGGTTTGGTACTATCCACAGTTTCAGGCATCCAACGAGGGTCTTGGAACTTATCCCCCCATATGATGGGGAACTACTATATATGTTCCATTCCTAAAAGAATGTAGGGGTGAGGTTGACCTCTTCTTGCCCATTTCCCCTTTCTACTGGAAGGCAGGTGAGAAGCACCCCTTCTTGTATTACGCAGATGGTAAAATAAAAGAGGGAAAGAATCTCTTACCATAAAACTGACACACCGATCTTGGACTGTTTATATTTGGCTTTTTTCATAAGAAGAGCACAAACCAAACCATAATCCATATTTTGTTCAAGTACAGTTACTTTGGCTCTTTATTTTAGCATCTGAAACTATACCCTAAGCAATGCAAATCTCAACAGTGTCTTTCAAAGTTATTATATCAAACCATATAAAAATTTAAACGGGAAAATAAATATCACCAGAAACGTAGGAAATGGTTTTTTGTTTTTGTTTTTGTTTTTTAAACAAGGGACGGAACTGCAGAACTATACAAAGCATCTGATCAAATAAATATGGCAGTGGTTTGGGGGACAGAAACATAGGTCGGTGGAAAAATGTAGTTGAGCTGGAGAGGCACTCAAGAATATATAAGAATGTAAAATAAACAAACATGATGTTTAAAAATTCTGTGGGAAAATGGTTCATTGAGTCCACGTACTGTCACAACTACTTACGTAACTGAACAAAAATAAAATTGTGCCCCCACCTCAAATCATTCAGAAGTCTTAATTCCAGGTGGACCAAAAACTAAAGTGTAAACATATAATAATCTTTTGGAAAAAAAATCTAAGAGATCACATGTAAAATTGACAGTACTTTCTTAACCAAGGCAGGAAATCCAGAAGCTATTAAGGAAAAATAGGTATATTTACATAAAACTTGAAAACTTTTATGTAGGAAAAGATAGAATATGGGTAAACAGAAATTACATTTGAAATCCGATGGCAAAATCAAAATTTTACTATACAAAACACTCTTACAAATGGATAAGGAAAAGACCTAAATGCAACAGAAAAGTGGGCAAAGGGTATACACAAGCAATTCGCAGGAAAGCAACGCCAAATACTGATATTTAACGAAAGACATTCAAATTCAAGAGCAGTGAGAAATTGCAAGTTAAATGAACAGTGACTGACCCGTGGCTTACAGCCATCAAGCTGGGTTTAAGGAAGAGCCTTTTACTGGCAGACATGAAGAAAAGTACATATTCCCTGATTTGCTGGTGGAAATGTGAATATTTATAGCCTTTTGGGGAAAGCATATCTGTTAAAAAGTAAAATAAATTGCAATCCCATCCATGGGAATATTTTCCACAGAAATAAAAGTATCAACATATCATAAGGCTAGACATAAAAATGGTGTTGTTTGTAGATATATAAGGTGCTGTTTGTAGAGTCAAAAAATTATAATTGGATTGTGTACAACTCCGAAGAGAGAAATTGTTGAATCACTAATGAGACACCCACTGCATGGAGTTTTGGAAAGCCATCGCAAAGAATGCACTGGAGCAGCTCCTGAGCAAGAAAAGAAGAGGCAAAGAAATCCGACCCCATTTTTGTAAAACAAAGCCAGAGGACTGTGTGTGTGCATGATTATATTTTATGAGCCTGGGGGAAAGCGGGGAAGAATTCACATCACGTCGGTAAGAAAGCTAAATTTGGGGCTGGTCGCTGGGTCAGCAGTTTGACAAGGACAGGAGGAGGAGGAGGAGAGAGAAAGGAAAAGTGACCTTACAGAACAGCCAACACGTGTGGCGTTGTCCCATTAAAGGCAGGGTGCACGGGTGAGTGTGAACGAAATTAGAATTAAGAAATAACTATGGGGGGAAGGGTATCGCTCAAGTGGTAGAGCGCATGCTCAGCACGCAAGACGTCCCTAGTTCGATCCCCGGTCCCTCCTCCAAGCAGAAATAAATGAAGAAACCTAATTACCCCCCCCATAAAACAAACAATAAAAGAAGTAACTATAACGCAATATAGGATGTTTTTATAGTATAATCCATTATAATACTAAGTAAAAAATAAATGGTTATAGGATCAAGCATAGTTAATGGCCGCCTCTACATAAAATACACAGAGATGCAAAGATGGGCAGGCTTTGTGTTAAACTTGAAACTGCAGAGCCTGGCAGGTGGGATTTTAGATGATTTCCCATCTTATTTTCTTTACCTCATATTACTATCCTTTTTAATTAACAAAGTAAATAAAAGTAATGATTGGAAATCAGAGATTATGTGCTATGCACTTCTTGAAATTTGCATAGACCCTCCGACGGCTTCACAATATAATGTGAACTAGACAAACATTAGTGAGGAGAAGGTAGTGAATGCCGGCATCCTCTGTTTTCTCATTCTATGGTCATTTTTTGACTTTTTACCTTATGTCACTGGGTGAAAAAAAGAATGGGATCTCAAGATGATATACAGATCTGCAAAATGAACTTTAAAAAAATGCTTAAAATAAATGTGTGTACTCACTGAAATCCTCCTAAGAAACCAGAGAGAACCTCAGATGACTTCTGAAGAAGTCAGCAATTCTGCAACTTTTTTCACTCTCCTTTCTCCCACTCAGCTGGCCCTGTTCACGGCTGGCCGACTCTGACAAGGGGTCAGGGAAATCAGGTCTTGTGAGATGGTAACAGGGCCCTGGCGACAGCGTCGGGGAATCGAAGACAGACCCTGGAGCGGGAGAGCTGGGCAAAGTCGATGATGTGACCATCGAGGCAGCAAAGTGGAAAGGGGGCCCAGGTAACCTGGCTCACCCGGTGTCTGCAAGGTTTCCATCACTTGGGCTCCCCCCGGGGTCATCGGGCCTTTGAAGCAGGTTATCAAAATATTTGTGACAAGTGTGCTTTGGCCTCCTGAGTGGAGACTTCCTATCGTACAGAATTAGGATGGCTTTCCATGGAACTGGTCCCAGAGGACAGATGGAGGGTGACAGGGGTCCCCGCCTTCCTCCAACCTTGAGTTTTTAGGTTTCTCCAAGTTCAAAATGGCAGTGCTGTGAAAAGCCGAGGATGGTGGTGAGACAGGAAGGAAGGGGGCAGGGCACAGTCATTAAGAAAGGATACAGCAATCAGTACCCAGACGGTGGAGAATTCAACTCTCGACAGACCTTGAGACCCAAGATGGCGGGAGATTTGACCTCCACTAGACCTTGAGCTTCATTATACACTCATTGTAATGTATTAGCTGCTAAACGACACTCCCACTGGCACCATGCCCTGTTTGAGGCTGATCATAAAGGGTCAAAAAGTGGGCGTGGCCCAGTTCCTGGGAACCCCAGCCCCTGCCCCAAAGTAATTGGAATAATCCTCCCACATGTTAGTACATGAAGTTAGTGAGCCCATGAAAACTCACCACCCCGCACCTCGGGGCCCACACCTGGTGCCTCTCTGGCCTTCTGAGATGGCCTGCACTCAGTCTATGGAGTGTGCATCTCTCTGAATAAATCTTTTACCCCACAATGGCTCGCTCTTGAATTCTTCCGTGCACAAAGCCAAGGACCCTCACTTGGTGGGGCGGATGCCAGGCACTTGCCCGAGACCTGGGACACAGCCATCCTCTCGTGTCTCAGTTTTCCGGTATCAGTGGGAGGAGACAGCAGGTTAGCTACATCCACAGGACCCCTGGTGGCCACTCAGGCTGCCTCGCTGGGCCACCCATGGCCCCTGAACCTGGCACGGTGCCCAGTGTGTGGTAGACACTAGAGCTGCTCCACTGAGTGTGTTTCGTGAGTTTCGTACAAGTCTTGAGGAAGAACTAATGACAAAATTTGTATCACTAGGGACACTTAGAAAATTCTCTGTTGCCTCTCCCTGACTGAGAACACAGGGCTTCCACAAAATGGTCACAGGACCTCTTCTTGTGCCTTCCTTCCTAAGCTGCTGAAAGGAAGGCCTTGGACTGTCCCCAGCCCTCAGACTTGTAGGGAAGAGGGTCCCCAGTGAGCAAACGACCTGGGCATTTTTTTCTCACACTCATGTGCTCAATTGTTCTGGTCTCTATGTGTTTCTGGTCCTTAAGATGACGTACTTGGTGGGCCAAGTTCCTAGGCTGGGGACCCTTTCCTCAGAGGGAGGCAGTGTTCTACCTGGAAGCCTTCCTGGGAAGGGGACCCTTGAGACTCTCAGGTCCTGCATGTCTTCCCACGCATCACTTGGGGAAGCTCTCACCTTGTAATTTGCAGGTGTGTGCTTTGTAATTGCTCCCCAGGGGAGTTCTAAATGACGAAGCATGCGTGTTGGCAGCATCCTTCACATCTCACCTGCTCCTCCAGGCCCCGGGTGAACACATTTCCCAGAAACTATCCAGTTCAAGAATCACAGACCTGGCTTGTTTTCTCAAGAAGGGGTCTCCACAGAGCAGTAAAATAAAACGATGCTTGATTTCTTTCTAGAGTAAACTTTTTTTTCTCCATTGGTTTCAACAACCCCAGGCACTGATGGTTGCAGCCTACACTTTCACCTCTCTTCCATCCCACTACCTCTCCTGTCCCCAAGGCTATGAATGGATTCCTCAGATAATGTCCTCTGGACTCCCCTTGGCCGAGAGAAGGAAGGGCTGTTTTCAGTGTGCCTTTAATCGCAAGGATGAGGCATGAGAAAGAGGCTCCAGACTCACTTCACTCATAAATCAGAGTTAACAAAGATGCCCCTGCATTAGTTTACTCACGAAGGCCCAACTGTGTAATCGCCACGCACCCTTACGGTGGACGCCACACAAAATCTGACATCGCATTGCTCAAGAAGTTCAACTCTGAATCCCATTTCTATCTGGGCCTGAGTTTCCATTTTCTCATTTATTAAAAGTCATGAACTATTTTAAAAAATTAACCAGCTCTCTTAGAGTTTAACACAAGTTCTCCTGTCCTGCCTTTCATCCCTGTGTGGTCTCCCCTAGGGGATCTAAAGCACACCCATGCTGCTTTGTGAAAAGCCAGGTGTTGTGTGCTGTAGTTCTGTGTGGTCCTTAAAGGGCTGAGAAACAATAGAGCATGTGCCCACTGCAGGCACGTGAAAAGATGCTCAACACAGCTAATTATCAGAGAAATGCAAATCAAAACTGCAAGGATGTATCACCTCACACCAGTCAGAATGGTCGTCATTCAAAAGTCCACAAACGATAAATGCTGGAGAGGGTGTGGAGAAAAGGGGACCCTCCTACACTGCTGGTGGGAATGTAAGTTGGTGCAGCCACGATGGAGGAGAGTATGGAGATTCCTTAAAAAACTGAAAATAGGCTTACCATATGATCCAGCATTCCCACTCCTGGGCATATATATGGAGAAAACTCTAACTCAAAAAGATACATGCACCCCAGTCTTCATAGAAGCACTATCTACAACAGCCAAGACATGGAAGCAATCTAAATGTCCATCCACAGATGACTGGATAAAGAAGTTCCGGTATACACACACACACATATGTATGTGTGCATATATATGTATGTATATGTGTGTGTGTGTGTGTGTGTGTGTGTGTGTGTGTGTGTGTGTGTATATTCCCAGTAGAAATTGTGGGGGGGAGTGGAATATTACTCAGCCATAAAGAAGAATGAAATAATGCCATTTGCAGCAACATGGATGGACCTAGGGGTGATCATATTAAGTGAAGTAAGCCATAGAAAGACAAATATCTTATGATACCACTAATACATGGAATCTTAAAAATATGACACAAATGGACTTCTTTCAAAACAGAAACAGACAGACAGAGAAAACAAATTTATGGTTACCAAAAGGGTAAGGGTGGGAGGGATAAATTAGGAGTTTGGGATTAACAGATACAAACTACTATATATAAAATAGATAAACAACAAAAGCTTTCTGTACAACACAGGGAACTGTATTCAATTTCCTGTAATAAGCTATAATGGAAAAGAATATATATATAAAAATGTACATCCAAATCACTATGCTGTATACCAGAAACTAACACAACATTGTAAATCAACTATACATCAATTAAAAAAAATACTCACACTATTTGTAAACAGCATGAGCCTTTCCCGGATGCTCCTTCTTTGGGAAACACACACAGGGAAGGCGGTGAATGGGTTTACATGGAATGTCAGTCAGAATGTCAATCAGAGACTTTGAAATAGTTTGACCACCAAATGCCATTCTTACTTCATTGGCACGGTCTGTGAAAGACTTTCAGAACTAATCTTAGAAAAAGATCACTTTCCTCTCTTTGGCAGAAGGTCACAAGTTCCTGGCATCCCTTGGTGGAAGGAAACGCAATCCTGTTCCTCTTCTGACAAAGTAGGCTTGGGTCCTTACTGCCTCTCCCCTGCAGCATCTCAGTAAAAGCCCTCTTTCTTCTGCATCGCACCCTCCTTTACTTGGACTAAACTTTGTATCTTGGTTCATCCCTGGATGCTTGAGACTGTCCTTCGGGCCACCAAGCTCCGCACATGATCGCCACAGGAAATCACTGACATCCCTGCAGCCTCACTTTGGAGTTTGCCAGCAGTTTTGCCTAAGTCCCTGCAGCCTCTGTGCCATGGGGTCCTGGCAAGCCCGTCACTCAGGGAAAATTCTCAGATGGAGAGAGGTCCTATTGGGAGCAAGAGAACGTCACACAAAGCTAAAGCCTGAATCCCTGCCGAGTGGGTGTCCTTCTAATACACAGCCGATACCCAGCCCCTCTGTAAGCACCTCAGTGCCTGGGAGCCCACCTACTCGTCACCCTCGAGGCTTTCAGTAAAGGAAAAGATGCTAAGCTTGCATCTTCCCTGCTATCTTTACCTGGGCTGATGAGTGACGATCACCTTCTGATGATCACTGGGCCCCTGGAACAGCTCCAAAAGAACAGCCCTCCCTGAGATCTAGTCCATGTCCCAGGTACCCTGGAAGCTCATGCACGGAAGATGCTGGTCACCCTCAGACTGCTTCGTTTATCTTCCAGTGTTTGTCAAAGCACATCTCACATAACTTCCCAGATCCAAAAGTCCTGGTCAGGAGCCCACCCACCCCCAAATGGGTCCGTGAATAGCAGGGACTCTTCAAACTCCTTAAACCTGGACATGAATTGTTCCCTATGTGGTTTTTCTTTCCCAGAGGCGAGAGTCCGCAGTGTCCATCATGAACTCAAAGAGTTCTGCAGTGCTGAAAAGATTCAAAACAGATGTTGACGTGGGCTACTTTTCTCATCCTGACATTTTATGAGACTCTGCTCCTGCTTGCAGCTTTCCCACCAAACCCAGACCTAAAAGAAATATTTACCCGAGACTGTGACAGTGTCACAGTGGAATTTCTGGGCTATATCAGTGCATGCTCAGGAAAGCACCAGCAGCTCTGGGAAAACACAGCACCTCCCCACCCCTACCCCCACCACCACCTTGACGTGACCACGATTTCCAGCAACTTTTGAGGCTTGCTGGATGGTACCACAGATCACTTTCTACTTTTCACAATAGCTGCCTTGATAAGAGTCCTCCTTAAGAAAGACCAAAGAGCTGTTTAGTTCCTGGAGACTATCCAAAGACCTTACTAAATTCTGCCCCAGTCCTGATCTTCCTCTGGTCCAGTCTTGTCTTGAAAGATCAGGACCATAAAGGAAAAGGATAACTGTTGGCCTCTTCTCCAATTTCAGAAGAGTTAGTGTCCTAGCCTTGGTCAGCAGCAACCAATGGTGGTTTTTCTCTTCAGTATCATTTTGAGCTCATGACTAACATATTTGATGCTCTTAAATTCTTTAATGTTCTTATTCTTTTTGGAAATCAAACAGTCCCATCTTTGGTGAGTGGAGGTCTCTTTAGGTTGAGTTTTAAGCCCTTCGGACACAACCCCAGTGGTCTTAGATTCTCTTATTTTCTGGTGTGATAAGACGTTCCAGGCATCTTGGCTATTTCCTGGACCAGATCTGAAGCAGCCACATCTCCCAAGAGCCTTGTAACAGGAAAATCTTAGAGCTCACAATCTGTTCATTGCTCCTGGGTGCATCTCTTTGGCTCTTTCAATAAATGGAGCTAGAAAATAAACATTTTGAAAAGAATAAAAAAAAAATACCCCTTGAGCATAATGACACAGCCAAGCGAAACAGAAGTTAGAGAGTTTTTACTTCTTGGTTTTATATTTGTAACTCTGGTCACTTATGATGAAAATCTTGGTCCTAGTGACATTAGCTTAATTACTTACTTGTTTTGTCTTACGTGTATTAGTTTCAGAAGAACAGTGTCAATGTTATTAGCAACAACAGAAGACTCAATACAGTTAACGATTTCTTTGGGGTTTCTCTTCACCGGCAGTATGCATCTCACTAGGAATAATCAGTCAAATTACTCTATTTTAAAAGTCACTTGGAATAATTTACCTTCATGTGGCTAAGTAGCTACTTATTTTTAACATTCCAAAAAGAATTTTTGTTTGTTTGTTTACACAGTCCTATGTTGAAGTTCCTACAAAGGTTTTTTAATGAGCATTATAGTAGTAACATTCCAAGAGTGTAGAGATGGAACGAAAACTAACATCCTTTTGTGTTTATAATGAAAACAAGTGCACTGAGGTGGGTGGTTGTTTGCATTATATGGTGGAGATAGAGCCGGATAACAGGGTGACGCCCTTGTGCTTGAACTCACATCCTTGCTCTTGTCAGCCTCCCAGCAGTGACCACCGCACACCCAATGACCACAACTGCGGGAGACCATCAATGCACTAATAGTGATTTTTCTAATGACACTCCCTGATGGACTGAAAAATGGGTAATCATTTTCCATTGGACTCCCTTCTAAATGATCAAGAAACCTTTATCTTCTACCAGCCCACAGAATAAATTCAGTCCATTGCTCAAACTTTATTTCACCTACAACCTAATATGGTTCACACTGCCTTTATTTCATGACAGTGTTTGGTCCTCAGATTTCATGATTTTGTCTGTAGGATGCATTTGCTCCATATGCTTTGGGAACCATAAATGAGGTGTGCTGTCCTTCTAGCTAGATGAGGAGCATGCCACCCCAACAATGGTGCCTCTGTCTCTGTGTTCTCTAAGAGATGGCAACTGTGATTCATTGTTTTATAGAAGAATCTCCAGGGTATCATTTATGTAGCTTTTACACTCAAATGTTTTCTCAAGAGGCAAACAAATGCAGCACAGTATCTCCAGTATCTGGAGAGCTCTGGGCCCTCTGAGAGCTGCAGCAGGACTCAGTTAAATGATCGAAGTCCTTGAAACCATGTGGCTGAGAAGGCTTATCTTAGCTCTATGGCTAACTTACCATTTTTTTTAATTGAAGTATAGTTGGTTTACAGTGTTGTATTAGTTTCTGATGTACAGCATAGTGATTCAGTTATGCATATATAATATATGTATATTCTTTTTCATTATAAGTTATTACAACATACTGAACATAGTTGCCTATGCTATACAGTAGGACCTTGTTATTTATCTACTTTATATATAGTAGTTAGTATCTACAAATCCCAAACTCCTAATTTATTCCTTCCCACCCCTGATTGCTTACATTCTATTTCTATACTAATTTAAGACACCAGGAAGCAAAGACCATGCTACCTAAGTCATTTGCAGAATGTTATTTTTGACGAATGATTTAATATAATGCTCTCTTTTTTACTAGCAGTGAAATCAAGGTTCAAGGTTAAAGATATTGCTTGCCATCGTTTCTGCAAGGGTGAATTTGATAAAGTTTGTATTCCAAGAGAGGTTTTGTTCCTGCAAATGAAATCCATTCCTATGCATGCTTTTATTGTAAATTATAAAATATTACATATAAATGTAAGTATATATACTGTAAGGTCATATTACATATAAATATGCATGTATATATATATATTTTGTTTTATATGAAAGAAAGTTTTATCTCAAATTCATTACCAAGTACTGCTTCCTTTAAAGAATGATGGGGGACTTTTATTTTAAATATCTTAAGTTGTTTTAATCCATAAGGGTTTCAAATCCTTTGGAAGCAGCCACAGTGCAAATAATGATTTAATTTTTATTGCAGGACGTGAGGTCCAGCGGAGTCATAGCAAGATCATGATATTAAATACAGTCACGCACCTTACTCTTTTCATTCTTGGTTTTGGTAGAGTTCAGTTGAGTGCAATGTCTCTCTCTCTCTCTCTCTCTCTTTAAATATTTTTTAGGTTTTCATCCCTAAATCTCCTCTCTATTTCTTCATAGTGATGTCTAATTCCATTCTTTCAATTCCTTCTCATTATAATGATGAAAGCTAGAACAAGGGATTTTTTCTAATCTTTATTTTTTGTCTAAAATCCAAGTGTCCAAATTGCCCAAAATCCAATCTATGACAGTTTTCTTGCCTCAAGGTCATTGGGCCAATACTTTTAATCATGAAACCCTAGTGGATTTTCATATTTTGTCCCTGCACTTAGAATTTTTTCAGTCTAAACAATCTGAACAACCCTACATTACGGTGAAGTGGTGCAGTATTTGACATCCTGTATTTCCAGACTTGGCCAGAGAGCAGACCGTTTGCCACTCACACCAGCCTACGGTGAGAGCCCTTTACAGTGCCAGGTTTTGTTTTTTTATTCAGATCTATTCCCCACTCTGCCCTTGAAAACAACATTCTTGCAGCTCCCATGTCAACAAGCTTCTAACTTACGTTCAGAGGAAGAGGGGCAGAGGCAGGACACAGGCGGATGGAAGGAAGGGGGAAGTCAGGGCATGTCCACTCATCTTCCCCTGACCCTCAGCTGCCAGCAGCTCCAAGAATCACTGCTTCTTCTTTGAGATAGCAGATCCCACTGGATGAGCCCTCCTTCCGTGGTCCCAGCCTCTGCCAAGGCCACCCCGTTCGTCCATCCATCTCCACCAGGTGGCTCTGAATTTGAGTTCTGAGTACACCCTTTGTATTAGTTTCTTAACATCTTGCTAAGAAAGTACCATAAACTGGGTGGCTTAAGACAGCAGGAATTTATTCTTTCACAGTTCTGAAGGTCAGACATCCGAGATCAAGGAGTTGGCCATCAGGGCCTTGGTCCCTTGGAGACTCTGGGAAGAATCCTTCCTTATCTTTTCCTAGCATCTGGTGCTAGCCATAATCCTTGGCCAAAGAACTGTTTGTGGCTGGAGCATTCCGATTGTTGTCACTGTCATCACATGTCCTCTCCTTTCTGTATGTGTCTCTGCGTCTCTTCTCATAAGAACTCCGGACCCCTCCTCCAATAGGACCTCATCTTACTAACCCCATCTGCAATAACCCTGTTTGCAGATAAGATCCCGTTCTGAGGCGCTGCGGGTTAGGGCTTCAACATGTCAACACAACTGCATCCCTAACACTCTTCTTCCTTTGTGGTGGTTGCCAACTGCTGCTGCTAATTTTCTTCTTTCACTGCCCCCTGTTGGCCATTTCAGCTCTTCCAGCACCTTCTTAACTATTTCCCTGTATTAAATTCTTTCCATTGAGCTCCCTGGGTTGGGCATTGTTTTCCTGGCTAGACCTTGATGGATACACTGACGGAAGAGCCGTGCCTCTTTGTTTGTTTTAATACGCCTATTCTTCTCTTGTAGATATTGATTTAAAGAGGAAAGGAAGGTGGTGTCAAGACTTTCCAGTTGAAGAATCAGAGCAGGTGTTCTCCAAACCTTTCCCTCAGCCCAAGCAAGAGCTGCCAGAGGACATCCACTCACTTCAGAAAAATCCTTGGACAGACCGATAGGAGGTAATAATCACTGTTAACTTTTCCTTTAAAATTCTCAGTGGGGAGGACATCCACCTCAAATCATAAAAAGGTGTTTAATAGATCAATAGATCAATCCCTTGGCCTCATCAGATGAGAACCAAACCAACAGAGCAATCTGGACTATTTCCAAGTGTCTTGACCTCTGTGACATCTCCCCCATACCATTGCTTTTCTTTTTTTCTTTCTTTTTCCATTACTTTTCAATATATTGCTTTTATTTTCATTCAGTGCAAAGCTTTATAGTCTTACAGTAAAGTTCATGCCTGTGAAAGGCAGAGACCCACAGCAGCTGAAACCAACTCACGTGGCCACTGAAAGGCTGTGGCCTGGAAACACTGACATCAGCCTCTTCCGGCAGGATCAGGTGTTCCCTCTGGGGGCCATGCCACTGCTTTGACTCCCAGCAGACCTCGATGAAGCATCACCTGGGAAGGTAGCTTGTTCCAGGGATAATGTCTGTTGTAAAACGAGTTTTAGGGTGCGTGAGGAGTGGGTGGTGGTCACCAACAGACTATGCAAATCTTCCTGATATAAGGGAGGTGGAAATGTTCTCTGACTGGATTCACATGATGCTAAAGTCATGGTGTGAAAAAGGGCTCTAGTTTTATTATTACTCATGGTGTGCTGACATCAAGAGATAGGACAGAATGTGCAATTTGATTCATTTATTCATTCATTAAATTGGTTATTCATTCATTCCGCCACAGTACCCAGTGCATGTTATAGATCAGGCCTGCTTCTAAATTATATATATATATAAATTATATATATATATATATATTTACATATATATATATATATATATATATATATATGTAAAACAGAAGACAAGAAAGTCAGAATTGTAGTTGCTCTTCTAGAGCTTAAAATCTAGTAAGAGAAAGACAGTAATACGTAACAAGGAAAATCCTAGTGAGTGACAGCTTTAATACAATTAAAACCGAGCAATGCGATACACAGTGCTTAGATTATTGACAGAAATTATCCTTGATTTCTCTCTTTCTTCTTAAGCAGGGCAAGCCTCTTCAGAGGGATGCCATTTGAGCTGAATCTGAATGACGAGAGAGCCAGCTTGGCAGAAACCTAAGGAAAGAACACTGCAGGCAGAGAAAAACTTCAGTGCAAATTCCACAAAGCAAAAATAAACTCAAGGAGTCTGAGGAACATCAGAGACCTGGATACCTGAGTGTGCTGAGCAGAGGAACACAAAATGAGATGGAATCAAAGAGGTGAGCAGGCCAGGTCAAGTAGGAAATTCTGGAATTTCAATTTTATTCAGCCATCAGTGGGAATTTTTTGGAGGGTTTTACAGCATGAAAGAGAAATTATGTAATCTCTTATTGTGTAGAATAGAATTCAGGGAGGAAAGAATGACACTAAGGAGACAAAAGAACAGTCCAAGTGGGAGACGGTCCCTGGGCCTGGCATGGTGGCCGTGGCAATGGAGAAATGTAGAACAAAGCAAAGGGCACTATGGAGGTAGAGTTCACAAGACTTAGCAATAACCTGTGTGATGGGTGTGATGGACAGACATTAGGATGGCTCCCAGGTGTTCTTGCCGTTATGCATTCACGCCCTCCCACTGGGTATGGGCAGGGCCTGTGACTTGCTTCTAGCCAACAGAATGTGGCAACAGTGATGGAATGCCCCTTCAAGGATTATGTTACTGATTCAGTCTCGGTAGCAGACCCTCTTTTGGCTCTCATCTTGGCTGGTTTTGAGGAGGTGAGCTGCTCCATGGAGAGCCCCATGTGGCCAGGAATAGCATCGGTCGACAGCCAGCAAGGAGCTGAGGCCCTCAGCTGAATAGCCCACAGGGAACTGAATCCTGCCAATAACCGCAGGATAGAATCCTTCCCCAGTCAAGCCTCAGATGAGACCTTGGCTGGGCTGACACCTTGACCTGTGAGACCCCAGCCTGTGAGAGACCCTGAAACAGGGAAAGCTGTGCCTGTGTTTCTGACCCACAAGAACCCTGAGATAACAAGTGTGTTTAAGGCCACCCAGTTTGTCATAATATTGTTGTACGGTGATAGATAACCAACACACTGGTTGAGGGTAAGTGGGGAGTCAAGTAAGACTTCTGGGCTTGAACAATTGGACGGAAGGTAGAGTGGTTCACTTAAGCGGGGAAGCTGGGGAAAGAACAGATTCAAGGAGAAACTGAGAATGGGGATTTCAAGGAAGTGGTTGGATGTGTGAGCATGGAGCCTCAGGGAGGACGAAAGCCATCAACCTATAATGGTGCTTAATCTCCCTACGTGTGAAATCAATAGGCTAATTACCAGATCTCCCTTTGCCAGTAGCCCTGTGCAGGCCCGCACTGGACGGCACCCAGGGCAGCTGTCTCCAGGATCACCGCGCCCTCCCCCGCCCCCACGGCGAGCTCGCGCTACACCTGCGCCCACTTACCGTCTCCCCGTCACCTGGAACCGAGGTCTTCCCCCCGTCTAAGCTGAGTCCGTGTGCACCTGCCTGCTGCTACGCTGATGATAAATTGTTCTTGTACAGACTCTATTCAAGGTAGCTAATCTGTAAAAAGGAATAAAAATACCATTAGGAGTGCCTTCACAATCTTTTTGTTAGTGTTATGCTTTATGCTAGATGTTTAATGTTCCAGTCACTCATTCGCATTTCTTAAATAGAGATTTATACTAATTTGTGGAAAATGAGTTTTTTCTCTGCAGGTGGTTATATCTGCAAGAGGCAAGCTAATGTTTTTATTTGTAAGAGAGTCAATGTTTTTATATATATCTTTATATCAACATATATATTTTATATATTACATAAATATATTTAATATCTATATAATAGCTTATATACAATATTTTGTACATAATATATGATATACAATTATTTTGCATATATAACTATAATACATACGGAGATCAATCTTTTTATTTAATGACAAGGCTCTTAGCAGAGGAATATCCCAATCTGTCAGTCAGACATCTAGGAGACACTTATCTACTTGGACACAAATCCTGGGTCCAGGAGTAATTTCTGCATGTCTGAAATGCCTTACAAAAAGCCGCTTCACCAAGCCACATTCTCGTTCCTTTCACCCTCAGTCTTCACATCCATCATCTACAGCATATGCTTTTGTAAGAGACTTAGCTTAGTGGTTTCCCATCCTGCAGAAAGTTAGGATGGAAAGTTCGAAGCGAACAAAGAGTCGTGCTAACAGCCGTAAACTAAGAGTGGAAAACTGCTTGATGCGGCCAAAGGAACTGGGGAAGTAACAGAACCCAGGCTACTGCTACCACCCAGAAAAGAGGACTTATGGCCATGATAATCCTGTATAAACACGCGGCTCATGACGCGGAGTGTCCCCCATCCACCAAAGCATAGAAAGAACTGTGCATTAGGCTGCTACCTACAACAACATCATTAAATTGCTGAAGCTTTTATTTTTGGAGAGTAAGGCTTAGTTATTTATCAAATTTGCTGATGGGAAATAACTTATTTCCTAAAAGTGGAGAATAAGAGATTACTCCATATGATGGTTTTTATCTGCCGTGATAAATGGAGTGGGCGAAGAGGGTGGGCTAAGCACACATGTCTACCGCCCCACACCTCCCCCACCCCCCAAATCCTTCTAAGTGACAGGAAAAAGAAGTCTTTTAAAGATTAAATTCGTGACAGCGCTGGGAGAATAGAAGGTGACATGAAGGGGTCCTGAAATTGTGGGGAATTCCTAAAAGATAGGAAGCAGATGGATTAAATTGTCAAGAACTGAGGAAACCTCAGCCCAACATATGTACAGAAATGAAACTACTAGGCAGGTAAGAGCAGATGCAGAGAAAATGCAAGCTCAGTGTTGATAATTAAAGAGCAGAAGGACCTTCGGCGAGCAGCAGGGTAATTAAAGAACTACACACAGAATGGCGAGTTACAGCAACTCCCTCCTCTGCAGAGGAGCCGCACAGGGCAGCTACCTGCGGGGCAGCGATTAATGCAGTATAAACGGACAAGCAAGAACACCGGGCGTTTTCGGGGGAACCACTCAAATACAAAAGGAAGGAAGAGACAGAACGCTGGCCACAGAGAAAACTCGTGGAAGAGACATGAACTTCCAAGCATTAAAATTAATATCATCAGAGAGATTTGAGACGATGTCACCCCATCAAATGAGAATATGCTGCTAAGAAAAAAAAGCAAAGAACAAATAAGAGTGCTTGGGATTCTTAACTGACAAAAACAAAGCATTTAATGGAAGAATGAACACAATAGTGGACAAACTAATGACCAGAGGTTGGCAAACTTTTTCGGTAAGAGGTCAAACTGAGAAAAGAGTTAAAACTTAAGAGTTAAAAAGAGTAAAATTATATATATACTATATATATATATAGTATATATAAAATTTTATATATAAAAAAGAATGAAATAATGCCATTTGCAGCAACATCGATGGACCTGGAGGTGATCATACTAAGCAAAGTCAGTAAGAGAAAGGGAAATATCATGTGATATCACTTACATGTGGAATCTAAAAAAAAAAATACAAATTTTATTTACAAACCAAAAATAGACTCAAGGACATAGAAAACAAACTGTGGTCACCAGTGGGGAGAGTGGGTGGGGAGGGTTAGATTAGCAATTTGGGATTAACAGACACACACTACTATGCATAAAATAGATAAACAACAAGGACCTACTGTACAGCACAGGGAACTATATTCAGTATCTTGTAATAATCTATAATGGAAAAGAATCTGAAAAGAATACATATTTATATACATATATGTGTGTGTCTGTGTGTGTGTGTGTCACTGAATCACTTTGCTGCACACCTGAAACATTGTAAATCAACTATACTTCAACTATAACACAAAAATTTACAAAAGAGTTCCAACATGTTTAATCAGAATTCTGGAAGCAGAGAAGATCGAATGGAGGAAAATATAAAGAAAAATAAATGAAAATTTATTGTAGCTGAAGAAAGAAACAGATTTTTACATAGGAAGGGCCACCAGGACCATTTGGAGAAATGTAAGTTGACAAGCTATATCTTTCTGTCTCTTTAAGAAGCCTCAGAGCTATAGAAAAAAAAAATGGAGATTTCTAAAAGCTTCCGGAGGGAAAACAGATTACCTACACAGAGTTATAATCATATTGTCATCGAAATTCTCATCAGCAAAACTGAATGTTCAAAGAAGTCCTGAAATGTTCTGAGGAGAAATTATTTTAAAGCAAGAATTGGTACCCAGTCAGACAGAGAGCATTCACATGGGAGAGCAATGAAATCAAAGTACCTGCAGACGTTCAAGTGCTCAGAAAAAAAGCTTCTCTCAAGTTAAGTTGTTCATGGATGTTTTACAAGCAAAGGGAAAACTCAACTCAAGGAAGAACCTACATAAAATACAGGCTAAACAGTAGTAACCAACTAACTCAATAAAATTTATAGACAAATTAAAATACATAGTAATTAATAAAGTTAAAAATCTAAAAACGGGGGTGGGTGTAGCTCAGTGGTAGAACACATGCTTAGCATGCATGAGGCCCTGGGTTCAATCCCCAATCCCTCCATCAAAAACAAAAACAAAAATCTAAAAAGAAATTCTTAAGTGGTATGACATAGAAAGTAGTGACAGAGAAGGGAAAATAACAGTGTGCTAAGGTTTTTGCCCTTTTGGTGAAGAAGGAGAGAGAAATGAATTTAAAAGTTTGTAGAGTCATACATGTTTAACTGGACGTGCCAAAAATGTAAAAATGACCACCAACACAACAGAAAATAGACAGGATAACTTCGAAACCTGTTAGAGAAAAAAAAAGGGACCAAAAATATTTAGCCTTCTAATAAAAGGAGGAAAAAGGAAATAAAATAAATAAGAAATCATGGAATATAGACTAATATAAGATGATATATTAAAATTATAATCAGTATAAATAGATTAAACGTTAAATGTTTTCAAATTGTGTATGTGTGTAAAAGCATTGCAAATTTCTGAAAAGATAGAGTAGATATTCTGTAAGTTACCTTTGGAGATCAGCAGGCAGAGGAATGAAAGGTAGGGGTTAAAACCTGACATTTGTGGGGAGGGTAGATCTCAGTGGTAGAGCACATGCTTAGGAAGCATGAGGTCCTGTGTCCAATTCCCTGTACCTTCATTTAAAATGAAAGAGAAAGAGCGGGGGGAGGAGAGAGAGAGGGAGAGACAGAGGGGGAGGGGAGAGAGGAAGTGGGGGGAGAGGGAGGGAGAGAGAGAGAGAGACAGAGAGGGAAGGAGGAAGGAAGGAAGGAAGAAAGAAAGAGAAAGAAAGAAAGAGAAAGAAAGAAAGAAAGAGAAAGGAAAGAAAGAAAGAAAGAAGAAAGAGAGAAAGAAAGAAAAAAAAGAAAGAAGGAAAGAAAGAAAGAAAGAAAAGAAAGGAAGAAAAGAAAGGAATTACATTAATTGCAAACATATTAAATAAAAATAGTTTTAGAAAGGAAAAAGAAACCCTCTATAATTTCACCAACCCAGAAATAACCAAAATAGAAAATTCTTCAAGTGGCATTTGAAACCCCAGTTATGTTACGACCTGAAAAAGTCGCCACACTAGTACCTAAATCTGCTCTCTCTAGCCTGGATCACATCTAGGCGACGTGGGAGTCCTTTTGGTTGGAGTGAGGAAGGTTTGATGCCTGAGGCAGACTGATAGTGGTTCTCAAAGATACGTCCACATTCTGGAATGCATACATGTTGTCGTATTTGGGAAAAGGGTCTATGTGGATGTGATTAAGTTAAGGATCTTGAGACAAGGGAGATCACGGAAAGTATCCTTATGAGAGAATGGAGCTTAGACACAGAAAGATTATCCATATAAGAGGGAGACTGGACACCGAGAGATGCACAGAAGAGGCAGTGGTGGGAGGGTGGAGGCAGAGGGTGGAGTGAGGAAGGACACTAGGGAAACCAAGGAATGGGTGACCACCAGAAGCTGGAAGAGGCAAGAAAAATCTCCTCTAGGGCCTCAGGAGGGAGCGTAGCCCTGCAGGCACCCTGATCTCAGACTTCTGGCCTCCAGAACTACAAAAGAATCAATTTCCATTTTAAGCCACCAAGTTTAGGGTAATTTGTCACAGCAGTGAAAGGTAACTAATACAGTGTCCCTTTACCCCTACCGTAGATCAATCCACACCACATAAACCCATGGAGCTCCCGTATCTGTGGCTGTGGCAGTTGGTCCAAGATTATGGATTACAGGTGAGAGAAATTTCAAAAAATAATCTGAAAATGAACATTGGATGATGATTTAATTTTTATTCCCAAAATAACATGTAAGTGAAAAAAACCCTGTCATCTACTATCATTATCAGTTCATTAAAAAGGACATTGTGACACGAAAGATACTTATAAAGGACAGTTCTTTAACTTGAATACATTTAAATTGATTAAAAACTCACAGTAATATCCTTATTCTCATTTTGCAATGGTGCTGATGGAAACTTCATTACAAGTGAGACCTTGTCGTTAGATGGGAATTTGGGACCCACAGGGTCTACTTTAGCTTAAGTCACAATTTACAAGTTGATTTCATTTTTTCCCCATTCCATTCACCATGCCAGCCAGTTCCTGAAGGAATTTCATGCAAATTCAAGAACGTTTCTCATTCCCTTTCCCTCCATGGATCAGATGTAGAACAAGGACACTGCAGTCAAGGACGTGTCACTATATAAGTTTGTTAGAAGGAAATCAATGATTATCGAAAAGAATAACTTTTTAATATTTTCAACATGAAACAAATGATTTCCATTAATTTTTAAAAGTATAGCATTCATAAATTTTAAAGACATTAATGAAAAAGAGAGAAAAAACAAACACATGGCAGCAAGCATTTAATATTTCAATGGAAAAAAAAATCTAAACAGATGCCATTCACATCAGCAACCTATAAAATTTCTAAGCAGCCTTAAGAAAAGTGCAAAATCCCCAAAGTAATAAAATACCTAGGAATAAATCTAACTAAGGAGGTGAAAGACTCATACACAGAAAACTATAAACCATTGATGAAGGAATTAAAGAAGACTTAAAAAAATGGAAAGATATCCCATGCTCCTGGATTGGAAGAATCAATATTGTTAAAATGGCCACACTGCCCAAGGCAATCTACAGATTTAATGCAATCTCTATCAAATTACCCAGGACATATTTCACAGAACTAGAACAAATCATAATAAAATTTATATGGAACCATCAAAGACCTAGAATTGCCAAAGCATTACCGAAGAGAAAGAAAGAGGCTGGAGGAATAACTCTCCCAGACTTCAGACAATACTCTAGAGCTACAGTCATCAAGACAGCATGGTATTGGTACAAAAACAGACATATGGACCAGTGGAACAGAACAGAGAGCCCAGACATGAACCCACAAACTTTTGGCCAACTCATCTTTGACAAAGGAGGCAAGAACATACAATGGAATAAAGACAGTCTCTTCAGCAAATGGTGTTGGGAAAACTGGACAGCAGCATGTGAATCAATGAAGCTAGAACACTCCCTTACACCATACACAAAAATAAACTCAAAATGGATCAAAGACTTAAACATAAGACAAGATACAATAAACCTCCTAGAAGAAAACATAGGCAAACATTATATCACATACATCTCAAAAATGTTCTCCTAGGGCAGTCTACCCAAGCAATAAAAATAAAAGCTAGAATAAACAAATGGGATCTAATTAAACTTACAAGCTTCTGCACAGCAAAGGAAACCATAAGTAAAACAAAAAGACAACCTACAGAATGGGAGAAAATTTTTGCAAAAGATGAAACCAACAAAGGCTTGATCTCCAGAATATATAAGCAGCTCATATGACTTAATAAGAAAAAAACAAACAACCCAATCCAAAAATGGGCAGAAGAACCTAAACAAGCAATTTTCTAAGGAAGACATACAAATGATCAATAGGCATATGAAAAAATGCTTAATATCACTAATTATCAGAGAAATGCAAATCAAAACTACAATGAGGTATCACCTCACACCAGTCACAATGGCCATCATTCAAAAGTCCACAAATGACAAATGCTGGAGAGGCTGTGGAGAAAAAGGAACCCTCCTACACTGCTGGTGGGAATGCAGGTTGGTGCAGCCACTGTGGAAAACAGTGTGGAGATTCCTCAAAAGACTAGGAATAGACTTACTGTATGACCCAGGAATCCTGCTCCTGGGCATATATCCAGAAGGAACCCTACTTCAGGATGACACCTGCACCCCAATGTTCATAACAGCACTACGTACAATAGCCAAGACATGGAAACAGCCTAAATGTCCATCGACAGATGACTGGATAAAGAAGGTGTGGTATATTTATAGAATGGAATACTATTCAGCCTTAAAACATGACAACATAACGCCATTTGCAGCAACATGGATGTTCCTGGAGAATGTCGTTCTAAGTGAAGTAAGCCAGAAAGAGAAAGAAAAATACCATATGAGATTGCTCGTATGTGGAATCAAAAAAAATAAAAAATAAAAAGAACATAAATACAAAACAGAAACAGACTCATAGACACAGAATACAAACTTGCAGTTGCCAAGGGGGAGTGGGGTGGGAAGGGACAGACTGGGAGTTCAAAATTTGTAGATACTGACAGGCATATGCAGAATAGATAAATAAGATTATACTGTATAGAACTGGGAAGTATATACAAGATCTTGTGGTAGCTCATAGTGAAAAAGAATGTGACAATATATGTATGTTCATGTATAACTGAAAAATAGTGCTCTACACTGGAAATTGACACAACACTGTAAGCTGACTATAACGCAATAAAAAAAAAGTTAAAAAAAAAGATAAAAAGAAAAGTGCAGAATCTACATGAAAAAACTACAGCCCTGAGGCACGTAATGTACAAACCAGTCAGGCTCATTGTCTCCTGTATCACCCATCCCAGAATCGAACAGCTCTGCTCTCTAGGCTCCCAGGTCTGGAGCCAAGCTCCTCACTTTGCTGGGAGAGATGAAATTAAACAGTTAAATTACTAACTCCCTGAATAACTCCAGGCTAGAAGTCTATTCTCCTAAAGCTGGTGGGTAGATTCAAGACTCACCCTCAGCCTTAAAACTAACTGACAACTTTTTCCCTTTCTTCCTCTTCTACAAACTTTAGTACCTCTTCGTGTTTTGCTGGCAAATTGACAAGATATTTCTAGGGAAAAAAAATTTTATGAAGTATTTGCTAAACTGCTCTAGTGAAAGTAGTGTCTTAAACCACCATCTCCTAAGGTGAGTTCATTCTCAGTGCAAACAGCCTCTTTTTACCCCGTATGCTCCTACAAAAATTCATAGCTGATCCTGAAAGCACAAGTTAGAACCTCTGTGCCCGAATCAAATATCCAAACAGGTGAGTAAGTCATGACTGGAGAAAGGAGAATTCGGGATGACGAATTGGTGCCTGTCGGAGAACTTGCATATTGGCCTCTCCATCATTGCTTTTCAAGACGGTGCTTGGAGACATTAACAAAAAGGACCAGAAAGGATTTGAATCACCTCATCTAATCCCTTCAAGGTTTTTTGGTTTTTTTTTTTTAAGATGGAAAAACTGAAATTCAGGGAGGCTATCTGCAGTATCAGTAGACACAGAGCCAGCGAGCAGGGAAGCAAGGTCTTCAGAACCACAGGTTCGTTTACACCCCGTGCTGTTCCAGGAAGCTGCAAGGCATAAAGTTCAAGAACAAGGGAAAAAAACAATAACACCAAAAGGCTTTACATCGCTGCACAATTTAAGAAAAAAGTATCAAATTTCACTGTCATTCAACCAGCCTACCGCATCCATTACTGTGAATGTCTAGTTACTTTATCCATACAGAGTTACAACCCCAGACTGTTCTCTCTCAATTAAGTAATGAAGTATTTAACAATTACCCAGACTGTTCTCTGCAAGCTAATTATCAAACACCAGTTGTCAGTTTGCCAAATACCATCCTTGTAAGTCTTCACAAAAATGTCAACGAATACTAGGTGAAAAGTGCCTTTGTTAAAAGCTTGGCTTCCCGTCACCAATCTTGGTTACAGTTTTGAAAAACTTCTGGGGAGAACTGCCAATTTGGGATTGGTGCCGACTCCTATTTGGCAGTTTATTCTGTTTTTCTTTGTGCTTTGTTTTGTTTTGCTTTGGTTTTTTTTTTTCTTTTTAATTCTTCAAACAAAGGCAATGGGACATTGAGTTTGGGGCTTAGTCTGGCAAGATCTGGGTGCAGAGTTCCTGGTTCAGCTTCTGTTTTATTACTTGTAGGTTTCACAAGCTTCTTCCCTCAAGCCCTCTTTACAGCTCCTGGGGTAGTTGTAAGCATTGAGGCAGAGTTATTAGGATCAGAGCTTTTCTTAGAAACCTGTCAGGCATGCACTTTGAGCATTTTTTTCTGTGGCGGGATGTTCTATAGTCCTACTAGGGCAGTTATGTAATTGGGAGCATGTTGATACAGTTAAGATTAATGATCTCAAACCAACAGAAGGCACTTTCACAGACAAATGGGTTATCATAATTGTTGCTGCAGTAACATATTGCAGATTAATGTTCATCCTGCACCGTCCAGCCTCAGCATCAGCCACTGTGCCTTTTGGAGAGAAGCAACGCTTTCCTCTCAATTAGCTTAAGCAGCATCCCAGTTAACCCCCGAGTGCCTGTCATAAAGTGAAAAACAAGAAGCTTCCAGCATGTCCAGTTCCTCCAAGACTGGGAGTTTCTCCAGCGTGCAATTTAGACTCCGGGGAAGTAAGCTGACCTTTCAGGAAGGAGCATCTCCTTTTCCAGGTCTCTCTTAGTGGGTACCAATTTTCTCATGATTTGACTATTAACCTATAGAAATAAACCAACACAGATGGTACATGCTGACCTCAGCCATTGTGCCTCACTTGCTGTGCAAGTCATACGTTAACTGAATGCTCCTGGTCAATCACTAGAGCAGCCTGCAGCTGGTGGGGTAAGCACTCGGCGAATCTCACGCCGATATTGAACTTTTTAGAGGACTTTTTCTCCTGACTGAAGTGGAACGAGGATGATTTTCTCCAGAGTGCCTTTCCTATTTTGGAAAACGATCGAGTTGCCAGGTTGCCAGTAAGTCCCCTGAAGTTATCCACTAACAAGCACCCTGAGGCTGGCAGGAGTTTGTGTCCCTTGGACACTGAGCTGGAAGCCACTTTCTTGCCTCTGTGACACTGGTAAATGGCAGGCTTTACTCGCCGCTTCCCAGATGGGAAACTACTCCTCGGATGTAAACAGTGGTCCAGTTGACACCATGAATCACAGATGATAATAAAAAAAGAACCTTGTTTTCATGAAGCACAGCTTCCAGAGACAAGAAGAGGGAGGATGGGGCCAGAGGAGAGAGCCTGGAAGCAAGTCTCGGGCTCCAGCCATTACTTGAAGTCCCATTTTCTTTTTCTTCTTCTTCTATTTTTTAATCTTTCTTGCTTTTTTTTCTATAAAGATCAGTTCTGTCTTCTTGTCTGTGCTGAGTTCTTTTACATTTGCCGCTCGATGTGAAGGGATTTGAATGGAGCCGATGTGGAGAAGGATGCTGAGTGTTCTAGGGGTTTCATCACTTACCAGATGCGGAGCTGATTTTTTAAAACACCATATCCTTCTGGTTTGTGTTTCTGTTTGGGGTCCGATAGTGTTATTTGATCCAAATTGGCCCCCTCCAGTGTGGCTCGATGGGCGATCGCAGCCTTGGCAGGGCACATCACCCCCACAAGGGGCAGGTGGCACGTATCTGGGCACCCAACTGTGTCCTTCCTCTGGGCTTGTCCCCCGTTCTCCTCGCCCACTCTCAGCAGTAAGCCAGCATCGATTGGAGCTGTTGCTTCAACAGCCACACACATCATTTACCCAAGAAAGAAAACATACCCTTGCTCTCAAGCTAAAATAAATCTTCCAAACAAGAGAAAACAAAACACCCTCTGGGCAGGTGGGGCCCCTGGCAGCATGAGATGCTTCCTTTTTCATTTTCCTTTTCCTCAACAGTTAATTTTAAGGACACCCACAAGTAGGATATCACAGGCTCACATTAACTGGCATCCCAAGTACGTCCTGGATCTCCTGGAAACCGAGAAGCTACAAAATGAATCAAACAATCCAGATCAGAGCCTTGAGGAGCAAATGTCTCCAAGGGGAATTACAAACACTAATTCTAAAGCAAGACAGAAACATCCAGGTAGAAAGCCGCTGGAGTTCAAAGCACCTGTCATGACTTCTAACTGGGAGAGCTGGGGGAGAGGTGGCCACTCAGTGGGTCTGGAAGGCCAGTCAGATTTGTGTATGTCAAGGCGGACAAGATGTCAGAGGACCCACATGGGGAGCAGGAGGGGACAGAAAAGAAAGGCCCACCTTCATCTGGGGTCCACAGGGGTTTCATTTCCTCAATGACACGGGTCTTAGAAGGTGAAACCATAGTCACAGCCATTGTCTGCAAAAGAGGCATCAACTGGTCTTTCTTCCTGACACATTTAGATTCTATTCTTCCTTCCCAAAAGCTTCCAGAAAATTCCCATATATGTACCTGAAAAGAAGTTTAGTGAAATTAAAGAAGTTTTTTTAACTGAAGTACTGTCGATTTACAATGTTGTGTTAGTGATTCAGTTATAGATATATATTCTTTTTCATATTCTTTTTCATCACAGGTTATTGCAAGATATGGAATATAGTTCCCTGAGCTGTACAGTGGGATCTTGCTGTTTATCTATTTTCTGTATAGTAATTAGTATCTGCAAATTCCAAACTCCCAATGTATCCCTTCCCACCTCCTTATCCCCTGGGAACCATAAGTTTGTTTTCAATGTCTGTCAGTCTGTTTCTGTTTTGTAAGTAAGTTCATTTGTGGCTCTTTTTTTTCCTAAGATTCCACATATAAGTGATATCACATTGTATTTGTCTTATTCTTTCTGACTTAACTTCACTTAGAATGAGGATCTCCCAGGCCATTCATGTTGCTGCAAATAGCATTATTTTATTCTTTTTATATGTCTGAGTTGTATTCCATTGCATAAACATAGCACAATTTCTTTATCCAGCCATCCGTCTGGATAAAGGTTTAGGTTGCCCCCATGTCTTGGCTATTGTAAATACTGCTGCTATGAACATTGGGGTGCATGTATCTTTTCGAATTTAGAGTTCCCTCCTGATCTATGCCCGGGAGTGGGATTGCTGGATCATACTGTAAGCCTGTTTTCAGTTTCTTTAGGAATCTCCATACTGTTTTCCACAGTGGCTGCACCAAACTGCATTCCCACCACCAGTGTAGGAGGTTTTCTCTTTTCTCCACACCCTCTCCAGCATTTATTGTTTGTGAACTTTTAAATGATGGCCATTCTGACTGGTGTGGGATGATACCTCATTCTAGTTTTGATTTGCATTGCTCTAGTAATTAGTGATTTTTTTTCATGTGCCTATTGGCCATCTGTGTGTCTTCACTGGAGAAATGTTTCTTAGTCAGTTTTTGCCTCTCATCTGGTTTACTTTCAAGTATTTTCCTAAGACCTTTAAGAGCTAAGGTTTAATCCCCCAGATCAATACCTTTAGGTGAGTGGCCAAAGTCATTTCCTTGGTCTCCCACTGTGGTAACCGTATTTTTCTGAGTCTCACATCAGGGAAAAAGGAACAAGAAATTTATGTACCATATTTGTATGTAGGAAGCAGCCTAAAGTAAACAGTGTAGATGCTGTTACATTAGAATTTCTTGGGGATTCTAAGAATTTGTGAAACCTCAGTATCCAATACTGTAATTGGAAACAGGACTGGCCTGGAAATTCTGAGACAGCTGTTTCTCCAACTGTGTTTCTGAATCATATTGTTACCTTTTGTTATGTTTTGTATGGCTTTAAATCTTGCTACCTAAGACAGAAAGAGGATTTTTTTTCCCCAATGTGCAGTTAAATAAGACCTTCCAAAATCATACTGATCATATTCAATTCAACAAACATCGAGGGGCGAAACAAATTTTCTAAGTAGATTCCATTCTACACCAGTGCTTCTGTTAGTAGATGAAAATAGTCTTAACATTTAGGAATCCAGTTATCCAGACATGCAGGGGATTCACTGAACCTGACTACCACCCGGGAGCTGTAATGGGGGTCCCCAGCCTCAGCACTCCATGTATCAATTGGCAAACAGACTTCTTTCAGCGACTAAGGTGCAACCACCTGCCGTTTTCAATTACTTCCTGCTTGATAAATACAGTGGAAGCTGCTTGTGTAGTTTCTGTAACCTCCACGAGGTGTAGGAAGAAATCTACAGAAGCCTTCCCACTGTGGGGAGACTCTCAAAGGCATCTGTCATGACCGTAGGGGAGGGACGGTAGAGGATTTTTAGTGTTAATAAAGATGTCTTACAGGGGGACCTGCACTTAGGGCCCCTGAGTTTCCTCAAAGTGGTTTCTATTTTTGGTTTTTCACTCTTCTTTGTTGGAACAAAGAAGATGGACAGCAGGGATCTCAATGGGAAGTTCACGTTTCCTGAGGCTTCTGCACCCTTTAAGGAAGGTGGTTTAATCGCTTGTTGGAGGTGTTTGTAGAGGTTGTTTGTTGTATGTTTTTATTTGTTTGGTTTGTTTCTGGAGGGAGGTAATTAGGTTTATTTATTTACTTATTTATTTTTTTAATGGAGGTACTAGGGGTTGAACCCAGGACCTTGTGCATGCTGAGCAAATGCTCTACCACTGAGCTATACCCTCCCCTCCTTAATCGTTTGTTTTGACTCCTTGTGTGTTAAATAGCATGATAAAACATTTGTATTGCCCCTTCTGAGAAAGGACTGCCAAGTGGGTAAAAGTAAAAGAAAAACTGAACTAAATAACAAAGATATTGTGAGGCATTCTCCTGTATGCTCTTTCTGGAAGCTTCTACGAGAGGATATATATTCAACCTTGGTTATAGGGCATTGAGCTTTATTCTAAAACATGTATATTATTAGTGTGTACATACATATACATCTAGAAGGTAGTTTATTTGAAAGCCCGAAGCCCCTCCACTTCTCTCCCACGGACCAGAGTCACTGTCAAGCAGAAGTAACACGGACTGGCCTCACCATGTCCCCAGATGCAGCGGGGCCAGACAGTACATCCCATGATGCCTCAGCAGACCCACAGACCCCCAGGGATCACGTAAGTTAACCCTCTTAGTTTTTTTTTTTTCCCCCACTAAATCAGGAGCTATGTCCAGGGAAACGAAGTCATTTGTCCAAAGATAACACCCAATTATTGGATGAGTTAAAGCTGGAGGTCAGAGTTCCTTACCTTCAGGCTGGAAGCTTTCCACTCAGCGCAGAATGCTGCTTGTTTGTATTCAAGACGAGCCCTGGCTTTGTCTTAGAAACACTATGAAAGACGTATGAAAATGATATTGGCTGCCATCCCTACTGCCAAAATGATCTCTCCATCGTGGGACTTCCGGGGCTACCACGGGGACCAGACAGGGCTCTGATGATTACTGTTGCCAACAACCCACCTTCCAAAGATGTCTGATCTCCCAGTGTCCTGAATATGTTACCCCCGGCCCCTAGGAAGCAAGGCTGCGGCACAGAGGAGAGGAATCATCATCGATTCATGACAATAATAATTGTAATCACACCTGAGCACAGTTAAAGCAGTGCTGGGCATTTGGAATGTATTATGCACCAGGTCAATCACATGCTTTGTCTAATTGAACTTTCAGAACAACTCCATGAAATAAACCCTTTTATTCTGCCCTTTTCCAATGAGGAAAATGAGACTCACACAGATAGGCAGTGGCAGCCCTGGGATTTGAATAAAGACCATCCAGTTCCAAAACAGCATCATCTTAGTCTTGATCCTTACCCTATGAGATGGACAGAGAGAAGACAGGTGAGAATTTCAGGTAGAAGAAACAGGGCATGTAGAAACAAACAGGACAGAGAGCTCATCTTGTTTGAGGAACTACAAGTATTCCACGAGCCCACAGCTCAAGGTGAGCCTGGGTGAATTAAGAGGAGGGTAGAGTCAGACCATGAGGATTTGGATGGACCACATGCTTGACAGTTAGCTGTGATCTCAGGCAGGAGCACTGGGGTAAAGAGAAAAGGACAAAGTCAAATAGTGGGGAAATAAAAAATAAATTAGGCCCTGTGCTTTCCTGCCTCTCCATCTAAATTGCCTTCTTAAGGGACATGAGAAAGTTCACCTATCCCTTGTACACACTGAATATCTTTAAGAGATTCCACAGTGAGGGAGGGTATAGCTCAGTGGTAGAGCACATGCTTAGTGTCCACGAGGTCCTGGCTTCAATCCCCAGTACCTCCATTAAAGTAAATAATAATTTAAAAAAAAGCCACAGTAAAAATGATCAATAAAGATATAGGACTAACTACAGGAAATACAGAGAAATAATTTCTCAGTTTCTTAGTTTCAATCTTGGTTGTATTAGTCTACTTTAAATTTAACAAACCTCATTATGCTTTGTTCAATTAAAGTCATATTTCACTTTTACATTGATTAGATTATGTGGGAGGGATTGTCTAAATAGAAAAGCCAACGAGGCCGATACAGTTAATAAACTTCTAAACCTTGGAGCAGAGATATTGTTCCATCCAAGAGATATTTCATTCCAACAGGGAGATCCCATTTCCCATATTTTTCTTGATTATTTTCTTTGCAAGATGAACATGAGCAATTGAAAGGGAAGCCGGAATTAGCATATTGAGGACTGTTTATTATTTATGAGATGGAAATCAAACTCCTATATAACCAAACTCATTAAGGCTCACAGAAAACCTTCCCCATCCTTTTCTGTCGACACAATTCCTGTAACAAGTAAATCACACAGTCCCCAAGCACATTCAACTCTGAAATCTGAGTTTATTATCCAGGGCCAAGATGGCTTTATCCTAACCCAAGACCTCCCTTCCCCCAGCAGAACTGCCCCAAAACCTCCTCCAGGAAGCTAGTGCACCCGGGGCTGGCTCCCGCGCACCGGGAACTGTCTCTTCCTGCACCCACAGTCCTGACCCCACACTCAGTGCGCATCCTCTCCTTGCTTCTCGCTGCTCCCATTTTGTCCGTTTCCCTGCTGTGAACTGCTCCCTCGGCAGCCTGGAGGGAGGAACCGGGCAAGCTGCCTTCTGCCCTTGTCTGTAGAGTTCATGGTCCAATCAGTCCGCATCCCTGCTGTGTTCAGGGCACAACTGTTTGCACGCACGCACACCGCTGACTCTCAACCCCACGCCAGCTGGAGTTTGGGTTTGTTTTATTGACCATCATGTCCTCACTATCTGGAACTGGGCCTGGAAGATACTCAATGCTCAATAAGTATTTGTTAAATGAGAAAAGAGGATGCACTAGTGTATTAAGTTCTTAACAACGACAAAAATTCACCTTTATTATTTATTTATTTATTTATTTATTTATTTATTTATTTATTTATTTATTTATTTATGGTTTCCATGAACTTTTTTTAACATTATTTTATTGAGTTATAGTCATTTTACAATGCAGGAACTTTTTTTTAATTGAAGTATAGTCAGTTACAATGTGTCAATTTCTGGTGCACAGCACAATGTCCCAGTCATGCATATACATACATATATTCATTTTCATATTCTTTTTCATTATAGGTTACTGTAAGAAATTGAACATAATTCCCTGTGCTATATAGTATAAACTTGTTGTTTATTATTTTATATGTAGTAGTTAGTATCTGCAAATCTCGAACGCCCAATTTATCCTTTCCCACCCCTTTCTCTACCCCCCACCCCACCCCCCCGCTAACCATAAGTTTGTTTTCTATGTCTGTGAATCTGTTTTTGTTGGTTCTAGTTTTGAATTCTTTGTATCATCCACTGATAGGGATATTTTTGCCTGTTCAAGGTATGAATATTTGAAGAATCTTGGGTACATTGCTAAATTGCTTTCAAGGAAGTCTGCACATTCCCCACCCCCAGGCAATTATTAGAGTGTCATATCTCACCTTCATCAACATACAGCATCATTACGTTAAAGAATTTTGCTTATTAGATGCATGAAAAGTGTGATCTCTTGTAAGTTTGGATTTGTGTTTCTTCTGTCGCTAATGAGCCTTTCTGCTGCCCCCCATGTTTGCCGACAGCGTGTGTTTGCTCCACAGTGAGTGGCAGGGACGGCTGTTCTCCCTGTAATCAGAACGGTCTCCCTCGCTGAGTGTGCCCACAAGAATCTAAGTTCTCAGCAGTACCAGTGGGCAACTCTCACCTCACACGCAGAAGACGAGCTGTCCTTCCCTTCCTGCTAGTTAAATAGATACACCCACAACCCACCCAGCCGTAATTCCCTTCACAAAGGCCCTCTTTTTGTTAGTTGGTTGGTTCGTTGCTACATCAGGCTCCGGAGATTCATGGCTTGGATTTACATACTTACTGCTTGGCTCTAACAAATTAGCCTCGAAAACTAAGTGTTCTCCTGTTAAATGGAAATTACGCAGAGTGCCTCTTGAGGTTTTTACAAGTTTGAAATGAGATGATAGATACATAAAAGCTTTAGCATAACACTTGGCACCTGGTAAACACTGGTAGCCAATTTTATTTGAAATATTGCCATGAACCAATTTATAGATACATTTTTTTCATGTGCATTTACGGTGTTCTGCTTAAGATGAAATTTTAGAGATAAGATCACTGAATCAAAGTTACATGAATACCAATTTTGATAGGTATTTCTAAGTTTTCACTAGGGGATATTAACTGTAGCAATTCAATAAAAATATATATTAAAAAAAATGTAGCAAAGACCCTTTTGCCTGAGGTCAATGAGATGGTTTTCACTTCTTTACCAGCTTTGCATAATTTAGAGCTTTTTTAATTGGCCATTTATATAGGCGAATATAGCATCTTGTTTTAATTTTTATTTCTTTGATTACTAGTGAGATTAAATATTTTCATATTTCATAAAATATTGCTTGTTACTGCTTCTTTGAGGAATTGTTTGTTTTGTATTTTGCCCATTTTCCCTTTGGACTTGTCAGAACATTTTTTTTTAAACAGCTGCAAAATTCTTACACAGTCAAATACTAGTACTATTATGGCTTCACCTTTAATCTATCTACAGTGTATTGGATATTTGGTGTAAGTCAGCTTTATTTCTCTAAGTAGTCTGTGGTGTAAGGGCCTCTTACCATGTGACTCGGGGTATGTATGCAAATCTGGGTCATCAGAATTTTCAGTTCAAGTTTAAGAGTTTTATATGCACAGGAAGAATTCAATCGACTGCCAGAATTTGTCAAAAACACAGAAGAGATGAATATATTTCCTTAAGGCCAAGCTTCACTAAACCACAGGGGAAAAATTTTTATCATTTGGGAGCTATTTTCTCAAAATACTGAAACCCAGGTAAGGTAAAGCATATGTGAAGTCCTGGGTTTTAGCCTTTCAAGTGAAAAAACAACTTGTCAAACAGCATAATGTTCCATTTGCTTTCTAATTTCAGTATGAACAGCTTCATCTAAAGTTATCATTTTTTTTGTAATTAAAGTTTATTAAAGTTGATTTACAATGTTAGTTTCAGGTGTATAGCAAAGTGATTCAGTTAGACATGCACATACACATATATATATTTTTACTTTTCACATTCTTTTCTATTATAGGTTATTATAAGAAATTGAATATAGTTCTCAGTGCTATACAGTAGGTCCTTGTTGTTTATCTATTTTACATGTAGTAGTAAGTGTCTGTTAATCCCCAACCCCTAATTTATCCCTCCCTGCCCTTTTCACTTTGGTAACCATAGTTTGTTTTCTATGTCTGTCAGCCTGTTTTTGTTTGTAAATAATATTTGTATCATTTTTTCAGATTCCACATGTAAGTGATACCATATGGTATTTGTGTTTCTCTGTCTGACTTACTTTACTTAGCATGATCATCTCTAGGTCCATCCATGTTGCTGCAAATGATGTCATTCTGTTCTTTTTTATGGCTGAGTAATAGTCCATTGCATATATACACCACAACTTCTTTATCCAGTCCTCAGTTGATGGTATCATTCTTCTTATCAGCTAAAAAATCATAAACTAAATCAGTTTTTACTGGTGAGATTTGGTGGGGGGGGGTGAACCATGATTCTTGTGACCTTAGAGCCCCTGGTTCTACTGCTAATTAAAGGAGTAGAATATACAGATGTATTTTATAAATATAACAAATATAAGTGTTTATGTGTATATATTTTTTCTGAATTTTAAGGACCCCCAGTGCAACACCCTTAATTTACAAAAGGAAGAAACTGAGGCTGGGGCTCTAGTCTCTAAATATTTCCTTATTTCACAATCTTAATAAAAAGGGGTATGTATCTATACATATTTCTGAATCATATTCATGTACTATTTATTAAAGCTTAATGTACTTTGTGAAACACAACATACATACTAACATTTTTAAATTATATGATGAAAACAAAGGTAACCAGAGATTCTGGAATTGCCCTTCCTCACCCCCGTGGGCCACCCCAAGGACATATGCCCCTCTTCACTTTGAAATAACCGACTTACAACTCTAAGTGACTTGTCCACAGTCGTGTGGAAAACAGAACTATAATGGTGGTTTTCTCATTCCAAGTTGCATTCATTGCTACTACATGGACCTTCTCCCTCCAAATATACCCTCAACTCAGAACTGGGTCAGGATCGACTGGACTGAGCTTCTACTCCTGTAAACTCTATACTTAGAAATATCTTATTTCCACAAATAGCTGAACTTTAGATTTCGGGCTAATATTAAGAGGCACATTTCTGCTAACTTAGAATCCCCCCAAAATTGACTTTAAGGTTGTATCCGAAGGAAAGCTTCAAATTATTAATTTCCCACCAGTCCTGGACAACCCTGGCTTAAACCCGCAGTATATTCTTAGAAAGTACTCCCTGCCCCACCATTAGAAACCAAACCAAATTTAAAGATCCTAAAATTATGACACAGAGACATTTCTTTAGGGACATAACTTTGTCCTCTTGTCCTTAAAAAAAAAATCTGTTTTCCTAATCCAAATCTCCCCACAGTTGCAAACAACTTCACAATCTCATAAAATGAATTTTTAAAATCTATCTAGCTTGATATAACCTGAAGTCTCCTAAACCAAATGTTCTAAGAAAAACAGAAACACTGCAAGGTGGAAGTTCACGGACACTTCTTGTCTTGACACTGGGTCAGTATGATTCAGTGTCTTCATTAGAACCCAGGTGGAGTGTGTTCTGTCTCACATAGCTCAGGATTTCTCAAACCAGGCATAGAGGTGTCTTAGGGCTCTGGGCTCTCTTTAAAGATTGTGTGTGTGTGTATGCATCTATACAAGCGTGTGCACGTGCTTTCACAGGATGGTGACCTGAGCCATATTTGTGTGCTGTGCACACCCTGGACTCTCTGAATGGTCATCTTACACTTAAGTACTACCATGCCATGTCAGGGCTTGGATTTGCCCTTAGGTTTATGGCTGCAGCAGCGCTATGTAGAGCTGCTCTGATTATTGTGAGATGACTTAGTCAGGACTCCACTGGCCATGATAAAAACCCATTTCAACCTAACTGCCTTGTGAAAAAGATCCGGGCATCAGGGCCACCCACACCACAAGTCCCACGTCCATGAGGTCAACCTGTGAAGTCAGAAGTAGCCCAGTACACACGATCCCCCGAGCTCTCATCCCACCAAGAGACGTGCCTTGGTCAGGCGGTGCTAAACTTCTCAAAGCATGAGATGTCCTGCTAGGGAGGGACCCCATTCCTACAACGCTTGCCGTATTTGCAGGGGTGGAGGCTGGGCACATCTTTGTGTCTATGGAACAGTGGAAGCTTCCTACTTGAGAAACTGCCATTGTTAGGAAGAGAGACCTTCTGGATCCCAGGCGCTAATGTCAGCCCGCTCTTCTGGTAAGCTTACTTAGACTCCTGCGAGCCAGCTCTCTGCTAAGCTACTGAAATGCCGTAAGAAATGAAACTCGAAGGCTACCTGGATTTGTCTGTCCTCACTATTTAATAAGCTAAAAGGCAATTTGTTGACTCCCCTAATGTGGAAGGCCAGGGGTGGAGCTCACTTCAAAGACATAATCCCATGTCACGGAGATTGTCTACCTCTCAATTCTGTTGTGTGTGGACCACACTGAGAACAGACTTTCTGCAGCAAAGGTGGGGGCAATTGAGGGTGAGTTGTGGTGGGGATGGCCACCTAGAGGCAGAAGGTGTACCACAGCCATGCAAAGCAACCTCAGAAGAAACAGCCCCATCCTTTCCAGTATCTGTCCACAAAATACCGCGGCAGGGCTCTAACTGAAGCTGCTTGGGTCATTTGTACATCCATATGGACGGAGAGATGGGTACCATGATCTGAACCCAGACTGCATGGGCTCTCCTTTGGACGTGAGTTACTGAGCTTTGCTGCTCATCATACAGGAGGTGGGGGAGGACAGTTATCTAAAAGAAGGGGTATTAGGAAGAAAAGAATCCATCGATGCTCTGTACGTAGGGGAAGAACAGAACAGAGCAGACCAATTAGAAGTGATGCGCTGGAGCTAAAGGAATGCCAGACAGCATTGCAGTATAATGAAAGGTTTCACAGTAGTTCAAGTAGAAAGAAGTGGTGGCAAAGCGATTTCATGGCACACGCAGGTACGCCAACTTTAAAAACAATGGCTTTCTAGCATCAGTACCATATTCATACTGCTAATGTGATTTAGTATCACTAAAACTCTATCAGCACTGTATTAGATTAATGTGTGTGTGTGTTTTACTGGATCTTTTTGTATTTAATCAGCAAATATTTCATTTTGTTTTGGTTAGACAATTGCATCCCTGGTTTTTGTTTTGTGTATTTTTGGGGAGGGGTAATTAGATTTATTTTTAGAGGAGGTACTGGAGATTGAACCCAGGGCCTCCTGCATGCTAAGCACGAGCTCTGAACCTCCTCCTGTTTTGTGTATTTTGCCAACGTGATAGTAAAAATAAGTTTAGCCAATACCAGGCTTGAGTATTCTTCTTTGATTCTTCATCCCTGAATTCTAAGGAGCTTTGCTAGCGTATCCATTTCATCGAGGTCCACTCTCTTTCCTTTTTCAGGCTAAACACTGGATTTCCCTCAGTCTTGTTTCACGTGGTAGAGTCTGAGTTCCTCTGGACTAGGGATTGCCAAACGGAGGGTGGCGTTCTTTGCGGGGAGTGCATCAGCATCATCCGAGGGGTCCTGTCAAGCCCCACACGCACCCCTGGCACTCTGAAATGGCCCTTTACAAGGGTGCATTCTCAGTTGTTGAGAACCACTGCCATAGCAATCCCCTTTCACAGTGGACTGTCTGATGTGTCCCAGGAGTACCAGGTAGGGGGAGGGGATAGCTCAGGGGTAGAGCACGTGCTTAGCATGCCTGAGGTCCTGGGTTCAATCCCCAGTCCCTCCATTAAAAAAATATAGCCTATAACATTTAAATAATCAATAAAGACAAAAAAATAAATATAGCCTATAACATTTAAATAATCAATAAAGACAAAAAAATTTTAAAGGGTACCAGGGTGGAAAATAGTGCAAAAATCATGGCTTTTTTACATATTGAAGTACAGTTGATTTACAATGTTCTATTAGTTTCTGGTGTACAGCAAAGTGTTTCAGTCGTATTTATACAAATATATTCTTTTCCATATTCTTTTTCATTATAGATTATTACAAGATATTGAATGTAGTTCCCTGTGCTGTACTGTAGAGACTTGTTGTTTATGTATTTTATATATGGTAGTATCTGCTAATCCCAAACTATCAATTTATCCTTCCCCACCCTCTTTCTTCCCTGGTCTCTGTAAATTTGTTTTCTATGTCTGTGAGTCTGTTTCTGTTCTGTAAATAGGTTCATTTGTGTCCTTTTTTAAATTCCACATATAGGTGATATCATACGCTATTTGTCTTTCTCTGTCTGACTTACACTGAGTGAAGTAAATCACGGCTTCTGAATGCCAACCCCCCTGAGTACAGCACCCAGAGCTAAACACAGTGGTCTATGTGTGGTCTAGCTGCTCAGATGCGGAGAGAAGCACTTCAGTTGAATCTATGTTCCTATTAATTGCACACGTGGTTCTCAATTTTGTGTCCTGTTCACTTTGAATCTCTGGATACTGACAGTGGTAGACAGGGAACGGGATGCCCGGATCTCCCTCTGAGGAAGGACTTACTGCCCAGCTGCCAGCATCAGCCGGGTCAACCTCTGTCACAGAGCCTGTCTGGCCTGAGAGCCATGGCTTTCCTGGAATATCCTGCACCTAGTGACCATTGTGGCCAGCCAGGGACACTCTAATGGGCAATCCGTGATTTAGAGCTCCCTGACATATTGGACCCAGGTCTGCGTCACAGTTCTCTGTGTTTTTCTGCCCACTCTTGCTTCTTCCTTGTTATGGACTGTTTGTATCTCCCCACTACCCCTCCCAAATTCATATATTGAAACCCAGTCCTCAGTGTGGCAGTATTTGGAGGTGGAACTTTGGAAGGTGATCAGGTCAAGAGGGTGAAGCCCTCATGGAAGGGCTTAGTGCTCTTATAAAAAAGACCCCAGACAGGGAACTATAATCAATTTCTTATAGTAACATATAACAGAAAAGAATCTGAAAAGAAAAAATATATATGCATATGTATAACTGAATCACTTTGCTATACACTGAAACTCACTTTGTAAATCAACTACATTTCAATAAAAAAAAATTAAAAAAACAAAAAAAAGACCCCAGGGAGATTCCTCACCTCTTCCACTGGGTGAGGACTCAGGGAGAAGATGGTCATGTATGAACCTGGAAGTCGACATCACATCTGTCAGCAGCTTGATCTCGGACCTCCCACCTCCAGAACTGAAAGAAGTAAGTGTTCTTTATTTATAAGCACCCAGTCAGTGTTCTGTTTCAGGGTCTGGGATGGACTAAGACATGCCCTCTTCCTCTCACTCATTTGATCTCTAATAAACACCTTAGGGAGGGGCACGGGATAGCTCAGCAGTACCGCATGTGGTCCTGGGTTCAACCCCCAGTACCTCCATGAAAAATAAAAAAATAAACACCTTGCACCCCTAACTCCACCTCAGCACCTGCTCCTAGAAAACCAGCCGTGACACTGACTTTGCTCTGAGACTGACTGTGCTTTTCTGGCTGCCCCACTGTGTGCTAATCCTGCCCGACTACCCGGACAGTCCTGCCACTTCTTCCCAGTTAGATGTACTTCGTTGTTATACGGGGCTCAAGGACCCCCAAATTCAGAGCCCTGGGAGCCAGAGAGAGCAAAAAGCATTTCCCGATCAGTAGACTTAACAGGCATTGTTTTCACCCCGAAAAATTCATATAACACCCTACATTTACGGAGTGACTGCTTATTAGGTGTCAGGCACTGTTTTAAGCACCTTAAGTGAATTAATTTATCACAACCCTATTGCCGACGCTACCGTTACTCCAGTTTGGTGGGCGAGGAAACAGAGGTGGGAAGTCGCCCAGTCGGCGAGCCGGTGGAAGGAGGGTTTCAGGCAGGCGGTCTCACTTCACAGCCCACAGTACTAATCACCACGCCAGTGGTTCTCAAACTTTGGCGTGCGCCGGCATCACCTGGAGGACTTGTTAAGGCAGGTGGTGGTCCCCACTCTCAGGACTCCTGACGCAGAAGCTCTCAGGTGGGAATCAAAACCTGCATTTCCGACAAGTTTCCAGGTGATGCTGTGTCGGATGCTGGTCGAGGACCACGCCTTGGCAACCACCGTGCTCCACACACGGCCTCTCAAGCAAAGTAACAATCGCTGTCACGTGGGGACGAGTTACATTTCTCCACGTGATAAATAAGACTGTCCAAGTGCAGTAAGTTTGGGGAACATGCGTCAGACGACCTTGCTGCGGCTTCTCCAATATCATGCATTTCTCATCTAGGCTTTGCTCTGTCGCTCTTGTGTGGCCGAATACAGACGGCAACAGCATCCTGATTACAAAACCCAGTGTTGCTTTCCCTGGATGTTAACAAGAACCTAGAATTGATAGATAAAGGCTGATACTCCTGAAATGCACACATTAGACTTTTTTAAAAGGGAGAATGGGCTATTATTAGCTCAGCCAATGGCTTTTTGATTATTTTGTTTTCTTCACTTGATTTTTTAAAAACATTTTTTTAATGGAGGTACTGCAGATTGAACCCAGGACCTCATGCATGCTAAGCATATGCTCTACCACTGAGCTGGACCCCGCCTCCACTCAGCCAATGATAAGGCCCCCAAATTCACAGTATAATCTCAAATGTCGTATTTTAGAAATTTTCCTAAGCAGGTTGTGTGAAAGCACGTGTATGTTAGAAACAATAAAAATGTGATGCTTCTGAATCTTGAAAACAATAAGGTGATTTGTTCGATCATTTTTAAACTCTGAATCTTTTATTTGTTCATTAATTCCTTCAGTTCATATTAACTAAGCATTCACAGATCTATGGCATTGCATTTGCAGGATTATGTATCATTATAACTGTTGTAACAATAACCACTGATTTTTTTTTAATCGTACTCACTTCCTCAGGGAGTTTAAATTCTTTCCAAACTTTAGGTTATTGGTCTTCACATCATCTTTGTGAAGTAAGATGATCTTGTGTGCTATTATATCTGGTGTGTACTTCAGAAAGCTGAGGACCCCAGAGTCAGGACTGCCTCCAGGCAAACCCGAGTTGGACCCACAAGTTGAACTTGCAATCCTGGACTCTTACTCTGCCCAACAACTTTCTATCTCAGGAGAATTAGCTATCCTAGGTTCCTATGGTAAAATACTTACCTCTAATTTTACTTTCTTTTAAAAAAAGAAACAATTTCTCTAGGGTAGTTAAAAAAATTAATATCTGTTTGGCTCTCCCATGATTTCAGGCAGGAACTCTGTTGCATAGACCTCAAGCCCCAGGGGGGGAATCTCTGCTTTGCCTCTAAAGAATTTGGTTATTTATAGCCTTTGGGAAATAATATTCCAGGTTAAGAGAACTGTGTGGAAGTGAAAACAAGGGGGGGAGGTCTCATAAATTCGTGGGATTGTAATATTATTATTCCTTTTACTTAGCGTGTGGAGAAACTGTATGGAGTATATTTGCCTTTTTGAAAAAACAATGATCTCTTAAGAACTGCTGTTACATACCTACAATTATCCATTTATTCCACATTCCATGGGAGGTCCTAACAAGTCCAATAAGATAAGAAAAAATTGAAAGTATAAGGCTTGGAAAGGAAGAACCAAAATGTTTACTTTCCTAGATGATATCATTTTATACACGACAAAAATAAATGACTAGAATTAATAAGAGTTTAGCAAGTTGGCTGGATATAAAATCAATATTCAAAAAACAGTTGTTATTTCTACACATCAGCAGTAGCTAAAAAGGTAACATTAAAAGAAAGCATTTATAATAGAGACAAATAGATAAGGGGCCTAGAAATAAATCGGAGAAAAGCTGTGCAAGACATTTATGGAGAATCCTTGAGAAATGAAAGAAAGACCACGTACGTGGAGAGAGATCTCACATTATTACACAGAAAGATTCAACACTGTTGAGATGTCATGACTTCTTCCCAAACTGATGAAGACGCTTCAGTAAAAATCTCAATAGTGCTTCTCTAAGAACGCAAACCAACTCTGAAATTTGCATCCAACAGAAAAGCCCAAGAGGAAAGCAGGCATTAATAACAAGAAAACTAAAATAGGATTTTTCCTACTTACTAGCAAGATTTTTTTAGGAAGATACAGTAATTAAGTTGGTATTGGTACTGACATAAGGACAGACAAAAATAAATTATGAAACGGGGTAGAAAATTAAGAAATAGAACTGTGTGTGCAACAAAATGACGGATGACATTAAAGTTATTGGGGGAAAGGATGGACTTTTAAATAAACAGGACTGGAACAACTGATTATAAGGCAATAAAATCTGATCCCCACTAAACACAAAAATCACTTCTAGGTACAATCACGTGTAAAAAGCAAAATAAAACATTTTTAAAGAAAATTTAGGGTGAAATATCTATGACCTCAGAGTGGATTTACTGTACAAGACACAGAAATCACTAATGAAAACATAAAGAATGATAAATGTGACCGTATTTTAATTAAGAACAGCTGCCCATGGACGTTTACTATAAAGAAAGTTAAACAGGATCCCAAACAGGAAATATTACAAATACAACATACACATAGATGTATATATGCATATATAAATATACACACGCATATGTACACATAAACACATATATATTTATAAAGAGATGTTATAAATTAATCGGAAAAAGAAAACAACCCACAGGACATAGTCAAAAGGATACAGAGATGCTAAATATACCACAAATGTTAATTTCAATGGCGCTCAGAAAACCACAAGTTAGAAACAAATGATACACTTTTTTTTTTAACTACACTAGCAAAAATTAAAATATTGATTACAGCCCGAAGCTGGTGAGAGTGTAAATTGATATGAGCCTTCTGCATCACAATTTTGGCACACACACCGAAACTAAGTATGTAAGTACCCTTTGGTCCAGGTGTTCTGTTACTCAGGATCTATCCCACACAGGCACAAAACAAACAGAAAAACTATTGTAATTAATTCTAACACTCCTACAAAGTGATGATGATGGCACCTGACTTCCTTTTAGATTAGAAAGGGGTCAAACTAAAGAGTTTCACTAGCTCTGACTTTGTAGGGGTCAGAAACCCACAGATTCTGACCAACAGAGGATGACAGGAAAAGAACTGGGAATTTCAAATAAAGGATGACAATTCAATTATAAGACGTGAAGTTCCTCACGTGTTTACAATCCCCAAGGTTCGCAAATTCGTCCACTTTACATATTTAGATGCTGCCAGGGTGTCTTTTCAAAATACTAAATGTTTGTTTTCTTTAACGGGCAGTGAGGGCCAAGTTCAATGACTTTTGCATTGATTACCACTTATATATAAAAACCTAACAGAGCCACTCCTTTGGGGAAAGTCTATTAGTACATACTGAATTTCAGAGAGAAGCAACAATATAAACGAACACATGCTTCATGGTTTTTATCCAAATGGCACCCATCAATAAAAACCCGGACTTTGTGGCTTTTATTCAATTAAGCACTGTATTTGTTAGTTGAGTTGATACTATTTAGGGAAAAAAAAGTATCCAAATTATGTCTTCCACCCTTCCCTCCCAGTACACATTCACTAAGTTAGTGATTTTTAGGTAATCAGGCTTTAGGAGTCAGTTATGAACATAAAATCTAAAATCATGAGAAATCTAAATTATAATATATGTTCACAGCAAAGGTTTTCACAATGACATATTTACAGTAGAGCCTTACAAAATGGATTGTCAAGTTTTCTTTAGGAAAAGTCATGAAATCAGAAATCAAAGCAAAAGCCTCTAGGTTTAGGGGACAAGATAAACATTTACTAACAACACGATTTCAGCAGGGAAGACAGGACGACTCCTTCCAGTGCATGCTTTAGGAAAGGACATACAGCAGTTTTACTCCTTTCGGAAGACATTTTCAAAAAACCTTCTGTGTGTATTTTAATTGTTATTTGAGAGAAAAAAAAGGCATAAGTCATAAACATCTCCAAATTAATTGTTAGTTAATCAAAAAATCTAAAGGGCTTGGTGAAGCAAATGAGCTATGAGTAAGGCAAAGAGAAAAAGGGAAAAAATGGAGGCAGTGTCGGGGTGCAGTGTCAATGGGGAGGGTCTGTCTACATGGGGGATGCAGTGTGGGTGAAGGGGGGTCTCTTTGCATGGAGGTGCAGTGTTGGTGGGGGGTCTATCTACATGGGAGTGCAGTGTTGGTGGGGGTCTGTCTACTTGGGGGGTGCAGTGTGGGTGGAGGGGGTCTACTTGGGGAGTGCAGTGTGGGTGAAGGGGGTATTATGTGCACAGGGGTGCAGTATAGATGGAGGGGGTATAGGCTGATACATCATGGGAAGAGGACTTTACAACCTGTGGGGACACAGAGGATGGGAGGGGGTCATGTGTCTTGACTTGTGACAGTTTTTCCTGGACTGAGTACCAAAGAGTCACCAGCTTATTGGTTACAATAGTAGCCGCCTACGATGCTAATGAAAGAAGCTTGTTGGACGTGTTTGAAAAACCTCTTGTTCAGATGACTAATTCAACACACTCTCAGGTGCAGAAGAATCATCATGGCCCACATTTCCAAAGTTTTCCACTCATCTTCCTTTTCTCTAAGCATGTCTACCCTTTAAATTCTTTTTACTGCATTTAAAAATTTTTTATTAAAAATAATCCTAAATTTACCATCTTAACCATTTTTTAGTGTACAGTTCAGTGGTGGTAAGTCTATTTGTGATGTTATGAAATAGATCTCCAGAACTATTTTATCTTCCAAAACTGAAACTCCACACCCTTTAAACAACAACTTTCCATTTCCCCTCCCTCTGTCCCCAGTTACCACCATCCTACTATCTGTCTCTATGAATCTGACAACCTAAGTACCTCATATACATGGACTCACACAGGATTTGTCCTTCTGTGACTGGCTTGTTTCACTTAGCCTGATGTCTTCAAGATTCATCCATGTTGTAGCCTATGCCAGAGTTCCCTTCCTTTTTAGGGCTGAATAGTATTCCAATGTATGGACACACTGTATCTTGTTTATCCATTCATCTACTGATGGGTATTTGAATTGTTCCTACCTTTTAATTATTGTGAGTAGTGCTGCTATGAACACAGGGGTGCAAATATCTTTTCAAGAGCCTGTTTCCAGTTCTTTGGAACGCAGTCCCAGAAGTGGGATTGTTAGATCTTAAGGTAGTTCTAGTTTTAATTTCTGAGGAACAACCTCTCTGAGTCAGCTAGGACTGCCATAACAAAATATCACAGACTGGGTTGCTTGAAAAACAGAAGTTTATTTTCTCACAGTCCTGGAGGCTGGAAGTCCAAGATCGAGGTGCAGGCACTGGTTTCTGGTAAGAGTTCTCTCTTTGGCTTGCAGACAGCTGCCTTCTCAAAATGTCCTCACGCAGCCTTTCGTCTGCGTGCGCACTCATGGTGTCTCTTCTTTTTCTTATAATGACACCAGTCCTACTGGATTTGGGCTCTACCTTAATGACCTCATTTAGCATTAATGACTTCCTGAAAGGCCCAATCTCCAGCAGTGACTTTGGGGGTTAGGGCTGCAACCTATGGATCTTGGGGGGATGCAGTTCAGTCCACTTAACACTGCCATGCTCCTTTCCATGGCAACCGCACCATTTTACGATCCCACCCACAGTGCATGGGGTTCTAATTTCTTCAGATCCTAGCCGACACTTGTCACTTTCCTTTTATTTTTTTTTGATAGTCGCCATCCTAGTGGGTGTGATGTGTGACTATGCCCTTTTACACGAGGCCTGGGAAACCTGAGTTGAGTAGCCACTCTTGCGTATTGAATTCTTTGTGTTTTTGGCGAGTACTGTTCCCCCAAGATGCCAGGCTTCACAGGTGGGAAGTAGACAAATGGAAGAGATGACTGACATTTCCAAGAGAGGGAGGAGTGATTTAAGAAAATCTAAGCTATATGAACACAGAGTCTATTTTTGGCTGGGCTGGATTACAGTTTCCTTCTGAGGTTGCATACATTAAGAGTGAGCATTGACAGGCAACTATATTCAATATCTTATAGTAACTGCTAATGAAAAAGAATATGAAAATGAACATACATATGTATATGTATGACTGAAATGTACAATGCTGTACAATGGAAATTGACAAAACATTCTAAATGACTAGACTTCAATAAAAAAATTTTCAAAAAAATACCTCGCAATATTTCAGCCTGTAATATTGTAATAGTCTATAAGGAAAAAGAATATGAAAAGGAATTTATGTATGTTCATGTATGACTGAAACATTATGCTGCACACCAGAAATTCACATAGCATTGTAAAGTGACTAGACTCCAAAAAAAAAAAAAAAAAAAGACCGAGCATCGAAAAGAAGGCAGGGTTGACAACAGCCTGGTATCGTTTACAGCCTCAGCTGTGGCAACGGCAGGGCTCCGGGCCCTCCTGCAGTTGGCGGGGCACCCACCGGGCAGTGTTCAGAGAAGGTTCACACCCAGAGCCTGAACAGAAAGGAAACCAGCAGAGAAGCCCACCTATCATAAAATCAGCGTGGAGACAAGAACATTTAATCCTGTTTACTTTCATCTAATACCCAAGGCCTTGGATTTACTCAACCATAACTTCAAAATCTAAGGCAAATTGAACGCAGTAGGGTCTCTTTGAAAAGGCTCGTTTGTTCTGTGAGGTTGTCCTTGGTTTCTATAAAACACTCTTCCACAAAGGAGGACGTTGCAGACTGGGAGGATTCAGAGCTTTCTTAAAGGAGTTTTAAGCTCAGGATATTTTCCAAACTTTGTGCTCTACACGAGCAAGTCATATAAAGGATTATATTCTTCATTTATAAATATATCAAATATATACAAATCCTACGTAGAGAAACAAGGCACCATGTTCCCTGAGAGAAATAACATTATCAGGGGGCCCGTGGAGAACAAGGGGCAGTAACTCCTGTATGTAAGAAGGATACAAGACAGAAAAGGAATTTGCAGAAGAGACTCAGTAACTTGGGAGAAAAAAAAAAGAAAGATCCCTTCCAGCCAGGACCACCAGAAAAGAATTTTAAAAAGGACATGGTATTTGGTTAGACTTTAAAGACAGCTCAAGTCTAAGACCTGTAGAGAAGCAGAGAAAGAGTGTTCTAGGCAGAGGGAAAACAAACCATAAATCCGGTGCTGAGAATAGGCAACTCTGTGTATAAAAGAGGAACCATAAATGGTTCGATTTGGACGGTAGAAATAAAGGCGAGCAAGTTGGGATCTGGTCTTAGAGGTTCCTGTGTTGCTATTTAAAATTTGGAATTGTCACTGTGAACTTAACATTTTATGATGGCTGTGTGTGTATATATATATATAAACACACCTACCTCAGACCCAAATTTCCCTTTTGAAATTCCAGTTCAAGTCCTAATAAACACGTGCATATTTTAAGGAAAAATAAGCTTTTAAATGTAAATTGTGCCCCTGACCCTAAAATAGCTGGTGGAAAGTTAAAGCAGTAAATTAAGAGATAATATATACATACACAGGAAAGGTGGAGAGGGAGGTCCTTTTTGCAGTTACACAGAATCCCCTCTCCACCTCTTGAAGCCACTGGCATCGAGCAATGAGGCAAGGTCAGAAGGAATTCCAAATACGCTAGGCTTTTCAGGTCTATAAACAGGAGGCGTGCTATTTATAGATAACCTACTTACAAATACCCCTTATTATAAGTGCTACTTGGGACGCGGTCAGAACTTAACTTTGGGTAGTCCAGAAGCTCACAACTCCAGCAAGGAAGACAAGCTTCCCCTGAAATATTACTACATATCATGGTTAGTTTCTCCAGTACCGATGGTCCAGTACTAGACCTTTTTAGGTTCAGATATGGCTGCTCTGGGAAGAAACTTGTGAAACAAAATGCCTTAACACACAGAAAAGTAGAGAAAACAACACAATGAACTCGCCTATGTGTATCACGTCCATTTAGTAACCACCACGACTGACACATGTGCTTTACCTAGTCGTTTTTTAGAAAACTCCTGGGACGTGATAAAGCGTTCCAGGCATGGTCACGTCCTTTCTAACAACTTCAGTTGGTACCACTCCTGACACATGGACACTTCCTTAAGTAATCTTAGTGAGAGTCACACAATTAACATGAACATTAATTCTTTTGTATCATCTAAAATGAGAGATGTTTATAATCAAATTGCCCTTGTTGTCTCAAGCATGCCCTTTTTTTAAATGCCTTTACTGTGGTACGGCTCCTGTACAGTAAACTACACATATTTCAGATATATACTTTGATGAATTTTGATAAATGTATACACCAATGAAACCACCACCACAATCAAGGTAGCTAACATTTCCATCACTCCCCAAGAGATGCCATTTTTGAATTCCCAATTTATCCCTTCCCATCCCCTCTCTACCCTGGTAACCGTAAGTTTGTTTTCTATGTCTGTGAGTCTGTTTCTGCTTTGTAGATAAGTTTGTGTCCCTTTTTTTTTTTAGATTTCACATATAAGTGATATCATATGAAATTTTTCTTTCTCTCTGACTTACTTCACTTAGAATGATGATCTCCAGGTCCATCCATGTCGCTGCAAATGGCATTATTTCATCCTTCTTTATGGCCAAGTAGTATTCCATTGTGTGTGTGTGTGTGTGTGTGTGTGTGTGTGTGTGTGTGTGTGTACACCACATCTTCTTTATCCAGTCATCTGTTGATGGAAAACATGCTGTTTTTTAGAGTTTGTTTAAGAATCCAAAGAAAATCCACACTTGACATTGGTGGTTAGGTCTCTCAGGACTCTTAATTTGGAGTAGCCTCATCCTGGTCCCTCCTATGCTTTTAATTTGGAGCAGCCCCCTCCTCTTTCTCCTTTTTCCGTGCGCTTGATTTGCTGTTCATCCTGGGTCAGTTTTCTCCTAGAACACGCCAGGCCCTGCATTTCCCTCTTAGCTTCCGTGCAGTGCTATTTAACTGTCCCTCTGTATCGAAATACATTTTTGAATCAGATACTGTTAGTTTTCTGTCTGTTAATTAAAAACCTCCCTGAGCACAGATGAGTGAGAGAGGGGAATTTACTGGGCTGAACATAAGCATTTCTTTCCCCTCAGACAGGCAGAACTGAATTTTAATGCCAGCTACACCACCAAGTTGTATAAATTCATCTTTATATACATGTCTTAACTTCTCCAAGTTAGTTTGTCAGTAATTCCATGGGGTGGCTAGGAGGATTAAAGAGGGAGCATTTGCAAAGGACTCCATCCAGTGGCAGGTCCACATAAGAGGCACTACAAAACTGGCACTTCACAGAGAGCTGTTTCAGTGCACACCCAGCTCCACTTTATGGTCCAAATCTCCTGAAGAACTGGTCTGCTTAATGAAGTTAGCAAGACTTGGTTTATTTCCCAGAGTTCAAAAGATAAGTATCTTACCAATTATGAAAACAAGCAGCTGGCTACCTTGTGGAGGAGTCTGAATTATGTGGGTAGTAATTTAAAATAAATCCAGTTTAAAACCCAATTCCATTAAAGGGAGCAGCTGTTTACAGTAGTCCTGACAAGGTGGCCTAGGTCAAAAGGCCTAACAGTGTTGACTGGCATGGGAAAGAAAGAATTCATGAGTCCGGTTGTATATCTCAGCCCTCCCCCCAAAACTGAAGGCAGAAGGGTACCCGGGTCAAGGAACCCACAGCCAGTCTTTCCTGGACCACGATCATAGCTTTGGTGTCTTGGCAGGCAGGGTTCAATCTATCGAGGGGGTGTCCTGTAACCTGTAAGACTGGCTGCTGTGTTTGCTTCTCCTGGCTCGGGGCATGCTGACAGCCATGCTTCACTGCTAAGGGCTACCCACTGCTTTCCCTCCACTTTACATGGAAAGTGTGAGAGGGAGCTATGACTGCATGAATCCTTCTGCTATTCTGTTGGCTTGATGATAACAGCATCCTACTTGTTACAAACGTCACAAACAGCCACACAGCTGTCCGCGTGTGCCCGAAATTAGGGTGATGGTTCTCAAAGAACAGTCTCTCTGCATCAGAATCATCTGGGATGCTGGTTAAAAAGGTGTATCGATGGGCCCATCTTCAGACTTAGTAAATCAAACTGTCTGGAAGTGGAACCCAAGAGTCTGCAGATCAACTTGCATCCTACAGTCTGAGGTGTGAGATGCTCTGGGAGGAAAGAGCTCAGAGCTGATGAACTTGTCCCAGACTTACACGGTTATGAAATGGAGAAGCTGATATTTTAATCCAGTTCTGTGGGACTTCAAGGCCTACGTCGATTCCCCTACGCTCATTTCTAATTGCCAGTGACAGGCACCTAAGTCTCACTAAACCACTCCTATCGCTTTTAGTTACCATTTAGCTTATTAATGAACCTGCTTTCAATGCCTTAAGATGCTGCATGATACGTCTTTCCCATTCCTTTGTGGAAGAGAGATTTATCAAGAGTGGAGTTCCGGCCACTCTTTCCCTGTATCACTAGTGGTTCCTTTGCCTACCCTTCAACAGCGACCCCTTCCCTTACCTCCCACCAGCCAGTCTTCCTCCTTGTCCTTCTCCTTAAATGAAGGAATTTCCAATATCAAGTTCTGGGAAGTTTAAATAAAAATTGAAAAGTCAATGCAGAGCCTTGGGACCTGAAAATAAATTTACAGAATGTCTTCAGATTCCTTGCACTTATTTACAACAGCTCTCTCATGTCTATGATATGGGAAGTGGTAATCATGATTCTGATTATAACTCTGTCCCTGAGTTCATGACAGCATAATGCAAAAGCTATGGATCCCCCTATTTGGAAGTTTAGAAACAGAAAGGGATGAAAGGACAGGAAAGGAAAAAGGGAAGGGGAGGGGAGGGGAGGGGAGGGGAGGGACAAAAGACAAGAGATCCACATTCAAACACTGCACACATTCCGAGGATTACAGTCATGTCATCTTTACCAATAATAGACTGTGTCAAGGCGAGTGTTATTATAGTTTCAATTGCTTAACAGTGTTCAGGTTGCAGGAAGCCCCTTGGTAACCCAGTTAGGAGAGGGAGGGAGATGTGGCTGAGATTCCAGGAGCCTCTACTCGGGCCCTGGGGCATGGCATCTTTCTGTTTAGGCTTTTATCTTAGGCCTGAGTGAATGACTGTGGCAGTCTGCTTCTGAGATCTTGCTCCAGGAGTGTAACATGCACCTAGAACCCTGAAATACAAGCCTTCAGAAGACGACGGAGGAGAACCCAAAGACCAGAGTTCTGCATCTGGAAACCCAGTCTGTCTCTCAAGCAATCTGAGGTTCCCAGATTGGCCATGCCTGACACGCATTTGTAAAGGGTTTTGAACTTCCATCAAGAGGACGGGCTTTAACCTGGCCTTTTTCATATTTCTGTTTTTCAAGGTTGCAGGTTGCAGGTTGCATTTCCTATTTTCCTTTAGAATTATCTCTTGCATTAGCTTTTTAATGATTTTTTTAAATTAAACCTTCTACCTCATCATTAGCTTTTTTTTAAATTGGCTTTATTTTCTAGAGCAGTTTTAGGTTCAAGGAAAAACGGAGCAGAAAGTGCAGAGAGTTCCCACACACCCCCAGGCCCCACACAAGCACATCCTCCCCTCTCCACTATTATCCGCGTCTCCCATCAGAGTGATGCATTTGCTACAATTGATGAACCTACACTGACACATCATTATCACCCAGGTCCATGGTTTACATCAGGGTTCACTCTGGGTGTTGTACATTCTACAATTTGGGCAAATGCGTAACGGCATGTATCCTTCACTTAGTGTCACACAGAGTATTTCACTGCCCTAAAAATCCTCTGTGGGTCATCATTTCATTCCTCCCTCTCCCCTAGACTCCTTAGCAACCACTGACTTTCTTTTTACCATTTCCATAGCTTGCATTTCCCAGATGTCATATAGTTGGTATCATTCGCTATGTAGCCTTTTCTGATCGGCTTCTTTCACTTAGTAATATGTATTTAAGGTTCCTCCATGTCTTCTCATGATCTAGTGGCTCATTCCTTTTTAATACTGAGTAATGTTCCATTGTCTGGATGTACCACTATTTGTTCATCCATTAATATGCTGAAGGACATCTTGATTGATTGGTTGCCATTTTGGCAATTATAAATAAATCTGCTATAAGTATCCATGTATAGGCTTTTGTGTGAATGTAAGTTTTCAATTCCTTTGGGTAAAGGAGCATGAGAGCTTGATCTTTTGGTAAGAGTATGTTTAGATTTTTAAGGTATTGACAAACTGTCTTTCAAAGTGGCTGTACCATTTTACACTCCCACCAGCAATGAATAAGGGCTCCTTTTGCTCTAAATCCTCACCAACATTTGTTGTTGTCGGTGTGCTGGATTTTGACCAGATGTGCAGTGGCATCCAAATACTGTCTCATCACTATACTTCTTCAGGTCTTAAATGAGAAAATTGGGTCACTGTCTCCATCTTGATGTCTCCTACACCTACATTTCTGGCCCAGATCTCTCATCTAAGTTTCAGATTCACACATCTGACTTAGACCTTTCTACCTGGATGTACATCACATCCTTCAAACTCAACACACCAGAATGAAACTCAAGAGTTCTCCCTTCTGGCCTCCCTCACCTCCCTGACGAACAACAATTCCAAAACCCCTGCTTCTTTTTATTTAGCCCATCTACCTAACTGCCTAGAGTGGGAACCTGGGCTTCATCTTCCATTCTTTCACTCTTCACCAGTCTAATCAATCAACCAGTTCTATGAGTCTCCTAAATATTTCTCGATACCATTCATTCCTCTCCATGCTTACTGCCAATATCCTAATTCAGACCACCCTACAATGGCCTCCCACTGCCCTCACAGTACAATTCAAACTTGTTAACACCACATGGACGATTTCTATCTCAAAGTGTTAATGTGCATCAACTCATAGGCCTGGCCCTGCCTTTACCTGTGCCAAAAACAACCGGCTCCTGCGTGAAAGGTAGAATATAGAGCACAGCAACTTTTACAGATGGAAAGAAGAGGCTTCTTTCAGATAAACTATCTCTTTTTTTTGTTTTTTTGTATTGTAATGTTTTATTTCTTAAGTTCTAATACATCATTCATCAATATTACTAACTGGTTTAATAACATATTCTGAGAAAAATGGAAAATTGACATGTTAAATGTATAATTTTCACTTATATTTTCTCTTTGTCTTTTTTTCCCCACTTTTTTTTTGTTTTAGTTGAAGTGTAGTCAATTTACAACGTTGCCTCAAGTTCTGGTGTACAGCATCACGTTTCAGTCACACACATATACATATATACATAAATTCCCCTTCATATTCTTTTTCATTATAGGTTACAATAAGATACTGAATATAGTTCCCTGTGCTATACAGTAGAAATCTGCTGTTTATCTATTTTATACATAGCAGTTAGTATCTATAAATCTTGAACTCCTAATTTATCCCTTCCTCCTCCTCCCTACTCCCCAGCCCACAACCATAGTTTGTTTTCTATGTCTGTGAGTCAGTTTCTGTTATGTAAATAAGTTCATTTTTAGTTATCACAGCTAAAGTTTCACTCGTTACATTTAACATTACTTACTTTCAATGATAAAATATTATGCATGTAATTGTAACACTGGGGATGTAGAGTGTCTGGGCAGAGAATTTATTATTCCTGTAGAAACTTTACACATTATAGAAGGCATGTCTTAATGGAAGAGACACATTGATTTTCCTGTCCGTATACAACAGATGTGCAAGGGCTAATATTCCACATTATTTTTTAAAATTTTATTTATTTATTTATTTATTTAGATTTTGGCTTTTGTTTTGTTTTGTTTTGGGGGGGGATTAGGTTTCTTTCTTTCTTTCTTTTTAAACTGAGGTACTGGGGATTGAACCCAGGACCTCCTGCATGCTAAGCATGCACTCCACTACTGAGCTGTACCCTACCCCCTACATTATTAACCTTCCTCAAAAGACTTACTGCAGGATGTTTTCTACAAGGAATTTTATCTACTGTGTTTCTCTGGCACATGTGGACTCAATACCTCATTGCTTTTCACTTGTGAACATGTCATTTTTTATTGCTCTATGACATCCATCTATTAAGCATGCCACTTGATATATGCTTCCTCTGCAAGTAGGTAGAAAGATCTCAAGGCCATGAGCAGTATCACCTATTTTTTTTTAATGTTTTTAAAATTTTGGGGGGGGGATTAGGTTTATTTATTGACTATTTTTTTAGAGGTCCTAGGGATTGAACCCAGGAACTGTGCATGCTAGGCATGTGCTCTACCACTTGAGCTATACCCTTCCCCCTCGCCTATTTTTTTTACTACAATGAAGCCTCCCTCACAAATTCACACTAAAGCACCAAGTCCCCCCATCCAGAATTCTTGCGCTTTACAATGTTCTTTTGAGCTTCAATGCCATATAATTTAACTACAAATTATAAAGCTGTCTAAAGGTGAACATATTCACATGTCTGATAGGCATCTCAAAGTCTATATATCCCCAAAACGCAAAGTAACTTAAAAGTCAAACCTGTGTCTCCACAATTTTTTTCTCCTTCCGTAGCAGAAAATTTTCACCCATAACTGCTCTTTCATGATCACCAAATTCTAAATTCTGCGATCACAAATGACTCTTGTATCTGTCACTCCTTTTTCCACTGGCCCTGATCACAGCCAGGCCACAATTCTCTCACTTAGACCACAGCAATAGCCTCCCAAAAGGATTGCTCTGAATTGGTAGAATCTACCCTTTGTATTTGTACTGCTAGTTTCCAAACATTGACAGAATCACACTTATGAACTCAAAAGAACTTATACAAAATAAAGTCCAAATTCCTTGCTATGGCCATTCTGGGCGCTCCACGGATTATCCTTAGCTTCATCCTAGCTGGCTGGCTTATCGAGAAGTGTGTCTCCTTGAACCTCCTGGGGTAGGGGTGCCGGGCCTCCCCGATCCCCGTGTTTACGTAGATGTACTAGTTTTGTTGAATTGGAATCATTAACGTTACTCTCACAGGAGGTGACTGCTCAGCTGGAAATGCAGCCACACTCGCTGTGTGTGTCTCAGTACCATTACAATTTACTCGGACGCTCCCACTGCTTCCGAGCAGCGTTATCATCTTTGGGGCTGCCCAGCAGCAGGGAAGGCTGACTGTGGGCAGTTACCCGCTTTCTTTAGCCTGGGGTTTGGGAAGGGAGTCCTGCTTTACTTTCAACATTCCTCTCATAGATCTGACCTGACTCCAAAATTGCATGGGACCCGCAGTGATAAAACGTGACAAAAACCAAAATATGAACTTTTTTTTTTGCATTCATAGCCTCGGTCTTATCATAAGCACTGTGTTAATTTAAGTCAGGAAAGCAAAAAAACAAAAACAAAAACGCACGTAACAGCCCAAACTCACAGCGCAGCCACAGCCCGGCGCCTCCTCAAGTCTCGCGAGAGAGGAGGACCGGCTCCGGCTTCCTCCTGTTTCTCGCGAGAACCGAGGGCTCCGGCTTCCCGTTCGCCGAGACCCGGGCAGGTCGGCGGCGGCGGCAGCAATGGCGGCCCCCTTGTCCGAGCGGCTGTTCTCGCTGGAGCTGCTTGTGGACTGGGTACGCCTTGAAGCCGGGCTGCTGCCGCCGCCCGCGGTCGCGGTGGAAGAGCAGGAGCAGGCGGAGGAGGAGGAGGAGGCATCGCCGCCGCGGCCCTCGCGTGGCCTGTGCCCCGCCGTGGCCTTCCGCCTGCTGGACTTCCCCACGCTGCTGGTTTACCCTCCCGGCGGCCCCGCCGCCCCCGCCCCGGAACCTCGGCCCGGCCTGGTCAGCTTCGGTCGCGGCAAGTCCTGTCTGTTCCGCCTGCACGGCGCCACCTTGCACCGCCTGCTGCTTCGGACGCCGCTTTACACCTTGCTGCTGCAGCTGCCCCCCGGGCGCCCGACTCCCGCCCCGCAGCTCCTAGGAGCCTGCAGCATCTCGCTGGCAGCCGCGGTGCACAAGGTCCTGGGGCCCGCCGCCTCCGGCTGCTCGCAGGGCCATCGAGGGAGTTTCCCTCTGCATGACCGGGAGGGGAAGCGGATTGGGGACATTGCCCTGGGCTACCGCCTGACCGATCTGGGAAGCAGTCTGCTGGGCCATCTGGAGCGGCCAGTCACTTCCACAGGAGGTGGAGTGGCGGGTGCAGAGGTGCAGAAAGCAGTAGAGGTCAGTTCCCAAACCTTGCCGGGGAGACAGCAGCTGCAGCTGCCAAACTCAGAGCCAAGCCCAAGAGATGCTGATGAGCCTCTGGTGGACGTAAAAATCTCAGGGGCACAGAAGGATTTGAAAGAAAAAGTTTTCCACAGCAAGACCGACTCTGATAACACGGGTTCTGTGGAGAATGGCAAAACTAGCTGTGTTATTTGTTCAAGTGGTAGCAGCAAGAAAAGTGTTAGCCCCCCAAATCAGGAAGTCACAGAGTTGGATGTTGAAACCAACATAATTTGCCCTCCTCCTCTGTATTACACGCATCTGAGCCACAAAAAGACACCTCCTAAACAGGGTAAAATCACCATTGAGCCCCAACTGAATGCAACTGAGGAACTGGATGGTACTTTTCTGGCAGGAAAACTTGTAAATCCCCCAGCACATACTAACCCTCTAGAACATACAAATTCTGAAGCACATGAGAGGCCTCCAGTGCTTATAAATCCTTCACACGTTCAGGATATGGGAGCAAGTAATCAAACTACAGACCGTTCTCAAACTGAACAAAATAGAATTAATACTATAAGGCAGCTGCCTTTATTAAATGCTTTGTTGGTTGAATTGTCCCTGTTATACACCCAACCCGTGGCAAGCCCTACTCATATACATCCTCACTTAGCCTGGTTATATAGAACTGAAGATAAGAAGTCACCAGAATCTTCTGCTAAATCCACATGTACATCTGAATCTAAGGATAAGCTTTCTGTGGGGGAAAATGAAAAGTCAGGGAGTCTTCTGTATACAAAGAACAAAAGTGAAAATCTTAAGAAAGCTAAATGTTTTGAAAAGAAAGGTGGTACCCCCCAAAAAAGAGTTCCAAGGGGGAAACTACTTTATGGCTTAACAAATACGCTAAGATTGCGTTTAAAGCAAACAAATCCTGGTATGTTGGTAGTACATGAAAAGAGAGAACAGTATAGAAAAATGCAAGCACAGATATTAGGTGCAAAACTCAGAATTTCATCATCCAAAGTTAAGGTAGTAAATTTTGCAGAGCAACATCAGAAGCCGCATCAACTGCCTAAAGATAAGTATTTAGAATCAGATGCATCTTTTGCTGAAAATAGTGGTACCTCAAAGCAAGTTAGTGTTGCTTTTGATGACCCCAGCACGACTAAAGAAACTCAGCTGAAACGTGCAACTGAAAAGACAGTTGATTGTGGTGAAAATGGAACCAGTAATGATTTATTGGAAGAAATCGTGAGTCCTGCAGACTCCATTGTCTCAGAAAGGTTTATCCATACAAATATGGTGGAAGGAAAAGTGGAAATGAAAGCCCCAAGTCTGTTTGTTTTCCAGCAGGATGCAGCTGTTGACCAAATCATAGTAGGTAAAGAAATAGGTGACAGGCAGGGCAAAGTTACTGATAATGACATTCCTACTGCTGATAGGAGTGAAAATAGTCCAAGTAAAAGCAGTTGCTCCAAAAGCATCTCAGAACTAAAGTCTTCAGGTGACTTCACCAGCCCTTGCTATTCTGAAGACACCAGCAGAATTTTACAAGCTCATGACAGGAGACACAGTCAACATACGAGTCAGTCTAGTGAAACAAGACCGTCCATGAGGAAAAATGGCAGTGAGAAGAGTTCTATTCTTAGCCCACCTTTTTCAGCTGGATCACCAGTGCTCTCACATAAAAGATTCCATATTTCAAAGACTCAAGGTAGAAGTTTGGAGGAAGCATCTTATGTCTCTACCAGTGACTTCTCCTCATCCCATTGGACTGAGGAAAAAGAAAACCAGATAGACCAAAATAGTATGCATAATTCTAAAGTTACAAAGAGGGATCAAGACATCTCTACTAAACTTAAGTCAAGAACTGATCGCAAGTCCTCAGAAAAAAGCCAGTCACCTCGAACATCTCAAGTGAGTTCTTATCTGCCTTCTAATTTGTCAGAACTAGAACTTAATGTCCTGGATAGCAGCCCTTCAGATCACTTTGAAGAAGACAATGATGACATTTATTCACTAAACATTTCCAAGCAATGCAAAGATATTTGCGAATTAGTAATAAATAAACTTCCAGGATATACAGTGTAAAAATATGTGCTTTTAAATAATGTTTAATGTTTTATAATCTGTGTATGCTGTTAGTGAAACAGTTTTTAATAGCTCTACATTATTTTCATTACATAAATTTATGTGAATAATTCATTTTAAGAATATGTGTTTGTCATTCCTTCGGTGTTTAAATAGTATTCTGCCGTTAAATCTGACAAGATTGATCATGAAACCACTTTATAACCTAGGTAAGATTTAAGTTGTTTAATATTATGAGAATAAAAATATCTTCTTAAACTGTCTCTATTAAGTATCCCAAAGTATCAATCACCCTAAAGCTGACTTCATACACACCATTGAAAAAAGGCTAGTTAAGAAGGATAGCCTCAAATTTTAATGGAGATAAATTGTTTCACAAATATAGAAGACTGACTTCTGTAAGACTTACCTTACAGAAAGGTGCAGAAGAATGTAGGACGTAGCCCTGGCAGTTATAAGAGCTTACTGTTTTATATAAATATTCTTTAGGGGAATCTTCCTGGACACATGCACATTCCGTATCTCCAATAGGTGAAGTCTTTTTTTATATGCTGTCACAGTTCTCTGTATGTTTTTTTAAATCACAATTTTGGTGTTTGTGTGATTGTTTGACTAATGTTTCGCTTATGATAGGCTTGAGTTCTGTAATGGAAGGAACCGTCTCTGTTTTGTGCACGGATATGGTCTTAGTATGTAGCACAGATTCTGGCATGTGGCTGGGGTGCAGTAAAAACATTTGTTGAACAAAGAAATGATGGCCATGCACATAAAATATCTAACGGGAGGGATTAGAATTAAGCAGTAAAAACAACCAGAAGTCCTAAAGATGTCCTTTTGGAGACATGGTTATTTGATGGTAATATTTTTGTTTCGCTGAATATCGGCATCCTTGAGGTCTTCTCTGAAGTATTCAGAGAAGGGACCTAAAAAAATTGTCTTCTTGTATAGTTTCTCGTATGCAAATTCAATTTATTGTCATTTCAGCTTGTTCAATAGTTATTTTTAGGGTATGAAAGTTTGTGTTTATGAAGTCTGGTGGTAATTTCTTCCAGTGATTTTATACTTAGACCTCACTCTGTGTTCAAATATTTACAAATGTTTTCTTCTATCTATGTTATATTTTTAATTTTTACACTTTTTTAAATATAACTAATAGTTTTGGATGTATGAGGTAAGACCCTAATTTTCCTTCCTTTAGAAGTAAGTAAATAGTTATGTAAGTGTTATCTTTTGAATGACCATAATAATAGAATTTAGATAGATGGTAAGAGGTGAGGATAGTATATTTTAAAGGAACAAAATGAATAAAAGATCGATGCTGAGACTAAGCATGATGTATTCGTGGGACTGTGAAACTCTTGTCTTGATTAGAATGGTAGAGTCATAATACAGAGTGGTAGAAAGAAGATTTGTTGAGTAAGAAAAGTCCCAGATTACAGGGAGCTTCAAATGCCAAGCATAATAGTAAAGTCCTAAGCAGTAGAAACAATAGAGTATTTTAATTTATAAATGAGCACCAGTAAGTAGTCAGTAAGGTTTGAATATTTTAAGTTATTGGAATAGTTATGTAGAGGTACAGAAAGTTCTGAAATATGAACTGTTTTTAACGGCTAATGACTATGATCTTAATTTTGTGGTAAATGTAATGTAGATAGTATATCATGTCACAAAATCAAAATAATTTAGTGGTAGGTGCTGTAGCTAGATATTCAAATGACGTCAATGTGGTCTATAAATTGTTACCAGTTTTCCATGATTATGGAGGAGACAAAATATAAGCAATATCAGAATCATCAGAGAAATAATTTTTTTAAAAATGTTTTATTTAAAGTCGTCTGATGAGAACAGGTGAGGGAAATGATGAATTCAGTGTCTTTAAGGTACAACAAAGACTAAAGAACTAATGAACTTTAAATCACAAAATTGAGTGAGTGAATAAGCTTCTCTTTGAGTCATTCCATGAATGCTTATTTCTAGAATTGTGGTATTGGTTTTTCTAGCTTAACTCTAGTGAAAATACCTGTTTTTGCATAGTTGGGACTTCCTGCTTGCATCCTATCTTCAAATTCTATTCCATGTTTTAATTCTACAATGTATAAACTTAGGTCTTTAAGACTCATAAGAGGTACCACTCCTGAAGTCTCATTTATCTCTTTAATTGCTTAAAATCACTGAAACATGAAATAGCATTTCAGGGTCATAAATAAGGGAGATTGTCATTTAATTGTGTGTAAAATTAAGCTAGTGCGACCCAGCCTTTCTGAGTAGCTTGGGTACCTTCACTGCTGCAGGCAGAGCTGAATGGGCCTGAGCCACGGAAATGGAGCCATGGCCGACCTCTGTGCAGTGTGAACACCTGCGCTTGGGAGGCCGCTGTCGGTGGCGGCAGGTCCTTTGAACCCTCACTGTAAGCAGATGTGAAGAAGACTGTGCGGATGCGAACATCCAGCGTGCTGGGTTTTCCCCCTGTCGTATGCGTGCTGTCGACGACTTTAGAAACTAAGAACAAGGCCACTGAACTCTCATGTGCTTGTGCCTTTCTGTGGAGAGCCACCCCTTCACGTCCCAATTAATTTCATTTTTCTGCCTGTACAAGCAGTGCATTTATTTTGGAATCCAAGTAGGAACCAAACTTTTCTTGGTTGCGAGCATATAGGTCAAGACTATAAATTTAAAAAATCAATTTTTAATTATCACGTTGTGTCGCTGGCAAGGCAAAGCAATTTCATAACAAAGCAACACTGAAATGAGATAAATAATATTTATATTTGTCTGGTCATAAACTGTCCTTGGGCCTAGAGATACAGCCATCCTTATCTAGAGACTTTGTACAGAATGACAGTTTATGAGACTTGCCGCATCCTTCTCTTCTCACTTTTAACCTAAAACAAGGAGAACTTACTTGGTCAAGGACCAAGGCTTATTTAATGTTTTTCTCCGGAGATCTAACTGTCATAACAGGAAGTAACAGGCTTGGGTTGAGCGTTATTAGGCTGGAGTGCCAAGCCATAGTGGAAGTAGAATTTACTTGTTTTCCAAGCATTTCTTAAATCTCTGTTATACAAATAATGTATATAAATTCTGGGGGAAAAGTAGAAAACTCAGATAAGAGTTTTTGCTTCAAAATTGTGTATTAAGGAAAAGTTGTGGTCCTTTCAAAGTCCTACTGAAAAGAGAGAGGAGATGTAACAATAAGAATGAGCCCAGAGTAGCCTTGGAGAACAAGGAAAATGCTGGGGGTCGACAAAAGACAGTTGGAGGAACTTCTGGAAGAGCAAAGCAGATGGGATTAGGTTGATGAAAAATGGACTGAAATGTCCTTTTCAGCGTAGCCCAGGGGGGTGCTGCTGGAGAGGGAGGAGACGGTGTTTCCTAACAGAGCCCGAGAGAAATTCCAGGTTCACTCGGCAGGCCTCTGGAAGGAGCAGGTCCTGGGCCTCGGAGGGTAGAAACCGAACCCTGAGTGTGATGGGGAAGCTGGGGCTGGCCTAAAGGTTATCTACTAGGAGAGGTGTTGGGACCAGGGAGAAAAACTAGTATTTTTGCTTTTGACACCAAAACATTAATAGCGTCTTTCTCAGTTTAATGGGGGAGACCACTAACCCTAGTGGCAAATTAAAGTGAGACAGATGAATGGTGTTTGCATCTTTGATCATGTCATGCTATTTTTATTTTTTGAGATTATTCGTTATAGGATTTGCGTGGGGATTGAGTCCAACAACACGCATCTAGCGTATACAACGGTGAACGTGCGAATGAGTATTGGGGGCGGGTTTAATCTTACAAGGATGTACTGGTATCTGTATTCCACCCTCGGGGGATATATTTTCAATAAAACCTCAGTCAGGAAATCAACTCTTCCTTCCAGAAGGTTAAAAACAAGCTTTCTACCTGACATTGTAACCGAGTAGGAGACCCCTCGGCAGCAGGAGTCTGCGGAAAGGTTTGGCTTTTAATAAGGAATGTTTGTGTTTGCCCAGGAGCAGGCCTGAGTCACAGCGCAGGAGACAACAGCTCAAGGTCACAGGCTGGAAGGAAAGTCTGTGGAGTGGAACGGGTCCACGAGTCAGCAAATGAGTTCGTTATTACACAATCAGAAACCTGTATTTGCGAGCTTGACTATTAAGGATACCGTATGTTTTATTCGTTTGTTTTTGGTGTTCTTCCTGGTTTTAATGTAGGCCTTTTTGAAGGCTCTTGCAGTAGAGCTGTAAAAGCAGCAGGAACTGGATTTGGTTGTGGCTCATAACTGAGCTGAAACCGTAAAGGAGGAGCAGGGTACCCCCAGGGTCTGCGACTGAAAAACCAAGGAAAGAGATCCAGCCCCTTTTCCACCCAGAGATTTCTCCTGCAGCTGTTCTCTCCTGGAAGCCTTTTTGTTTCTTTAAGGGAGGCTGTTCAATTACAGGGAGCGCCACACCCATCAGCTGCCTGGAGTACCATATTTCATAACGTGTGATTTTGGTGTCAGCCCTGTGGAGTGAATTGGGACTGAATTCTGGGCTCAGAATGACATTAAAGAAAAATGATGGATTGCTTTAGATGTGGAGAGACCTGTTGTCAAAAGAGTTGATCTAAAAAAATTATTGCTTGTGTATCCAGAATTCTTAAGAATATTTCCAAGTACTTTGGGACAGTATTTGTTAACCTGAGGGAAAAGATTTTTCTCATCTGAAAAAGTTCCAAGTGTGAATGTTGGCATCTTGTCAGCAAAGTACTCCGAATCCCTGATACTCTGTGTGACAGCCAGAAGCCAGGTCCTAGGGGGGCTCAGCTTTTACCTTCAGATGGAGCCGCCTTGCGTCCCTGTGCGCCTTCTCTGGAGTATGTGATTCCTGGGGACTGATCCTACTTCACTGATCACGGTGTGAGCTCCACTGTCAGCCTCTAAGAATCAGTGTAAAGAGGTGTGATTTCACTAAAATGATGGCCTTACTTTTCACTGGAAAATAAGATTGCTGGGGGGAAAAAAAAAGGTATTTTGGTTACATGGTCTCCATTGTTGTCATTAATTTAATGCTAATGCCTTCTGACGCTGGATAGCATTTTACCGCTGGTGAAGAACTGCCACTGGCTCACTTCCTCCCCAGGAGAGCCCTCTGAGTCACTGATACAGATGGGAAAACTGAGGCTGTTTTCCACATCCAATGGATTTCTCACTTTCATAGGAAAACTGAAAGGCTCTTGTTAAATAAATCCTAGGAAGTTAGTGTTCCTTCAATACTTATTTCCAGAGTAACACTGGATAGCAGTAGTCCATAATTAGATAAAATTCCAATTTTAAATATTATAAAACTGTCCTGTACCTTAGCCCTCCCTATTATTTCTGTGTATTTTATTTTTCTCTTCTAACTCAGTTGTTTTTACTAAACCAAATGTCTGCATCGACAAGGAAGTACCCACCTTTATGCTGAGAATATGATTATATTGTCATGAATCCCAGTGTGGCATTGAAAAGCAGGTGAAGTTGTTGGGCAATTAACAGTCAGAGAAGAAAGCTTGAATTCATAGGAATTTGGAGCTAGAAGATAAATATAAATATAAATCTATTTATACTTATATAAATATAAATGTAGGTCACCTCCTTCATTTTATAAGTAAGGAATGTGGGCCCCCAAAATGGAGTTTGCTAGTCTCTTGCTCCTACTTGAGAGTCTTTGCATTAGAACGTGCCACTTCATGTGTCAAACTGGAAACATAGCAAACCCAAATTGTGTGTCTAGCAGATATTCTAGAACATTCATACTGAAAACACTGACCAAAAAAATTAACTGATTGCAAGATAGGAGAATTGGTTGTCTGTGCCACAGGGAAGGCGTTTGTGTTTAGGGTCAAAAAGACCTACAGTCTCCTGGCTCACCCACTCACCCCTTGACCTTAGGCAAGTCTGTCTGGGACTGATTTTCACGTCTGTGAAATGGAGAAATCAATAGTATTGATCTCATAGGATTTTAAGGATTAAATGAGGTAATATTGTAGGTAAGTGATTAGCATGATCCTTGATAACTATCAAAATATGTTAGCTATTATTATTTCTCAGAATCTGATAATAATGCAGACTTTTTCCAGCCTGGTTAGCCGATTGGTAACATCAACCTTTAAATTTCTCCTCAAGCCAGAATGGGTTCATCGATGCTCTGAGTCATTCTAAGTTTCCATTGCTTACTTTTCCACGTCCGTGGACATACAGCTTCAGAAGGAAGCTTAGTACCAGGGGAGGCTCATCTTCCTGAAGAACATTTTTGTTTTTATTCCACACAAGAAGGTATATCGCCTGTCAGGTTATCTGTTACGTTAGCCGCCAGATAGCTCAGATACAGATGTCGGCGTTTGTTTTCTGTAACTGCTTGCTGCCAGTTGTTGGTACAGTTATCTCTTCCTTTTCCTTAGCTCATTTTTATCTCTCTCTTCCTTTAATCTCTCTTTCCCCCTCTTCCTTTCCTTGTCTCCCTGTAAACTTTTGTGTAGTATGTGTTTTATGCAGATTTTCATTGAAGTATAACATTCATACATAAAAGTGCACAAATGACAACTGTGGGGCCCGGTGAGTTTCCCAAAGTATCACTTTGGTGTAACAGCTCCAGATCCAGAAGCCACAGCCAACTGCAATCCTGGCAGCCTCCTCAGGCGCCCCTTCAGTGCTGTTTCCCCTGCCTGACCCTCACAAAGGGAGATGCTGTCCCAAACCCCAGCACCTAGATGAGTCCCACTTGATCATGCACACATCTGTGTTCAGCTCCTTTGCTCAAACTTACCTTTGTGAGATTTTCCCTTATTGTGGCATCTAGCTTGTACACGTTTGGCTGATTATCCTTAGGTCCACCTGGGTTAGGAATGGAGATGACCACAGACCAGGGAGATACCCTGCACATTCTTGACGTCACCCTTGTTCTCTGAATTTACTCTCGAGACGGGTTATGCAAGCCGACCCCTCAGAGTCCTGGGTGCACTTGTATAGCGGATGTTTTCCTGGCCGACAACCGTTACAACATATGGCACCTCTAAGAAGCACCAGAAGACTGAAATACTCTGATTTCTGTGCTTAGAGTGTATTTCTTGAAATAGCTTCGTTATAAAACTCACAACAAATAAAACTTCCTTTGACACTCTCAGAGTGTTAGGAAGAGCTAGACTGGTGCGGATTTAGACCACTTGGTACCTGCATTTAAATTTTCAACATTCTTTTTAGAGGCAGCCAGTTTCACCGCGTGCATTTGACAGAACAAGAATGTAAATGAATGTGTTTGATCTCGAATCTGTGGACCCTCTCACTTGTTTTTATTGTGTAAATATTTTAAACATTGAGAAGAATAAGTAATACAACAAAGTCCTATGTGCACATCACCCAGATGTAAGCCCGAGCTGGCTTTGTGCCATGCTTGCAGCCCCCCCACTTCTCTCTCTCCCTCCCCCTCTAACAGAACCCTTGTTCCCTCTCTCATAAACAAAACATACTGCTACCACTGACAGCCCCTTTGCTTCCTCTCCCATTTCTTTGCCGTCCCTCCCAAGGGGTAACTGTCACTCTGGTTAGTTTGTGCCCTTTCCATTTCCACGGTGAGGCATACAGGTTGCTTGCAGACTTCTCTTACTACAAACAATGCTGCAACGAATATTTTTGTCCCTCTGTGCACATGCGCTCAAATTTCCTTTGGGTTTTATGCCTGGAATTGGAATGGCCAGGTTCTACGCTACACGCACCTTCAGCATCGCCAAATCACTCTCCAAAGTGGTTGAACCAGTTTACTGTGCTACCAGCAGCAGGTGAGAATGCCCCTCTCTTCATATGCTGTCACGAAACTTGGTAAATACTAGACATTTTTGTTGCCATGTTTAACTGTCATAACTTTACAATAAGTATTGATACCTAGAAAGACAAGTCCACTCCCTTCTTTTTTTATATTGTCTAAGCTGGCAGTTCTCGAGCTTTTTGAAGCTTTTACACTCTTGGAAATTATTGAGCACTGCAAAGAGCTTTTGTTTAATGGATTATTTTTGTCAATATTGACTAGAATTTGAAAGTGCGAAGTTTTTAAATGTGTAGTCTTGATTCATGTAAAAGTGATGTGAGTAAACCTATCACATATGAACATGAGTAACATTTTTCAATAAAAATAACTAATATTTCAAAACATAAAGGTTATAGGAATGGCATTGTTTGATACTTTTGTGATCTCTTCAATGTCTGGCTTAACAGAAGACAGCCATATTCCCATATCTGCTCCTGCATTCAGTCTTTTGTAATATTACCTGTCATGTCGCCTCTGGAAAACTCCACCCAAGTGAGGGAACAAGAATGAAAAAGGCAAATAAGTTCTCAGTATTGTTACAAAAATAGTTTTGACCTCATGGACCACCCCCACCATCCAAAAGGGTCTCAGGGATCCCTGAATCCACGCTTTGAAAATGCTATTCTAGGTTATTCTCGGTCCTTTTACTTCCATGAATTTTAGGATCAGCTTACAGGGCATGGAATTTGTAGATTCATTTGCTAAACTTTACATATTCATGATATTGGGTCTCCATAAACATCCTATAGCTTTAAGCTCTTTTTAAAGCTTCAAGAACACATTAATTTTTTGTTTTTTGGTCAGGTGTTGTGTTTATACACTGTGTTTTAATTGAGTAACTTGTGTGTTTCGCTGCTATTGTGAATGGACCATTTTAAGTGTATATTTCAAATTGGCTGGTTGCTGGTATTGATTTTTGTACATTGAGGTTAATTCCAGCACCCTTCCTAAGCTCTTCTTTTTTCTTATGTTCTGTCTGTAGATTTTCTTGGCTTTTCTATGTAGACAATCACATTTACAGTTTCGCAACTCTATATACGTCTTTTTTGAGGGGAAGGAAAAGAAGTATATTGTGTTGGCAAGGACTTCTTCTTGTCCACTGTTTATCAAGAACTGAGCTGAATGGTCAAGTGACAAGATCGTCAATAAAAACAAGACAGAATTACAGTAAGTCAGGCCCTACTGCCACAGTATAAGCAAGAGTCTAAACAGAAAAGGGGGCTAGTTCCATCAGTGCTTAGTTTTCCCCAAAGAACGGCACTGGGTGGGGGTCAGATGTACCAGCCTAAAGGAGAATCATCCCATCCCAGTGGAAGCTCCTCCCCACCCCCTCCAAGGCTCCTGCCATTTATGGACCCAGGATGGCCAGGGGAGGAGAGATGGGGATGGGCTGGGACAGTGCTGAGTACTGAGTCAGAGTGGAGCCAAGTGTCTCCAAGCCCAGGTGGTCTTGGAAGAGGCACCTGAGAAAGACCCTCAGTCAGGTGGCTTCCAAATGCAGGCGTTTGGGGGAAGAATACAGCTCTGCATATGGGTGCTGTGAGGGACCGGGAAGGGGCTGAGTCCTTGACTGCAACTCCCTCCTTCCTGACTGTGCATCACGTCTGATGTGGGGAGGGCAGCTTTCCCGCCTGTGTCCTGCCACGTAAAGCTTTGGTAATTGCCAAGGGGCAGGGGTGGGGGGAGTAGGGATGCTAAAAGAACACACATCAGATTTCGGCCTAGAACTGGATTCCTCAGTGTTAAATGAAGCAGTGATTATAAGCACCCTTCTCTTACTTCTGACTTTAGAAGGAATGTTTCAAATAGTTCACGACTATACCCTCATATATGGCGTTCACTGCAGGTGCTAGAGAGATATGCTTTAGGAGGAAGTTCCCTTTAATGCTTACATTGTTAGCGTTGAACTTGATTTCTTAATCATAAGTATGTCTTGAATTTCATGAAACACTTTTCTTTATCTGTTGAGCTAATCACGTGCTTTTTTGTCTCTACTCTGGTCACGTGGTGAATAAAAGTAGGAGATTTTCCAATGCCAAATGGCCCTCCTGTCTTGGTCCTGATGCATTCTACTTTATATATTGCCGTATTTCATTTGCCAATATATTATCTGTAATTGCCCTTTATTCGTACTGTTTTTACCTACTTTTCATATCAGGATTATAAGAGCCGTGAAAAATAAATCATGGAACTATTTCTGTTCTCTGAACTGGTTTGGATGAGATAGGCGTGATCTGGCCTTTAAGGGTCAGCAAAAATTTGCTTGTGAAATTATTCAAGCATGATATTTCTTTGTGGTAGAATTTATTGCTTAGATGGTTTGGGGGACCTGATTTTATGTGATTAAAAAAACCCAGTGGATGGTCGTTTCCTAAAGCTTAAAAAATGTACTGTACTTTTTATACTGCCAAAAATGTGCTCAAATGTTTAATTAAAGCTTTTAAGTAATTTTGAAAAGTAAAAGAGTTGAGAATTGACTGACTCCAGTGGGCGCATTTCCGGATCCACCTTACTGACCTCCGGGGTGTACTCAGTCTACTTGCCCACTTTGTTTCTCGAAATCCCTCTACTCTCCTCTCTTGAATTCCTCACCGTCCTATTTTTTTGGATTTTCTCCTGCTCTCCTGGACTCTCGGAACCCATCTTCTTTTAGGCTCCTTTTACTCAGCATCTGAACTCCTGTGCTGCTTCTTGGTCACTCTTAAACCTTCTAGGTATCTCTTCTCTCCATTGCTTCTCAAACCGCCTAGATGGTGATGATGTCCCAGTTTTGATCTCCAGCACAAACCTCTCTGCTGAGTTCCCATCTCAGAAGAATATCCCCAATTTAGAAGGTACAAAACATGACTTGCTTCCTGCCCCCTAAAACAATTCCAGTATTAACTGTATGTGTTGGACATTCTCCGTCTGCAGCTTCATATCCACTCTCGACCTCCGTGGCGTGCATCCACAGATGGACTGGATTCCAGCTTCTGTTCTGGGTCCATCAGGGGAAGGCACTGGCAGCAGATTGGAGGGCTGTGGGAGAGGAACACTGGGATACTGGGTCCCCTGACTCCCTCGGAGGCTGGCAGGTTTGCTGGAGGCTGCATTTGGTGTAGAAAGGTCACGGTTTTTACGGGGCATCCGTCTGTGGCTGTGGCTACAACTCTACTGTCTCTGAGTTCCTTGCCCTTTTCAGGGCTGAGGACGGTGATGGCTCCTGGCGTGGCTGGTGCCAGGCCCCTCACTATCGCTGTGGGCTTTCTTAACTCTGCCACATTTTTGTAATTAGTTCCTTCATTCCACATTCCTCAGTTACCTTGTTTGAATGCAGCCTCTGTTTACTGCCAAGACCCTGGCTGATGGGATGGCCCAGCCACAGTAAATCACCACCACCTCTCTGGTTGCTCCGGACAGAAAACAGCATCATCATCCCATCTGTTCACCTCCCACCCCGATCCGCCCCATCGATGCTGCTTCCTACACACATCCTGAAATGAGCCATTTATCTCCTCATGGGGACTCTTTACCGGTCTCCCCATTTTCACTCTTGCCTCTTTCAGTCTATTCACTGCATAGCAGACAAAGTCATCTTTTGAAAACAGAAGTCACATCATAGTTCTTCACTGCTTAAAACTCACTAATGGTGTTCTCTTAGATTCTGAGTAAAATCCAAGTTCCTCGTCACAGACCTACAAGGCTTTGTACAATCGGACCTCTACCTGCCTCTCCAAATTCACCTCACACCGCCCTCCAGCTTGTCCCTTGATGCTCCAGGCACACCGTTCTCCCATTGCTCCTTGAACGTGGTGACCCATTCATGCCTCAGGACCTTTGTTCATGCTTTTCCCTTTAAAGGGAACCTGTGATCCCCTACACCGAACGGTGGTACTCTGCTCTGTGCACGCGCCTGTGTATCCTTCATGTTTCAGATGACGCATCATTTCCCCAGAGAGGCCTTAGGACGATCCTATCCAGTTAGCTTACGTGTTCCACCTCGCCCACATCCATTATTTCCTGTCATTGCACCCTGTTGATGCCTCTAGATTATATTACAAGAAAAATTGTTCAGGGTAACAGCCTTTTCTACTTGTCTCTGTTCTTCCTAGTTTTCTGTCTTCTTCGTTCAACTATAAACTTTCTGTGACATGCTTATATTCTATTCACTGCCATGTGCGCAGTTTTTAATACAGCTCTTTGTATTCTGTATTCTGGTACACAATTGAGTCTGATAAATATTTGTTCAATGCATAGAGACTTAAAATATCCAAGTAGGGGAAAAAACAGTGTTTTCCTTAAGAGGTTCAACAACAAACGGCAATGGAAACTGAAAAGATGAGTTTCTTAACAAAAAAGAGAGAGATTTCTTAATGAGAGAGAGAGACAGAGAGAGAAATAGACTATATATGTATTTTCTCTTTTTCCCCTTGAAGGAATGATCAACACTTAGATGTTCTTAGCCTGTTGAGGATTCAGGAAAACCACTTAGCTGCAGAGGAAATTTCAATTACACAATGGAGATTAAAGTTTCAGCACTTGGGAATAATTACAAAGATGTTTTCCATTACAAATGCTCAAGAAAAAAGAAAAAAAAAGACATGAAAACCCAATGGAAAAGCATTTCAAATGGTAATCAAATTATTACCTTTATTGCAATCACAGAAAAATTATTTCAGAGCCTCAGATCTTTGGTCTGAGGCCTGAAGACTAATCACTTAACAATGTGGTCAAAAAGTCAAGAATCCAAAAAAACAAAACACTTGGATTGGGCAGGGGTATTTTAAATCATCATGCTATTACTAGAACCATTGGATGAAGGGGTGATGTCTGGCTAATTATCCAAACATGCAGCAATGTCTTCTCTTCTGAGACCATTTGGTATTTGTACAATGAACTTACCACTTAGCGTGCTCAGTCTTCAACTACAATGATTTTTGTATGTGTCTGCACTTTATTCCTCACTGCTAGGTGATAAATTTTGTGGCTAAGGATGTGTTTGAAACTTCTTTTATTGTGTAAATAATCTTCCGGAGGGCTGTCGTGAACATCTATTCATCTTGCTACTCAGAATCACTCCCATTTCCTTGGATAAAATATTGACCATAATTTTCCTCCAGGGAAGCCCCTCAACCCCTGCTCTTGAGTAACGAGATTTGATGACCTTAATCCCACTGCTAGTTTAAAACAACAAGCATGTTTCCTCTCCCAGGCCACAGTAATCGGATGGGCATATGATCCCACATCAGGAAATGTTTTTAAATGGTTCTGGGAGAAACACTCTCTTTTTCCCACCAGGCGTGAATGATGAAGTGTATTGGAAGCCATCTTGGAAGCAGTCAGGAGAGAGCCTCCTGGAGGTGGAGCCAGCACTCAGAGAAACAAGAAATCTGGGTCCCACTCACACATCTGAAAAGAATTAATTCTTGGATACATATAATGCTTAAGTAAACTCACTTTAGAAAAACTCAAGACAGTTTTGGGTTGGGAGGTCTGTCTACTGCAACCAAAACAATTCTTGTATACAGCAGGCACTTTATTATTTATTGCTTTTGACTCATTTTTATAAATTCCTTCTTCATTTTCAAGCATCCTACAAAGACCTGAAAAATTTCTCTCAATTTGATTAAAATGGAAAACTAAATCTCTGCCATGATGAATGTTCCTTAGTTCTTCTGGAGCAAACACTTCTGTTTGAAATGCTGAAAATTATTTTTTAATATATTGCTATTTCCAGGCCATTCCTGGTGTCTGAAAAACTGTCCCTCTGATATTTCTGAGGAAAAAAAAGTAAACCTCTGAATTTTATACCCATTTAAAATTAGAGGTATTTACTAATTCTGAAGAAACTTCAGAAAATTAGAAGTACATTTCCTTGTTTGTGTCAACAACTGTGTTTGAAATCAGGTCAATGTAGTTTGATACTGTGCCTTATAAAATAAAAGAGGCTAATGCTATTTCAAAACTAGAATGGATTTTTCAGAATTGAAAAGCAGTACATGTTTTGTTTAACATTAAATGATTGAAATGTGTTAATGAAAAATGAAAAATGACTTGGAATCCCATCCCCAGAGATAATCACTGATATGTTAACATGTATCTTTCTAGACAATTTCTCTATGTAGAGATTTTGTTTTTGTTAAATTAGGAAAATGAAATAATCCTAATTATATTCTCTGTATTCTTTTTTCATTTAATAATAATAATAACAATGTGACAGAATTTCCATGTCAACGTATGTAAGGACAATAATTTTGATGACTACTTAGTATTCCATTATATGGATATACCATAGTATGTTTTTCAAACTCCTCCCTTGTTAAGGAACATTCCAATTGATTCCCTAACTTTAGTATTTGAAATGAGGTTGATAAATCATCATGTATATATGTAAGATTTTAAGAATAAAATTCAAGAAGCACTCAATGCAGGCACTTGAAAATTCAAGACATATTGCCAAATCACCTTCCAAAAAGGCTGCCTGATTCAGTTCTCTGGGGCACCTTGGCTTCCTGCCACGTGACTTCCCAGCATTCAGCAGGAACGCCCCAGCCGGTGCTCAAGGTGCAGCAAGGTTCCAGGAGAACAGACAGAATGGGGCAAAGCCTCTTGGTACTAGATTCAGAACTGGGACTGTGGTACATTTGCCTCATCCTACTTGTTGACGCAAATCATAAGTTCTGGTGAGATTCAAGGGGTGGGAAAAGAGACGTTGCCACTTACGCAAGGAGCTGCAAATCTACATTGCAAGGGGGTGTGGACACAGGGAGAGAATAATTGTTTTGTTTTTGTTTTTTCCCAAACAGTCTACTATTTGTGCTTTCTTTGCATCAATATATAATGACACCAAAACTTCCATCTGGCTCTTTTGAAACAAATTCCTATTTTGGAAAAGATTTAGATTTCCTTTTCCCTCAATATGAAGGGTAGATCATGATAGATTTATTTCTCTGTTTCTTGGGTTAATAGAAGCCTAAGTTTATTGTCTTCTATGAACTGTGTCCTTTTTCAGGCATACCAGTTTCCATTTCAGGTTAACTGACGTGAGATTTCCCAAATCAGTTTTTGCCTCGCTCACTAAAATCTATCTTAGTTCTGAATTTCTTCCTATACATATTTTGAAAGTTAGAATTGCTGGGGAAAAGTGATTTTTTTCCAATTAAAATGCACTTTGCTTATTATTTTCTAAGTTCTGATAACAGTATATGTAACTCCCAGTGGGGAAAACTTTCTCCTTCAGTTGAATTTTCCTGGCACTATGTCCAGAAAATTTCCTTTAAATATTTTCCCTACACATTTCCCTAATGCTGAGATCCTGGAGTTCAGAATAGAAGGAAAAACAAAAACAAAATCCTACATGCTAAAAATTCATATATCCCGTTTTGAATATGAGATCTCCTACTACAAGGACAATTTGAAGAGATATATAGTCACATGAATAAGCCACATGCTTTTCTTTTTGTCTGTCCTGATGCTTAAGCAGTGTAAATTGTGAGTTGTTAAATAGTCCAGCTACCTCTAGGCAAGGTACCAGCTCTCAGTATTTCTCAGCATCACTCATTTGCTCACCACGTATCAGATGCTGTGAAAGGCACTAGGGATACGCAAGAAGCCAGTCAGACACTGTCCCTGCTGTCACGTGGTTTACGTTCACTGTAAGATCCAGATAATTAAGCAGATGATTATAATAACGTGCTCAGAATATCCTTGACTGAATTTCAGCTTCTAGTGTTGGCTCCTTTTGTAACATTGGAAAGTAACTACCGGAGATCATCTCAAGTTAGAAGAAAATATTTATTCTATTATTTTTTGCTTAGCTTTGGGGCAATGTAGGGAGTGAAGGGTAATTCCACCTGTCTGTGACATATGTTTATGTTGCTGCCTGAATGCTCCCTTGGGGTCAGAGGGCTTACCCGAGTTCACGATCCCCCTTATTTATAAATGCTCAGGCCTTCCTCCTGTTTCAAAGTGCACGGTTTTCATCTTGCAAAACGCTGGCCGGAACAGAATGAATGATCTGGAATAAAGAGTCAGCATGACCTTCTGTCTCGCTTAATAGCTTGAAAGATTCACTTTGCAAAGCTAAGCACAAAACGGCCTTCCTCAAAGAGATTTTTCTGTATTAGGGGGTTTAAATATGTATTTCCTGAGAAGACAGTAAATTTCTCTGAATTCCACCTTCTGAAAGCTTGAATCACTTTCTTTAAAAGTAAAAACAAACAAACAAAAAAAAGGGAGAACTGCCTACTTTTCCTAGATACCTGCTAATATGAAAGGAATCTAACGTCTACCATGCTTGTTCTAGGAACCCTGGTGAAAGCTTTAATATTCTGTGCAGAGTTTGGTGGCAGAGATGCACTAGGTATGACGCCCTAGCTCCCAGCCATTATTGTTTTGAAGCATTGCAAGAGGTCTTATCTTTTACTTTGGCTTTAATATCATTTTTTAAATCTTCGCTTTTAAAACTGAAGCTAAGAATTCTGCTCTGCTCTGGTTTCAGGTACCACATGCTTCTGGATGCCAGGCTTTCAGCAACTACAAATTTAAAACGTATAGTAAATCACTCAACAAAACCCAGACTTGTAGTATGAGTCTGCTTAGAGTCTAGATTCCTGGGGATGGGAGTTGGATGAGTGGGTTTAAACATCAAATGATGCTGGATTAGCCAATCCTGGTGTTCACCTGTGCTTTGTCAAACCCTCCTCTCGCACGGCTCAGTGACGCCTCGGCCCCACCCCATAAGTGGTCCAGCTGAACACTCCAATCTCATCACCAAGTCATTGCTCAGCCTCTTTCCTCCCCCAGCACAGGCCTTCTTTGGGTTCTGAGTCTCCTGGGTGGGGGTGAAGAGGGTTCAGCCTTGTGAGCCACCGAGTTCCTGTCTTGACTTTCAGTTCTACCAATGTAGTGAGCAGCCACAGAAGATATGAAGATGAAGGAGCATCACCATGTTCCAGCAAAACTCCGTTTACAAAGATGCGTGATGGGCTGCGTCTGGCCCGCAGGCTGTGGTTTGCGGACCCCTGTCCCAGAGCCTCTCCCATGAGGTCTGCTGTGTCAGCATCCCGCAGGGAGGAGAGGGGAGCGCCCAGCTCTCTGCACCAAGAGGTGGACTCGGGACCAGATGCCTCTCTTCTCTCTCCCGACACCATCCTCTCTCCTCGCCCCCTCCCCAAGGTTTCTGCCTGTTTTGACTGCAGAGGAGCTGGGCAGGAGGGAGTTTCAGCGAGGGGAGCAGAACCCTTGGAATATCTCTCGATTACCCTACCGTGCGTGTCCAGAGCCCGGCTGCCCACAGTTCTCTTGAGAATGCAGGGAAATGGAGGCTTCTCTGTCTCACTCTCAGGTCTGAGTCTTGAGCATGTTGAAAGCCCCACTCAGCCTCCTGTGACACTCTCCGTCTGTCACCATGTTGCATTCTGTGGGCCGGTGATTTTAAGAATGAAGGTGATTCAGGAATGAAGAAACACAGTCATGTCTCATCAAGGACAATTGACTTTGTCCCAGTCTCAGCCTATCACACTTGACAAAATTCTAATAATTCCTGCATTCCAGAGTACATTCCAGTGTTGCCCCAAATACTGACTTTCTAAAAAATGCAATTGAAGTTCCTTTTGCTTTGCTGAGATAGAGGGTTTTTTGTTGTTTTTAGTTGACCTCAGCATTGGCCTGGGAGGTTGGCGTGACCAGTATCCAGACTGACATTTTTAACTTTCCTCTCCTTCTTAATGAGTAAATCTGTCCCTTCATCCTGTTCCATTTCAAGTAATTTCCCTGCCTCCATAGTAACTCTTGTTAGACTTACTTTTGTGGTTTTACTTTCCCTAAAGGCGTATTTTCTCATCAGCCGAAGTCTAACCTCTGTCGGAAAAGACTGTCCCCCACTTCTGGAGCAGGGCGCCTCCTATCTCGTGTCCAGCTCTCAGACCTCGGGTCCCTGACCTGATGGCCTCACGTGCGGCCCAAGCAGTCTGCTCTCCGCCTCTACTTACTAGGTCTTCAGGCCCCACCGTGGGCCACACCATTTTCCATCCGGGAGACACAAACATGAAGACCTAATTCCGGCCTTCAGGTGGCTCACAGTCCAGAGAAGCAGCAAGATAAATATCTAAACAAGCCACTGCCCTGGGGGCAACTGGTTCTCTTCTTGGTGGACAGTAGGCGCCAACGCCTGCAAACTGAGCACCCTCAGAACCGGATGGGAGAGTCAGGCTGTGTGCTTGGCCCTGTCCACGACGAGGACAGACACGGCGCTGTGAGCGGTGACTCATGGCACAGCCCACTCGCATCATGCCCTTCAGAGGTGCTGGCCCTGCCCCACTCCAGGGGGCCAGGCAAGCCCTCTTCTCCCTCTTCTGGTTCTCAGCATGGGCCCTGGAGGAGATTTCAGGGCTCTGCTGGCCTTGTGTCCACCAAGATAGAGAACAGAAATGGAAAATGATCAGAGTTGTGCAGACCCCTCCCAGGGTTTGGATCGTCCTGTATTAGATCTTGTAGGGAAAAAAATACAAAAATCCTGCCCCCAAAAAGGTGGAGATGGTTCATTTTCTGTTCTGTGTCTTGTACTGCAATCTGAAAAATTGAAAAGAAAAAATAATCATGAATAAAGAAACAGCAGAACTGTGACAAATTTTTATGCATTCATCAAGCTACGATCTTTAAAGAACCTAAACATATGCAAAAATAGCTCAATAATCCAGAGAAACAAAAAAGGTCAGGGATCTGATGGTCATACACCGCATTTTTCTCCTTTTCTTCTATAAAATGAAAAATGAAAACTTAGAAAGGTGGGTATAGCTCAGTGGTAGAACATGTGCTTAGCATGCACGAGGCCTTGGTTTCAATCCCCAGTCCCTCCATTAAATGAATGAATGAATGAATGAATGAATAAATAAATAAATAATAAAGTAAATGAGCAAAGGTTAAAAAAAAGAAAATTTATAATATCTGTAAGTCTTGAATAGGAAAATCTAAATATGGAGAAATTAGCTTTCATTATCATTGAGGCTTATTTTAAGATTTGGTAGAAACCTAGGTTTGTAAAATTATACCCAGGGCTGACATGTTCCAAAGCTAACAAAAATTCCAAATTCTTTTTCCCAAATTGAGATGCGCTTTCCTAAATGATGGTGAGTAAAGATGAGTTTTACCAAGTGTGCGTGCAGACTTGTGTCACTTCACACGAGAATGCACTCATCTATCGCTTACAACCTGTTTAGTAGGAGAGACAGAAGGCACAGAGAAGGAACAACTGAATCATTTTTGTGGCCGACATCATCGCCGGCAGTGGTCCGCCAGAGTACCTAAGTTCTGAGAGAAGATGGAAGATGGGAGGGCGACTAAGTTTGTTGGAGGAGGGTTTTGAGTGAGGGACTTATATTTCCAATCTTTGCTGTTTTATGAGCTATATTATGATGAACCTGTCAATGTTTGTGTTTCGTTTTCTCAGGACAAATGCCCCCAATTATAACTAGTAAGCCCAGTGGGTATCAAGGGAATAAACATTTTTAGAGATTTTGATAGATATTGGAGGGTAATTTCTAATTGCTTCCTAAGAAGATTATATACATTTAGACTCCTCACCCCCAGAAGTGTGTAAGGGGCCCATCTCACAAACATTTAAACAGCATTAATAATTACTTTTTAAAAATTCTGTGACATTGGTGAAAATATCCAGTTTTTTCTTTGCATTTCTTGACAGTGATATAAACACTTTATCATACATCTGTTAGTCATTTTTGTATTCTTTTTACCAACCAGCTATTTCTTTTAGTATTTTCTTTAGTATTTTTCCTCCATCGATGAATTAAAAAAACAGCAAAACAATAACTCCTAAACGAATCTGCTGTGTCATTTTGTAACATTACACCGATCAGCAAACCTGAGATGAAAGGTATGGTTCTTAGGACAGACTGAGAAGTGATGTTCATCAAGACAGGTAAAAAGACAGTCTTGGAACAGGACGCAGTTCTGGAATGGGCGTGTGCTAGAGCGCTAGTGGAAACACTGAGGGGTGTGAGTGCCAGCTCACTGCTGAGATATGTCTGCATGTTATCCCCAAATACAGTCAAAAGCCTTGCTTTACCCAAGGGGCTTCACTTTTAAAAGTTAGTTCTAAGGTCTAGCAGGATCCACAGAGTGCATTCTCCTGTGAAGTGACACAAGTCTGCACGCACACTTGGTAAAACTCATCTTTACTCACCATCATTTAGGAAAGCGCATCTCAATTTGGGAAAAAGAATTTGGAATTTTTGTTAGCTTTGGAACATGTCAGCCCTGGGTATAATTTTACAAACCTAGGTTTCTACCAAATCTTAAAATAAGCCTCAATGTTAATGAAAGCTAATTTCTCCATATTTAGATTTTCCCATTCAAGATGTACAGATATTATACATTTTTGGTTTTAATTTTATAGAGGAAAAGGGGGAAATGCAGTGTTTGACCATCAGATCTGTGGATTATTGAGCTATTTTTGTATATGTTCGGGTTCTTTAAAGATCGTAGCTCGATGCATAAAAACTTGTCACAATTCTGTTGTTTTTTCATTCATGATTACTTTTTCTTTTCAACTTTTGAAATTGTAGCACAATACACCGAACAGAAAAGTTACCATCTCAACCGTGTGTGAGTGTGCAGTTCAATGGTATTAAATACGTCCATAACGTTGTATAATTTTCAGCGCTCAAGAGCTCTTTTCATCTGGTAAGAACTATCCATCGCAAGAACTCTTTTCATCTTGTAAAACTGAAAACTCTGTACCAGTCAAATCATAACTCTTCATCTCTCCTTCCCCAGCCTCCGCAACCATTCTACTTTCTGTCTACAATTTTGACTCTTCTGTATAACTCATGTAGGTGGTATCATAAAATATTTGTCTTTTGTGTCTGGGTTCAGTCACTTAGCATAATGTCCTCAAGGTTCATCCGTACTGTAGAATATTGCACGATTTCCTTCCCTCTTAAAGCTGACTAGCATCCTCTTGTTTATAAATACCATATTTTGCTTATCTATTCATCCACTGGCACACACTTGGTTGCGTCCACATTTTAGCTATTGTGAATAATACTCCTATGAACATGAGTGTCCAGATATCTCTTTAAGGCCTTGCTTTCAATTCTTTGGGGTACAGACTCAAAACTGGAATTGCGGAACTCTGTGGTAATTCTGTTTTTAACTTTTTGTGGAACACCATACTGTGTTCCACGGCAGGTGCACCATTTTACGTTCCCACCAAGTGTGCATAATGGAGTTTCTAAATATTTGTGATTTTTCAGATGTGCTTTGTGTGTTGCCTTCTAACTTAATTCTGTTGTGATCCCGGAACACAGTCTACCTAATATCAATCCTTATAAGTGTCCTGAACGTTTGTATGACTCAGCATATGACTTACATTGAAATGTGTTCCGGGTGCTCTTGAAAAGAAGACGTATTCTGTTGGTGTTGATTTTGGTGTTCTCTAAATTGCAGTGAGGTCAGGATGACTGACAGCGTTGTTCCTGTCTTCTGTGTCCTTACTGATTCCTGTGCATTCGTTCTATCAGTTACTGAAGGCAGGGTGTTGAAAGGTGCAACTACTAGTTGTAAAGTTTTTCATTTCTCTTTCCAGTTCTGTCAGTTTTTGCTTCATGTATTTTGAAACATTCTTATTATACTAATAACACGTTTAAGATTGTTATGTGTTGGATTATTTGACCCCTTTATTTTTATGAAACATTTCTTTTTTCTTTAGAAATATTTGTTCTGATGCCTACTTTTCCTGAATTTTATGTAAACGCATTATCTTTCCTATGGTTATAGTTTAAATGGTCTATTCTTTCTATCCTTTTACATTTAAAGTATCTGTATGTCTATATTTAAGATGCACTTATTTTATACAATATGCAGTTATGCCTGCTTTTATCCAATCCACTATTCCTGCTTTTTAATTGGCCTCTTAGACTATGAGCATTTCATGTAATTTTCAAAGTGCTCACATTAAATCTTGCTTATATTTTCTATTTTCCCATCCATTCTATGCTCCTTTCTTTTCCTATTTTTTCTGCCTTCTTTTGGATTCATTGCATACTTTTCAGAGTTCCATTTATTGCCTCTGTGACTTACCTTTCCTTTCCCTCCATCAGTAGTTTCTGTAGCGTTAATATTAACACTTGGCATGGTGTAAGTTTCAAATGCTATTACATCACTTTCTATGTGATGAAGGAATTTAACAACCAAAATCCTTCTCCTCCGTCCTTCCTGCCCTTTTTGCTATGTACATTTCCCTTCTACACATTTTGTTATCTCCACAATTCATCGTTCTTATGTTGTCTTTAATAATCCGACTATCTTTTAAAGATATTTAAAACAAGAAAAAAAGTCTTATATTTATCTACCTCTTTATCATATTCAAACATCCATTACTCTGTGTAGGTCTTCTCCCCCTCTAGTGTCATTTTTTTTCTGTCTGAAGAACTTCCTTGAATATTTTTTGAAGTGCAAGTCTGCTGGGGACTAACTCTCTCAACTTGGTTTTCCCTTAAAATATCTACTTTTACAAAATAAAATTTACAAGGATGTTTTCGCTGGATGTAGAATTTCGCATTAGCACTCTTTTTTTCCCTTCAGTAATTTAATGAAGCCTTTCAGCTGTCTTCTGGTTTGCCGCATTTTTATGAGAAGGCAGGAGTCGTTCTTAGCTTTGTTGCCCAGTATGTAATGTGCCACTGCTTCTTGGCTGCTTTCATGATTTTTCTCTTTATTACTGATTTTCACCAAATTGGTTACAATGTGGTTTCATAGTCTCCAGAAGTTGGGGGAAATGTCAACGATTATGCCTTCAGTGGTTTATCTGCTAGCCCTTCCTTCTCCGACCTCGACTCTAATCACTTGTATGTTGCATTATTGGATATTGTTCCACAGACAAAGAAGATCTGTTTGTTTTCTGTTTTTTTTAATCTTTCCACTTTTTGCAGTGCAATTTACATAATTTCTATTGTTGTGTTTTCCAGTTCACCAACCTTTCCTTCTGTAATTTCTAATTTGTTGTTAAGTCTACCCAATGATTTTTTTAAACTTCAGATATTGTATTTTTCATGTCTAAAGGATGCATTTAGTTCTTTTTTTTAGACCTTTCATCTCTTTCCCCATTAGGTTTGTTTTCTTTGAAATTATTGAACATGCTTATAATATAAATTTGAATGCTAGTTCCATCATTTATGACATTTCTTAGTTTATTTCTATTGACTAATTTTTCTTCCAGTTCTGAGTTACATTTTCCTACTTCCTGGCATGTCTAGCAATTTTTGATGGGAATTTTGATAGGACCTTATTAATGTTAATTTGATGGGTGGTGTGGTCTGCCTTTAAAAAAGTATTGAACTTTATCAGGCAGTGAGTTTAGTTGCTTGAAAGGTCAGCTCAGTCTTTTCAAGGCTTGTTTTTGATGCTTTCTTATTGTAATTCTGGCATCGTCCTTATTCCAGGAGCAGATTCGTACTATTACCAAGGTATGACCCCCCCTGGGTCTCTATTTGATGCTCTAATTTTCTGAGATCTCTTCACCATGGCTGAGTGAAACCTGGACTGCCACAACAGGAGCCTATGCAGAATTACACTTCATTGCCATGTTCCTGGCATAATTTGGGGTAGAATGGGAGAATTTTTAGACTTGAGTAATTTGTTTCTGCATTTGGGACTCTTCCACATCCCCAAACGTCCTGCTAGCCTACACTGTTACCTAAGGCTCACGTGATTTCTCCCTGTTCTCCCAAAATCTTTTTATCTATGGCAGGCCTGCTCTGTGTCTGCCACCCTCAGGAAGGATGCTGTTCCAGCTCCTCATTCGCTGTAAACAGCCTGGTCTTCTTTGGAATTCCGTTCATCCAGTATTACTATGCCTAACGCTCTTTGTTAGAGCGGGTTAGAGAAATATTATTTTGGAAGGGGTGTTTCTTTGTTATCATGGGCCAAAGAGACATGATTTTCTACACCCTAATTAAGCAGAAGTCTTCAAAATTCTCTTTTTAGGTTTTTATTTTAATAATGGGTTTCAATCACTGGAATAAATTACTGCACGAATGCAAATATGTCCAAATGGAGGTGATGCATTGCTGGCTACACTTGTAACATTATAATATTTTTACATTATTTTTTATCCTTCTTATTTATGTACAGTATTTGTCTTGTAATTTAATCTGTGTCCTCTGATGTGACTCAGTTATGTTGTAGACTGATCTGAAAGGAACAAGGAGAGGTTTATATATATTTTTGTACATGTCCATTTCTTAGCCAGTGTTTGTATAAACACATATACACGTGCACAAGTGCCCACATACACGCAGACAAAAATCTGCTTAAACCCCATTGAAATTCTTCAAATGGAAGATCCTTCAATGTGTTAGAAAATTTTATATCCAAAGAGCGTTGTTATAGGTGACACACATTTCCTGCAGTAAAACTACACGGCAATGGAAACATTTCAAAACATCCATTTTCAAGATGCTCTTCCCATGTAACAAATTTCTTTTGAAAAGAAGCAGTTGCTTTCTCTCTTTAAAAAAAAATAATTTTTTTCCCCTGAAGGGTAGACTGTTTTTTCTCTTTTTTTTTTCCTTTATAAAACATCATCTGGCCTGCAGTGCTGCAGCAATCTCCGAATTGACCGAGCTTGTTTAAGGCTCTCTCCAGTCCCTGTTTCCACAATGACTCACCTAAAATAAACCTGAGCCAGCCCCCACTCCGTCTCCCTCTGATTCGCAGTTGGCTTCAGGAGGAGTGCTAACCTCCTTAGCATGTGTAAAACCCTTCACAGATGCTCCAAATCATTTCCAAACGTCCCTAGTTACGTAGGGTGGGTTCCAGCCTTCCTGCCTCGTGGCTCCTCCCTGGGCGGGGAGCCACTCCCAGGTCTTGGCACATTTGTATACGCTCTTGTCCTCTGTCTGCGACAGTCTTCCTCTTTCTATGTAAGAAGTGCCTGCTCAGCCCTTCTAGACCCAGTGTGAATGTCAGCTTTTCTGAGGAAATTGTCATGACTCTCATAACTGGAGCTGATTTTTTTCCCACTGTAGCAACGCTTCGTCCAATCCCGTTTAAAGCTGTGTAACACTGTGCTTTAATGATCTGCTGACAAGACAAATCTGTTTCTTCCTCCAGAGAGTGAGTAGCTTGAGTGTTCCACCTCACCTTTGACCCCCTTAATAAAGGACCTGGGACTAGGTAGAAACTTTTCAGATGTCAGATAAACACATGAAACGGGCAGATGATGACAAAGTCGTAACTACTTGTTTAAATGTTTTACTTAAATGTCTTTATTTCCTCTTATGATAAAGCCAGAAGGAAACCAAAGGAGGCCAGGTCATCAAAGATGGGATAGTCCATTTTCATTTTCGGATTCTCCCAGAAACAGAACGATGGCAGTTTTCCTGTTAGACAGCAGCTGCTTTTAGCGCGAGCCCTGTGTTGGGTATTATGTATCATGTGTGAACGGTTAGAATTCAATAATGAGCAGAGGGATCAAGTGATGACTGAGGGTTCGTTTAAACACACAATCTTAGTTAAGCGAGGAAAAGATACTTTATTTTGCCCAAATTTGAAGTATTATTTATGGTGTTATTGGTAGTATAACTAGGAATAATAGATTAAAATTAAGCAAAGACCATTTTCCGAGGAAGATAAGAAAGATTCTCTAGACAGTGAGACCTACTAGACTGTGAAATAGGCTTTCAACTAAAGTGATGGAAACACAAGTCCCTGGAGACATTCTAAATAAAAGGACAATGGACTTGAAAGTGCTTTTCAGAGAAGAATGGTGCACTGGCAGTCGGAGCAAGAAAGGGGCTAGGATTTGGGATGCTGACCAGATGTGGCCCAGGGAGAGGCTGTGTGCTCGGACGGTGGGGGGTGGGCTGAGGTCCAGGGGTCCTGGAGAGGACAGATTTGCTTAGGAGGAGAGAAGCAAAGACAGTGTCAGTAACGGGAGAGGAACGTGGGAGCCAGAACTAACATGGGACACAGACAGGTATTTTCGGGTTTGTAGACAAGGCCGGTTAGAACCAGCACTGACCACGGAAAAGAAGTTTGGGTGGAGAGAGTGAATCTAGGTCAAAGAGGATCTTGGCGGCTGAGAAGAGCTTGATCTTGACATAGCAGGTCCCGGGAGCCAGGGGAGATCCCCGGGCTGGGAACTAGCCCTGCGCAGAAGATGCACGCCCTTCTTTGTGGTCTCTGTCCTTGGAGAGGAGGCGTGGCCGGGGGTGGTGGGGATGGAACAGGTGTGACTCTCGTTCCCAGTAGCCCAGGATCTGTCAGAGAATGAAGGTCTGCTAAACATTGGTTGAATGAAGCAAAGAGTGAATGGATAAGAGTTACTTGATCAAAGCACAGTTATAAAGAAGACTGGTTTGACAGCCAGGGTGCAGGACAAATCAGGAGGGAGAAGACAACCACCCAGAGTCAGGGCCACCACCGAGAAACCTTGTAGAGCATGATCCAAAGTTCCAGCTTTCAAGCAGATTTGTCCAAGAGAGAAATACGCACTTTATCGTGACTCAGTTTACACACACACATGCTCACATGCACATGTGTCACAAAACAATATACAAAGAACATTAAGTATGAGATGGCTTGAAATTATTTTTTTGTATTCTATTTCATTCTTTTCCAGTGCTGGATAGGATACACTAAATTGATTCCATGACTGAAGACGCTAATGGGTCACAACCTACAGTTTGAAAAGCACTGATCTAGAGATAAATAATCAATTAGCTATAATCAAGTGAGACACAATAAGCAAGACATATTCTTGAAGGAGGCAGTGAGGTACAGCTTTTCTTAAAGTGGGAAGATTGCAGCAAGCTGACTAGTTGGCCACACTGTAGAAATACGCTACATACAGAGTGAAGACACCGTTGCTTCAGACAAACTGAAAATTGTCCACTTAAACCTGCCAAGGCCTTGGTTGTGCTCACCTGTCCTTCAAAACATAGAACTCAGAACGTTTTTAGGGAATTTACTAGGGACCCTCAGTGTGGGAATCAGCTCAGTACCCACTGGATCGTTCTGATAACTCAAAATAAGGCCGGCATCCTGCAGAAATCCCGAAAGAAAAACCTATTATTTTTTTTTTTTCGACAGAAAATATATCGTGAGCCCTGTCGTCTAGGACAGAGTTGAATTGAATCTGAGGGTTAAACATTTCATGTTTCAGATTTTTTTTTTTTCCTGAATGGCAACCTCTTCTTCCAAACTTTTACGAGTCCTTGCAGTCCAAACCTCTTGAATAAATATGTTTATAAATTGTTCTAGTTTTCTGTTGCTCTTCCCACCAGCAGACATAAAAAATACATTTTGCTGTCTTAGCTCCCAGGGGGCCCTTGGGTCTAATTCTCCCTTCATTTTTTAATAGGTTTAGGACAATCCTCTCTGGCACTCATTTCTGTAAAAGGGCATCTTACATCCCTTTATCCCTCTGGCTGACAATAGCATCTTCTTTTCCTTTCTTGTCCTTAATTGACGTTGTTTATACTCTCAGGAATCCTTTATCCCTCTTCCTTCCTGGTAGTTTTGTCAGAAAACCACCCGTGTCCACACCTCGTCTGTCTCGGGGCGTTCCCTCGGGAAGGTTTGCTGGCAGTTTCTCCATCTTTTGGAAGCTTTTTTTCAATCTTGGCTTCCCCTCTGGGTCTTAATTATGTGTTTCTAAAAATTCTTCAGCTTTCCCATAGACATATGGATGGCGATGCATGGGGTTTCAATTAATGGCTCCTCCAGGAAAGAAGACCTTTATAATCCACTGTGTTTGTGTTTTTAAAAAAACAAACCAAAATAATTGTCATAAGTCATAGGAAGCTGTGTTGCTTTGCTTTGCAGGCTCGGGGGGAGAGGCTGCCCTTAGCGCCTTCTTAAAGAAACGCATAGTGAAAGCGTGAATCTTTGTGTGGTAGAGCTGGAAGGGCATGAGCTTAGAGGCAGACACGTGTGGGTTTTAACACTGCATCTCACACTTATTTGCTTTGTGACTTTGGGCTGCCTGTGTAGTCATTCTGAGCCTCAGTTTCTTCATCTGTAAAAGAGGTAGAACACTATTTACTTTAGCGGAATAAAAGATTGAATGAGACCACATTCATTAAGTGCCTGGCACCGTGGTTCTCAAATCTGATGTGTATCATAATCACTAGCATAATGCAGACGGTCAGTATACATTAGCCCTTTGCCCTGTTTTCACACGCAGAATAGTTGAAAAAGTAATCTTAAGTGATTTAAAAGACATTAATTTTAACTTAACCTTGAGTTTCAAGGGCCAGAGATCTGGAGAGGAAAAGAGTTATAGTGAAGATAAATCTATTATGTATCTCCCAACGTGCAGCCCTGGAATTGAGTTTGGGCCAGGTGGTTCAGCCTAGGTTTGCAATTCTTGACCAGTAATGGTCAGCTTTTGCGTATCAATAGGAAAGCATATTCTTAATCTTAACTTTTAATAGGCTTTTTTTTAATTAACTGTCTGCCATAGTTCATACGTTTTACTACATCATTCATATGTAATAATACTTTAGAACATGACCTCCTTTTTCTTTTAGTTTTACCCTATCAGAATATCCAGTGTTATTTGTATCTTTGATAGGCATATCACTTTGTTTTGTTTATTTATTTTGTAGCACGCCTCATTCCAAAAAGCATATGGATTTCTGGCTTCTGCGGAGGATGTGGAAATCTGGAAAGAAAGTAGCTCTCTCTTTAGCAACAACAACAAAAAAATTCAGATAACTTACAAAAAGACCTTTCTTGAATCTGCCAGGGAGCTGAAGTCACAGGGCGACCATCTGAAACTTAAGGAAAGACGGGCACTTCCGAGGAACCGCAGGTCATGAATCCTAGTTTACCTGTGAGAGGGGAAGAAGCTGCCACAGAGTTAGTTTACAAGATTTCAGCTAAAATTTTTAACAAATTGTTAAAGGCTGAGTACTGGCCAGCAGGAGGGTATAGACTGCCTGGGAGTCGCAGGTACAGGAGGAGTTCTTACCCCCTCATGGGCCTCTCTGCGCACTCGTAATGAAGATTCAGGACAGGGCAAGAGACCAGAGAACGCTTCTCCTCCTCGGACAGACTTGGAAGAGGGGAGCAGCCTCTATGCTAGTGTCGCCTGAAATACATGCACAGCCTAAAAGTTGAGAGTTATATTTTATTTGGCAGACATTTCTGAGGACTTGAACCCCTTCAAGCCCAGGATGACAGCCTCTCAGATGGCTCTGAGGGACCATTCTGAAGAGGTAGGGGAGGAGCTAGGGTATATAGGAGCTTTATAACAAAGACCAGGGAGTTGGAGCAATAAAAGATTACTTGTTATCTAAAGAAAACCAGGCATCTCAAGTTAAAGGATTTAGTGTTTTTCTATGTATGGGAGGGAGCAAACATTTGGGGCTCACTGAATTCATTCCTTTGACAAGCATCTAGCTATCTAGGGCCAGTGTCCTGTCCTTTCTTATTCTGAGTCCCCTCAGGATGCACCAGTGTGAGTGGCTGCAGAGGCCGGGCTGCAGGCTTGTCTTCACTGGGGGATGGCGGCAGCCACTGATGACTTGATGGCTTCAGCATTCTTTGTTTATGGATATGGTTTGCGGTATTTTTGACCCTTCTCCCCCATTTCCCCTGTAGAGTAAAAAACTTGAGCCACTGTCCCCAGGACAGAGGCAAAGACCCATCTCAGCTTTAGGAGAGCAAAAGGACAAAACCCCTCTCTCCCTGGGGGAAGGGAAGACAGCAGCATAGGCTCGGTTGTTAGAATCCTCCTACGCCTGCGCGTGGTGCAGGGAACTCCCACATAAGATACGCCAGAACTACAGGACAGGAGAAGAGGGCCAAGGTCATTAGAATTCTCTCCACCGAGACTCACGTCCCAGGGCCTACCCAAGCCTGAGGTTGAACCAGGCCAGCAGAGAACACCCCCAGTCTCTGGCGAGCCCCGCAAATCTAACAAGTAACAGCAACCTGCTACTGAGTAAGGAGCAAGAGCCTGGAGACCCTCTCTGAGGTTCAGGCACACAGGGAAAGTCTAAAGATGAGGGTGGCATGGGAACAGGGAGAAAAGTCTTCCGGCAGTGCAGGCTCCACCCTAAACGTAAGGTAATACCCGAGGGATAAGATAATACTGAAAGGTAATAATTATGAACATTTGCAGTAATTATAACAACAAAGTCCAAATCCAGCTCAACAACTGACTAGATTACCTGGCCTAAGAAGCGCGCTTACTTCCAGGCATAAATACTGTTTATCTCAGTGTCTACTTATATGCAGATGATGTTCTGCCTGTTCACCAAAAGTTACAAGATGCACAAATTAGCAAAGAAAAACAAGTCACTGTCAAGAGGCAAGCCAACCAACAGCCAGACATAGAAATTAACAGGAGGTCGAAATTATCAGACAGAATTTTAAGATTGCAACGGTTAACGTGATGATTCATAAGCTGAACAAGATGCATGAATGAAGGGATGGGGAACGTCAGCAGAGTGATGGAAACCATGAAAATTGTGGCATGAAAATGGGGGAAATAGAAAACCCATTAACAGAGACTAAGAGCACCTTGGGTGGTCTCATCAGTAAACTGACAGACAGGGAAATAATCAGTAGAAATGATGCCAACCAAAAGAGAAGAAGGATTTAAAAATGGTGCATAGGACAGTACTGGACAGAATAATCCACACATAACCGGAAACTCAGGAAGGGAAGAGAGAGAAGAGAGAAGATACATTTGGAGGGTCAATGGCTGAGAAGTTTCCAAATCAAATGAAAGATAAATACTAAATCCAAAAAGCTTGGAGAAAACCAAGCAGTATAAACACCACTCTCTCTCTCTCACACACACACACACACACACACACACACGTGCATGCGCACACACACACAAACAGAAGGCAACGGGATGACATTTTAAAAGTACTGAAAGGAAAACCTGTCAACACAAAAAATGTGTATCCCATAGAAAAACATTTTAAAACTTAAGAAAAATAAAGATGTGATCAGACAAACAGAACCTGAAAATAGTTGTCAGCAGCTCATCTTCCTTGTATGAAATATTAAAGGAATTCTTCAGGCAAAATAAATATTCCAGGCAGACACTTAGATCTGCACAAAGACATGAAGAGTGCTGGAACTTGTGAAAACAAAGACATTATAAAACTTACTTCTTTCTAGTTTTAATCACCCTAAAATAGAGTTGACTGTTTAAAATAAAAATAGTGGTAATATCTCATGTGTTTATAGCTTACACAAGAGAAAAAGCATGAAAACCATAGCAGAAATGACAGGAGAGAGGAACTGAGATCGCTAGTTGTAAGGTATTAATATGACATGTGAAATGTACACAGTGACTTAAAGTTAAAGTGTGGTTAATCAATGACGGATGTTGGAACCCTAGGGCAACCACTGAGAAATATTTAAAAGACACATAAATAGTAAGGAAAAAACAGAATAAAAATGATTATCTTTCTGCTTTGAAAGCATGGAGAAAGAGGAAAAAGAACAGATAAAACAGAGAAGATACTAAGAGAGTAGACTGTCAGGTATCAAAGCACATCTGTTTTCACTCACTCTGTGGTTTTTCTGAGCAGTAGGTACCTGAAATTATTTGGGGAGGAGGTAGAGAAGTGAGGTTGATGTTACCACCATTACAAAGGAGAAACAAGTCAGCCTTTGAAGCTGAACTAAATTTACTTTATTTTCAAACTTCATTTCTAAGTTCCTCTAAAATTCTCTCCAAACATAGACATTAACAGTTAAAATGAGCCTAATGATAAGGACTTACATTCCACTGACTGTAACCCTTGGGATACAATGACAAGGGTTATATGAAAACATTTGGCATTCCTTTACACATATTCAGGGCTCCTTATGCATTCCTTCCTGCAAACCCCCTTCCATCCCATTCTTAAGGGTGAGAATTCTTGGCATGCTGAATACAGAGTACTCAAGTCAGAGGGCTCAAAATCAAGATTTAAGAAGAACATAAAAAGATTTTGGAATGATCAAAGCAGCATTAAAATGTAGAGACAGATTACTTGTTAAAATATGACATACTTGGTATAGCCTCTGCCCTCCTCATATGTCAATTCCTGCCTCGTAACACATAAACCTAAAATTTTCCTGTAAAAATATTCTCACTCTCCTCAATGACACAGCTCAGGCTTTTCTCATTCATTAGTATTTAGTTTCAGAAAGACTGTTTTAATCTTTTTTTTTCAATTTTAACTGATTCATTTCAGTGACAGATTTTATACTTATATTAAACAATAAGGTTTTTAATATGAAAGAAATGCCTTAAGTGAACCCCACATTTAAATAAATAGCAGTTGTGTGAAATTGTGTGTGATACCATCCCATATAAAATATGTGGACATAACAATTACAGACCATCTGTTAAACTGGCATCTTGCTTGTACAGGAATGAAATTTCAATTATGTTTTATTATCAGGAAGTGTAAATGACAGATCCCACACGAAAGTCCACAGCCAGTAAACTGTCTCAGTGAAGAGTGGGGTGTTATACGGTTAATGAGTTGGATCGAGTTGCCTGATTACATACTTTGTAAATAATGTGTTTGTTCACCAGTGCTTGGAAACAAGCACTGCTGGGAAGCATGGTGGCTGTTTTTTAAGTGATGCCCATATGGAAGGTAAATTAGAACAGTTGTGGGACACAGTCCAGAGTCATCCAGTTAATGTTGATTCACCACTTTAGCTGGAGAGGCTGAAATTAAATCATGGATGAGATAAAAGGATGATTCGAAACAGAGAAACAAACATCTTATCTCCAAAGTCTCTCATAAACTTCGATTTGCTTGAAGTCATGTATCCAACACCTGGCGGCCAGGTCGCACCTCCAGGGAGCTGGTGTCATGATCCAACAGTGGTTTAACTGTGGTTGGGTCATCCCAGAAGGCAGAGCAGCTGTCACTCTCACTAAGTCTCAGGGCAAGGGTCTGGGCTATGGATGGGAGAAGGAATGGATGTATGGTTTTTCAGCAGGGAAAGAAGTCCCATCACTCGTCAAACAAGGTCCTCATCTCCTAATCTGTTACCATTATGAAAGTCTGTTATGGCAGCAGATAGCCAAGAAAAAAGAAATCACACCAGAATTCAACTTGTTCAAGCAGTAACTTGGATAAGTTGTCAAAAATAAGTCTAATTTTCATTCCCATAAAGTAAGCTAAAAATAACCTCAGGTCATTTCTCTTCAGTGCACTTCTGAAAAACATGTAATTAAGTACAGCTCTCATTCATCATAGAAGGCATAACCCACAGCCGCGGACCCTTGGAAAGTTATTCAAACTCTTCCAGGACTTTTGCTGAGTAATGTCTGTGTGATTCAGTAGCCAGAGTTCAGCACTGGACAGGATTTGCCAGAGGCATCTGCATGCTGGGTGGCTGTCCCCTCCGGGCCCAGATAAGTCCACATTTCAAGGTTACTTAATGGATATCATTTCCCAGAAAGTGAATTCTTCGGTGACTTTTACTGTTAATTCAGCTCTTCTAGCTCTTCGTGGAGAGTGGCTTTTTCTTTTTTTCTTTTTCTTTTTTCTCCTGGTGTTTTGAAAAAGAATGGGCAGATGACCAGAGCAAGGAAAGACTGAGGCTAAGTCTACCCTTTTCTGGAGGTGAGATAGAGAAAGCAGGATGCTCTGTATATGGAACTAAGGCCATGATTAGTACTGGAGTGCACCAGACTTGCAGGACAGGTGTCAAGACTGAAGGCGAGTTTTGGCTAATTTTTAAGAATTTTTTTTTAAATGGAGATGTAATTTACAAAGAGTGAAATTTACAGATCTTCAGTCTATGGTTCAATCATTTTTGACAAATGATACAGCCATGTAATTCACACGCCTTTCAGTATATAGATCATTTCTATCACACCAGGAGGTGTGTGCCCTTCCCCAGTCAGCCCCTCTGCTGACCCCTCCCAGGCAACCACTGGTCTGATTTTGATCACTGCAGATTTATTTTCCCTATTGTAGAATGTCACAATGTGCACTCTTGTGTGTGAGGCTTCTTTCATGAAAAAGGCACTCCTTCCAAGAAAGAGGTTTTAGGGATTAACCTATGTTGCATGTAGCACATACCAGTCAATCATTCATTTTTTTTCTTTTTGGATGGAGAGTATATTCCGTTGTATAAAAATACAGCGACACAGAGGCCATCTGCTTTTCTATTAATGGTTCTTGCTGTTTCTAGTTGGGAGCTGTTATGAGTAAAGAAGCTATGAATGCTCTTACATAAAATTTTTGTGGATATTTTGTGTCTCTTGGATTAACACCTAGGAGGGGGATTACTGGGTTGTGGGGTAGCTGCATGCTTACCTTTCTAAGAAGCTTCCATTGTTCAAGGCGATTGTACCACGTTACATCCCACAGTTTCTCCTCATCGTTACCAACGTCTGATGTTATTTTTGGATTTTAGTCTGTCTAGTAAGTAGGCAGACGTTGAGTTTCTTTCAATGTCCCAAACAACCACAGCAACAATCTAAGAGGTCTAAGGTCTAGAGACTGGAAATAAAGAACTTGGATTTGAAGTTTGCCCCAGCCCTTCAGAGGTCAAGGCCTTGAAAGCAAAGGCTGTGGAGCAGTAAGACTTGGCTCATCAGAAGAGGTCTAGGCTTTCCATCCATATCAAGTCAGATGCCCAGAAGTCATTTCATACCATTTTCTTCACTCTCCACCCTCTGCATCTCTCTGGACACCACGCCCTATTAATTCTTCCTCTTTCATGTCTCCCTCTTCATTTTCAAATGATCCCTTCCCAGCTTTCATGCTTCACTTTGGTTTCCTGATCACCTGACCTATGCACTGAGAGTGATCCTTCTACAGTGCAGATCTCCTCATGACCCTTTCCTGCTTAACCTCCATCGCTGGCTCTTCATTTCCTATAAGATTAGAATAACAACACCTGAGATGTATTAAGGGATCACGATGTGCCAGGCACTGCATTTTTATTCTGTTATCATTTTACGTTGCTATGATAGCTCTTTGAAACAAGGATTCACGTTAGCCCAAAGTTCACATGATGAAACAAATGCTTAGAGAATATGAGTATCTTTCCAGAGTCACAGATCAAACCCATGAGAATGAGAATCCAAACCAGATGCATCAGACTCCCAAACCTGTGACCTTAACCCATCTGGCACGATGAAGTAAAACTTCCAGGCAGGGGTTTCTGCTTCTGCTTCTGGAGGGCGGCGTGAGGAGCTCTGTGGGCCCACTCCCCTGGGAAACAAGCAAAACTGGTGAAAACGATTTTTTTTAAACCAAGCTATTTAAAGTCTCTGAAAATATTCCTAAGAGCATACAATAAGTGAAGGAACATTTATTCAAGAAAATCTACTAAAACTCGGTGAGAAGAGCAAGAGTTCATGGTATTGGAACAACGTCCCACTTTTTCCCTCTCCCCTACCCCCAGTTAGCTCAGTTTGATAGAATCTTTACTCCAAGTAGGTTGTGGCTAAAAAGAGATGGCTCCTCCCCCCTCAGCTCCCAGTCAAGGGTTACCTGCCACCAGGAGGGACAGGCTGTCAGCATTTGTCACCATCTCCAAGTCCAGGCTGAAGAGGCTAAATTCCTGGTGAGTGTGGCTAAGAGGCTGGGAGCCTCCTTCCTCCACGCAGTCCATGCTCAGAGAAGGGATGCTCTATCAAGGGCAGAGCAAGTCAGAAATACTGGGGTCCCGATTCCTTCACCCTACCTTGACACTAAAGGTCCACCCTTTATTATCTGATGTGCCTCCTCTACATTAGGAAGGGAAAGTAAAAAGACCAGAGCTGTCTCCCGACCAGCATGCAGAGCAGGGACCCCGATGTTCTGTCTGCGGGGAGAAGCAGTCAATAAGAGAACACTGAAGCTCTCCAAAGGAACTGACTTTACTTGAAACAGGATGTGGGGAGTTCAAACCCAAGGGTGGTGTCAAAAACAAGAGCTCTTCTTAATTAAGGGCAGCTTAAAACTTGGCTTCGCGATCTGGGGGTGAGTTGCAGAGGTCACAGTGGCCAGAATAACAGTGATTTCACCCCCTCAAAAATCCCAAATTACCAAAAGAACAGGGTCTGACTGCCCTGGCTGAGTTTGCATCCTATGCCTTGGTCAGAACGGAGCAGAAATCTTTAACCAACAGGACTACATGCAGTGGGGCAGAAGGTGTTCTCTAAAGAAAAAATCTGGAAAAGGGACAGTGCATGGGAAAAAAGCAACAAAATACTCCAACAATCTAAGTTGAAGTGATCAGGTTAGAAAGGGGCAACCCTCGGAGGGATGTCTTTGAGCGTCTAGCAGAAGAACTAGTGATGGCAGGGTATAATCAGTGTTTCTTTTTGTCATTCAGAGACACTGCACAGCTGTTCTGTGCCACACATTGACTCAAAAACGCGAGTGTGGAATGGTAGCCTCTTCTGGTTTGAAGTCATACTTGTACGGCAGAGACTGTGACATGCTGCAATTCTCGCTTTGGCTATTTTGTCTCAAGACCTGTTACTTTTCCTAGTGAAACTGATGAAGGTTTTTAATGTTTCAGATATGGGTGAATGTGAATTCTAGGTGTCTCAGCCCAAACGCATTTCTGGAGTGGAGGATGCTAAAATTCTATGACCGAGATCTAAGAAGTTATTAAAACCTGCATTTTATTTTTAGTGCCTATTCTTCATTTTCTTTCTTTCTTCCTTCCTTTTTTTTTTTGTTTGGATGGGGAGGTCATTAGGTTTACTTATTTATTTATACTGAGGATTGAACCCAGGATCTCATGCATGCACATGCTCTACTACTGAGCTACACCCTCCACCTTCCTTCCTTCCTCCCTCCCTCCCTCTGTCTTTTTCTCTTTCTCTTTCTTTCAACAAATATTTTCCCCATATTTGGTAAAGAAAACCAGTATTATGCAGCAGTCAATTGCCCAGAAATCCTTCAGCCTCAGAGGCAGAAAGGAGGCGTGCGTGTGCAGTGAATGGGACTGGCGACTTCTTACTTGAATCACAGCAGACAGAGAGGAAGAGAATTGTCCCTAGCCGTGGTTGCCAGGGGCGCTCCAGAGAACAGCAGGGTAGAGGGCAGGGTATCTCCAGGAATGCTCTTTGCCTCTCTTTATTGGCAGGCAGAAGAAAATTTCTTTCTGCAAGAGTTTGAGGCTATTGAAAGTTATAAAAGAGCCCTGTGTGAGGAGAAATGCTCTGTGGATCAGCTAAAAGCAGCGGTGACCCTGAGAAATTGTGAATTAATTTGGGGGAGCCACTTTGAAGAGAAATATTTTAAAATGACAGAACGTGAATGAGAGTGAAATAGCAAATAATAGAGTATAATAGAGAACTGTGAATTGAGCTATAAAATTTTTATTTTAATTGATATATAATTGGATATACAATT